>NC_139987.1:13791449-14991449 GCF_963993115.1 Abramis brama
TTTCGTCTGAACTGGGCTTGGATTTCTCTGGAGAAGCCGAAATATGTGGTGGATGAGCAGGATAAAGTTCTCGAGGTGATCCTTAGACGTCGAGGTTTTCTGGGTGAAACGTCTTTTGTTGGTGAGTATCAGAGCACTGGATTCAATTCAATTCACATTTATTTGTATGCCGCTTTTCACAATACATAGTTTCAAAGCAGCTTTACAGAAAATGCATGCCGTCTACATTACAGTTTAGAGTGATCTGTTATCAAAGGTCCAAGTAATGTATTTCAGAAATGTACATATACAAATCACACAGTTAGCAAACAATGTATTCATTTATGGCAGAAACAATGAGCACATTGAAGGAATGATTACAAGTTGTGAACATAATGATTATAATATATATAGAAATTTTAGCATTGGATCATTCTTTATTTGATTCCCTTCCAGCAAAATACTTTATTTCACACATTTTTCCTTCTCCATCACCTTTTTGTTTTTTTTGCCGCAAAAACAAATTATTATCCAGAATTGATTAAACTTGACAAGAAGTCACCAGTACAAGCGTTAAAAGTGAATCATTAGCATTCAGAGTGAGAGCTGTTATTACTTAAGCTTATCAACGGGAAGCTGTTAGAGATGTTTTTCTAAGTAGTTTCGGCTCCTTTGTGTCTGAGATGAAAGCCCTCGCTCTCTGACATCCGTAGAACAGTCTGAAATTTTTTTTTGAGCGTACACCTGCTTATCTTGCCCTGCACCGGGCTCAGCACAGCCCTACATGTGGTCAGTATCCATTAAACCAAGAGTCTTTGTTTACGCTGCTTCGGATTTGTGGTTTGTGTGTGTTGGCTTTGAGGGATGTTGAGGTTAAAAATAGGGAACGTGAAAGTGGAGAGCAGAAGGCAACAAGAGAGATGAGAAGGAAGCGAGCAGATAGAAAAGATGGATATGGGGTGCTAATAATGAGGTTCTATGCAGGGAAATGAAAATGAGTGATCTAGACCTAGTTTTTTTTTTTCTTTTTTTCATTCCACTGAAATGCGACTTGTACTTTTAAACTCAAATACGTGTTCTGTGTGATTGGCCCCATAGGCTTCATTTTCTGTCGCCATTGCTAATTTTGTCCCTACCACTCTATAAAGCAGTTACCAAAGAGATGTGTGTAATACCGAAGAATCATCTTGTGTAGTTGAGACAGCATTTTTGGTCATTTAAAATAAAATGTATATTTTGTTACATTAAAACCTGGACCTATGGAAAAACTACCTTTTTTTTTGTGTGTGAAAAGTGAAGTTGGCTTCCATATAGAAGTTCTTATAGTGAAATTTGAATATACGCTATATCAAAAGGTTTGGGTCAGTAAGAATTTTTATTTTATTTAATTTTTTAAAGAAATGTATACTTTTATTCAGCAAGGATGCATTAAATTGATCTAAAGGGATAGGAAATACATTTATATAATTGGTGCAATGGGATCCAGGCAGTCAAGCAATGATGATGTCAAAGATCAAAATTGAATAAGGGACAGTAAAATTAAAAGTAAAAATGTTAAATTATATAGACAAATTATAGAGCAAAAGACCTTAGTTTTATTAAATAAAACTATTTTGGACCGCAAGAATGATTGCTTCAAATCACTGTCTAACAGAAGAAACAAAACACAAACGGGTTTCAAAGAACATTAGCGAGAGAAAATTCTGCCTATTTTCGGATGAACCCTCCTTGTAACAGCAAAAGTGTGATAGTCTTAGTGCTCTTTCTGTGCTCTTTGGAGCCTGGCGCTCCGATCTCTGCCAAACATCATCCCCCCTCAACAAAGCTTTCTACTTTTTCACACCCGCCTGCCTCTGTCCTTTTCTCCTTTTCCTCACGTCTCACTGTGGCTGGCGTCCTATGCCGCTTGTTGTGGGGAGAATGGGCCCCCCTGTTGTTAGAGAAATGGAATTGAAAGTGAACTCTCTGGCTTTCGTTCTCTTTTTATTGTATTCGCCTTATATCTTTCAATCAATTTCTGTCTTTCTCTGCTTTCTTGGAAGATTTTTTTTTCACATGGTTGGGTGGAACATTTGAAGGTTTTTGTTCCTTCTGAAGTTGTAGCTGTATGCTGCAGCTAAATAAAAAACAAAAAAACTATAATGGTCACTTAAAGGAACATCAGTTTCACGGCCCCTCTAGTGTAACTGAAATAAAATGATTTTATTACAAAAAAATCATGCAATTCTTTAGTCCTTGTATTTTTAATAACTTATATTTACTAGGGCTGGGGAAATTCTAAATCTAATTATCACAATTTTTTTTATTATTATTCCAGAATATATATTAATATTAATTAATAATAATAATATTCATAGTAAATTACATTTTTTATTTATTTCAGCAGAGGGCGATATGTGTTGAATCAGTGAGTATTACATGACATCATATCTCTTATTAGTGGATACGAGATAGTGAAAAATGACGGACGGAGAAACATCGACTGATATATGAACTGCACCATCATGTGTATATACAGTGAGGAAAATAAGTATTTGAACACCCTGCTATTTTGCAAGTTCTCCCACTTGGAAATCATGGAGGGGTCTGAAATTGTCATCGTAGGTGCATGTCCACTGTGAGAGACATAATCTAAAAAAAAAATCCAGAAATCACAATGTATGATTTTTTAACTATTTATTTGTATGATACAGCTGCAAATAAGTATTTGAACACCTGAGAAAATCAGTGTTAATATTTGGTACAGTAGGCTTTGTTTGCAATTACAGAGGTCAAAGGTTTCACCTTTTTCACCAGGTTTGCACACACTGCAGGAGGGATTTTGGCCCACTCCTCCACACAGATCTTCTCTAGATCAGTCAGGTTTCTGGGCTGTCGCTGAGAAACACGGAGTTTGAGCTCCCTCCAAAGATTCTCTATTGGGTTTAGGTCTGGAGACTGGCTAGGCCACGCCAGAACCTTGATATGCTTCTTACAGAGCCACTCCTTGGTTATCCTGGCTGTGTGCTTCGGGTCATTGTCATGTTGGAAGACCCAGCCTCGACCCATCTTCAACTGAGGGAAGGAGGTTGTTCCCCAAAATCTCGCAATACATGGCCCCGGTCATCCTCTCCTTAATACAGTGCAGTCGCCCTGTCCCATGTGCAGAACAACAACCCCAAAGCATGATGCTACCACCCCCATGCTTCACAGTAGGGATGGTGTTCTTGGGATGGTACTCATCATTCTTCTTCCTCCAAACACGTTTAGTGGAATTATGACCAAAAAGTTATATTTTGGTCTCATCTGACCACATGACTTTCTCCCATGACTCCTCTGGATCATCCAAATGGTCATTGGCAAACTTAAGACGGGCCTTGACATGAGCTGGTTTAAGCAGGGGAACCTTCCGTGCCATGCATGATTTCAGACCATGACGTCTTAGTGTATTACCAACAGTAACCTTGGAAACGGTGGTCCCAGCTCTTTTCAGGTCATTGACCAGCTCCTCCCGTGTAGTTCTGGGCTGATTTCTCACCTTTCTTAGGATCATTGAGACCCCACGAGGTGAGATCTTGCATGGAGCCCCAGTCCGAGGGAGATTGACAGTCATGTTTAGCTTCTTCCATTTTCTAATGATTGCTCCAACAGTGGACCTTTTTTCACCAAGCTGCTTGGCAATTTCCCCGTAGCCCTTTCCAACCTTGTGGAGGTGTACAATTTTGTCTCTAGTGTCTTTGGACAGCTCTTTGGTCTTGGCCATGTTAGTAGTTGGATTCTTACTGATTGTATGGGGTGGACAGGTGTCTTTATGCAGCTAACGACCTCAAACAGGTGCATCTAATTTAGGATAATAAATGGAGTGGAGGTGGACATTTTAAAGGCAGACTAACAGGTCTTTGAGGGTCAGAATTCTAGCTGATAGACAGGTGTTCAAATACTTATTTGCAGCTGTATCATACAAATAAATAGTTAAAAAATCATATATTGTGATTTCTGGGGGGTTTTTTTTAGATTATGTCTCTCACAGTGGACATGCACCTACGATGAAAATTTCAGACCCCTCCATGATTTCCAAGTGGGGGAACTTGCAAAATAGCAGGGTGTTCAAATACTTATTTTCCTCACTGTAATGTATACTTTGATGTATATAAAGTGTATCATTCAACTTTTCTCCATGGTCTAAAGTTGAAAAAGCAAAAAAAGATCTCAATACATAGCAATATCAAATCACAATACTTGCAGAATCGCAATGTTTAAAAATCACTATGCATATCGTATCGGCACCCAAGTATCGTGATAGTATCGAATCAGGGGATATGTATATCGTCCCTGTCCTATATTTACTATTGAAATATCTATATTGAAATAACTTCTCACTTGTGATGTTTCTAATTTCTTAATGGGATGGTTGTAGCAGTTCAAAATATATAAAGTATCAGCCATAATTTCTGCACTAAATGGTAGAATAGTATGCGAAAATATGTCTGTGTATCAATAACTGCTCCAATCAGTGGTATTTGTTCACAGCTTTTTGTTGTAGTCATACATTTTTAGTCACAAATTTAGTCAATATTTTGTCATGAATAATTCATAAATTTGAGTTACATTTACTTGTATTTACAATAGCATTTAGCTGACCAAAATAACGTTTTAGATGACAATGTGCAAAGAAAATAAAGTGTTAAACTCTAACAAAGCATGTACATTTTTGATGCTTGTCATGTGTCTAGTTGGTCAATATATAAAAAATCTATATTCATAATTAGATCCCTAAATCTACAATCTTTTTCTACTACCGGTATTTTGCTTTTCTTGTCAAGTGTTATGGATTGAAGAGCAGCGATCATCCAGCATTGATCTGAAAGACTGCGGTGATTTAATTCCTCACATCTGTTTGGGAGGTTCTGGCAGACGGATCCCTGACAGTGTCTCTGCTTGATGTATCAGAGATCAAACGCTTCCGGGCAGGTTCACTTCAGGTTTTCCCACTGTGTGGGAATCCCATCACAGCTTCATTCCTCTGTTACAGTAGAGAGGAAGTTGAGTCTACATGCTGTACTTCAGTTCAACATGTTCCTTGATTTTGTTCCTACATCTTAGTCTTGAAGCATCAGACACCAACAGACATGTGGCTTTTTAAAACTTCTACTGTATATATAGTGCATCTCTTTCTGCACTGTTGTGCGCGATCTTTATAAATCTGGGAAATGCAGACCTTAGCTAATCCCAGCTCATAAATTTAGTAATAAGATTCTTTGAGTAGATCATTCTCGAAGTCTTGAATTGTGACACATCTGGAGGCTGGAGATAGGAAGTCAGGAAAAGTTTGTCGAAGTTGTTGAATTTGTGCTGTTTTTAGGGATTGGTACTCTGGATGGCAGTGCCGAGAAGGGCAAGGATTTCCTTGGAAAATCTCAGAAGCAGGTACAGTTTAACCCCGGCCAGACCAGAGCCACATGGAGAGTGAGGGTTCTCTCTGATGGGAAATACGAGCAGTCCGAGACGTTCCAGATTGTCCTGACTGAGCCGGTGATGAGTGTTTTGGAGTCACCAGCAATAGCCACAGTTGAGATCGTGGATCCAGGTGATGGTAAGTCCAACAAAAGTTGACCAAACTAAGATTTAGTTTAAAATTTCAAACCTACCCGAACTATAAACTTTATTACAGCTGAAAAGCTATTTCTGCACCACTGAGCACTACAGAAAAGGAAAAACAAGTATTAGAAACTAAATGTTTTTCATTTTGGTACATTCTGAGCAGAAACTGTGTTTTTATGTTCTGGCTCCAACCTTTACAAATGGTAACCAGTTAGAATGAATAAAATATCAGTTAAAGGGATAGTTCACCCAAAAATGAAAATGCTGTCATCATTTACTCTTCCTCAAGTTGTTCCAAACCTGTATGACTTTCTTTCTTCTGCTGAACACAAAAGAAGGTATTTTAAAGAAGGTTGGTAATTAAACAGTTGCTGGTCCCCATTGACTTTCATAGTATTATTTTTTTCCTACTATGGAAGTCAATGGGGTCCATCAGTCGTTTGGTTACCGACTTTCTTCAAAATATCTTCTTTTGTGTTCAGCAGAAGAAAGAAAGTCATACAGGTTTGGAACAACTTGAGGAAGAGTAAATGATTGGTAAGATTTTATGTTTTTGAAAGTCTCTTATGCTCACCAAACCTTTATTTATTTGACCAAAAATGCGGTAAAAACAGTAATATTGTGAATAAATAACTATTTTAAACTCACATAATTGGTTGAGTCAGTATGCTACTTTTGTCAGGCTGCACAAAAAAAAACAGAGCAATGTTTTAAAAGTGACTCAGTGTTTACACCTTTTTTGGGTAAATCGGGTGTAAACTTGAAAAATTGATTACTTATGGTTGTCTTTGCAAGCTGGGATAGAAGTATTTTATAATTGGAAAATTGCTGGTTGGTGCAGACCAGTACTTATATTACCTAAATTACACTTAATTTTAATTTTTAAATATTTTTGTTGTTGTTGTTGAAAGAAATTAATACTTTTATTCCGCAAGGATCCATTAAATTGATTGAAAGTGACAGTAAAGACATTTATAGTATTACAAAAGGTTTCTATTTCAAATAAACACTGTTCTTTTGAACTTTTATTCATCAGAAAATTTAGAAAAAATTATGGTTTTCTCAAAAATATTAAGCAGCACAACTGTTTTCAGCACTGATAATATTAAGAAATGTTTCTTGAGCATCAAATCATCACATTAGAATGATTTCTGAAGGATCATGTGACACTGAAGACTGAAGGAATGATGCATTTTAAAATATATTACAATAGAAAACAGTTTGACAGTTTCTTTGATCAAATAAATAAAGCCTTGATGAGCATAAGAGACTTTCAAAAACATAAAAATATCTTACCGACCCCAAACTTGTGAACACAAGTGTATATTACATTCTATCTCATGTGCATTGGCTTTTCAGACACAAACTTATCCAATGATTATATGAGATCAGTTCTTTTTTCAGACACATTTAATTCTTCAAAAATATCTCCGGTTCAGCCGCTCAATATCCTGAACCACCATTACATCTAGCAAAGAAGTGGGTGAGTCAGAGGTAGGCAGGATGTTCAAGAGACCGAAAAAAAACCAACAAAAAAAAACAAAGCTTCTAAAAACATCCCAGGCTATTTTATAATTTTTTTGTTCGACGTTGCAGATTAAACACGTGCATTATCTCCATATTGCAGATGCTTTTTTCTGTCTTTCAGTAGACCTCAATTATCATAGCATTTGATATCTCTTCCTACCTGCGAGCTTTCAGCGCACCCCCGCATGTCCGCGGCCCTTCTTTTCATCTCGAATTCTCCACACAGCTCTGTCTTGCTTTGAAAGCGTCTCGTCGATTAATGTAAATTGTCGACAGGTGTTTGAGAAAGGTTTGACAGATCTGCACTGACTCTGTAATTAAACCATTCGCATTGGAAAGTTAGTTGCAGATTTCAAGGGGTCATTTCTGAGGGGGCGATGCATTTTGGTCTGCGAGGACCCAAACAGAGATGGCGTAATAACATCAGAAAGCCGTCGTGAATAAACCTGTCATCAAAAACACTTTTTACACAAGCTTTTTTTTTTTATCTCCAAGCAGCTCGTTACAAAATACGTCTGTTTTTTTTAGCCGAGAGCCGTGGCTGAATCATTTGCCTGTTCATCATCACGACATCATCTCATATTCGCACAATTACGGACGTATTTAAATGTGTAGCTTGAATAACCGGAGGCTTATATTGTTTTATTCTGTGTGTTTTTGTCTTTATCGCCTCCTCAGGGTCCCTGGATAATTAAAATTCTCATCTGTAATCCCAAACGCTGCGATAGTTTCCATCTAAATGTTACTTAAACCTCGCTATCTTTGCAGAAGTTATTTCTCCTTAGAAAAAAAGAAAGAAAACTCTGCTGCTTCCCCAGTGAGCTAATTATCAGTCTTATGGTGGGGTTTGTTTGCTGAGGCTGATGCCCCATGGGAGGCTTGACGTGACAGAGTCTGGCTGCTCTTTTTAATGGCGAGAGGGAGGGGAGGATGGGGCGGTCGGCATGCTTGCGGTCCTATTGCTCCACGTGCAGTTTTTTCCTTTCAGGTTAATTATCCTTTTAGCTTTTGTGCGTGTGTGGCAGTGTGAGGTCAGGCATTAATATTTGAATGCGAGAGGGAGGTGGTTTTCTTCCGACGGGGCCTTCGGAGACCTGTCTGACCCAGTTGCCACAGAGTCGTTCACACATGATGGCTTACAACGACCCGTTGGCTCAGACAAAAGCGTGCATCTGGAGTCACATCTGTGACAGGGATGGCTGTGATGTGACAAGCTTCCTGCTTTACAGCCAGAACCTTTCACTGCTTATTAGTGTAAAGAGCCATTAAGGAAGAGGAGAGGCTACTACATTACTGCAACTTTGCTTTCTGGTTTTATTAGTCTTATGTTGAGAAGGGGTTTATTGAAAGTTAAAATGGCTTTATCTTTTCCTGCTGGATTACTGAAATACTTTTTTGTTTTGAAGATTGTGTGGCTTGAAAAGGTCAAACAAACCACAATGCAAAAAATACTTTTCTAAATAAGTATTAAAACTATATATCTTTAAAGGGTTAGTTCACCCAAAAATGAAATTTATGTCAGTAATTACTCACCCTCATGTTGTTCCAACCCCGTAAGACCTTCGTTCATCTTCGGAACACAAATTAAGATATTTCTGATTAAATCTGAGAGCTGGATCACTCCTCCATAGGCTTCTAAGACACTATAACTTGCTGGCCCAGAAAATGTATTAAAGACATCGTTAATATAGTCCAAGTGACTCCAGTGGCTCAATCTTAAGTTTATAAAGCGACGAGAATACTTTTTGTGCGCAAAAACAAACAAAAATAACGACTTTGTTCCAACCCCGTAAGACCTTCGTTCATCTTCAGAACACAAATTAAGATATTTTTGATTAAATCTGAGAGCTGGATCACTCCTCCATAGGCTTCTAAGACATTATAACTTGCTGGCCCAGAAAATGTATTAAAGACATCGTTAATATAGTCCAAGTGACTCCAGTGGCTCAATCTAAAGCTTAAATACTTTTTGTGCGCAAAAACAAACAAAAATAACGACTTTATTCCACTTTTCATTTCCTTCTCTCTGGGCCTCGAGTTTTTTCACGTAGTGTTTAAGCGTAGCGCGTCTGTGTTGCACGTCACCACGTATCACACGCATGACCAGTGTCGCCCAATAGTGAGCCTACGTGGTGACGTGCAACACAGACGCGCTGCGCTAAAACACTACATGAAAAGACTCGAGGCAATGAAAAGTGGAATAAAGTCGTTATTTTTGTCTGTTTTTGTGCACAAAAAATATTTAAGCTTAAGATTGAGCCACTGGAGTCACTTGGTCTATATTAACGATGTCTTTAATACATTTTCTGGGCCAGTTATAGTGTCTTAGAAGCCTATGGAGGAGTGATCCAGCACTCAGATTTAATCAAAAATATCTTAATTTGTGTTCCGAAGATGAACGAAGGTCTTACGGGGTTGGAACAACATGAGGGTGAGCAATTACTGACAGAATTTTCATTTTTGGGTGAACTAACCCTTTAAAACAAGATGCATTTTCTTGAAGCAAAACTGCATAGGAGATTTAGGGCCCTATTTTAACGATCTAACCGCATGGTCTAAAGCGAGTGCACTTTATCAAAAGTGGATTCGGACACACCCTAGTTTAAAGACGGGAATAATGGTTGGCGCGCCCAGCGCTTGGTCTAAAGTGGTTGTCCCTATTCTCTTAATGAGTAATGGGTGTGTTTTGGGCATAACGTGCAATTAACCAAAGTGTAATTTCCCATTCCCTTTAAAAGCCAGTTGCGCTCGCGCCATGGAGGATTCGCTAATTGCATGGCGGAATTTGCAAACAGTCCATAGAGGAAACGGATCTGCTCGTGCGCAAGGTTAAAGAGCGCAGGCAGACCATCTACGGGACAAGCCGGATTCCACCATAGCTCTATGTACACAATAATAATCTTTTACATTGTAACCCTTTTATTTTTAATTTTTGGCATGCTTGTGTGCTGCTGCACATCCCTGTGTGTGTAATAAGCAAAGTGTACGTGCGTTGTGCACCCGCTTATAGGCGCATATTACTAATGCGCCCTTTAAATAACAAAAATAAATAAATACTGCGCCATTGATTTTAGACCTGGGGTGCTTCTCAATATCCCTCCTCGTTTCCTCGCTCCTCCGTCCTCCATCCAATGACCCGGAAACCGATCAAGCTCAGCCATCTTGAAGGACATCTCAAATTCTCTAATAGCAGGAGGCGAGGATCGGCTTCCAGAGGAGTCATGAGCGAGGATACACAGGTGTATCCTTTGCAGAAGTGTTTTATCAACTAAACGTGACGCACATATAAATTCTCCTTCCCCTTCACATTGGTCACAATCATTTGAATTTATACTTTACATTTGCAGTTTATATAAACCACACATCTCACATATTTCAACTGCGTATCTTGCTTTATTATTATTTATTATGAATTTCTTAAATAACCAAACTAAAACAACATAAGGGCCGATCCTTAAGGGCACTGCTGATGACACTGCGAAGTGACGCTCGTGTGATCAAGTATTCCAATGTATAAATAAGCTTTTCTTCGATTCCTCCGTCCTCCCTTTCTTCCCTCGCATCCTACAGGGGGTGGAGCTGAGACGCGAGGAAAGGAAGTGAGGAAAGCAGCACCCCAGGTTTCAGTTGGTCAATGGGGCAGTCTATTTCAGTTGCCTCAAAAATAGAAACGCTCCAACAATGCACCTGAACACACCTCGTTTTCAGACCAGCACGCCCATGGGCGCACAGATGGGCCCAAATGCATTTGCTATTTAAACCATGCGGCACAGGACATGAAAAGGATAACTGCGTGGGGCTGAAACTAGCAAAAAACACTTGCGTCGCGCCGCATTGCGCCGGGTGTATGATAGGGCCAAGGAAGGAAGGAAGGAAGGAAGGAAGGAAGGAAGGAAGGAAGGAAGGAAGGAAGGAAGGAAGGAAGGAAGGAAGGAAGGAAGGAAGGAAGGAAGGAAGGAAGGAAGGAAGGAAGGAAGGAAGGAAGGAAGGAAGGAAGGAAGGAAGGAAGGAAGGAAGGAAGGAAGGAAGGAAGGAAGGAAGGAAGGAAGGAAGGAAGGAAGGAAGGAATTTACTTAATGCAATATATATATTTACATTTGTATACATACATTTGTACATCAATACATTTGTGTGTTCATTCAAAGTGAGTATAGAAAAGTACTGCAATACTTTTTATAAATAATCTGTTATGATTGACATGTATATAATTAAAATAAATCCTATCTATACCATGCTATTCTGTCAATCAAAAGTAATTTGACCGCCTATCTGCAGAGGACTCAACCAAGAGCTGAATATAAATGTAGAGGATTTTACTTTCTAATCGGTCTTGTTTTTGTTCCTTACAAAACAAGGTCATTATTTTGGCCCCTGATGTTTCCTGTGTGAGTGAGGGTAAGACACATTCTCTCTCAATACATAAGCCTTATACCTGAGAGGCTACATACATTTGCCTCATTGTTATTCTTTTCTTAGAGCCAGTGTTTGAGTCTTGAGGGCTGTAAGATTCATTCTTTTATCAGCAGAGCCGTCACTCAGTCTGCACAAAACTCAGAGACCGAAGAGAGAACAATGTTTTGGTTTTGCAGAGAACATTTTGTTCTGAAAATCACAATGTCAAATGGTTGAAAAAATCTGGGGTGGATAAATTGTTACACAATATAGCAATTGTTGTCTTTATCTCTTTTTTTTCATTTGAAACAAATGGGGAGAATAGATGATTGACATTTTCTGAAATACCTGTCAATCAGAGGATCAAACTACTGTAATATTATAAGAGCAGTTTTATTTTCTATAAATTTTCTATGAGGTTTGAATCTTTTTCAACCCTGTTATCATGTATAAATACAGAATAATGCCTTTGATTTGATGTTGCATTCTATTGATATGCATTAAATAAACATGGAAAAGTAAAGAGACCTAATTAAAAAATTATATTTGAAAAAATATGTCGGAACCGGTTGCAACAAATTTAGCCTAAATTAAGTTGCAATTCAGTTCGGGTCAGCTAGTTTTAGACCAAATATAGTTGGCTTATATTTCCTGTAAAAATATATTTTTTTAATAATAAGTTGAGTAACAGAGTTGAGTATCAATTTGTGTGAAAATTTGATTTGATTTGTTCACAACTAGCCCATTAAGTTAATTTTATCACACAACATTTGTGAATATAATATTTTTTAAAAAGTCCTGGTACACCAAATTCTACTGTATTTATTGTATGTCACTCTCCCTCGGTGACAAAAGACCACTTGTAGACTTCATTGGAAATGTTTGCAAAGGATCACGTATAATTGCATTGAAGGATCTGGGGGATGACAGGCCATGCAAAGAGGGATCTTCTTTTTTTATTACTATTGGTCCCTGTGCGCCTCTATTTCAAAAACATCACCAGGCTTTCACTAGTTCTCTTCACTAGTCTTTTCTATAGATTTGTCTCTGGCTAGAGTTTTTTTTTTTTTTTTTTTTCATCAGTTTAGTGTGCTATAAAAAAATCTGTTTATATGTTGACTCAATCCTGACCTACGGTATTTGAAAATAGCAATGCCTGAACAAGCTCCCACTCAGTCAGATGGTTTACAGTGCAACACAATGCAATACACAGCCAGTACAGACAGATATCGATGCCGCGCTGTCCAAAGGCCACTAAAAACCTAATATGAAGCGCTCAATATGAAAAATCTATTTTCTCATACAAAATGTGTTTTTGCCTTTTGTGCAAGTTAAATGTGCATTACACGCCAAGTATAGAGCCATATGATTTGAAATAATTATATATTGAAGAATCAATCCACCGCCTGTGGTGTTATAAAGCCCTGCGGTAATAGTGTTTCTGACAGGGAGCCGCTAAATCCCTCTGTGACTGATATAACAGAACAGCAGTCCTAATACTGAGCCAAATCTTCTTTTTCTTTTGACAGAGTCCACGGTGTTCTTTCCTCAGGCCAGCTTTGCCGTGGAAGAAGATATCGGAGAACTCCTGATCCCAGTGCACAGGAGGGGAGATGTCAGTGAGGAACTGATGGTGGTCTGTTACACCCAGCAAGGTGCAATACACAGCATACGCAACCTTATATATGCTCTCGTTTTTAATCAATTTATTTAACAGAATGGCAGATTATGATGGCCAAAAGTACTGCACAAACATTAAACTGGAGCTTGTAATTGTGTAAAATAAGAATATAGTATTATACAAATATGCAAATTGTATGTACAAATACAAAATTGCTAATTTTACGTTAAGTTAATTATTTTCATGTAATGCTTTTTGTTAGTGGTGAAACTGCTGGGAGTTTGTGAAATTTCAATCGAAATTCAATGCTAAATTAAATAAAAATGTATCATTAAAAATGAAAACATTTTAATTATAAATTAAATGATCAAAATCGCCTTTACAAGATCTTAGACAAATTATTATAAAATATTCTATATTTAATTTTTAATTTTAATTTTGTATGCCAAAAGCTTGGTTGAAAAATTCATTATATTTATTGAATTTTTAGTATTATTTAAAATCTTAGGGGCTACAAAAACTGTAAATAATTGATGATTCACAACGCTTGACCTGAGCAATATTCTTGTTTTCTTAATTTGTTGAAGAAGTGGTATAGTTCAACCAAAAATGAACATTTTGTCTATGGAACACAAAAGTAAATATTTTTCAAAGAACCTCGGATGGGATAAACGGATGAAAAGTCTTTTGAAGTTATTCAATAGCTTTTTGCAACAGACCAAATATTAGTCATCATTCACTAAGATTTTTTCCTGTCTTCAGAAGTCTTGTCTCTAGCCTTTCTTTGTGTTGAAATGGTTTTGTCTGTGTCATTTTTGTGTGTTTCTACTTTTGTGTCCATTGCTTTGCAATGGTGAGTAAAGAATGACAGTCATTTTTGAAAACTTTCATTGTTATCTTTGGGTAAACTATCCCTTTAAAGATTCACACTTGCAACATTTCCTCAGATGTGTCTTATGTGGCTTTGAATGAATTCCCAGCATGTGTCCTTTCTGTGCCTGCTGCAGGCTCTGCCACAGGAACCGTCCCCATTTCTGTTCTGTCCTACTCTGACTACATCTCCCGTCCAGAGGAGCAGGCCAGCATTCTGCGCTTTGATAAGGATGAGACAGAGAAGCATTGTCGTGTGGTGATCATTGACGACTCACTGTATGAGGGCGAGGAGAGCTTCAACGTGACCCTCAGTATGCCAATAGGAGGCCATCTGGGGCCAGAATACCCCACTGCGAAAATCCTCATACTGCCGGACCAGGACGACGGTAAGTACTTGTTTGCTTTTCTATGATTTAAAGGAACAGGGAATTTTCTCTCCAGGAAGTATTGATTCTAATATTGACAGTTTGATGATATATACACGTGACCTGAACAAAGAAAGTTACAAACGTGCATGAGTCATAAGTGGGCTGAATAAGTGGGAGCCGTGGCTTAGTGGTCAGCACACTGTGGTGCTCATGTGGGAAATTTGAGTTTGAGTCTGGCTCGCATCATTTCCTGTTCCAGTTTTTTCCCCTCATTATTTCTCTCTCTCTCTCTCTCTCTCTCTCTCTCTCTCTCTCTCTCTCTCTCTCTCTCCCTTCTTCTTTTTTATCAATAAAAAGTGCCAAAAGTACCAAATTAAAAATAAATAAAGTATTTTCTTTTAATAAAAACTTACAGACTTCCAATTCAGTCTGTGAACCATACAAATTAGAGCTATTCACAGTCCAACACACAGTGATATCTCCAAAGCCTTGTATTGCGACAGAATTTTTGCGTGTCTCGTGTGCATACGGCAGCCAGCGGATGAACCCAGAATAGACACAATGGACATGTAAATGGGCAACGCTGAAGTTTGCACGGGAGTCTCTTTTTCCTCCAGCATTATGAGGCCTGAAATCACAGATAAAGTTGAGTTATTCTAAAGCCTTCTTTCCTCAAAGCAAGAGAATTAATTATTTTTCGGTGGAAAGCGGACAGATTTTTGTCCTTTTATCTCTGTTTTGCTGTTTTTATGGCACCTCTCAAAAGTTTGCTGAGGAAAATAGGAGCCGCTGGCTTAGCCCACCTAAGACAGAAAGCGTGAAATTATACTCAGGAGAGAGCTGGAAGGGATAGAGTTCATCCGTTGGCTCACTATGACTAGGAAACTATACATTAACATTCGTGTATATAACGCTGTGTGTCTGAATCCCCGTGCTGCTCGACGCTGAACGTGGATTAGTGGTAATTCCCATGTGACACGAAGGTGAAAGCTTTCATCAAGTTAAGTTCAGCTAAGCGTGCTGCATTCGGTATCTGACAAATAGTGTTTATTAAAGCGTAAATAGTGTGTGTGTGCGTTTAAGAAAGGGGCCGTGTAATTAGAGGATGTTCTTGACGCTTTGTTTTGGCATGTCTTTCTGACTCTTTATCTACCTCTCTTTCTCACACACAAACAGTACACCTCAGGCTACTAAAGTTTTTTTTTTTCTGGGGCAATCCTCTTGTCTGTGGTACAATATCCTAAGGGTATTAGATCATATCTGCCTCTATCTGAGGCTGTTATCAGTAAATCTGGGCTAAAACCACCAAAACATCAATCAGCAGCTTGCAATAGCAAAACACTCCTTAAATTCAGGGATAGAGCTGCAAATGAGTGTATCATTTCAGCCTATTGTGATTTATTTAAGCTTAACATAGAGGTTACAAGGCTTCTTAAGGCTTTAAACATTTATTATAAGATAAGTGTAACTATAATGAATTGTCTTTACTTAATCCAGGACATGAGCTGTGAAAGATAAAATTCTGTGGACAAGATATTGTATTCCTGCTCTCTCAATATGAGAGCTCAAATCCAAGTGAGCTACAGTATTTTAAGACATCATAAGCATAGTATACTCTATTCTGTATCTATAGAAATAGTTCAAGACTTTTAAAATAGTAAAATGAAATTACTATTTCACACAAACATTTTTTTAAATGACTTTTATTCAGCAAGGTTGCAATAAATTGATCAAAAGTGACAGTAAAGACATTTATAAGGTTACAAAAGATTAATATTTAAAAAAAAAATCCTGTTCTTTTTTTAAATTAATCAAAGAATCCTGAAAAAGTTATGGTTTCCACAAAAAATATTAAGCAGCAACTGTTTTCAAAATTGCTAATGATAAGAAATGTTTCTTGAGCAGCAAATCAGCATATTATTATGATTTCTGAAGGATCATGTGACACTGAAGACTGGAGTAATGATGCTGAAAATGCAGTTTTGCCATCACAGGAATAAATTACATTTTAACATATGTTTAACATTCTTTTGAATTGTAATACTATTTCACAACAGTAATGTTTTTCCTGTCTTTTTGATCAAATAAATGCAGCCTTGGTGAACATAAGAGACTTCTTTTTTAAACATTAAAATAATCTTACTGACCGCAAACTTCAGAACGGTTGTGTATGTGTACATGCTTTCTATTTTATAATAATTTTAGAGCATTGCTTCATTGGCTTAGCATCGTGATCATTTCAAATTCATTCATTCTTTTTTTAAACTTTTTTCAAAAATGCGACTTTCGTGTAAGAGATGCTGAAAAACAGCAATGCCACAACGGTCTTTCTATGTCTGTGTGTGTGAAGAGGGTTGTTTTTCTACATTCTTTCTATTTGAAATGCTGACTGTGAATAGTAAATACGAAATTCTACGTAACCCCTAAATCTGTATCATCCTGTTCTCCTCAGTCTCTCTATTTCTCTCTTGTGAACACATACTCGCACATACTTAAGCATGAATTATTGATCTGGTGGCCCTAGTTGGGCTGCTCAAGTAGGTTGTGTATCATTTCTGTTTTTATTTTTCTGTTTATCAAGGTTTCAGAACCGAATGAAGAGAGTCTGTGAAATATGTGCTGTGTCATTTAGATTTATGTGGAGTGGTTAACTGCAGATGGAGAGATAAACATCACTCCAGCAGAGTAAAGCAGAACACCTTCCCCCAAATACCAGAAACCATGAGGAAAAAGACTGTGTGTGTGTTTGTGTGTGAGGCAGGAGTTTGCAGGTAAACAGACAAAGGTCGACTCCCTCAGGCAATGCACGGATGATTTTATCTCCGAATGCTGGAGAGAAGATCTCAACGAGCGAGGAAAGAAGGTCAAAACTACAGCTGAAAATTCAGTCCAAAACTCAATTACTCTCAGTTGTGTGTACGTGTGCTAAACATGAGAACTGGTTTGACGCTGCCTGTGTATGAGATAAGCCGCGTTGGGAAGTTACTACATCTTGCGAATGAACTATAATTTTTCCAGTTGCTTGAAAGTAGTTTAGCTGTTTTTTGTTTTTAAATAGTGTTGCTTTTTCATTCGTTTGTTGGGTCGGGTGGACTGAGTTTGGAAGTTCCACTCCGTACTTCTGTCTCTCTCTGAGAGCTAATGAACTGCATCAAAACAAACAAGGTCTGGATGCCGAGCTCAGTGTTATTTGGCCGACAGCGACTGAGCTCACTGCAGATTAAAACTGAAGAGATGTTCTGCTGCAGGGATAAAGTGTACAGCAAAAACTAGTGGAAATAGTCGAACATAGAGAGACTGCAGGATAATCTGGCTACTTAAACAGAAAGAGACCACTTGATTTACAGTATTTGTAAAATAACCAGTCATAGGTTTCTGAAATTGAGAATTTCCTACAAAAAATATACTTGCACAGGGAAATTAATGTAAATGCATTAGCAGCAACAATGAGAAGAACAGACATCTTTTAAAAACATTTAAAAAATCTTACAGACCCCAAACCTTTGAATGGTATATTATATTATATTATATTATATTATATTATATTATATTATATTATATTATATTATATTATATTATATTATATTATATTATATTATATTATATTATATTATATTATATTATATCCCAGATAGCACATGCATATCGTAGAGACGTCAATTTATTGTGTGTATTTTCATCTGGATTTTTTTAAAAGAGCACCAGCTTATCTGTAAAAAGTCTAAAAGCTATTAAATAGGCATTATATTATATTATATTATATTATATTATATTATATTATATTATATTATATTATATTATATTATTGTTTTTTTAAGCCATTGAAAAGAACTTGAGCTTGACGTTATTTACAGCTCTGGGGATTGGCTGAAAACGGTTGTGTGAGCAAAGATGACAGATTCCTAATTGTGTTCACCAGCTGAGCAACTGCCATTGTGATGAATTGGAATACTATTGTATAGCCCTTTCAATATAATATAATAAATATGTATAATATAATGCTCTAAAATGCATAGAAATGCTCATATACAAAAGTTCAGGGTGTGTAAGATTATTTTAATGTTCATGAACACCAAGGCTGACTTTATTTAATCAAATCAGTGATCAAAAACTGTAATATTGTGACATAATTCAAATTTTTTTCTATTTTAATATATTTTAAAATGCAATTTATTCCTGTGATGCAAAGCTGAATTTTCAGCATCATTAGGCTACTCCAGTCTTCAGTGTCACATGATCCTTCAGAAATCATTCTAATATGCTGATTTGCTGCTCAAGAAACATTTCTTATCACTGTTGAAAACAGTTGTGCTGCTTAATAGTTTTGTGTGCAATACGCATCGGATGCTCATTGAATGGACAGTGAGAGGTCTGTACGTGTGCTGCGCGCCGCCTGAGGCTGAGACGTCCAAAAACTAAAGATTAATGCTTGACCTGATGCTTTCTGCTCAACATTGTTTGTATAACAGTGTAGCCCTGAGTGGAGGTGGAGAATATGAGAAGTACATGTCGGTTTGACGGAAGTACATCTACAGAGGCACCTGTCTGTAGTTTGAAATTAATGCCTTGACAGCATGTGCTTCTGTCTGACAGATGTTCATAGTTGGAGACTAGCAAATGTTTATGTCTAGAGAAACTCAAACATTAGCACACAACACAGCATGCTCTGACTGTTAATGAGCTTTGCATTCACATTAAATATACTAAATAACCCCCTCGTGCATTAGCTTTCAGGGGTGCCTATTTCAGAACGCAGCATAAAGACGCACCCCAAACCTTGTAGATCATCAAGAACTGCCGCACACTGAGCTAAAATGGTGTTCTCAGTCAGCAGTATCAGCAGCATCAGAGAGCCAGCTGTCTGAAAAAAAAATGCTTTGTGCTGTTTCCTGTTCTGGCATTTATTGTGTGGAATGTACACACAGGTATTATTGCTCACATAAATCTGTCAGTACTAAATCAGTGGTGTTGAAGCCTCGGGGCATAAAGACTGCCTCTGCATTAGTGAACCACCTGTGTAGCTCCAGACTAAATCAATACTTACTTTAATGCTCAGATGTGGATAGTGGACCAGTGCTCATGCTGTTAGGTGGTATAGTAGTTTATCTTGGTTAATTTAATTTTTTTATTGATTTTGAATATTTACCATTGCATTATAGTTGATATTTTTTAGAGGTCAAGAGAAAATACAATATTAATGTTAAATATCTGTCTATCTATCTATCTATCTATCTATCTATCTATCTATCTATCTATCTATCTATCTATCTATCTATCTATCTATCTATCTATCTATCTATCTATCTATCTATCTATCTATCTATCTATCTGTCTATCTGTCTGTCTGTCTGTCTGTCTGTCTGTCCTAATCTTAGAATTTACCTGTCTGTCTGTCATTTTTAATAATTAATTCTTTTATTCATCAAGGACACGTTAAATTGATCAATATGGCAGAAAATACTTTTACATTGTCACAAAATATTTATATTTTGAATATATACTATTCTTCTAAACTTTCTATTTATCCTGAATAAATTTTTTAAAGTTTTTAGAAAATTAAGCAGCACAACTGTTTTCAACATTAATAAAAACATTTCTTAAATAAATTACAGTTATTTAAAATTATATTAAATTGTAATCAAATTTTACAATATTACTGTTTTTACTGTAGTTTTGGAAAAATTAATGGCTGACTTGTTATAAAAACTTTGAAAACAATCTTAGCGACCCCAATCTTTTTAACGATAATGTTTATATATACATTTTTTATAAATTGTAATTTAATCAGAGAAGTATTTCTCTAACTAAAAGCAATGAAAGGTTTTAAATGATAAAAAGTGGGTTTCATACAAAATCAGAAATATTTATAGTGTTTTGTAAGGTAGTGAGAGGATCAATGTGATACCTTAAATAAAACTAATAATACACAACATTGCGTGTTATGCATTTTTATGATTATTGTGGTAATATAGTCGTTTTGAATTGGATTGTTTTTTTCTTTTCTTTTCTTATCACCATTGTAGTTAGTTTCTAAAGACTTTTATTTAGGAAAAATAAGTTTTTTTCACAACAAATATTATATTTTGCATTATAGAAATAACAGTTTCCATTGATTTCACCACCGTAATGATAGTTTACCTGTGATTTAGTATGGTTTCACTACAAATCAGTTCAGCTATGGTTAATATGCAAGAATGTCATAAAGAAGATACTACATGTCATAAACACGCTTTTGATGTCCCTTTTCAGAATAATTTCCTTGTTAACAGTAATTTCTAATCTTATTTCTCCCTTGAAGTATAAAAATAGCTCCAGCTTTTGACAGATACAACTAAATACAGCACAAATCTCATTGCTTCCCACCTGCTATTCATACTTAGTTTTCTCAAAGATGTTTCACAAAGCTGTCAAAACTGCACAAACCCATCTGCACTGCACTCCATGCTACCGACAGACACACTAGCGAGTTCAAACATGAATTTCCACAATTGAAGAACACAGACTTTTTATCAGTCACCTGAAGCTTTAAAAAGCGCTGACAGACTCGTGCCTGAGAGCAGGCTTCCGGAAATAGACATGTCGTGCTGAGGTTTTGATTGGACCAGGACATCTCGGGGTAGACAGCCACCAATATTTGCCAAATATAATGGAGGTTTTGAAAGATTACAAGCTATTTTTGATAAATGGAATATGGATCTAACGGTGCTGCAGATGAAAATGTGTCCGTCTAATCGAAACTCTTTGTTTGGACACCTGGTTATGGATTATCCCCATGTGCCTATATCCATACGGGTTTGATAATGAGCTGTTTTGTCTAATTGTATCTTCTTCATAAAATTGAATCTTGTGCAAGTTTGCTCTCTGTGGCGCAATTGTCGTCATGCATCTGCTTTGTGCATGAATCCTTCCTCATTATCCCTACTGAGTATGATAACGCTCAGATGATTCAGCTAAGTTCATATATGCTGTGATAAATCCTGAAATGGTTTTGCTTGATGCTTCTGCCTGTGTATGAAAATATAATGCAGTGTGAGATTTTACCCTGAGGAGCTTCAACCTTCAGCTTCAACCTTCGTCTCTGACTATTTCAACACGCTAATTCTTTAATTAATGCTTCCCCTCATCTTCAACAATTGAATCATTTTAAAACATCTTAACCATGAATACTAGTCTTTCTTTTTATTCTTTTTTTATTACAACCTTTGTGCTTAAAGCATGATTTTTAATCAGCAAACAATAAAATTATTGTAATGTAAAAAAGGGAAAAATCACATAACACAGAACACCCTAGCAACCAACTGAATAGAAACACATTTGCAAATACTCACAATACTTTAGCATCTTTTGCATAGGCGGTTTCAAGAAAATGTTAAATATATAAATATAAAATAATCTTATTGTTAGTGTTTTAAATTAAGCACTGTAATTCAGTTTTTAAGTTGGTCCTCTATAAACGATAAATTGTTTCTCTAATTTATCCAGAATCGTGCAGCTATTTTTTGTACTGTAGCATACGCAGAATTATTTAACATTAATGATAAACTAAATCCTATGAAAATAATTAGCTGAAGTCTAATGCAGATATAGATTTCCATACATGCGTATAACTGCGGACACACAATCAACTTGCTCTCTAGTGTTTACTAGCAGGTGTTTTTACTGTTCCAATATGGCGAATGGAGACGCTATTGAGGCATCTACACTGAACAAAATTATAAACGCAACACTTTTGTTTATGCCCCCATTTTTCATGAGCTGAACTCAAAGATCTAAGACTTACACAAAAGGTCTATTTCTCTCAAATATTGTTCACAAATCTGTCTAAATCTGTGTTAGTGAGCACTTCTCCTTTGCCGAGATAATCCATCCACCTCACAGGTGTGGCATATAAAGATGCTGATTATACAGCATGATTATTGCACAGGTGTGCCTTAGGCTGGCCACAATAAAAGGTCACTCTAAAATGTGCAGTTTTACTGTATTGGGGGGGTCCGGGGGGGTCCAAAAACCAGTCAGTATCTGGTGTGACAACCATTTGCCTCACGCAGTGCAACACATCTCCTTCGCAAAGAGTTGATCAGGTTGTTGATTGTGGCCTGTGGAATGTTGGTCCACTCCTCTTCAATGGCTGTGCGAAGTTGCTGGATTTTGGCAGGACCTGGAACACGCTGTCGTATACGCCGATCCAGAGCATCCCAAACATGGGTGACATGTCTGATGAGTATGCTGGCCATGCAAGAACTGGGAAGTTTTCAGCTTTCAGGAATTCTGTACAGATCCTTGCAACATGGGGCTGTGCATTATCATGCTGCAACATGAGGTGATGGTCGTGGATGAATGGCACAACAATGGGCCTCAGAATCTCATCACAGTATCTCTGTGCATTCAAAATGCCATTAATAAAATGTCGACATCAGCAAACCGCTCACCCACATGACGCCATACACGCTGTCTGCCATCTGCCCTGTACAGTGAAAACCGGGATTCATCTGTGAAGAGAACACCTCTCCAAAGTGCCAGACACCATAGAATGTGAGCTGGGTTACAACAACAAACTGCAGTCAGGTCGAGACCCCGATGAGGATGACGAGAATGCAGATGAGCTTCCCTGAGACGGTTTCTGACAGTTTGTGCAGAAATTCTTTGGTTATGCAAACCGATTGTTGCAGTAGCTGTGCGGGTGGCTGGTCTCAGACGACCTTGGAGGTGAAGATGCTGGATGTGGAGGTCCTGGGCTGGTGTGGTTACATGTGGTCTGCGGTTGTGAGGCCGGTTGGATGTACTGCCAAATTCTCTGAAACGCCTTTGGAGACGGCTTATGGTAGAGAAATGAACATTCAATTCACGGACAACAGCTCTGGTGGACATTCCTGCAGTCAGCATGCCAATTGCACGAAGGAGATGTGTTGCACTGCATGAGGCAAATGGTGGTCACACCAGATACTGACTGGTTTTCAGACCCCCCCCCCCCCCCCCCCCCCCCCCCCCCCCCCCCCCAATACAGTAAAACTGCACATTTTAGAGTGGCCTTTTATTGTGGCCAGCCTAAGGCACACCTGTGCAATAATCATGCTGTCTAATCAGCATCTTGATATGCCACACCTGTGAGGTGGATGGATTATCTCAGATTTGTGAACAATATTTGAGAGAAATATGCCTTTTGTGTACATCGAAAAAGTCTTCAGCTCAAAAAAATGGGGGCTAAAACAAAAGTGTTGAATTTATAATTTTGTTCAGTGTATATTTGGCAATGTATGTCAAAAGCATCTGCACTAACCACTAGGCCACAGCTAGAAAATAAGTGTTTTGGTCTGTTAATTTCTTACAGATATACAACATTTACAAAAACTTAGATCAGGGTAGGCTATTTATATTTTGAATGCTAGTGAACATGAATCTAAAATTACATATGAAACCCTGTAATTTGTGACCTGATCTTATGTTTGTAGTGTGTTCTGAACAGAGAGGTTACAGGCATTTCTTTGTAAGTGGCTTCCTGTAGATAAAGCATTTCTTTGTAAGTGGCTTCCTGTAGATAATGCAAGATGACAGCTGTTGAATCCTCACAGGAACCTCTGCTCTTAGAAGCCACGGGTGAGAAAAACAGAAACCTCCATACAAGGTGTCAGTTTGTTGTCATGGAGACCAGCATCCACTGTTCAGTCAGCAAACTGAACAGTGGTATTAAGATGGTGAATGTGGCTGTTATAAAATAGAGCTGGTTTTAGCTATCTTACACATTTTATTACTTGGTAGAAGGTTGATTTACTATTCAGTACATCATTTATTCAAGGTTTTTCTCTAACTTAAATTCTAAGATGTTCTTGAATGTCTCAGAATGAAATGGAGAAGAATTGTAGGGTTGGTACATGTAGTTTAATTTCAATAACTGCAATCAACAGGGTTTCACAGTCATGGAGTACATATCTGGAAATATCATTTAAATAAAAAATATCTAATTTTAAAAAGAGATCTTAAAGGTCATGGAAAATTCATTCCTTTCTGTAATGAAAAAACCTTCAAAGTTATGTTCTGCTCTAAAATACTTTTTAAATTGCTTTGATATTGCACCTTTGTAACTGTGAACATTAACAGTGAAACTTTTGAACTTTATATTTAATTGGGTTTTACATGGCTTTCATATTTTCGTCCTTCATTTAAAAGAAAATATATTAAAGCTGTCCAATATCATAACTAAATAAAGCAATGAACTATAATAGCATTAAACATAAATAAACATGTACATTTAACAATAAAAGTAAATAAAGTGTGTGTGTGTGTGTATATATATATATATATATATATATATATATATATATATATATATATATATATATATATATGTATATGTATATGTGTGTACTGTCATATTCTTATTGGTTTATCGTCTTAATTGTTCACAGGTGTTTCTTGTCAGTCATTAGTCTTGGTGTTTAAATAGCCCTCATGTTTCCATTGTATCTTGTCTAGTTTTGTTTGTGTAACCGCTGTTGGTGAGTCTCGTGTAAACAAGACTCGTGTTAAAGTTTTTTGTCGTGTATGTGCTGGTGCCCTGTACGTTCCGGTGCCTGTGCCGGTGCCCGTGTCAGTGTCAGTGAACGTTCCAATGTCCGTGCCGGTGCCCGTACCAGTGTCCGTGCTGGTGTGCGTGCCGGTGTCCGTGTACGTTCCGGTGTCTGCGCCGGTGACCGATCCTGTGCTGGTGCCCGTGTCGGTGCCCGATCCTGTGCCGTTGTGTCTGTGTATGTGCCATTGTCCGTACCATTGTCCGTGTACGTTCTGGTGCCGGTGCCCGATGCTGTGCCCGTGTCCGTGCTGGTGCCCATGCCGGTGTCCGTGTACGTTCCGGTGTCCATGCCTGTGCCCGATCCTGTGTCCATGTCCATACCGGTGTGCCGGTGTCCGTGCCGGTGCCCGTGTACATTCTGGTGCCGGTGTCCGTGCCAGTGTTTCCGTGCCTGTGCCGGTGTCCGTGCCGGTGTGTGTGCCGGTGAACGTTCCGGCACACACACCGGCACGGACACCGGCACAGGCAACGTTCCGGTGTCCATGCCCATGCCGGGGTCCATGCCAGTGTGTCCGTGCCGGTGTCCGTGCTGGTGTGTCCATGCCGGTGTCCGTGCCGGTGTGTCCATGCCGGTGTCCGTGCCGGTGTCCGTTCTGGTGCTGGTGTGTCTGTGCCGTTGCCCATCTATCTTGTCTAGTTTTGTTTGTGTAACCGCTGTTGGTGAGTCTCATGTATCCAAGTCAAATTCACGTTTTTCGTCGTGTGGTATCCGTGTCTGAACACAACAAAAAAACATTAATTTGACTTAGTTACATGAGACTCACCAACAGCAGTTACACAAACAAAACTAGACAAGATACAATGGAAACATGAGGGCTAATTTAAACACCAAGGTGTCCGTGCCGGTGCACAACTGAAGAAAGAAACAACTTGAGAGACTAAATGATGACACTTTTCATTTTTGGTGGAACTATCCCTTAATGTTATTAAAACAACAAAAAACAAAGAGAAAACCACTCACTGCTCTGACAACTTTAATAGTAGCTTTAATAAGTATCAATGTATAACTACACTGTATACAGTGAAGTCTATGTAGTGTTTTATTTTTATATTTGTTCATTTAATTTCTTTCTTGAATGCTTCTGTTAAATACACCTACTGTAGCTGAAAAAAATAAAACACTGTTTATTTCATTTGTATATTATATGTTGTGTATATGTAATGTGTATCTTTGTTCTTATCTTTTAATAACAAAGATAATAATGACAAAGATTTTTATCTTCGCCACTTTGGCCTAAATGTCTGCCATTCTTTTTTGTTTTAGATTTTGTTACCTTGTAAGGCTTTGTTTTTAAAATGGGGACATTAGTTTGGCTGTAATGCTCAGTCACTTGCAAAATAGTAAAACCAACATGAAAAAGAATCGTGATAAAATCGTGAATCGTGATTTTCCTGAAGAAAAATCGGGATATGATATTTTTGCAATATCGCCCACCCCTAATACATTCATACTTTACTTACTTTTATTGTTAAATGTACATGTTTATTTATGTTTACTTAATGGCTAAATTATAAGCTTTTAATTGCCTTAACCACAAAATATTGGTTAGGAAATTAGCACAAATGCTAGCCTGGTTAAAACCAGACCATTCTCAGTAGTATTACCTAGGATGACCTAAGTAAGGTATTTACTTTTGAATGTGTAGCAAAAAAGTAGGCAAGCTTTGGGACATACTACTTCGTCATCTTTATCGGACGGATCTGTCGCGTGCATCCTGTCACGTAAACTGCCCTGTCAATCATCTTGTCACAGTTAAAATCCTCTATTAAATCTAATTTAATTTCCTACTGTTTCGGAGAGAAATGTAGTAGCACGTTCATCTGCCAGTGGGTCTTTCATGGAGACTGTCCTCATGTGTTTGCAATTTGAATATAATAATGCATTTAAAAGTTGGTGCGCTTCACCAACGGACGTCGCTCAAATGCCTCTGGGCGCAATTGGATAGACCTAAAACCAATCAGAGCGATCGTCATCGTGTAAAGCCCGCCTCAACGTTTCTGATTGGTGCCTCGATTTGGACGGATTAGAAATGGGCTTGAATGGGCTCTTTGCCAGACTACTTGCAGAGCAAATCTAAATTTGCCGGAAGTTTGTCTGGGTTTTCCCAGGTTACACAAATGCACTACTTAAAAGGCATTGCTGTCTCAGGAAAATTAAGGACAGAATTAAGTATTTGGCAGTACATGGGAAGTTGTGTGTGGAGTGATGAATCACAATGAACACGAGTTACATGGCGATGCTCCAGAGTGGTGTTTTCGAAAATCTGCTGAGAAATATAATAATAAATGCATCTCTACCACAGTGAAGATTTTTCAACAAGACAGTGCTCCTGCCCAAATTGCAAAGACAACCAATAAGTGGCTTGAGAACAAGTTGAGAACAATATTTGGTCTCACATTAAACTCAAGCGAACTGGGAGACATTTTTCAACTACTCATGAACCGTTGTAAGCCATTAACATTGAGTGGAACAACACTGGCTCTTCTTCCAAAAGCTGTCTGCGAATTGGGGAAGGCTATTCTGTGCTAAGTTACTTTATCTACGGTATTTGTGTACTTCTGAATAATTTTGGTTTGGCCCATTCTTTTGCCCCGGAGTGTAATGTGGTATAGATGTATAAATAGCTAAACATAGCAATAAAATAAAATGAAGAAAAATAATAACGTTAAATAAAATAATTAAACATTTTTGCCTTTCAAATTTAAAGAATGTAACATTCACGGAAAAATTATGAAAATTTATTGTCCATGGAAATTTTCTGCTTATGCCCTTACAGCTCCTGTGTTCTACTTCGGCAATCAGGAGTATCACGTCGATGAGAGCGATGGCCACGTTGAAGTCCGTGTGTGGAGGACAGGGACGGACCTCTCGAAAAAAGCTACAGTCACTGTGAGATCCCGCAAAACAGACCCTGTTTCTGCTGAAGGTTAGTGATACCGTTGGATTTTCCCAGTAATCCATTGTTTTTTCCCCATCCTCAACCAGCATTGTTACTCATTTCCCAATCATAACAGAGTTCATAATCATAACAGAGGTCAGCACAAGCCCTCTTTTGGGGTTAAAAACTACTGTGAGGATTTTTGCGTCTGACCTTATTGCATATGCATTTGTAGGAGTTTCCCTTTCAGCTGCAATATTTATGGATGGAGAGTATTTAAATGAATCATGCAACATGATTTACTAAGGTTTGTGCTAGTCAATTTACTAGTATTTATGCCATTATTTAATGCCCAAAAAACATGTCTTAAGCCATTTTGTGTTGTTGGTAGATCACACGCACCTGATTATCATTGGCTCTGCTTGTTTGCGACCCTACACGAATTCGCAAGCTCTTGATAGACTGCGTTGGTCATTATGGAAATGATCTGGCTGCATCCGTGTTCTTTAATGTGCACATTGTCAGAAAAACACCTGCAGAACTTTCCACTCCCATCTGAACTTTATAGGATTGCGGTCTCACGCTAATTGTCCTGTTTAGTAAATCTGGCCCTTAGAAGAAGAGTTAATTTAATTTAATGGCCAGTGAAACTCAATGTAAAACTAAATAAAGCCTTTTTTGGTTGAGGAAACCTGGCTTGCAGTATGTTAGAAAACAAATTAAATGCTACAAATTTGTGTAAAAAAGTATTTTCAATCTCCAGTTCCTGTCTTCCCAGCAAAGTCATGAACTGCAAAAAGCTGAACAGGACAGTCCAGGGTATTTCATAAATGTGAGAGTTAAGTGTTATTGACTCTTTTGGCTTAGTCCTTGAACAAGTGACGTGCAGTTAGGAGCAAAAGCTCTGTTCATCCGAGTCCTCTGTGTTCAGCCAACCCAAACTTAGCTGTAAGTTCTATACTGTACATTGATCCCTCAAAAAAAAAGAAAAAAGAAGCAGCAGGCTCTCTTAAAAGAGGATTAATCGAAAGTGAGAATCCTGTGCTTCTGCCAGTAAATACCGTCTGACCTCTTTCTGACCATAGCCTTATTTCTGTGTGTTCATCCGCTAGCGGGGGTAGACTATGTGGGAATCAGCAGAAACGTGGACTTTGCACCGGGTGTGAGCATGCAGATGGTGCGAGTCACCATTCTGGATGACCTAGGCCTGCCCGTTCTGGAAGGAACAGAGAGGTTTGAGCTTATTCTTCGGATGCCCTCCAATGGAATTTTGGGAGAGCCAGCGAAAGTAGCAATCTTTATCAACGACTCCATTTCAGACTGTGAGTATTTTTGAAGAGTTTTTCTAACAAAATTGTGACTGAGACACACACACACACACACACACACATTCACGTTGTGTTTAATGGGGACTTTCCATAGACATAATAAAGATTTTTATACTGTACAAACTGATTCTATCCCCTTACACCAACCCTACTACTAAACCTAGCCATCACAGAAAACTTTCTACATTTTTACATTTTCAAAAAACATCACTCATACTTTACCTAGGATTAACAATTATTCCTGGTTATTCATAAGATGAAGTTTCACACTTTACATTCTTAAACCCCTGGGTTAACATCCTTATTTGCATATTTGCTGTGTCAGTTTTATTGGACGAGCGCAGCATTCAGCCTGTTTACATAAAGGCTCCATCATTGCACATCCTCATATTATACATTGCCGACTATACTATGAAGGTTTTCCTGAGTATTCTATAAAGGTAAGAATAAAACAGTTTTTTCTTCACTCCAGTTTTTGCTTTTTCCGTCGCCATTTGCCATTTTCCCCCTAAAAAGTTGAGACTGTTGTTTATGCAACACGTGGTGTTTCTATGACTGTCCAAAGCATGTGAATACGAAGCATGCGATTGGGCATCTGTTGCTAAGCATCTAGCCGTAACGTTCTAAAACCGCATGTTTGGCTAGGCTAAAGCAGTGCTAAACCTGCTCCAGAGCAGAGTAAACTGCGAAACGTTCCTCTACCCAGGGTTAAAAGCCGGGTTTAGCACAATGATAAGCACAGTGTGAAAAGGCCTATAATGTTTCATAGATTTGCCCACAGAATGAACGACCAGTTTTTGTCCATGATTATTGTATATTAGAGCATCTTGATTTGGATATTCTTTTTTTTTAGTGCCAAAGGTGCAGTTTAAACAGGCTGTGATGACTGCAGAGGAGAGTGAAGGTCACATCACTGCAATGGTTCACCGCAGCGGAGACATCAGGCACAAGTCCACTGTACGTTGCTACACCCGGCAGGGCTCTGCACAGGTGGTATCTGACTTTGATGAGAGACCCAACACCGATGCGTCCATCGTAACTTTCTTGCCTGGTAAATAACCTCTTATGCAAGCTGGGATGTGGATTGAAGGGAAGTACAAACAAATGGAGATGAATAAATTAAATAATAAATGAATAAACAAATAAATGAATAAATGAATGAACGAATGATAAATTAATGAATGAACTTACAAATAGGTGAGCGAATTAAACTTGAATTAAACCGTTTAAAAAAATCACATTCTTCACCTTTATTTGCCCAAATTCATGTAAGTGATGAACCCTTTATGTAAGTTGGGATGTGGAATAGGGGTGAGGGGTGTGTTCAACTGAATAAATAAACAAACTAGTGAACAAACAAATAGGTTAGTCAATTAAACAGTCCACATTCCTCACCTTTGCAAGGTGCGCCATTAGTCGCTTTTCCACTGTCAGGCCGAACGGTTCTAAGAACAGTAAGGAATGGTTCCAGTTATATTTCCACTTGAGCTTGGTTCGGCACGGCACCATTACAAACCGTTCTCAGCCCGGAATTCTCAACACGGTTGGCTAACCATGGTGGAATGCGTGTAGGGATGTCGCCACTCAGAATTGGTCACTTGTCTGTTGCCTGGCTGTCTGTAATGCTATTTGAAAAAAGTTAACGCAAGTTGGTAATAGAATTAAAACGTGGTCACTATTTACATATCATCTGTAAACTCTTGCGTTACTAAAGTAACAACTGACACATTTGTATTACATTCCAAAGAGCTCTGTTATCAGCCCCACAGGTGAAATGAAATGAAACCCCATCCGAACTAGTTGGGCCGGAATAGCATGGAATGGAATGGTTAAAGCTGCAGTCCATAACTTTTTTGGGTTAAAAATTATCCAAAATAATTTTTTGAGCAAGTACATAACCAGACAGTGTTCAAAACTATCTGCTTGTCTTAGCTCGATTCAAAACGGTAAGCTTGTAATAATATTTTTAATTCCAGTAGTACTGGTGGATTTCCGCGGGAAATTCGAGCATGTCTTTGCGTCATTATGTCACATCTGTGTACATAAAGAAGGAGTCTTGGCTAGTAGGCTATATTGCGTGTGAGGATGTTGGAGGTGGAGATTTATAGCCTTTTCTCACAGCACTTAAACTTATCAATTTGATGGCGGATCCAGAAAGGTTCAAACGACAATCACCAGTGACAACTGGAGATTTACCCGTTGTAAAATGCAAAAAACTTCGGACTTCAGAGTGGCTACAGAAAAAAAAGAGACTGCAACCGGCCCATGCGAAAACAAGGATAAATATCGGAAGGGCATTAAATGTAGTCACTCAATGCTGATGTTGTTAACATTAACAATTTGAGAGCAAAGTATAATTTGCATGGTTTGAGGTGATATGATAAGCGATCGTTAGATTTAATCAGCACGATTTACTGCAATGCTTTTTTTCCCTTAGTTGGTCAGAACAAAAGTGGATGTTACTTACTTGTTCAGATGACATTTTCTGGTGAAAATTCTTATGTTGGTCATACTTAAAAAAGTAGAATCTGTGATTCTGAATGACAGGATGATTGACTGACAGCCGCACATTCTCCTCAAAACATTGGATTCATCCGCGCTGTGCCGTGTCGAGGCACAACCCATGTAAAGTTGATAATTCCGCGAATAACTGCAATTGCAGATTTCAAAAAACTGCAGGACTGCAGCTTTAAGCAATGGGAATGGTTTGGCATTACAGTGGAAAACCAGCTTTTGTAATATGCAATTAATGATCCTCTTTGTAAGCTAGGATGTAGAATAGGAAGAATACAACTGAATAAATGAATGAATGAATTAAACCTGAATAAAACCTAAAAATGATACACTTCACCTTTACTTGATATCTACCATTCAAATTATTTCAAACATTTGTCTGAAAAGCTGTTTTCAGACTTTGGTCTCCATGTTTTGGTCCCTAGGTGAGGCTGACAAACCGTGTGTGCTAAAACTGGTGGATGATTCTATTCATGAGGAGGAGGAGGAACTGCGGCTGGTTCTGGGAAACGCGAAGAGCGCCTCGCCATATGGAGCGTCCGTAGGCGAAATGAATGAAATGCTCATAAAGATCAATGACAAAACCGACAGTAAGAAAGAAAGTTCACAGCGAATTTCATCACAGCGGTTTTCATTTCAAATGCACTTCAGATGAATATTAATATAAATACCTGACATTTAGGTTCAGATTTCTAGAATTTGGGTCAAACTTCAGTAAACTCTTACAGATTCTCTTTGGCTAAGAATCTTTTAATGAACAAAAACTCCTCGATTCTCATCTGTCTTTTTCAAACCATTCATTTTCCTCTGTCAGAGCCCATCATCAAGTTTGCCGAGACAAAGTTCAGTGCTAGCGAACCAAAAGAGCCGGGGCAGATGACGTTGGTGAAGATCCCCATCCGCAGGACGGGAGACTCTTCGAAAGTGTCTCTGGTGAGGGTGCACACGAAGGACGGCTCTGCCGTATCCGGAGAAGACTACCATCCCATCTCCCTCGGTGAGGCTTCTAGAGGCCAGAACGGGTCATTTGCATTCTGAATATACCGCATCTAATTATCCTTGGTAGATTGGCAGGTGGCTCCAAGCTGCTTCCACATGCATGCATTTCCTGCCTACATCAGGTTAGATAGAGTTCAGGATGCAAATGACAAATGCAATCAGGTGTGGAAGCGTTTAGGAGAAGAAATATCAGGATGTTGTTTATCTTTTAGTGTATGCATGTAATCAGATATTTTGTGTGTGCAGATGTTGAGTTTAAAGCGGGTGAGATTGAGCATGTAGTGGAGGTGGAAATTCTGTTTGATAGCGTAAGAGAGATGAGAGAGGCCTTCACTGTCCACCTGAAACCAGACGAGAACATGATTGCTGAAATCCAGGTGGGAAATGTTCATAATGTTTCCCTGTGGTGCGTTCTTCATATCTGAAGTTTCATACACATTACAAGTGAATTACAAGTCTGTGTCTCTTGTATTGGCAGATGACTAAAGCCATAGTGTACATCGAGGAGAGCAACAGTATGGCTGACGTCACGTTCCCTTCACTGCCTCATGTTGTGTCACTGTTACACTTTGATGATGTGAGAAGAACCAAAGAAAATGCCCACCCAGCTGCTGGATACCCCGTCGTCTGTGTCACGGTAGGTTTGTCAGTAGAAAAAGTCAGTCAGAAGGTTTTCAGAACGTTTTTATCAAGTTTCTGTAGATCCTTGAAGTACAAGTGAATGAAAAAGATTATAATGATTTGTCAAAGTTTGAGCTATAAAAAAAAAGTGAATAAATGAAATAAAGGCCTCACAGTGGATGTGCTTTTCTTAAATCACAAGGACTTTATGAAAGAGCATAAGAAACACAAACAACGTTTAATGTTATAAATCCTCAGTGTTGTTCCTTGTGATGAATCATTAAACAAAAGTCAGTTGTGTGCAGAACTTTGTTGTTTAGATTTTTCCCTTACAGTAAAGTATAATGATGATACTGAACAGTGATGGTAAAACTATTCATTGATTACCATATTACTACTTTACATTACTTATGCTCACCAAGACTGCATGTATTTGATAAAAAATACAGTACAAACAGTAATACTGTGAAATATCCATAATAGTGACCACACAGTCATGTTTATATCTTCTGTCTTTTTACAGTATACAGTGCATATAGGCCTAAATAGATGCCCCCTATGTTACATTTGGGCCCCTGCCACAAGAAACTCTCTGTACATCCCTGTATACATTGGATTGATTGTAATAATTTTAATGTACTTGAAGTGTGTGCCAATCACTAGGAAAATACCACTATTGGATCAGGACTCTGTATCGGTAGATATATCAATATCAAATGCTCAGATCAGATTGGGGCACAAAAAACTTGATCGGAAATCGGGACATCCCTAATATTAACACACACACACATTTCATTTCTCACCCCAAACTTTTAAACCACAGTGTTTTCATTGAAGCTGCATTATCTGATGTTCTTTCTTGACCTTGTTTATTTCTCTGACTAATCCAGGCCTGCAACCCCAAATATCCCGACTATGACAAAACAGGCTCCATCTGCATTAGCGAACGCATCAACGACACACTGACTCGTTACCGATGGCTCATCAGCGCCCCCAGTGGTCCGGATGGCGTCACCAGCCCCATGCGAGAGGCTGACTTCGATACCTTTTTTACGTCTTCCAAGATGATCACCCTAGACTCCATTTACTTCCAAGCGGGCTCTAGAGTGCAGTGCGCGGCCCGTGCCGTGAATTCTAATGGCGATGAGGGACTGGAGCTGAGCAGCCCTATTGTGTCTATTAGCATGGAGGAAGGTGAGCCTGAAACCATTACATTAAGTGGGATCATATAAAAATGCTTTGCTTTTGTATAGCAGCACCGAAGAACATTATGCTCTTCCTGAGCTCGTGGTTTATAATTTACTATTTGCAGTGTGGAATTAGACTGTCAGTAGGTGGTAATATGCTTGAAGTAATGTTTCATGTCTTTGATGTTCCTGGGCAGGGATGTGCCAGCCACGTAAATTGGGCACAGTAGGTGCTGAGCCCTTTTCTGCCAAACTACGTTATACAGGCGCTGAAGACCCTGAATATGCCAATCTCATCAAGCTTACTGTCACCATGCCCCACATAGACGGTGAGAGTTATTTCCCCTCTGGCTGCAAGGTTGTTTGCTTAGTTCAGCCTCTCCACAAGAAACCCTACTCATATATTCCCTTGGGGGGGAGTGGTATTGTTTTGGGATTTATGTGTTATTTGCTGTCAAAACTAAATATTACAGCTCTCTTCAAAAGCCTAAATCAACTCTGAAAGATGCATAAACATATAAAATGTCATGACACAAATTTGCCAACAACGTTTTCCATCAAAATCATGTTTCAAAAAGATTTCTGGGATGTAAGTAATAAAAGGGTGCAAAGTATTTTGAAGTATTTTGGGAATAAATTGTCACAAGTTATATTTCACGTCAAAAATCTAGGCCAAGCAAGACCAATTATTGTTGCGTTAATATTACCTTCTTAACTCGTCAAAAGCTGCTTCAACTGTCCTTTTCCATAGCTTTTCCTACAATACTAAAAAATCATTTTACTGCATGGCAACATGTGTAATATAAAGATTATCAATATCAAGATTATCATTATTTACCCTAATGTTGTTCAAAACACATATATCTTTATTTCTTCTGTGAAATTTTTGAAGATTGTCAAAGAATGAAAAGCAATTTATTAATTTTACAATTAATTTGTTGTTGTTTTTTTGGATTATCCAGCTTAAACAAATATTTCTCGTCTTCTGAAACCATATGATAGCTTTGTGTATCCAGAAAAGTGCTATATAAATGTAACAAATTATTATTATTATTATTATTGTGTAAGGAAAATATCAAAATGTAAGACATTATTAAATGAATATCTTCATTTAATAATTCATTTCATCTTCAGATTTGAATGTGTAATAACTGGTGATAAAGTTTGAATATATAGCTTTAAAAGATTAGGAAAATAGTGCACACGTTATATTAACTACTTTTCTATGGTATGTTTTGATTGCTAAAATGTTATATAGAAAGAGGAGCATTCACATTCTTCAAAATATCTCCTTTTTGTGTTTAAGATAAAAAAATAACCTCATTCAGGAAAATAAGCAAATAATGAATGATAGTGAAACATACCTTATATTGTCATGTAATACTTCAAAGCCTTTAGGATACAGATTCATATTTGAGTGGTATATCTTATAAATAATGTTATGACATATTCTTCCTAATCAAGGCGGTATAATGAATGTGATTTCAGTTTGTTAATTGCCATTTATTTTCTATGTGCTCCAGGCATGCTCCCTGTGGTCTCCACTCGTGCGCTGTCCAACTTCGAGCTGACTCTGAGCCCTGATGGCACTCGAGTGGGAAACCACAGGTGCTCCAATCTGCTGGACTTTAATGAGGTGTCCACACGACATGGCTTTCTAACCAAGGCCACCCGGAATATAGAGAGCATCGGAGAGACTTTGCCGTATCAGTACAGCCCTGTCGTCAGAGGCCAGAGCACTCTACGCTTCTATAGGAACCTGAACTTGGAGGCCTGTCTGTGGGAGTTTGTGAGTTATTATGACATGTCTGAGCTGCTCACAGACTGCGGGGGAACGATCGGAACAGATGGGCAGGTGAGACGTCGTCTCGATGATTACTGGTTCATAAATCGCAACTGTTGTCCTACAGCTAAAAAACGCACTTAAACGAATTCCTAGGTTTGAGAAGACAATAGATATCTGGTTCCTCATTTATCTCTTCACTTTTGTAGATGTGTTTACACCACTATAGTTGTAGATAGATCTACAGGCCCTTAGGGTAAGTTCACACTGTAAAAGTAACTCAATTTAGATTTTTGTTGTTGTTGTTGTTGTCAAAATTACATGAATCTGACATTTTGGATTCTGATCTGGAACGCTTTCATACACTCAAAACATTCAAAAGTTTAGAGTCAGTAAAATTGTTGTCGTCTTTTTTTCCAAGGATGCAATAAAGTGACTGTGAATACATCTCCATATCAAATAAATGCTGTTCTTTTGAGCTTTCTATTCATTGAAGTATTATAATATAATATTAATTATCACAGTTTCCACACAAATATTAAGCAGCACAACTGTTTCCAACATTGAGAATAAGAAATGTTTCTCGAACAGCATATTAAAATGATTTCTGAAGGATCATGTGACACTGAAGACTGGAGTAATGATGCTGAAAATTCAGCTTTGCAATCACAGGAATAAATTATATTTTAAAATATATATTTAAATGGAAAACCTTTATTTTAAATTTTAATAATATTTCACATTATTACTACTGTATTTTTGATCCAATAAATTCAGCCTTGGTGACCATAAGGGACTTCTTTCAGAAACATTACCGACCCCAAACTTTTGAACGTTTGTGTATGTGGAAATAAATCTAATACATATTGTAACATAATCTGATACAGTAAGGCTGGAATTCATGTAATTTTTATGTGAATTTTATCTGTATTCTCATTTTTTTGTTCAGTCAAATTCAACAGTCGTGTGTGTATGTGTATTTGTGTACATAAATGGTGACATTTGCTTTAAAGAATTAAGAGACATGAAGAGAATGTGGTGTAAATTTAGCCCATCATTTCCTTTACTGGGTTCATTGTGTGTTATGGTACCAGTCTTCTGCTATGCTATAGAGTGTAATAGCTAGAGCATGTTTAAACAGAACATCCTAGTTACATCAAATTAATTAACACCTCTCCACGAACACACGTCTCCATAGGTAGGGTTCTGCTTTTGGACTTTACTTTTGTTTTCATCTATTATTATGCACAGCATAAACCGGCAGCCATAGCACTCAGGATTTATTTCTGCCACTCTCCTTGTTGTTCTTAACAGAAGAGGAGACTGATTTTGCTGTAACCCCGCAGAGCTTTTGTATTCATTCATTTCATTTCTGAATGTAAGGTCTCGCTTCAATGGCTCCCCTTCGTAATCTAGGGTCTAAATGTCTGAATGATCTATGTTATTACAAACATAAGCCTTAAAATCTGCAATAGCTCCATAAAACAAGATGTGAATTCAAAACCCTTCATCTAAAGGACGTACTCGGATTCTGCTGAGGATATTGAACACGGAGCTGGTTGAATATGAAAAGCCTTTCTCTTCTTTCCCTCAGGATGGGGTTTTGACAATGTTCATGGGGATTTTTCTCGTCTTGATTAAACCCAGTCCAGCAGGTGTTCAGACTGGCCTCATTACCGAGGAGCACATTTTTATAGCATGGTATTTTGATTATAATTGACTATGTAAATTAGCAAATGTTTCATTCAATCAAAACAGATTATGCTTTGAGACAGCTAATCTTTTCCTCAGACAAAATGCTTCCTGGCGTATTGATGAACTTTGCTTTGTCTAAACGCCAGCACTGATTAATAGCAACCTCTTATTTTTCATATATTTTACATTTTTGAAGCAGCTTTCTTCGCAGTCTGTCAGTAATGCTCTGTTTAGTTCCTGTCTTTATGTAGCCCCTCCTTCCGAAAAGCGCAGTGTGCTCTGATTGGTCAGTTGGCCCAGTGTGTTGTGAGGACTATTGTGACGTGAACGTTTTTGGACTCGACTACAATTTCAGGGAGTTCAGAAATACAGTGCTTACTTTGGAGTGAGCTTTGTATCTTTTTCATGCTGAAACGGCAACACTGCACATAACGAAAGTTGAAAATGTAAAAAAAAAAAAAAGCATAATAAGTCTTCTTTGCAGAGTATTTTTGCATTTTGCATTGTTTGTAGATATTCATCTTCAGTATTATTTGAATGTGTTTTTAAAAGGTGCTGAACCTGGTGCAGTCGTACGTGACCCTGCGAGTTCCTCTCCACGTCTCATACGTGTTTCATTCCCCTGTGGGCGCAGGAGGCTGGCAACACTTCGACCTGCATTCTGAGCTGCGGCTCACCTTCGTGTACGACACTGCCATCTTGTGGAAGGATGGTGTCGGCAGCCCTCCGCAGGCAGAACTGCAAGGCAAGTCAGGAATTTGAGCTCCAAATTTATTTATCATCTGTATAAAAAGAATTTTCCACCAAAAAAAGGAGATATTCATGGGGTATCCAATCTTTTAGATGCCATGGGCCCACAAATATTATCATCTTTGTGCGCGGCACCCCCATTAAAATTGTATAAAACCTCAATATATACTGTGAAAAATTTACATTATAAATATGTGTAAAATATTTTCACTTATTTTTTTCTACTCACTATAATAGTGTCCTGTTAGATGTATTATTTATCTACACGTTTACATACTTTTCCATGGACCCCTTAGCACTCTCTTGCGGCCCTCTGAGGGTCCCCGGACCCCAGTTTGAAAACCTCTGCTCTAAGAAGAGCAAAATGTTATATAAATGATACAGTACATTGTTATATGTTATAAAAAAATCATTCTAGTTTTAAATGATATATTATAATAGTTTTATAATAGTCTCTTAAATGACCTTTTCCCCATTTATGTCTGGTGTTAATGCCACAATTTCTCATTTTCCACCTTTTTTACAAACATAAAATCATATTTTGAATACATTTTTGTTATTTGTGTACACTACAGTACAGTCAGTTTTATGTTATGTTTGGCTGTCATGGAAAGCACAATAACTGATGTCACACGTGGACATGTAGTGAAGGGTGTGGAAATCGGAACTTTAAGTGAAAAGTCATACAATATTTATAAGATATTCATATTGGACCATGATTACTCTGCAGGAGCTTTATATCCAACCAGCATGAGGATTAATGAGCAGGGGAGGCTTGTGGTGAACTTCCGCACAGAAGCTCGCTTCAGAGGGTTGTTTGTAGCGGTACACACTGGTAAATCCTTCTCTACACGTCTTCTAAAAATGAAATCTTATTAATGTTATTAATTATGTTCCTATTTATAAATACTTATTATAATAAAGAGCTTTTCTTTCCAGCAGCAAATTTGAGGGGTCTGAAGACTGCAGGTAGAATCAAAAGATCATGTACGTAGCATATGGAACTAATTCCAAAATGTTTTCTTTGGTTGAATTGATTAAATTAACTTGCTATCTCTCACCTGATTACCCAGCATCCTCTGTGAAGTCCATAGTGTCGAGTGCGGACCACCCAGGCTTGACCTTTAACCTCACTCTGGTTAGGACTGAGCCAACCTACAGCCAGCCCATCCAGCAGTGGATGTTCATATCAGACTTTGCTGTGAGTTGATCACTCTTTCCCCAGTTTTTGACTTTAACCCTATAAAGGCATATATATATATATATATATATATATATATATATATATATATATATATTGCATGCATTATATGTTTTACCTCCATAATAAAAACTACAGGGCTTTGATCATAAAACTAAGCATTTAAATATTGTCTTACATATTACATAAAACATATTATTGGGAGATATAGAATGACAACTGATATTTATATGCATTTTATGCAAGTAGTGTGCTCTACTGTTATAAAGACCTCATTGACTTACAAGCTATCAGGATTTCATTTGACTTTTTTTGCCATATAAATATCAGCAACTCCACCAAATTGTATATTTTGAATAAAAATGGGGTGTTTTTTCCTGGGAGCATGAGCTCCATATTCTCCAATATCATACAAAGCCGTAAAAGCCGTATTTATCAAATATGGTACTCAACAAAAAACATGAATGCATTTTTTTTTGGAATATTTGGTTCAACAAACCATTAAACGCAAGTAAACAACTTTACCTAATCTTGTAAAGCCTGACATATAGAATAATAGTCGAATAATTATTTAATTTAAAAGTTAATTTGATTTTTCTGACTATTTCATATGTCAGGCTTTACAAGATTATGTAAAGTTTTGTTTATTTTGTATGATAAACAATTATGGTTTTATTGGGTCGCCGCTTGATGTCCAGTGTAGAATGTGGGTCCTGAAGATTTGTGAAAAATGAATGTAAAACAACTAATGCAATGTTAAACATGTATGATACCTGTGTGCCTTTGACCCGCAGGTTCGTGATTATTCGGGCACGTACACAGTGACGTTGATCCCCTGTACAACAGCGCTGAATGTGGAGTACACCGTTCCTCCGGTCTGCAACCCTAGAGAGCCCGTCACTTTTGATCTTGACATCCGCTTCCAGCAGGTAAACTAAAAAAATTCTTCCGTCTTTAAAATAAATTCTCAAATTCATGTTAATTTTTTTATTTCAAATGCTCACTCAACTTATGTTTATAAGACATATATAATGTATTAAACGAGGAAAAATATGTATATATATAAATTAGTTGCTTGTATATTTAAAAACCTGTATTTTGTAATACATTGTATCAGTTAAACCTGAAGCTCTTCTAAACCTGAAGCTCTTCATTCATGTCTTTACTTGTTTAGGTGAGTGACCCTGTCGCTGTGGAGTTTAGTCTAAACACACAGATGTTCCTGTTGTCTAAGAAGGCGTTGTGGCTGTCAGATGGATCTATGGGTTTCGGTCAGGAGAGTGATGCGGCTTTCTCTGCGGGTATGTCTACTGGAACACCAACTGTATAACTTAATCAAACCAAGAGGCTATTTCTTTAAGTATATGTAGATATGTAGTTGCTTACTTGAATGTTAGTAACTACCATAGGAACCACCTAGCAATGCACTGAAAACGACATGGACCACCACATAGCAACGTCCCCTAGCATTGTGTGGCATGACAGCGGGTTTCAGACGGACAAATATCAATTATGTTTCCATCAGAACGTGTAAAAATCTAGGTTGTTTAAGTTAATGTTCTGGGTTATACTGACACTGAGCTTGTTCTCCTCAAGGCGACACAATCTATGGACGAGTGATGGTGGACCCTGTGCAGAACCTAGGGGACTCTTTCTACTGTAACATCGAAAAGGTGTATCTGTGCACCGGAGCTGACGGATATGTTCCTAAATACAACCCCACCAAATCTGAGTTTGGATGCCTTGCAGACTCTCCCTCCCTGCTCTACCGATTCAAAATTATTGTGAGTATGCTAGCAGTATTGTTATCGTCAACTAAAACTAAAAAGAATTTTCATAAATAAATTAAATTAAATTAAAATAAATAAATAAATTAAATAATTAAAGAAATTATTATGAAAAATGTATGAAAAACTTTTTAGTTTGAGTTAATTGTCAAAGCAAAATTTCTAATTTTAAAGCTTTTTAAGTTTAAAAGTACTAAAACAAAAACTGAAATAAATATAAATTAAAGCTAAATAATAATATTAAAAAATGATTAAAAAAATGGCAAAAGCACATAACAGAATTATTAAAACTTAAACTAAAATTAAAATGAAAACTGAAAATAGCAAAAATTCTAAATATGAATAAATACTATAATAGTTTATAAATAATACTAATATAACTATATACAGGGTTCGTACAAGGTGCTTAAAGTACTTGAAGTACTTAAATTTGACTTTTTGACATTTAAGTCCTGGAAAACCCTTGAAAACAGCCATATTTATGAAGAGGTACTTAAAAAGTGCTTTACTTAAAAATACAATAAATTTAAAAAAAAAACAATATTTTCACGCAAAATGAACACTGCAGCCTGTCTGATAATACGAAGTACACCAACATTATAATATAAAATATTATTTGTTCGACAATAATAGCCATTATAAACTTTGTATTTAATATATACTATTAAATACATTGTAAGTTGTATTTTGGATACCTTATATCTGTAATTTGAGTTTTAATAATCCTTAAAAAAATACTAAAGATATTGTTTGGTAAGTGAGATCTCTGATTGTAGTCCTTGAAAACCAAAAAAGTAGTGCTTGAAAAGTCCTTGAAAGTCCTGGAATTTCTTTTTACAGCATCTGTACAAACCCTGTATATATTAGTCTTCAAAATAAAATACATGCAAATAATATTTTTGTTTATATTTTAAATGATAACAAATTAATTGTTATTTTAATACATTTTATATTGCATAATATAATTGAAATACATTAATTTATATATTTTTTAAAGTGGTCTGTTGAGAAATTTTTCAAAAATGTGTACAGTTTGTCTAAAAAAAGTCCCATGACTTCACCTTGCCTCTAGGACAAAGCCCAGCCCGAGACTCAGGCCAAGAGTTTTGGGGACATGGGTTTCAAAGCCCTGCTGGCTGTAGATGACCCCTCTGCCCTCTCTCTGGTGAAGCAGCCAGGATCTGACGGATTCAGACTGGATTCTACTCCCCTTTTCCAGGTCTAATCCTTTTAAACCTTCATTAGTTATGGTGTGATTACACACAGTGGAGTACTGCACATCTGTGACATCACATGCTGGATTCCTGTCATTTAATAGGTCAATCAGCATGACTTGATGAACTCCTCTATTGTCCTTCTGTTCTGTAGGTGGCAGTAGGGAGAGAGTGGTTCATTCACACCATCTACACTGTGCGTTCCAAAGACAACGCCAAGCGTGGCATTGGCAAGCGAAGTGTGGAGTACCACTCAATAACATCAGGTGATCTCGTACGAGCCGAGGCCAGAGGACGCTCCAGACGGTCCAACAGAGACGTCCCGATACTAGCGGAGGAGATCGGACCCGACAACAACCGAGGAACGAATATCATGCGCGTCGCTCTGGACCGCAGGCAAAGGCGTTCTGCGCCAGGGGAGGAGCTGTTCGCGGATGGACCGTCTCCACGGGAGCTCAGTGGGCGAGATGCCAAAGAGGACGCGGTAACGGTGGCGGGAGTCCTCGTGGGACTGCTTCTCACCATCCTCGTGGGTGTAGTGTTGGCAATGATGGTTCGCTCAAGGCGGACACCTGCAAAAAAGGCCCCTAGTGTCTCGTCCAGCCTGCAGCCTGTTATAGTTCGATATAGCCTTGATAATGGAGACAGCTCGGAGGTCTGAAGGACTAATGGACTACTTGGAGACTGTGCGCTTCTCCTTAGTCATTCATCGGATCAGTTTGTTTTGTTTTCTTTGTTTTAAACAAGTGCCTCTCACAGGTTTTATCTTACAGAGATCTCACAAACCAGTTCATCACCAGCCAAAAGAAATCGCCATCCACTCCTCATGCCATGGCCAAGTGACACTGATTCTGAATTTTGCTCATCCAGAAATTAATTGTTGAGGTGTGCCAAGTGACGTGTGGTCAAAAATAATGGACATTAAAATCAATTCAAATAAATCAATTAAAAATCAAATAAAATTAATAAAATTATCCTTTGATAAATTAAAAAAGAAAGAAAGAAAGAAAGAATCTTTATTACTCTGAGGTAATTTATTTTTATCCAACCTTTAATTCGTTACTAATACAATCTTTTGTGTATTTCTATAGCACAGTGATTATTCAAAGTGTATGAACGTTCATCAAAAAAGTACATTTTAATGAAACTCCCTCTGAGAACCACTCACTTTACTATACCACTGTATTGATAATGTATTTCTGAAAGGAAAAATACATGTTCTGAGAATCATTGTCCATGAATGAAATGGTGAAACGGTGCACTCAAATGAACTGATCACAACACTGACACTGATATTGTGTATTTCACCTTTATCTCAAGTATTACATATTTACTTGTATTACAGCATCGGCTACTGTATTTTGGGATATGTGATGTCTTTGGAGAATATGACTTATTTTCTCTCCTGCTCAGTGTGTTTTACATATATGCTGGTTTTTAACAGCAAGTGCCAAGCTCTCAATGGAGAAATGCTGAATATGCATTTCATATCAAACTGTCAAATAGTTGTTGTCAGAAAGTTTACATTCAGTCTGTCAGATGTTGTCAAATTTCATCTTGTTGCTGCTGTTTTTATTAATATTTGTTTGTTATATAATTTAAGCGTTAGTATTCATGAGAGCCGCATGCATTAAAAATTGCCGTCTCACCTCATTGAGTGTTAAAGGGAAAACTGTGACACCGGAAATCCCTCAGATTTCCACATTTGTGTTTCACTGTGTTTTGCAGTTGTTTTTTTCCAGACCAGGTCCACTTTTGTATCAACTATCACAAGCGTTCGTGTATGCATTTAAAAAACATATCCACAGGTTTATTAGTCTAGAACTGATCTATGAAAAACCAGCATCATATTGTCAAATTCATTTCACCTCCTGACAAATATATTCCTCATCAGGCTGATAATATTTTAAAAATAAATGTGCTATGCAATAAAATCGGTGGATTGTTTCCATTTTCACAGAGGATTGTGAGGCTGATTAACGGACATGAGCATGACATTTTGGGCACAATGAAATATTCTTTATGTTTGAAATGGTATTTATGGTGAGATATTGTGTTTTTGTACATGGTTCACAGCTAAATATTTCCAATGCTAAAAGCATTTTTATGTACTGAGCCTTGAAGCACAAAATAAAGTCTTAAAACTTGAAAACTTTGAAAGTCTTATTACTGTGCCGACAATGTTCTGTTCAGTTGTACTTAAAGGGTTAGTTCACCCAAAAATGATAATTCTGTCATCATTTACTCACCCTCATGTTGTTCCAAACCTGTATGAGTTTCTGCGTTTTGCTGAACACAAAACTAGATATTTTAAAGAATGCTGGTAGCCAGACAGTTGACGGTAGCCATTGACTTTCACTGTAAAAAGTGAACAGTTGGATCAACTTAAAAAAAATTACTTCAATTGGTAACACCTAAAGAAATTAAGTTTTCTCAACTTAAATTATCACATTTTATCGTGAAAAACGTGATAATTTAAGTTGAGAAAACTTAATTTCTTTAGGTGTTACCAATTGAAGTAATTTTTTTAAGTTGATCCAACTGTTCACTTTTTACAGTGTTCATGTACTTTTTTCCTACAGTGGAAGTCAATGGGGACCGTGAAACTGTTTGATTACCAACATTCTTCAAAATATCTTCTTTTGTGTTCAACAGAAGAAAGAAATTCATACAGGTTTTGGAACAACATAAGGGTGTGTAAATGTCAGTGATGGCAGAATTTTCATTTTTGGATGAACTAATAACCCTCTCTAATTCATAGTTATTGAGGAATTTAATGGAATTGTTTTGGTGCAGAACTTGCTTAAACAAAATGAAATGTCCGGATGTAAGTGTAAATTGGCTCATGGCAGTACCAAACTCAACTGGGATACATGTCAGAACATAAGCACAACAAGCCACTTTGTTGGATAAAATCGTATTAAATGTGCTCATATGGCTTTTTAATGGTATAATTAGTTTTTTTTTTAATTGAAAACAAAATATGTATACAGATGAATGGCATAAACAGTCAATTTGCATGGATAGCTGAACACATCAGACCTATTTCTACAGCAAGTTCGACTAGGAAATCAAAAAATTGTACAGCAGCTTTTTATTTTGTAAAGGTTTATTAGAATTTTGTATGAATTTCGGAATATTAATGGCGTAATTAATTCTTTTTTTTTTATTCTTTTTTTTTTTTTTTGAACATGTAAATAACATTACAGAAAAAAAACAGGCATGAGTAACATAAACTCCAAAGATGATTAAATAAAAAGAAAAATAATAAAATAAAATAAAATAAAAAGAGACATTTACAAGACGCCAAATACAGATTAATAATATCTTACAATAGACATAGCTTTTGAATTTTTTACAATTTTAATTTCTTCATTAACAGAGTGAGTTCGTTAGAGAAAACCTTGTATAAAGGAGGAGATTTTGACAATCTACATTTATGAATGAAAAATTTGCCATTCAGGATGATAAAATTTACAAAATTGTGAATATTTTTAATCATCATTCTCAAAGTACCAATCATTTCTTTCACATTCAGTGTTATCGTTAGATTAAGTTTAACTGAAAAAGTAAAAAAAAAATCTTTCCAAAATGACTTTACACGCTGGCAATCAACAAACAGATGATTTAAAGACTCCTCACAGTTGTTACAAAAGGAACATTCTTTCCCAATATCCATAAAATTAGAAAGCCACATATTAGTTGGATATATTTTGTGTAAGATCTTCAGGTGAATTTCTCTTACTTTGTTAGAAATACAAAATTTGTAAGGGCCATGCTTTTCTCCAATTAACATCTCTTAAAATGGAATTCCATTAAAATTTCCCTCTTGGAGTAACTCTCTTTTGTTCGTTAAATACTTGTCTTATATCTTTGTTAGTACTTTAACTTTGTTAGTAGCCTACTTTTAAATTCTTTAAATTGAATTTGGACAAAAAAGAATCATAAGAGTGAATTTTTAAAGATGAATCAAATAAATCACTTAAATACATTAACCCGTGATCCAACCATTTCTCAAAAAATAATGGAGTAATTAATTAAGTGGTGACATAAAATATGCTGCACCGTAACCAACGATAACGTACTGATAACGTAACCAATCAGAATTGCCACTGGACCCCACATGAGTGAACCCGGAAGTGAGACCAGAATGGGCTCTCTCTCTCTTCCGTCTAGATTCTAGCCCTGAAAAACAGTTACACTGTTGCTTGGGGAAACATGGCCACTGCCGGAGACTCGAGGGGAGAGCTTCAGAAGGAATTAGTCTGTTCTATTTGCCTCGATTACTTCGACGACCCTGTTATTTTAAAATGCGGCCACAATTTCTGCCGCATGTGCATTTTGATGCACTGGGAGGAAAATGGAGGCGATGATGTTGGTTACCAGTGTCCGGAGTGCAGGATGGTGCGTGGTTTGTTTTGATAAACGTTGCTACATCCTGGGTTGCTTAGCTACAGCTGCTTAAATGCACATAACGGGTTTATATACATTTGCGTCTTAATCATGCAGAGTGGCTCAAACCGACAGTCTAAATAATAACTGTACTTTACTATATTGTTAATATTAGGATTGATCACTCCGACCACGCTTATTGAATCACGAGCGTTTTCTCAGTGCAGCACCAATACTTTTCTGCGTCGTACATGAAACGGTGTCCTTTTTTGCAGGTGTTCGCAAAAATGAGTTTCACCAAGAACTACCTGGTAAAGAACTTAGTGGATAAACTGAGCGACTTCGACTACCTGAAGACGTGCAGGCCCTCTGCACCCCCAAAACCCGTGAAAATGGACGGGAAATGTGAGCGACACCACGAGGAACTGAAACTGTACTGCCACACGGACAGAAAGCCCATTTGCGTGGTGTGTCGGGAATCCAGAGCGCACAGGTGAGGCTCTCTGTGGACCCCACATTCAAGCGCAGACCGCGGCTTGTCTCAGCCTAACATTACCTAGACACTGAATTGATAGCCAGAACCGATTCATAGCATCGGTTACGATGCATTGACCACTGTCTGAGGACCAATGCTCTTTGTTGTAACATTTTACATCAAAATGGTCTTAGAAAGTAAACATCATACATAATTTGATTCTTTTTCTAGACACCATGATGTTGCTCCTGTACCCGAGGTTGTTGAAGACATGAAGGTTTGTTCTAGATTCCTTTTTTCCTCAGAGTTTGTTGGTTTTGTGTAATTATTAGCCTTCCTGTCTCTTATCACTCTTTTGTGGTGTGTCTTTTTCCTCTCTTCTTGTCCTACGTCCTGTTATCTTAGTCTAAATGGCTGACTTGGCACTAGAAACCGTCGACGTTGTTTCTTGGCTAACCTTGGAGATAGAACAAGGAGTTACTATCTGTCACCATAGTGCTGGATGTACATGTGGGATTTAGCACTTTAAGTGTTTTTGTTTAACACACACAGACAGCCTTGAAGTAGCACATAGACCTTGTTTGCAGTCTTAACGTTGTTTTCAGAAGTTGAGACAGTTGTTAGAGCCAGTGTTGTTCGGAACAGGGTGTGAAATTAACACCTGTGAAATGCGGGTACTTTTTGCACAGCAGCAGGTCATTTTTGTAGTCTAGTCACTGTAGCTTATACACAGATGTTTGTGAGCCTGTGAGGAGATTTAATATTTTCTTCATGTTCACGGTCTCATGTGAATGCTCAAAATTAACCTTGACCATTTACCTATTTTTTTTTTTTTAACAACTTTCTCATTTCACTTTGAGGTGCATTGTGAATGTAGAGCACTGTATATTACTTTTTTTTTTTTTTGTTGATAAATAGCAACAAAAAAAAACTCCATATTGTTAAAATATATTATTATAAGTTATGTATGTTTAAATTTAAATGGGCAAATCTTTAAAGGGATACTCCACTTTTTTGGAAATAGGCTCATTTTACAACTCTGCCAGAGTTAAACAGTTGAGTTTTACCGTTTTCGAATCCATTCAGCCAATCTCCGGGTCTGGCGGTACCACTTTTAGCATAGCTTAGCATAGATCATTGAATCGGACAGGACCATTAGCATCTCTCTCAAAAAAATGACCAAAGAGTTTCGATATTTTTCCTATTTAAAACTTGACTCTTCTGTAGTTACATCGTGTACTAAGACCGACGGAAAATGTAAAGTTGCGATTTTCTAGGCTGATATGGCTAGGAACTATACTCTCATTCCTGCGTAATAATCAAGAAACTTTGCTGCCGTACCATGAGTCCAGCAGGCGTAATGATATGATGCAGTGCCTGAAAATAGGTCTAATAGGTTAGACAAACTTAGTCCCGGTCACGTTGGAAGTTACCGAGCTGGGGACTATTTTCAGGCGCTGCGTCATATCATTACGCCTGCTGGACTCATGGTACGGCAGCAAAGTTTCTTGATTATTACGCAGGAATGAGAGTATAGTTCCTAGACATATCAGCCTAGAAAAATAACGAAACTCTTTGGTCATTTTTTTGAGAGAGATACTAATGGTCCTGTCCGATTCAATGATCTATGCTAAGGTATGCTAAAAGTGGTACCGCCAGACCCGGAGATCGGCTGAATGGATTCGAAAACGGTAAAACTCAACTGTTTAACTCTGGGGGAGTTGTAAAATGAGCCCATTTCCAAAAAAAGTGGAGTATCCCTTTAAGAGTCTATGACTAGGCTAGATCAATATTGCAGTGACTATTATGTTTCTAGCATGTTATATGTTTGGCAACAGTTCTTCTAACCCTAATTTTAATTTCTTAAACAACCTTAAATAATTTCTTAAAAAATGTAGGAAGACACATCATGGCCATATTCCAGGATGACAAACCCAAGATTCATCAGGCTCAAATTATGAAAGAATGTTTGGAAGGGAGCATGTAGAATAATTTTTACACCTCTGAGTTCACACCTTAAATGACTTGAATGTTGTTGGGATGTGCTGGAGTAGACTTTACAGAGTGCTTGACTCTGTAAATTGTCAATACAAGATCTTGACCAAACATTGATGCACCTCTTGATGGAAATAACATCACATCAATTTTTGGTCAAATTTCTGGTCTTCTCCAGGGCATCCTAAAGACTTATAATGAATTTAAGGTCATAGGTGCCAATTCATGTGTGAAAATGATTCTTTCACAATTTGAGCCTGATGAATCTTCACATTGTCATCCTCGAATATGACCATGATGTGTCTTCCTACATAGATGTTTAAGAAATGAAAAGCTACACACTTCATCAGTTCAGGTTAGAAGAACTGTTGCCAAACATAACATGCTAGAAACATAATAATCACTACAATAGTGATCCAATCATATTATATTTAGTAATAGACCGGAAAGGATCATAAAATCATTCAATATGATAACTGGGCTATCAGATCATCATATGGTGCTTATATCAAGAAAACTCACTTGCAGGCGGGTTATGAACGCTGGCAATAAGGAATTTTTTGGCATCCCGAAAAACAAACAAGATGACTTCAAGGCAGCCATAAAAAATATAAAATGGGATGAGCTACTTCCTGTAAATGATTTAGAAATGACCAGTCAAATCTTTACAGAAAAATTGCAATCTACAATTCATGAATTTTCAATTAGAATTAAATGTAAAAACAAGAAACAGAGTCTTCCTTGGATGACCGAGAAAGTTCTAAAATTAATGAAGGAGCGGGACAACGCTTTAAAAATAGCCACAAAATCAAAGATGTCCCTTGATAGGTATAACTTCGTTAGGCTAAGAAACATAGTAACTAGAGAATTGAGAAAAGCTAAGGCGGACTTTTTCATTATAATTGCTGAAAATTCAAATGGTAACTCAAAAGCCATATGGAGTCAGATTCAAAAATTAACCGGTCAAAACATTAGTATAACTAAGCCAATTGTACTAAAAGCAAATGACACAATCTTGGAGAGCCCGACTGATGTGGCACAGGCCCTCAATCAATACTTTGTTGAGTCAGTAGATACTATTGCCCAATGTTTTGCAGTACAACAAAATAATGTACATATAACTAATAATAGAGAGTCAGCATTAACACTAAAATCAGTATCAGAGGATGAGGTTGTAAAAGTAGTCACATCTCTCAAATCCTCAAGGGCAAAGGATGTCTATGGTATGGATACAGTTATGCTGAAAGAGATTAATTCTTCAATTGTTACTCCACTAACACACATAATCAATATTTCACTGGCTCAAGGAAGGTTTCCTGATTCATGGAAGCCTGCTGTTGTGGCCCCTATATTTAAAGGCGGTGATCCTCTACTAACTTCCAACTACAGGCCCATCAGTGTTGTACCTATAGTATCGAAAGTATTTGAAAAACTGATTAACAAACAAATCATTGATTATTTCAATAATAGCTCCTTTCCATTGCACCCAATGCAATTTGGTTTTAGGGCTAATTACTCGACAGAAACAGCTACATGTTACTTCATAGAAAAAGTTAAGGCATCACTGGATACAGGCGGGGTAGTAGGGGCTGTGTTCCTTGACTTAAAAAAAGCATTTGACACGGTTAATCATAACATCCTATTGTATAAATTACTGAATTTCAATTTTTCTTCAGAGTTGGTCAATCTTATCAAATCTTATCTCTCACTCCGCTCTCAACATGTTAAAATTGGTAACTATAAATCTAACCCCCTATGTCTTTCAACCGGGGTGCCGCAGGGCTCCATACTTGGTCCAACCCTTTTTAGCATATATATTAATGATTTACCCTTTGTATGTGAAAATTGTGATATTTTAATGTATGCTGATGATACAGTTATTTTTACTCATGGTAAGACTGCTGCAGAGGTTGCAATCAAGCTAACAGATGAATTAGTGAAGGTTACATCCTGGCTTAATCACTGTTGTTTACAACTGAATGTTTCAAAAACAGTTTGTATGTTTTTATCCAAAAGCTCCCGCATAGACGCAGAACAAGACATTACCATTTCAGGACACAGACTAAAAGTTGTCTCAGAATACAAGTATTTAGGACTACATTTAGACTCACATCTTGCCTTCAAAACCCATATAAAGAGGGTCTGTAATAAAGTAAAGTTTAGTTTGGCTAATTTTAGGTATATCAGAAACCTCTTATCAACTGAGGCAGCTAAGGTATATATCCACTCATTGGTTCTCTCCCACATCACTTACTGTTTGATAAGTTGGTCCAACGCACACTCTACAGCCTTAAAACCACTGAAATCATTATACAAACAAGCACTTAAAATTCTAGACAAAAAGCCAATTCATTACCATCATTGTCATATTTTAAAGAAGTATAAACTGCTTAGTTGGGAAAACCTCATAAAATACAGAAATGTCTGTTTAGTTTATAAGATCATGCACAGGTCAGCTCCTCCGCCTTTATTTGGCCTTATCAATTTTAAATCGAATGTAAACCGAGTTACAAGAGGTGCAGCTAGGAGGGACTGCACAATACCATTCAAAAAAACTGCATTTAGTCAGGCCGTCTTTTCTTTTACAGCATCACATCAATGGAACTCCGTACCACCATTAATTAGAGAGTCTCCATCATATTACTCATTTAAGATTAATGTTAAGAAATGGCTTATTGAAAATCAACACTGTCAACATTGACGCTGGTCCCATCCACTAACAATAACAGTATCTATTATCATCTATTATTATTTATTTTTAGATCTTATTTGTTTATCTTGTTTACTTGATTGGTTGTGATTTTACACAGTCTAATTTTCTTTTATCTTTTGTTTATTGTATAATGAATTTTATTGTATTACAACAGTTTTATTTTAGGATGCCTAATAACATCTGGCAAGGGGACTGCCGATGAAAACTAGCCTGTGGCTAACTCGGGTACTCTTACATTTGATCTGAATGTTGATTAGTGTACATTGTCCCTTTTCAAATAAACAAATAAATAAATAAATCATAGACTTTTGCCTATTTAAATCCAAACAGCGACTTTTTTTTTCTTTTGACTGGGCAGTGTATTATTAAAATATTATATTGTTAAAATGTACGTATTTTATTTGTAAACTAATTATAGTTGTATAATTCCAAATATTGCGGTTAATGTTTGTAGTTAACCTAAATTTGGTTCCAACAAGATGAATGGGAAGTTAAGTGGAACTCTATATGTTATTTTTATATTATTAGATTATATATTAGAATTTTTTATATATTTGGAAAATCAAAATGGCTGGTAAAAAAAAAAAAAAAAAAATCAAAATGGCTGATAAAATTGTAGCCTGGAAATCCAGACCCAAATCTTAAAGATTAAGGGTCTGCTATAGAGTAATGAAAATCGCCCAACTCAAGGGGCGGCACCAAGCATGCATTTGAAAATCTCACTGCACGCAATTGGATAACACTACCAGTCACTGTCGTGATTGCGCTGTCACTAGCGCTGTCGTCATGTGTTTAGCTCGCATAGTTAATGAGCATCATTACTCAATGCCAGAGGATCTCGCTGAGCAAATTCAAATTGTGCTCTCGCGAGAACTCTGGATTTCCAGGGTGCTTTCATCAGCAACTGTGGCTAAGAAGTTCATTTCTTACACTTCTCTGGAAACTTCCACAAGGAAAGTGTGACGTATTTCACACATGTGAATTATCTGTTCCTTTGGATTCTTTGTGATACTCCTTGTTCACAGCCCAAGGTTAAACATGTTCAAATATTTGATGGTAATGCAAAGCAGCAGGCGAGTGTATCTCTACACAAGAACATTCATAGATTTTGATAAAGTCTGCAATGCTAAACTCCCTCACAGTCTCGTGTCCAGTTTCATTATGGGAACTGCTGACCTCTGCGTTTTAACTATTTTGTATCTTTGCTGATACAGTAATAAGGTCCATATATGTCCACAAGATCCTTCCTAGAAATATTTCTTCCATTACTGATTGTACTTTGCATAATAATTTGTGCTGTAACACTACAAGTTTAAAGTTTTCTCTCTTATTTGATATGCAGAGTGAGCTCAAGCTAAGACTCATCAAGCTGAACTGGCAGAAATCCATGTGTACTAGAGTAAAGAGCACAGACGAGCAGGCCAGATCTGATGTCAAGGTATGAAAGCCCGATTGTTCCCACGCTGACTTTGCGTACATACAAATGACTCGAAATTGTTGGTTATATAACCTACTGAGGATTTATGATCCATGTTGAGGCCCTGATGTCGAATCTCAAACATTTGTCTCAACAGCTTAAAAAACAAGTCTTGAAGGAGAAGATCGAGGAAGATGTCGGCGCCCTGGTTCAGTTTTTGTTGGATGAGAAGGATGATCTGTTGGAAAGGTTGGAGGCCGAAGCTGTGGCCACTATCGGGCTGATCGATGCCAACCTGAAGCGCGTGGAGAGCGAGGCAGCCAAAGTGGACAAAGCCATCACTGAAATTCAAAATCACCTGAGTGACAGCGCTAACTTTGAGGTGAAGAAATTCAACAGCTGATATATTATAAACTAATATTTCTCTAATCACACATGCACATTTACGCCTAGTAAAAAAGAGTAAAAAAATAAGACAATTGTGAATTCTTATCTCTTACAATTGCAACTTTATTGAAAAGGCCCGTTCACACCAAGAATGATAATTATATTAGCTGTATAATAACTATATTAGCATCCAAAAAATATCATCCAACAGTTGTGTTGTATGCTGCCTTACAGGTTGTGAACTATTCCTTTATGAATTTCTTCTGCTGAACACAAAGGAAGATATTTTGATAAATGTTGGTAACCAAACAGTTGATGGACCCCATTGACTCCCATAGTATTTTTTTTTTTTTTTTTTTTCTACTATGGTAGTCAATGGGGTCCATCAACTGTCTGGTTACCGACATTTATCAAAATATCTTCCTTTGTGGTCAGCAGAAGAAAGAAATTCATACAGGTTTGAAACAACTTGAGGATGAGTAAATGATGACAGAATTTATTTCATTACTTTAAATGCTCAAGCTCTTTAAAGTCAGGTGGATTGTGATTGGCTGCAAAAAAAAATTGACATTCATCAGCTGGAAAAAAAAATTCTGGAAGTGATTCCTACAATATTGTTCCATTGTCATTATCATTTTAACTGTGGCGGTCTCTATTCTCATAAAATTGTCATTGTTATAACTTTATAGCTAGCTATAGTTATTATTACAAGAATCGTCCTTGGTGTAAACAGCCCTTAATTGTGACTACTTCTCATTTTGACTTTTTATAAACCAATTATGACAGTATATCTCGCCGTGTCTTTATATTGTGCAAATTGCAACTGTTTTTTGTAATTGACTATATCTTCCAGTTCTCACTGTGTGACATTATTAACATTTATCTTTTCCCCCCTCTCCAGAGTATCAGTAATTCATACTTAAGGTATGTAAATCTGTTAATTCCTTAACCTGTAGCTAAATTAATTTTAGGGTTTTATCTCTCATAATGTGTTTTTTTTTCTTTCTTTCTTTTTTCTCATAGCCCCTGCCACGTCAACCTCGGTGTCCAGGCCTCTAACTCTCCTCCAGATTTCTCCGAGTTCACAGGCCCCTTTCAGCTCATCATGTGGAAGAAGATGATGCACGTGTTACACACAAGTGAGTGCTTTTGTTGCGGCCACATTTACCATTGGCAAATGTTCATGGGCGAAATCTAGTCATTTCCCCACACGAAGGCTGCTTGGTTTGAAAATGGCTTCTGTGTGAACGGTGCTTCATGCATCCCAACACTATTGTCAATAGACAATGAACCCTTTGTTTGCCTACAACATTTTGCCACGTGAGATATGTGGTGTTAAGTTAGCATGACGAAACGGCTAACCAGATGTTCCCTGTTTTCCAGTGCCTCAGAATTTGACTCTAGATTTAGACACCGCTCACCCCTCGCTGACCATCAGCGACTTTGACACCAAGGTGGAGGAGGGCCGCGTGCGCTCCCAGGAGCCCGACATGCCGCAACGCTTCACTCGTTTTTTCGGGGTGCTCGCCACCGCCCAGTATTCGAGCGGCCAGCACTACTGGGAGGTGGATGTGCGGGACAAGGGGGTCTGGTATCTGGGCGTCACCACCGAGTACAGCAACCGCAAAGGTTTTGTAAACCTTTCGCCCTCCGCTGGCTACTGGAGCCTGTGTCTCCAAGACCGACTGTACGCCAACGAGGAAGACTCGCGCGTGCCCGTGGCGGACTACTGGAACTCTCCTCGTGTCGGCGTCTTCTTAGATTACGACCGGGGCCACGTCACTTTCTTCGACGCCGTCACTATGAAACGCATCTATAACTTTGTCACATACTTTGACGAGCCCGTCTCACCCTTCTTCAGCCCGGGGAAAAACGACCCGGGTAGCCGACTACAAATATGTCATTTCTACTGAAAACGAAGCGATGCCGTACATGCAGTTCACAAGAAATAAAAATTTTAAAAAACGATAAATGCTCCTGTTGTTGCATCGAAGTAAACATTTCAGGGCATTTTCCTTCCTGGAAGTAGGGAGGAAGTTTGTTTTTAAGCTCTGCTGTGTCTTTGGATTCAGTTGATCTGAATGAATTAGCTGCGTAGAGCTTTGATACAACATAATATGAAGGAGTGAGATGAGTTTTTCTCGCTCGTGAATTATGATGTAGCCCCACTGAAATTCAGGTAGAGAGGCATTGCAGATTTTTACGCAAATGTCGACTTTAGCTGCTCTGTGTCGTCTCGTCTTAGACCTCAGTGTTGTCTTTTGTACATCAGTGTAGAGGTGAAAATAAGGACTAAATCAGGCCAAAAATGTATTAATGCTTGGTATCAACATTTCAATTTGTAGAAATTTGTAAAATGATTTGAAAAATAAGATTTTTTTTTCCCCCATTTTATGGCATATATTTACAATTGTTTACATATTCTTTTGTTGCAGTTTTGTTTTTAAGGAATGTATTTGTTAGACAAATAACCGTGTTACATAAAGGCTCTGTGTTCGAACATATCGCAATAGCTCAGACTGCAATAGGTGCTATGCAACTTTGAGTTTGTGAGGTTTCGACAGATATGCTGCAAGGAGCGTCCTTTTGTTCATTTAATTATGTAAATGAGTTTATCCTGAAGCTTTGTGCCATTCATGTTACGTCATGTACATTTCAGATCCATTATATTAATTTTAATCTCTTATATTTGTTTAGCAGTAGTCAAATCTGTCTTGTGGGCTGATGGTGAAGAGAGATGCTGAGAATGTTTCAATTTCAGCACCTTTTTATTGAGCTCAGATGGTTTGTTCGTGTTGATATTTACTGAACTAGTTTATATACTAGAAGTCATTTGTTCAAAATGTCTTTTGAGCTGACAAAGGATCAAGAAAACACTGGAACGGGTCACTTTTGGATCTTAAGATGTTTTGTACATATGCTGTTAACATGAACATGCTCTCACAACACTCCATGATCAAAGCTAGGATCTAAGTTTCTTTTAACATTTAGTAGTTTTGGTAATCACTGTCTATTTCCTCATAAGAAATGAGTTCAACTTGAAAACATTGACTCTTTGTATGTTTAGTATATATATTTTTAATTTGGCTTTCTTTTAATTGCTGATGTAAGAGAACTTGCATCACATTTGAGCATAACTGCTGGATGGCACCATGAGTACATTTTACTTTTATGAGATTTAAAACCACTGCAGTGTTAAATGTTTTCCTCTACAGTCATCTAAAAAATAAAATATTACAACAATTTTTTCATTTTAGCATTTCATATTTCATAGAACCAGGAAGTTCCATTTTATATCCATATATACTATTTTTAAAAACTGAATCATTTTGATTAGTGGTTTAAAAAAAAAAAAAAAAAGACAAAACTTTGATTTTCAAATGAATAGGATAGTTTTTATTCTAACCTCCAATATTGTCCAGTGAAATGTACATACGGTTGGTTCTATAAGATTTTTTTTTTTAAACCACATTTATTAAATCATATATCCAAGCACTTTATCATGCATTGAATAGTGTCAAGGTCCATCCATACCAAGGACACAATTAGCGTTCACACCAACGGACGATAATGTAATTGATCCTAAGATCGCTGCTGCAGTTGTCAACATGAAAGTCACCATGAAATTGTCTCTTCAAATGTATTTATTTATTTTATTTTTTATATTGCAGTATTTTTGATTTATCTGTGCACATCAAAACAATTTTTTTATTAATGTGCCATTGTAATCTTTAATCAAAACATCTCTGATGATGTGTTCAATTGCGTGAGGGCGGGACAACCTGTCAGTCACATGAGATCAAGTCACAACCATCCAATCAATTCCCAAATGCGCAAAATCAAGTCCCGCCCTACAATTTTTTGTTGTCCGAGAAGCCGTTTCACTCGGATATACTTCACAGTAAGAAAGAAACGACTATCTTCTGTTTAATGGCGAATTATCAGCGTGGGGAAAATCATTTCAATGCTATGTTCCTCTGCGTCCTTATGGTGTGGACTTCCGTATTCTGATTCTGCTGTTCATAGAGACATTTTGCAGGCACAAAAAGGCCCAATGTTTATTGTCAATATTTTAGCCATGTATGAAGCACAGCTCACACTTTCAAAACGAGCTTTTTTTTTTAATGCATTGGTTAACGCACCCAATTTGTGTGACCAATCTGCATGCTCTCGCAAAGTTCCCGATCGCGTGGATTCCTATTGAAATGTCTGGATTTGAAACCCCTTCTCGGATTTCACCCACTAAAATTCCCAGAACAATTGTAAATGTGACTGCACCTTTGGAGCAGTTTTAAAACTTTATAGTTAACGTTCTTAGTGTGAACAGGCCTTTACTGATGACGGTTCTCAAAAAAAGCTCATAAGCAACTGTTATATCAACTTGCAATTTGCATATATTATAAATGAATATACAGTATAGAATATTTGTTTTTGGCTATTACAGTATTTTTTTATTTCCAGCCTGGCAATTGCAAATCATTACACGTATCTCTGCTGCAGAAACCATATTCAGACTGCTGGTAAAATCATTATCATGCAAAAACATCATTTGCACAGATATAAGATATACGCTCACCGTTTCAGCTGTGAGCCACCGTTCATTAACCTTACAGTATCACATAGAGCGAGTAGCCTATTAAGGAGACATGGTGTCACATAAACCTTCAAAGAGACAAAGGAAATATCCACAAAATTAAAGGGAGGTGATTCTGAAATCATTCGCTGGTGATGAAGGACAATCTTGAAACAAATTATTCAGGAAAATGTGTACAAAACATTAAATAAATAGACAAATGAACAAACTAATACTGACTAAAGACAACATTTGGTTGCTACACTGTGAACATCTGGCGCCTGCATGATTATTTACAGAGAAGAGATATAATTCCATACAACTGATCATCTTTATAGAACATTAGAAAACAGAGGCAACAGGCCTATACTTGAAATACTTGGGTTTGATTATATTTCTATTTGCTTGTTGGATTTTTCAACACGTAAAGTAGCCTTGTGCTTTAGAAAAATAAATAATTTGGAATGGAACAAATATGTCCTATTTTAGCTCCTTTTGTTAATTGGTTAGATTTTTTTTTCTTTCTTTCTTTGAGAGAGAGAGAGAGCAGGGATGCGCATCACTTCCTGTGCTGTTGATATCTGTGAGGGATAATGTTCAGTCTGAATGATTTAAACACCCAGTTGGCTGAAAGCACTCACTGAATAGCTTGGATATAGTGAAATCCCAGTGGTAAATGCTGACAATACAAGAAGCCAGTGTCATTTACATGTTACATACACCAAATATGTTCATATGTACATAAATTTGTATATTTACAAATGCAGAATGTAACAGAATTAAGATACACAACTGTTGCAGTCATGGGAAGGTGAATCACTGAGACGGGAAAGGAATCTTGGAAATAATCGCCTTTTCAGGTAAGGGTTTAAGACGCGATTAACAAAATGTATATATATATATACTTTTTATTTATACACAACTTACATGATTTCTAATAAGAATCTGTGCTTATTGATATGGTTTCTGTTATTTACAATCAACATTCCTGGTTTAGTACAGAAGTAGTTCTTTGATTTGGAACATGAATATCAGTAAAAGATTAAAGAAAAGTGCTTTTTGTTCCTTCGATTCTTCCTTTCTGGTTTGGCTGAGGATTTCGCTGATATGACTATGCCAACTGTGATGAACCGAAGTCGCGGGAGAGTTTGTGTCACCCCGTGGCAGTGCCTGAGGGGTTACTGCAGGTACCGGTAGACTTTGAAGCAGTGGTTACCAGAATCGGCCACCACGACATGGCCGTCGGAGGTTAAAGCGAGACCCTGCGGCCCATACAGTGGGTCAGCGGTTGTGTTGATGTAGGAGAGAAATGAGCCTGAGCTGTCAAACACCTGAGGAAAACAAACAAACTTGTATTGTAGAGATTGTCGTCTTAAAAAAGTGCTACTGAAATGACTTATTTCTTGGAGATTTTGTAAAGAGGAAGTGGATGTTTAGTACCTGTATTCTGCTGTTGCCCCAGTCTGCTACGATGATGTTGCCGTTAACATCAACAGCGACCCCTGTGGGCGCATTAAACTGGCCGTTTCCCTCTCCATGGGACCCAAATTTAAACAAAAACTCCCCATCTGCACTGTAGACCTGAGGAAATACACATTTTAATCACCCATATTAAATAAATGATACCATTTTTTTACAATAAATGATGCATTCTATGATTTCTCCCATCATTTAAGTTTTACACATATGAAATGAATAATAACTGTAAATATATTTTAAATCATCCAGTCATGTCAGTAGCCTAATAAAAATGTTTTTTTTTTTTTTTTTATTGAACAGGTTACCTCATGGGGGCAGCCATTTTGAAATCACATGACAGATGCATATTTTGTTTTACCTCTGTAAACCCCATTATTGGAAACTTTGGTCACACTTAATTAATAGTTAGTTAATAGTGAGACCCTAAACTATGACTTTTGCCTCAATTAACTCCTAATTACTGCTTATTTATAGTTAGTAAGGTAGTTGTTAAGTTTAGGTATTGGGTAGGGTTAAGGAATGCAGAATATGGTCATGGCAAATAAGGCATTAATATGTGTTTTATAAGTACTAATAAACAGCAAATATCCTAGTAATAAGCATGTTAATAAGCAACTAGTTAATAGTGAGAATTGGACCCCAACTATAGTGTTATGGAAACTTTCACTTGTGGAATAAATGAATCATTGCTGACTGCTAATATTGCATATTTACAATGACATCAACACCTGAAAACTATTGCATTTGTGCGAGATTGAGATTACATCTACACCACTACGCCATATTGTCAATGCACTTAAATGATTACTAAGTGCACCTTTAATATTTATTAACATTTAATTGTACAGTGGGGAAATATATTACTATCATATAAAAATTTTTTAAGTGTAAAGACTGTGATTTAAGGCATATTTAATGTATACTACAATTAAATAAATCATTTGACTAAAGAATATATGAGTCAAAAAATATTTAATTTAAAGGGGTGGTATAATGCCCCTTTTTACTATTATGTAAAATAAGTCTCTGATGTCCCCAGAGTGTGTATGTGAAGTTTTAGAGATAATTTTTTACAGCATGTTAAAGTTGTCCGTTTTTGAGGGTGAGCAAAAACGCGACGTTTCGTGTATGTCCCTTTAAATGCAAATGAGCTGCTGCTCCTGGCACAGAGGGCGGAGCTTCAACATCTTGTGTGTGTTAGCAGCTCCGATTACCTCACGCAGACAAGCACTAAAATGTCAGAAACTGTTCTGCCTTTTATGTTCAAACCGGAGTCGGGCAATGATGGAGAGACTCAAGAAGAAGTGACAACATGTAGAATGCAACAGGACGTTTCTGAATGGTTAGTTGATGAATGTATGTTTCTGATGTCGAGTTAACTATCTTCAAGTCTTTAGTTAGCATATTCTGTCATGATAATCTATAAATCGCTCGTGTGGGAACTGTTGTAAGATGCATACAGAGTGGCATGCAATTGCATTTGTATTATGTACTGTATTGCATATGAAAAGATGAATGTGACAGCTTGAGCAGACTCACAAATGTGCTCTACTACAACAACTCTTCCTCTTCTCAACATGGACTGTGTGTTCCCAGGGGCGGGGTTTATGTAAATTTTAGGGTTAGTGATGTCACTAACCCGGGAGGAATGTCGTGTAGTTTGTTGTAGTCCTTAAAAAGCAACTTCTTTAAAAGCAAATATCTTCCTTTGCTTTGAATTTTGAGCATTGTAACTTTGCAGATGTTGTTTAAGCTCAAACAGTAACATTACCCACTAACTAAAGTTAGAAAAGTGAAATCATAATCAACCACTCCTTTAATATTCATTATGGCGTATGGAGTGTAGATTGATGTGGGAAAAAAAGTAATTTAAAGTAGTTTAACATAAGGCAGCAACATAAAATGTGAAAAAAAATGAATGGGTACAGATACTTTCCCAAGGCAGATATATTACATACAATACAAATAAATCTAGTAATACTGTGAACTAGTATTACAATTTAAAAGAGCTGTTTTCTATTTTAATATATTTTATTAAATTATGAAATAATTTATTCCTGTTGTGGGTGATTCTGGTCTCTAGATATGGTTCAGGTCCCTTCGTTCAAGTTTATGGGATTTTTTTCCCCCCAATTTATTGTCCACCAGGTGAAAATTGTAAGAACGACCGAGAGATACACTCACCTTGACGGAGTGGTTGTGAAAGTCTGTCACCACAATTTCATTCTTGTTGTTGACAGCAACAAAGTGCGGGCCTGCATGTGAGGAAACAGAGAGAAATGGGGGAGAAGAAAGATTCAGACGTGATAAACACACAGAAAGAGAGCGGAGAGGAGAGCAGGGATGTCATGTGATCATGATTAGATAGATCTCGTGATGTAATGTGTATGGAAGCCTGCATCCTTATCATTGAACAATTTGATTTTTGCCAACATTTGATTAGAAAGACAAAGCACAAAATCATTTGCTCTTGAATTCAGTTCTAGAATGAAACTTAAATTTCAATAAGATAAATCACCACATTCTGGGATAAGAATTCACTCAATACTTACTGAACCCAGGGCCAGATTTACTAAACTTTTGCTCCAGTGCAAACTTTACACCACTTTTTTCTAAAAAGGAATGGGAAAAACACAAACAAGGGTAAGCGGAGACAAATAAATGACAGGGCAGAAGGGATTGAGACAAAAAAAAGCGCAGAAACATTTCAAACGGTGCAAGGATGAAAATCATCCTTAAATGCTGGAACAAACATGGAGCGGACCAGAAGAACAATGGAAGACTGTCTAGAGATGCACATCCCAAACCAGTCCGCAAGCCACATGCACTTGCTTAAAAGGGTTAGGAAAAGGGACTGATGTATTTAAATAGTAAAATAAGCAGCAGCAAGAAAGTGTTGGACGAGCTTCAAAAAGCATGACTAATGTGTGTGTAGCTATCAGTATCTTAGAAAGAATATAGGCTCATTCATGTATGCATGCATTGGCCTTCATTATTTATCATACTGACAGATAATGCAACTGAAAATATAGCTTATGCTAAAGTGAAACAGGAACAGAACTGAGGCAGGGAAAATATACAGGTTTACATCCTTTTAGACACTGGAACTGAAGCCTGTGTAAATCTGGCCATTTCTGTATAAAAAACACCAGCCTTTTGCGGCGTTTGTCTTCCCAGAATGGTTCTTAGATGTTGCTTTTGTAGTGAAACACCGTTTAGTTCTTGTTTCTTTAAAGTTTGTTCATGAATTGCAACAGTTTTGGTCTTAAGAGTTCCTGAGCTGGATAAATGAGGTATTAGGAAGAGATGTTAGAGGACAAGCAGTCACAGCACACAACAGTGGGCGCCAACAACACTTCTGCAACTCTTTAGTGATTAGGTTAACCACCACAAACCACATTACATTATTCAACGTTGGGTTTATTAGCATTATGATACAGTGTTCAATCGCTGTACCTGCGAACTGTCTGTCTGAAGTGCCTCTGGCTCCAAACTTGGTCACTAGTTTGCCATTAGACTGAAAGATGAACACACAGCAAGCTTTATTATCCACTGCGATGATATGACCGTTCCTGTCCACAGCCACTCCTTTGGGTCCCATCAGACGGCCAGCACCGATCTTATTCTGCATGGGGCACAGACATAAAGAGAGGGTCGTTTAGAGGACCTTATTAAACAGCTCTTAGGATTATGTAATTCTGAGTAGCCGAATCCTTGTCTCTTCCATGAACAATCAAAGTCCCAGTGAAACAGAAGTTGCAACCGACTTTACTTCAGTGTTGTGACTCATTTCCAAGTGAAACGGAATATTTCATAGAGGGCGGGGTTTAGCAGATTGACAGTTGGAGGGGAGTGGTTAAGGATATTCACCCCCAAGCCATCAAACTGACTTCATTAGAGAAGGAACGTCATTCCAGAGCGAAAGTAACATTTCAATTTATTTTGATTAAAGATTACCACGTCAAACTCATTTTTTCTGTGTATTAACTTACACTGATTAATTTTTCACCACAAGACTAGTAATGTGCGCTAACAAAGCAAATAAAGTCAATTTTGATTTCATGACGACTACAACTGCATCCTGCTGACTTAAAAAACAAACAAAACAACTTTTTGTGTTTTCACTATTTCTAATATTCCTCCTTGTTCTAGCTTACTCCTGTATTCCTCATTTTGTAAGTTGATTTGGATAAAAGTGACTGCTAAATTAATACATGTAAATGTAAATTAGTCAACCATGGCATTGAGTAAGAAACAATATTTACAGAGTGAGCAAGAAACAAATTATGGCTTCAAGTATACATTTTAATTATTGTCATTTAATTTATGTCAATATTTAAGGACTTTGCTGGAAACTGTGATTAAAAAATTATAATAAAATCACTGCTTTGATGAACAGAAAGTTAAAAAGAACAGTATTTATTTTAAATAGAAATTTATGTAACAGTATAGTCTTTCCTGTCACACACATTCAATGTTTTATGGGGACATTTCATACACATAATGATTTTTATACTGTACAAACTGTATATTCTAACCCTGAACCTACCCATCACAGAAAACTGTCAGCATTTTTACACTTCCTAAAAACATCCCTTAGTACTTAGTATGATTTATAAGCCATTTTCCTCATGGGGACCAAAAAAATGTCCCCACAAGATCAAGTATTTCAGATATTGCCATCATCGTGGGAGACATTTTGTCCCCATAACGTAGGGTATACTGGAACCACACACACGTATGTATGCATGCATGCATGCATGCATGCGTGTATATATATATATATTATATATTATATATATATATATATATATATATATATATATATATATACTGTAAATTATGATGTAAACATCACCTTGAATTTCCCATCAGGGGAGAAGATGCTGATCCATCTGTTATCATAATCAGCTACTATAATGTCTCCATTCGTGTCGACTGCCACTCCTGTCGGCCTCTGCAGTTGTCCTGGGGAACGACCTCTGACCCCAAACCGTGCTTTGAACTGGCCATCATTAGTAAACACCTTCAGAAAAACAAACAGATGATACAATTTTGCACTGAATGCAATGAAAATCTGTCTATATCTATGTATTGATCCCAAGTAAGATTACTGTGACACATTGATTCATTAATTTAATATCCACTAAATTGATTTAGAAATAATGCCTATGATTTTTATAATATTGCTATACATCGACAAACCTGTATACACTGGTTGTTGCTGTCCGCTACAATGACCCTCCCATTAGTGGAAGCAGAGATGCCCTGTAGATTAGTGAACTCTCCCTTCTCCCTCCCCCGAGACCCTGAGGGGTCGGACAAAGGAAATTCACAAAATCAAAATAATGTTTACAACAATTTAATATGTCTAACTTCTTATTGTGCACACAAAACATTTTTTATCCAGTGTTTCTTACCCACTCTGTAAATCAGCTCATCCTCTATGGGGTTTTCCTTCTTTTTGGTGGTGCTGTACATGCTGGAGGGTCTCCGTACGGCTTTCTGCCTGATGTGTCCTCCTGTCCCGCTAGGAGATTTAACCCTCCTCTTCACATCATCCGGAGACTGGGGCACATCTGACGGCTTTATCGCCCGCAGTCTGAAGGGGCTGCCCCGCACGGGCTGTCCATAAAGCATCAAAGAGAACGAGTACTCCCCTTCACTCTTAATCGTGTACCCTACCTCATACGTTCCGTTTTTATTGTCCACGACCTCCACCTCGACCGCCCGCACTCCGTCCTGCCCCGTTATCTCCCCTCGGAGGACCGCGTTACCGGTCCGCACAAGCTCGCTGTCCTTATCCTTAGTGGTAACAGTTGCAGTCACGTGCTGACCGACCAGGGCATGTCTGAGCCCTTCTCCCGTTGCCACACTGGTGTGTCCCACGGCACCCGTCGTCAGCAGGACGCCCAGGTTCTGGATGGAGCGTCGCAAGCCCTCAGTCTCTATCTGGCAGTCCAAGTGGGCGTTCTCGTGCGGCCGTTCAGGGAAGTCGTGGCAGGCGAGGGCGCTCACCCGCTCACTCATCTGCTTTTGGACCAGCAGGACTTCGGTGGCGCTGCCGTGGTTCAGGGCCTGCTCAGTGAAGCTGCAGCTGTTCTGGATGTGCTCTTTTCCCTGCAGAAGACAGGATAACTGTGCCTGAAGCACCTGCAGAGAGAACACAGCAGAAAGGAGCGTTAGAGAGATAGTAGTACAACCTGTTTAACAAATCAGGACATTTCTGACCTTTTGCTTAGTGCTACAAATGTTTTCCAGGTCGGTGATGAGCGCAGCCTGGCGTTGGTGCAATGCCTTCTCGAGCTCCTCAAATGTCATGTTGATCTCACTGACTGCTTCATTCTTCCTCTCGATCAGCTGTTTAGAGATTTCATTCACCAGCTCAATGGCCGCTGTTAGCTGGGGCAGCCTGACCGAATAAAAAAAAACAGATTTTATCAGAGAAATGATGGAAAAGAGCCAAGTCATTTGGAAAACAGGCCGCAATATTATTCACAATCATCACTAAAACCGAGCATATAAAAGCATAATTTTGTTTTACATTTACCGTATTTTCTGGACTATAAGTCGCACTTTTTTTCATAGTTTGGCTGGTCCTGCGACTTATAGTCAGCTGCGACTTATATATCAAAATTAATTCAGACTGAGATGAAAACATTACCGTCTACAGCCGCGAGAGGGCGCTCTATGGCAGAGTTGTTCAGAAGCGACACCAAGGATGAAGAAAATTCAATGGATTCAGTGATGTGGAATGAGATCGCGGGTGCTTGGTGAACTTGTTTACTGGTAACTTGCTTGTTGGACTCACTGGCTTATGTTAATTTAGCCTATTCAGCCTCCCAGGTATACGTTCTTTATGCTATTGTGTAGCTGAATAACTGTTAATGTGTTGTGTTAACACACCGGATACCTACTCAGCCTGTTGTTCTGTGTGCTACTGTGTAGTTGAATAACTTGCCTTTCCAGATTAAATGTCTGTTCTTGGTCTTGGATTTTGTGAAATAAATTTCTAAATAAATGCAACTTATAGTCCAGTGCGACTTATATATGTTTTTTTCCCCTTCATGACGCATTTTTTGACTGATGCGACTTATACTCCGGAGCGACTTATAGTCCGGAAAATACGGTAGTCACTAGTAAAATGATTATATATTATTTTATATTCATATTTTTTTTAATATCATGATATCAATATCATATTTTAATATAATCTAAAATAATTTTAATAACAAAGACATGATAATGTTTTAATAATAATTATCATGTATTTATTTAAATTATCTTAACAATAGTAATAATGAATATATATATATATATATATATATATATATATATATATATATATATATATATATATATATATATGACAAATTATTTAAAACTAATATAATATATTCATCATTATTATTATTACTATTATTATTATTATGTAATGTTTTTTTAATATAACATTTTTCGAATAATATTTTTTGAATAATAATGAAAATTTATTTGAAGCAATATGTAGGTAGTGTGCTCTGTTGTTATTATTGAAGTGATGAATTGTATGTAACAGCTGACTATTACGAACGGTGCATATGTACCTGTTGCGTATAGCATCCAGCTGGTTCTTTAGCACTGCTTTGTGCTGTTCTAGAACATCCCGCAGTGGAACGGTCACATGCTCCCGGTGTTCCCCCTCCGTGCAGTCCAGGCACATGGCCGTCTCACACGACTCGCAGTAAAACTCCATCACCTGCAGGGGCACCAGTGAGCAACCCTTTCATTCAGCATACTAATGGATTATCAAAGGGAGCTAATGTATGCTAACAGGCCTGAACAGCGTAAACACACATGTATTATGACTTTGAAGACACATAAAGGAAAGAAGCTGGTAGTGACACAGCAGCCTCTGCCAATGAAAAATTGGCTTAAATGTAGAGAAATCAGGGGTGGTAAAGGAATTCCAAATCCCTTGTAGCCGCGATTTTCCCTACGACCTCGTTTTTGATGGTTTCTCCTTCATGTTCCCACCAAGTATTGCCAAATGTGGTTTCATCATCAGATGGTAAGAGGCTTACCTTGCCCTCGTGATTGGGACAGGAGAGCGGTTTCCCAGCGGCTGCTGCGCTGACAGACTCCAGCACGCTACAGGCCTCCGGCCGAGAACATTCTGGGTCTCTCTGCAGCACCTCCATGAGGTTTGTGATGAAGAAGTTGTTCTGTAGTGCCGCCACACCTTTCTCAGGCAAGATGGAGGTCTGTCTGCACACCGGGCAGGACAGTGTCAAAGACTGAGAGGGAATGTAGTTCTGTAGGCACCTGTGAGATAGAGAGAAGGACAGACACGATTAACAACCTCAAACTAAATCAATCAGCCACAATCAGTTGTTCCAAACCCTTTATTTCTTCTGTGGAACACAAAAGGAAATATTTTGAAGAAGGTCCACATTGCTGTTTTCCTAACAATGTAAGTGGATGGGGACCAAGGACTGTTGAGCTCCAAAAAGGACAAATAAAGGACAAATACTAAAAACCATCATAAAAGTAATCCATACGACTCATGCACTATATTCTAGAGTCATACGATAGCTTGTCACCATTCACATTCTTTTTATATGGAAAGGAGTAATATATATTTTGCTATAAATAACTCCCTTTGTGTTCTGCTGAAGAAAGTAAGACATACAGGTTTTACCAAGATCATAGGGTGAGTAAATGATGACAGAATTTCCGTTTTTGTGTGAACTATCCCTTTAAATAGGTATATATTACACTTCAATGTAAACGTATCTTTGAAAAACAGATACCAGCAACAACCATTAACATACACTACATTTCAAAAGGATTTAATTTTTTAAAAGAAATTAATACTTTTATTTATCAATGAAGCTTTAAACTGTCAGTAAAGACATTTATACGTTTACATATTTATATTCCAAGAAATGCTGCTATTTAATCAAATAATCCTGAACAAAACTAAAATATTAAGAAGTACAACTGTTTTAACAACGATATAAAAAGAAGAAAAGTTTCTTGAGCAGCAAATCAGCATATTAGAATGATTTCTGAAGGATCATGTGACACTGAAGACTGAAGTAATGATGCTGAAAATTCAGCTTAGCATCACAGGAATAAATTACATTTCAAAATATATTCAAATACAGAACAGTTATTTTTAAATGTAATAATAGTCCATAATGTTACTGTTTTACTGTAAATGTGATCAAATAAATGTAGCCTCTGTGAGCATAAGATAGTTTTTTCCCAAAACGTTAATTCAAATAAACAATTCAAAACAAAAATCTGACCAAACCCAAACATTTGAATGCAGTGTATCTCACATTTCATAAATGATGTACTCCTGCGGGACAGTGTGAGAGCGAGAAGGCTAGGAGGGGAAGTGTTGCTGAAATTTCAGTCACAACACGAACAATCACAGTGGAAACACTCCACTGACATTCAACCCCACAGATACAAAGCACAAATAAGAGTCTCACTGCACACATCTCATGCCATCTATGCAGAAGAAAATATCTGTGGTAGAGACAGAGCACCCATGCCAAGCTTTGTCAGCAGGAAGTAAACAGTTCATGCAATCCTAAGGTTTACAACTGATCTATGCTTCACTATGGGGGGGTGTTGCTGTGGTGTGCAAGTGATGTAATCGGTGTGACCGGTGTAACACCGGTAACACCGATCATCACAGCAAGCCTATCTCATGCCAGAGCCGTGGCCGTGGTGCTCATGTGGGAAATATGAGTTCAAGTGTGGCTCGCGTCATTACCATATCTCCTCCCCATCGTATTTCTGGTTAGGAAGTAACCAGGTGAGTGTGGAGACGGGGGGGAATGCTGAAAACTGTTGAGGAACATAGGTGGGTCGACTATGTACATATATGCCTCCACTTATGCTGACTGGGTAGACATGTTGATTACCAATTGCTGGTTAGAATGACGTGATGATTGGATAGATCATTTGAACGTGTTCCTCCCGAACTTTGTTAATAAAACATCATTTAGCAACAGATACAGACCTTTCGCAGAAGGTGTGCAGGCAGGGCAGGACTTTAGGGTTGTGGTAGTGATCCAGACAGATACTACACACCAGGAACTGCTTGTCTATCTGGCGCACCACTGGGCTTGTGCGGCCGGTCTCAAACTTCGCCATGGTGACAGACATCCACAGAGAGGGCCGAGGGCCAGGACACACCTTAACCTGAGATAAAGAAGATGCTGAGTTATTAAAAGTCTTCAAACGGGAAAAAAAAAAACACAATGTGTCATCATTTAAACTTTGAAATTATAAAGAGGCCAATTCACACTGCACCGACAGATGCCAAACCAGCGCGGACGATCAAAAGATTACAGCACGTCACTTCTCAGACATTACATGACTAGAAAACAAGCGATGACAAACACCAAAAGTAACACACTGATCTGACAAAACCTGACAAAGTGTCTGTTGCCATTGGCCAGCGACCTCTGTGTCTGTCGGTACAGTGTGAATTGTGTGAACAGCCTTTAAAGGGATAGTTCACCCAAAAATGAAAATTCTGTCATATTTCACTTACAATCATGTCGTTCCAAACCCATAAGATTGGTTAATCTTCGAAACACAAATGCAGATATTTTTATTGATTTTTTAAACTTGAGAGGTTTCTGTCCGTCCATTGAAAGCCCAGAAAAGAAGGTCCAAAAAGGTCATAAAGGCATCGTGAAGTCTTGTAAAGAGATACAACAATTTGTTCATCAAATAAAGTGATCATATCTCTCCACAAGTTTTGGATTAAACCGCTCAATTCATATGGATTTGTTTTATGACGTCTTTATGACCTTTTTGTATCTTTTAAAATTTGGTTACCTGGACTTTCAATGGAGAAACAGAAACCTCTCAGGTTTCACTAAAAACAATTAATTTTTGTTTCGAGATTAACCCAAAGTCTTATGGGTTTGGAATGACATGAGCGTGAGTGAATGATGACAGAATTTTCATTTTTGGGGTGAACTTTCTCTTTAAAGAGATATTGAGATGGCAAGAGAAGACAAACTCCTATATGAACAGGAGAATGTGAGTGTGAGACAAGAGTTGCTGCTACCAAACCAGCAACTTTAACACATTATTTTGCTGAGCAAAGAAGAAGAGAAGAGCACGGAAAATTGGATTACAGAGTTGTGAAGGAAAATAAATGTCACCAATTTTCATGCCACTTTTCCACATGTGCCGCAACAACAGCGGGCAGACAGATAAGTAATGATACAAGGACATGAGCAACTGCTGAGGCCGTTACATGCTCCTGCAATGTGGGTACACGCTGTGCCATTTTTTACTTTAGTTGTCCTAAAGATATGAGACAGAGGAAAAACTAATATTTCAGGTCTTAATTCTATTTCAGGATGCAAAAGAAAACAACTAACATAGGGCCATAGAAATATGACCATCTTTCAAAGACGTGTCATGTTAAGGAGTAAGTTTAATGATTTACATTTTAAATAGAAAATTTAATAATGCACAATTCCATGTTTACGTCTTATTTTGTTGCATATTATTCACATACTGTGTATAGTGAAACATTGTGAATATAGTGAAAACTTAACACAGTATTTCCTGCATTCAGAAGCAACAGCAACCATTTAAAAAAATTGGTTCAATTAATAATTCATGGATATTTAAATTATATGACCAAAATTATATACAATTTGATAGATTAAAGAGTCCCCCAAATGAAAATTCTGTCATTTACTATTCACCCTCATGCTGTTCCAAACCCGTAAGACTTCCGTTCATCTTCGAAACACAAATGAAGATATTTTAATTAAATCAGAGCTTTCTGTCCCTCCACTGACAGCTACGCAACTACCACTTCGACGCTTCAAAAAGCCTAATAAAAGCCTAAATTAAATCTGTTCATCATATACTAAAGCGATCCAGTCTCTTCAGAAAATTGGGACTAAACCACTCGATTCATATGAATTCGTTTTACAATCTCTACTTTTTAAAGTGACAAAGTGGTAGTAGTTGCATAAACTGTCAATGAAGGGACAGAAATCTCTCAGATTTCATCAGAAAGATCTTCATTTGTGTTTTGAATATGAACGAAAGTCTTACGGGTTTGGAACGACATGAGGGTGGTGAGTAATTAATGATTTTTTTATTTTTTTTATTTTTGGGTGAACTAACCCTTTAAGGGGCGATGCATCTTAACACACTCTCCCATACAAATCAGATTCAATATTCATACCTCATATCAAAATAAAATAAGGCCTTAATTCAGGAAAGTCTCTCTGTCTGATCAGTTTGCAGGCCAGCGTTTCATTATCACACTTTCAGTCTCTCACTTCTGCTCTCTGTCATGTTTTGACAGTGAGCGTTTTGCTCTCATTTTACTTAAGTGCCTCTGGTCCCAGAGTTGCTCTGATACTTCTGCAGGACTGATATGTGCACTGCTCTCATGGACTTATGAGTGATGGTAACATGAGAGCGTTAAACATAGCTGATATTAGTTCCCTTCTCCCGCCTTCTCAAATCCTCCTTCCCCAAACCCCCCCCTCATCCTTTCTGATTTGATGTGTTGATGTAACGGGCTATATTTAGACGCAGGTCTCACTGGGGTAAGCTTAATAAGGGGTCACGTCCAGCAGCGGGGGGCTGACATTCTTGTGCACAACACAGAAAGAGGAGCCAGAGTAGGTATCTGGGCTGACAGGAGATCAAATACACACTGACACGTAGAATTCATTATCATGGGAATAAAAATGCAATTTACAAATAAGATTTACTGGTCTGAAATGCACAGAAAAATAAGAAATATACACATCTGAAAATAAGTGCACAACATTTTCTGCCATCGCTACATGGTCTATGACATATAACACATAACATGTGAGTGTACACATCACATTAGTACATAATTATTATCATTTTCAATATGGTTTATATATATATATATATATATATATATATATATATATATATATATATATATATATATATATATAAACATTCATAAATATTACATTTTTGGGGAGTTTGACCATTAGTCAGTTAGTCGTTAGTCAGCCATTAGTAACTTATTGATCCTAACACAGTCATGAGGGTCTGCAGGGGTCCTCTATATGACACAATTTCCTTTTTATGTTTTTTTTCTGCATTTTGGTTGGACCTCATGATTTTGATTTGGCAGGCAAAAATGTTTAAATATTAAAAATCAATGAAGCAGTTTTATTATACACACTGCATATAGTAAACTAATAATAGCAAAACTACTTACTTTTTTTTTGTATTTTATTAATTAGAATATCAGGACAGTTGTATCATCCTAATATATATATATATATATATATATATATATATATATATAGGTGTGTGTATGTATATAACACTTTCAACGCCGAATTAAAAAAAAAAAGAGTCTTATTATAAAGGGGTTTATTCAAGTAATTCAAGTATGTATAAACTTCACAATATATATTTCTTTTTATAAAAAAATATTTATATTTAAAACAAAATATAGGCTATATAATAATAAGAGTGTTATGTCACTAACCCACATGCATGCCAACCAAAACAAAGTGTTTTGCTCTAAATGCTGACTGGCATAACTCCACCTGTTCCAATAAAACAAGATCTGTAAGACCTTATGGTTCAAGCCACCGGTCAGCAAACCTGACCTGACCCAGATACAGCCACAATCGAGAAACCAAACACTGTGTCATTGTTCAAAAAAAGAAGCCAACAACAATCCTCAATTGTGTCATGCCGCCACTTACAAAGTTATCCCACAATGCACTCCCACACGTCACTGTGTGCATGGCACATACACCTTTCAAACACAGCTGCTTCTGACATCCACAAACATTCCATGGGATGCTGAACTCATGACTTAGACATCCAAAACTATAGTTATAGTTTTATAGTTAAAACAGTTAAAAAGAAAAAAAGATATTTACCCCTAACTGCTCTCCCACATGAGGGTCTCTTCAGTTCAAATCAGAATAGGCAGTAAAGGTGTGAACAACATGACACAGAGTGAAGCAAGAGAACGTTCCAAAACCTCAGACCAACTCTGACCAGGGGCCTGTACCATGAAGGTAGCTGAACAAACTCGGGGTTACAGGATTAGTTTTGAGTTGACAAAACCAAACCGATGCAATCAGGCTTTATTGGTACCATGATGCAGCTCATCAACTTTCTTTGTCAACTCAGGCTTTGATCCTCAAGCTATGATTACTCCACGCGCGCGTGCACATAAAAGAGTGACGTCGACACTGAACAACCAATCGCGGGTAGAGCGAGAGCGATATATTTTTCTGCGGAGGAGCAAGAGATAATCATTCATAATTACGATGAATTTAAATATGTATTTCAAGCTCGAAACAATACGTTCTCTGCTGCCAAAGCAAGAGAAGACTGTTGGAGAAAGATTGCTGATTGTTAATGTGTAAGTTAAACAAATACGTTCTATATTTATGTAAAATTATGTATGTATATATGTATGCCTATATGTGTACTATAGCCTATAGCTTATTTTTATAATATATAAAAAATGTGCATGTATGTACTAAGAAAGATTAATATTCATTGATTTTTAGATTTTTAGATGCAACCCCAACTCCAAATGTTCTTGGCAGCAGATAAAGACAAAATATAAAAATATAATTCAAAGGTTATTTCAAGGAGTTAAATCAAAGAGTATTTACCACAACCTTTTATTACTTTTGTGAACATTTTATCACACTTGTTTGCAGCAAACAGAAATAAATAGTTAAATTCAGAAAACCAGAATACACTGTGGCAGAGGAGTTGGCTCTGAGTAGGCAATAAGGGACGGCCGATTATGGATGTGATTACAGGTGCTGTACAATCTGACCCTGGTGCTGGCTCCTCTAAGCAAGTAACACTGGGTACGTGTGCAATACATTACTACTTTTTTTTTAAGTTTTAAATATGGCTGACAGTATGTTCTGCAGGGAAATACAGTGTCCCTGTTGAAGCTAGCACACATTCACACACACACACACACACACACACACACACACACACTATTAGGGTGAAGCAAATGATGAAGACACTCTGTCTGTGTGTTCTCAGACAGTTGCTGATGTGAATGCACTGGGCTTTTTATTATGGCAAATATTTGAATGTGTGGCATAAAAAAGGGACTGGCCCTTACACATCTCTTTTGTAGGATTTTTCACAACCTGACCAGAAACTGAGGCCTCTACCTCAATGGGCTTCAGAAGAAATGTGTAAGGATTTAAAACCCTTGACATAAACTACAGTCAGTCCTGTGTTTGTAGGAAGTCAAGGAACTTTTTGTGATTTGATGAGCCTCCAGAAAACTTGTAATGATCATGTTTGTGGTGGAATTATGTTTCAGGTGGAAACAGACTCAGTCAGGGCCCTGTACAAAATGAGTCTTGAACTAGAATGCACACTAAAGGAGTCTTGAACTAGAATGCACACTAAAGGAGTCTTGAACTAGAATGCACACTAAAGGAGTCTTGAACTAGAATGCACACTAAAGGAGTCTTGAACTAGAATGCACACTAAAGGAGACTTGAACTAGACTGCACACTAAAGGAGCTGACTGTGAGCTGAGGAGGCTCCAAACAAAATCAAACAGCTGGATAAAACTGATCTCAGTATGTATATAGTTATATAGTGTATATATATATATATTAGTATAACTTATTTAACCAAGTAACACTTTAGTATGAATATTTATTAATGCAACTTTCTCTTGCTCTCTTTCTCCCTCCCATCCCACAAAACCAATAAAACAGTTTGAGACCTATCTGCAGTTTCAATGTGCTTTTATTAAGTGTAATATTGTATGGTGATTGCATCTCTGCACCAGCTGGGTGGTCAAGTGTGATTGGGTCAGTTTCATCGGGGAGAAGCTGGTTTTGTGTTTCTCGCTCCTTTCTACTGGTGGCTATATTGTGCAGAATGGCACATACAGCCACTATCTGTGATGCCCGCTCTGGTGACTCTGAAGCGCCGAACACAGTTGAAATGTGCCTTTAGGATGCCAGAGGTCATCTCTATCTTCACTCTGGTTTTACTGAGGGCCACATTGAAGCGGTGCTGTGGCCCTATCTGAGGGTCATGATAGGGGGTTATTGTGTAGGTTTTTCTATCTCAGTTTAAATGAACAGTGTTTTGTACTGTACCAAATTTAACTTGCTTTCCTCAAAGCGCTGACACAACACAGACTCATGGAAAATTTGTAAGACAAGCACTGGAGCCAGGCCATTTGGCATCCAAACTTGATCATATGTTCATGACCACAAGTCATCTGCAGATGAAATGTTTAGTAGATCATTGTTATATCTGTTAAAGTTACTATTAATTTAAAGCTTCATCTCACAGAAAATAATCATCTCACATATTCACATCATCTCTACCTGAACATTAAGGCTGTGATAGGACTTCCTATTAACATAATCTGCCTCATGTTCCCCTAGAGCAGTGGAGATTGGAGCAATAGACTGCATACATGTTGCAATGACTTGGGAATCATATCATAAGATTATCAGAAGAATAATAAAAAAGATTCAAAATAATTCTTAACATGTATTATATTGTATAGTACATTTGTGAAATTTGCTTTTTGAGAAAAAAAAAAAGTGTTCATGTGATGTCACCCTATCAATATATCTTACCGGCAATTTTATAAAAGCCCTCTTTTATGGACATGGTCGATAAATGTCCAGGGAACATTATTAGTTAAACTTTTCATGTACTCCTGCAGAGCGAGGACCATCTTGCGAATGGTTCGACAAACATATGTTTTCCCCTAGCTTCTGTGCGTCACCCACCGTGCAAGAATGTACCACTTGCAAAAAAAACAACAACAAAAAATGCAACGCAATATTTGCGGTACAGTAAGTGCATGAATTCGACGTGTTAAATTCTTTATGTGCGGCTCAAGAAGTTCGCAAAGATAAGAAATTCCTTCCGCGGAAAATCTGTATCTTTCATACAAGTAACTATCAGGAAAGGCAAGGGGATTTTGTCTGGCTAAAAACTCTTTCTCTACGAAGTGCTCGTCAAACAATTTGTGCTGAGATGTCCACCGGATTTCGAAGAAAAGGTGAAGTCATTGTAACAGACACTTGGAATAAGTTACGTCACCTATATGTTTCTTTGCTCTCAGCTGATTGGTCAAACTTCAGTCTGAGATCTTGAATCCAGAACATAACCTGCCCCGGAGCAGGTTAGCCGTGCAGCGTAAGATTCCATGGCAACGAACACCGATTAAAGCCGAGCTACTTTCATAGTACCTAAAACCCAGGGTTGGCGGAAACTAAGCTGAAACATAGCTGGCTAGCCACCTAATCCGGCTTCATGGTACAGGCCCCAGATGTGAAACAGGAGACAGAAACAAAAGCATTCTTCCTTTTCAAAGCCACAGCTCTTCACTGCTCCAGTGAACACGCACAAAACAATGACAACCGTTCACGTGCACACAGCAACACTCAAACGCACTAGGGTTAAAGAGGAAGCACACTTACACGAAAAACCAGAGTTGATGCTTCTCAGGCAGATTCCATTGTTGTTTTGTGAGATTTCAGCAGGGCTTGGTGGCTGAATAGCACAACAGATCCCCTTCCCTTTCTTTAGCCCCCCTCCCTAAATGAATGCATGCACTGCTCGTCGTCCCCACGCCTAGTGCACTGCACTCTCACTGCCCGTGCCCGAGCAACAGCTGTGATGTCACGAAGGGGCGGCTGGCTAAAGCCAAACCACGTCTACCGGGCTACACCATTGGCTGAGGATGAATGCACAGCGTTTGCTCCTCCCACAAGCTCTGTTGTGATTGGCCGTTCAATGTTATCTTCCCAAAGGCATGGATTGCATCACAGAGAAACAATTCCTGACAGATTGGGTGGGTTGGGAAAGGGAGAGGATTTAAGTTGAATGCCAGCTTTTTAGTGTATTGACTTTAGTCTGTGTGTGTGTCTGAATGCTTATGATGATCAATAAACAATAATGATCATAGTTGTATGCCACAAAACTGTTCAGTTCACTTTGCACCTGCTTCTAAAGGAAACAGCTTTAACATGGAAAAAGCTGCTTTTAAAATGCACTTTAAAGTGAGTATAAGGAAATAATTGAAGTGTTTCAGATGGGATGTTTAATTTCTGTGAGGTTATTTAAATTATCTTTATGGTTCAACTATTTTAACTTGACAAAAACCATCAGCATTAATGTTAATCTTGATTTAGCTCCGGACATCGCCCTGCTTTTGCTTGCTTGTGAACCGACTGACATAAAAAGTCTTAAAACAATCACTCGGTATGATGGTTATATAAGAGATGATGTCATTAAAGCTGGGTGGAGCGACTCCGGATTGTAGGATTATGAATTCCAATACCTCTGTTTTCATGGAAAATTTAAATAATGATAAAACAGTAATAAATAAACAAATAAATAATATAAAAATATGCAATAAGCAATATTTAAATTTATGCATCAAATTATATAATTTGACCTAATACCTATAGCTTTGCATGTTTGTGTATGTAATTGTTTATTTGTTTAAAATATTGTGAGTGGATGAAATGTTTAATCTGTCAGTGGAGCGGGTGGATTAGATGGAAAACATCAACTGTCATTAATCTGGAGGGATTGACTGTCTGATTTCTCCCACAGCGGCTGGTTTTCAGATAACACCCACACCTCTAACTGACACCACTGCTCCAAACTTGCACCAACACAACAGGAACAAATGGAGCTGGACTTTTTAGTGGGAGAATACATGCTGAAACTTGTGTAAAAGAAAATTAAAGAGAGAGAAATCACTCTGTGCAATGAAAAATAATCTTGTGATCTCTGTGACAGAGTAGCTTTGTGGTTAACGATCTGGGCCGACATTATAAATATTGTCCGCTTGCTCCCAGATGCACCCAGAATTTACCGGCCCTGAAAAGCAGGGAACTTTGTTCAGCCAGATCTTGAGAGGCAGCCAACTGAAATCTTGAACATATATCCACTGCAATTTCCTGTTCTTCAAAGCGCTAATATCATGTGTCAGGGATTTTTTGCACTGGCCATATCTCCTCCAAGCTTGTAGATCCGTAGCTTACTCAAACAGCAAGAGCTATGGGACAGCGCTGTGGGAAACTCCAACGCAAACCAGGATTAGTTCCATTCTGCAGTGCAAATGGCTCAAACAAAAAAAGTTTCAGTATTTGAATTGGAGATAATTAAGTATCATCTTATATATTATATGTTCATCTGTGTAATAACCAAACATACGGCGCTCATACAGCAAAGACAGTGAAGCGTAATTAAAGTTTCCTGGTAACTGCACTCATTAATCTTTACATAAAGTGTAATAAGATGCCACGTCTAGTCCACTCGGCTCAGATGGAGCCTTCAGGCACGTCCTCTTACTGTGTCCAGTTATGTAATTCAGCATCTCGCTGCAATTGCAGAGAGGAAGAGTACTCATGCCGCAGGAAACATGACTCAACAGAATGCTGTCAGGATACCGCAGGCAGAAGAGAGAGAGAGCGGGATTCAACAGAGAGAAAGAAATGATCTTGCTCTACCTATGTCACGGTCTTGTGGTCATTACTCACATTTGGGAGTAGAGCTACACTATGGGACTTTTTTTTTTTTTTTGTATATGGGAGAATACATGCTGTAACTTGTGTAAAAGACAGATAAACTTGTGTGCGATGAAAAAGCTTTTGTATATTTGTGATCTTCATGACAGAGTAGTTTTGAGTTTACAGCTCCACTATGTTAATTCTTACATTCATAAGCTATAGAGAATTTATTTTTATTTTTATATCAGCGGTTCCTCTTTTATAGCTCAGGGCAGGCTATAAAATATACACATTATTAAAGCTCAAAGTTATGTTGACACATCTTACCCCAGTTATGCTCAGTTATTTAAAGACCCCTGTGGTGAAAATCAAGTTTTTAATGTTGTTATGTCAATGTGGTGTTTCTATATGCTTTAAGACAAACCATGTGCAAATTCATAAGTCAACACCATTGCTGAGGATTTTCTCCTGAAAACTGCAGTAAAAAAAAAGACAGTTTCAAAAACGCTGGAGTTTCTTACGTCACAAAGTACCTAGTTGTAACCAATCACGTCACGAGGGGGGCGGGCTTTAACATATCGTCTCAAGAGGAGCCAGGTTATCCCGGTATATTTTTTCTGTTAATATGAAAAATCGGTTCATTTAGCAATATAGGGGGTGAATTATGTATATGATGTAGTATATTACGATGTTACTGACATTCTAAGTTGTTCAAAGCGTTTCTAAGGATGCTGATTTTTAGAAGGCAGCTGCTGACTCTGACATGGACAGGAACATGGTTTATAGCAACACGTTATTAGCTGTTTGATAACGTAGTCAAGCAAAAGGCTAATCATATTAATTACTGTTATGTGTCCGACGTTGTAAAGAGCGATACCCATTGTGCAGCGTTTACTACAGTAAAACTGACCGAGCGGATCTCTGAGCTGGTGTGAGTGAGTGGAGGCGGGGCTAATTAGCATATCCATGGATCCATTTATACTAAATGAAGTAAGGGTGTAGAGTTACATTCAAGCTATTTTAAGGCATGAAGACATTTTTTTCACAGAAAAAAAAAAAAAAACGTTTATATGTCATTTTGGTGATCAAAGAGTTTTAAGGGATACAATTATTGACTACAGGGGGACTTTAAGTATAAAATTTGTCTCAGATGTTTCTCCTAAAATAACCTAGAGAAATACAAATAGAAACAAATCAGGGAATAAAAAAAAAGAAAAGAATAAAATGTATGTGTATAATGTGTAGACCAAATTAGACCATTAGACCAAATGTGTATGTGTATATTTAAATTTTAAAGCTTTTTCTGTTTAGTCATTTTTTTATTAATGTGGAAAAATTATAACTAAAAACAGCAGAAAATGCAAAAAAACTATTGTGTCTATGAAACATAATGTATTGTAAATGATGGTAAAACAATTGTATTGAATTGGAAGACAAAATAAAGTTCAAACTTTAGACTTTTGGGGTATATTCTTAAATCCTTAATGTAGAAAAACAATCAAGATATCAAAAAGGCAAATGGGCCTGAGATTTTATAGATAATAAAATGAAACCTCCTGAAAAAAGGTATTTTTTTAAACATGCTTAATCCAGACCTTCACTTTCACTAAATATAAAATGAGGTGTGACATTAAATTTCCTATTCAGTCATTAAATATCTGTCAACCACAGAAGATCAATGCAAACTTAAGACGGGTTGGAGTGTTGTTAACTTCTATAAATTGGAGAGAGGTGCACGCGACTCTAAGTGTGTGAGAGGGACCATGCATGAATAGCTGACATGTCCATATCTTACTCTCTCTCTTTCTCTCTCTCTCTCTCTCTCTCTCTCTCTCTCTCTCTCTCTGGACTGTGGAAATATTCCTGGAGGGAATGCATGCATAGCTGGGTAAATAAAACGGGCCAGAAATAATCTGATCCTTCAAATATCTACTGTTTATGTGTGTGTGTTTTCAGAGGAGATGCTTAAAAGAACACTTAATGCCTTAAGCATATAAACAATACCAACAAACAGGTCAAATACTTCTGAGTTTAATACAGTACTTGCCATATGTAAAGTGGTGTGTTTTAACAAAGCTAATGCACATGTGCTTTTCGTAGATAGGTGTGAGTCACCCTGCGGATAGGCCTCTGGTGCTTCGGTGGAAAAACTCACTTATACAGTATATTTGTCAATTTAGAAGTATAAATTATGCAGAAGTGTCCTCGTTTTGTGGTTCAGGACTAAACAAGTGTTTTTTTGAATAGTGAGTAGAGGAGCAGACTCCTGAGAGTTCAGACAGGTTACGGTTCTGGTGGGCTATGACGCACGCTTCACAAATAACCAGAGCAAACATGGAATAACAAACACTGCCAAAGGCATTACGAGATACATTAGATTGTTACGCTGCGTTAACAGCATTGGATTTTTCTTTGGATTTTAAGTGTGTAATCTTTATTTTGTTACATTTTTTTCACCTCTCTTAGCTTAATGTGCACAGACCACTTAAAGTAAGCCAAGACTTCCTGAGAAGTGTGGCTGTGGCGCTTTCAACATGCCCGGTTTATCAACTTATTCAGGCTCAACCAATGGCATGAGTTTGGGGCGAGCTGTTGGGAAAGAATCTTTATTTCTGCAACTCCAATTGGTGTCACACATCCATGTGAAACAGATTATCAAAAAAGAAAAAATGTTGGGCAGGGACTTGGTTCTTTCCATTTCTTTTTGATTGGATGGAGGCAGATCTGAATGCGAGCTTGTAGTCAATTTTAAGAAAGGGGCGGGATTTAAGTGTACTAAAGGATTGGAGAAGTCATCACCAGAGAGAAGTCTGTTGTTTCACCGGAAGATTGAGTGATGAACTTGATAAAAAATTACAAGGTCAAAACAGTTTAAACTAATTGTTCACAATAAAATCAACGCCTGCCCACTTTTCCAGTGGCCTTGGTTCCAGAAATATTTTTCCATTCATTTCTCCCATAGGGATTTCAAAAAAGTATTTTTTTGTAAACCGTTATAAGCCATGAACCAAGGAAATTATCTACCTGAATCATATCATTAAAAACTTTGATTTGAAACAAAAAAGTATTTGAAAATCGGACAAAAATACAAGACTGTACTTAACGGCTTAGTGATAGAAAGAACTACAATCCTATGAAGCATTGCAAACAGCATAATCAAATAAAAAATGATGGATAAAAATATAAAACTAATTTAAAAAATGTTGATTATAAATGATATACTTCGTTTATTGCAAAATATGCATATATATTCATATATTTAAGTATTTTGAGAGCATAGAGAGACTGACTCGATTACGTCATTTGCGGCGCTTCACGAGAGTAGACGGAGCTATAGAGATTTTTTGGAATGTTTTGCTTGTTTCGACTCTGATTGGTGGAATTTTCTGCACAGCATCATGGGTAATGTAGTTTTTCACCACAAATTCTGCTGTAAAACACAATTATATAATAAAAAAAAAAGTTGCAATAATGCGGTCTTCAACAGAATCAGTCTTCAATATTATCAATTAGCAACTTTGTAGCTCACAGTAAGGTTGTCTTTAAAGATTTATAAGTTATTGTTAAAAATCAATTTCCCTTTGGAGAAAATGAATGGAGTTTTTACTTTTGGAACCTGACTCAATGAATTTAGGAAATAGATAGGGTGATTTTTTAATTAGGTATTTAATAGACATTCCTGTTCTCATTGTGTTAAAATTCAAATTCATCAAAATTAAAAGTGACATCATGTGGGCTTCTTTAGTGTATTTAAAAGTATTAACCAATCACCAAAAAGCTATTCAAAGTATATTATTTAGCAAACTTGTATTCAGGTATGGCTTCATTTTTGTATGTATGACCTGCGTTTGACAATCCAGCACATCTCCAATGGGTAATTATTTTCCTGTTGAATAACATGGAAAACCATCACATTATACAATTAAAATCTGTTACAAATGTGGTTCTATGTTGACAGCTGGGGGTTAGCATATAATATGAAACATTATCAAAGTTAGCATGTGATGTTAAAGGTCCCGTATTATGCCCCTTTTCACAAGATGTAAAATAAGTCTCTGATGTCCCCAGAGTGTGTATGTGAAGTTTCAGCTCAAAATACCCAACAGATCATTTTTTACAGCATGTTTAAATTGTCAATATTTGGGGCTCAGAAAAACGCGCCGTTTTAGTGTGTGCCCTTTAAATGCAAATAAGCAGCTGCTGGACGGCCCAGGGGGCGGAGCTTCATGAGCTCGCGCTCAGTCTCTCAGGACAATTTCATCTCACGGAATGATGATAATATCAGAAACTCTCAGTAATGGTGTTCATTTCGAGTCGGACAATAATGCCTACAGAGTCAGAGTGCTGTATAGAAATGAAACAGGTATAGTTTAGTAGTTTAATTAGTAAGTAAGTTATAAGAAGTGCGCAAGTACATAAACGAATTTCGGTAGAGTTGAGGGAGCATTCCTGTGGGTGGAGGTTAGTCAAAAAACGGTTCTAGTGACGTCATTAAAGAAGGAAGTAGAGGGATGTAGTCCAAACGGGCCGTTCGATGTAGGCGACTTCTGTTAAATAAAATATCTCGCTTGGCATTGAACTTTGAGCTTTATAATTTTACAGATATTATTTATGCTCTATCAGCAACATTACACACTAACTAAAGTTTGAAACATGGGATCACGAAGAACGGGACATTTAAACCAAGAAGGGTCAACTGACTTGCATTAGCAAAATAGTTGTGCTACCAAACAGGATCATTAAATCTGACTGTGTTTCTTCAGCATTTATAGTTCACCACCAGTATACTCACACTGTATGGGAGCATTTTTTCAAGTTCTCCTGACCCTTCATTAATTCCTCCTTTCCTTCATTTATCTCTCTCGCTCTCTCGTTCTCAGAAACGCCTTCATAATCAAGGAACAATAGTCAATAGTGTCTGTAACCAAGCCAAGAAAGACTAATTCTCCCTCAGACCCGTTACGCTGACAGAAATAACACAACACTCCGATCTCTGAATAGTTCAGATTCAAAATAAACCCCCTACAACCCAGCGGAGAAGTAAGATGATGCTTAAAATGATTGTTTTGTTGAGGACGTGCATGTTGTCATGCTTGTTTTATCACATTTACAGCACGCTTGATCACATCAAACACACACAAACACATAATGCAAACACATCCATGCATTGCTCAACTGGCACTGTTTTCTCATGCTGTTTCACATGAACACTGACATTCACAGTCAGCTGTCTTAAAAAGGAAAGAATCCACATCTCCTTCGGGTCTTTTTAAAATCAGTTCTTCAAACACTTTGGATCTGTCAGTGAGTTCAACAAACCAGGTGCAAGTTCTGGCTAAAAGCCATTATTTTAGCACTAACAAGTTCAGTGATCTCTTTTGTCCCTGTCCATCAAACTACTAGCTCAGACTCAGAGGATGACTTTATGCACACTAAACTGTGATATACATTTCTGTTTAAAGAGTGATCACGCAGGAATAGTGTATGTCATAATTCATTTTTACACTTGCATGTGCTATACAAATTTATTGACATTCCAAATAATAGTGTGACTGAGTAAAAAACATCTAAAGCCATCTGCCAAAGAAAACTAAAATAATATCTGCCACAACTGACTAAGAATGATTATATCCATAGACTTCAGAAAGTTTTCCTTTTGAATACAAACAAAGAGTGCACATATTTTAGGTACAATAAGACATGAATCAGTGAAAGCTTTTAAATAGAAACTGGTTAGTGTTTGTATTGTGATTATGAATGTCACATCAAAATAGCTGTAAGTTTAAGTGTGTTTATGAACTGGAATGGCTGCTTGGGTCTCTCTATAAACCACGTTGAATGAGCTAAACTGTTTCTATTGACCGTATTAACGACATGTCGACATCACAAACTTATCACACCCAACAGACGAAACATACATCGCAAGTCAAAAGCTTTCTCCCATACACACACACAAACAAGACACATACGAATACCCTAAAGGGGAAGGTTAGGTAGAGTAATGGTTACTCAGGCAGCCATAACTCGCACAATAAAGGCTGTATGTCACTGGCGAGGCTTTTAATGCGATCCTACAGTGGAAATAGCACAAGAACACACACACACACACACACACACACACACACACACACACATACATGAACAATGACCATGAATGGCAATTCATGTCACTACACTAAAGCAGAGACATCTGTCAGCGCAGCTCCATCTCACTGCCCTTACATCCATCTTAATCTCCAACCAAATGCCATTTGTGACTATGTCAATCCCTGTTTGACCTCCCAGTATCAATAAAGGGGAATTGTACAGTCAAACCTGAAGTAAAATCATTCTGAAAAAGCATTTTATTTGGTTTTATCAATTGAAAAAAAAAAGCCTTGGAGGAAATGCTTGCTTCATTGTTTGTTGGCTGTCCAACCGCATTTGTACAGGTCCCAACTGCCAATTGTGTCAAAAAAGACAGGATTTCAAAGCCATACTTTACTTTTAACTCTAATGGAGACTTTGAATACGCCGTCTACTCTTACTTAATTTTCTCCGGAGCCATTACGTCAATGCCAGCTGGATATTCCTCTGACATATTTGTAACTGGCTTCCCTCTTTCACACACACACACACATAATGGAATGTAAGTGCCATTCACTTGTTCATGTGCTTCTTACAGCCTTTATTGGCCCACAGAGTTGATAATACAGAGAGGATTAATACATATTGATAATCTTATTCTTCTGAAAGTACATCAAAAGCTGGATCAGTACAGCAAAATTGCAAAATGTGAGAGATGAAAATGATATTGTGTGTCATACATTGAATGTTCATATCTAAGAAATGGCCTGTGTGACTGCAGAATCACAGATGAGATCTATTTATATCAGTTGTTTCTGAGAGCAAATTAAGGGTTTGCTAAAATCTCATTTATCATCTAAAATTAATACAATTATTCAAATTATACAATATTTTTTATAGCTCTATACTCATATGTCATCATTTGTCTCATTGTGTCTACTTCTATTTGTCTAAGTATATAAGAGCAGTATTGTAATGTCAACTAAAGCAAAATGATAATGAGTGTCACCAGTCGTGCCCTGATTGCACTCTTATGTTGTCATTATTACATTATTTATAGCTGTCTGCTTGGATGATTACTATGACTACCTGTAATATCATGTCAGTGTAATAGGGTGTGACATTTAAGTCAATAAATGCTACCAAAACAAAATGGTTTTATACTTGAATAGCCTTAATTAAGATGTATCACACATCCTCTGTCTACAGACACTTCCTATCATTGCTAAGAGACAGAAATTATTTGAACACACTCGAATTTACAATTCAATTTTGAAGCCATTCATTTAAAATCCCACGAACAAAACTGAATGTTTCCACCTTTGTGACTCGGATCAGTAAGTACAGGCAGCAAAGCAGGTGATATTGAGGAGAGAGCCGACAAACACGCATGCACTGTTGTTTTATATAAGCGCTGAAAGGCTGGCGGGGTGTTTGTGATAATGTCCGTTCACTCATGTGTGTGTGTTTGTGCATGAGTGTGTCAGAGATGCCCAGCTGACTGAAAGGGAGAGGCCAGACTCTACAGTAAATTACCCATCACAGTCAACCACAGCTTGATAAAATGCATACAAAACGGATGGAGAGTTGAAAGAAAGTGATGGTGGCACGACACAAGAAGAGAGAAGGAGGGAAAAGGGGGGAGCTCCCCGACGCCGTACTCACGTGAGTTCTCGCAGCTGACAGAGATAGAGGGATGAAAAAGGGAAAGAGAAAGATACGGACAGGTCTCAGCGAAGCATCCGAGCATACACCCGTCCAGCCTTACAGCCCCTCATCCCCAAAAAGGAGGAGAAACAGCGAGATTAAAGGAGCAAATCTAGAAAGCAGGAAAGCAGACAGGAGAGAAGCAGCAGCAGGGTGTGTGAGCAAGCGAGGCTGTATAATGTGTGTGAGAAAGAAAAGAGAAGAGAGAGACTGATGAGGAGGGAGGGGAAAGGCAGATAGTGGAAGGGAATTGGCTGAAAAGAAAGGAGGTGGGGATGTGGTCAGCCAATCCTCTGAGTGAAGGTGCAAGGCAACAGAAAAATGGCAGATGGAGAACACATCCTTTAGATACAGAGGAATCTCTTGCTCTCTCTAAGGGTTTCCATAATACCATAAACACTGCAAAAAAATCATTATTTTTGTCTTGTTTTCAAGTACAAATATCTAAACATCCTCAACATGAAATCAAAATGTATTTTGTGAATAATTCATTGGTGCATTGTATCCCCAAGAAGTGTTTGTATTCTTAATCTTTCCCCCCGAAACGACTTTGATATTCTGCTGATGTCACTTGGGCCACACATGCTATTGGATAATGTTCACCAATCGCCAAATAGCTAATTAGATGTTTTAGCAAACTCACATTTGATCTGCCTCAAAACACATTTTTTACGATTAAATTTCCAATACAACATTTCTTTTCACTTGGAAACTGAGGTCAAACGAAACGGCAACTCAAGTTTGCATTAAATACATAAATTTAGTTGAGCAGCAAAAAAAAATTAAGTTAACAGTTAAAACATTTGGGGTTGGTTAGAACTTTTTTATCACTGTGTAATACACGCACACACACACACACACACCCACACACACACACACACACACACACACATCATTGGAATCACTAATTATTCTGATATGTTGATTTGGTGCTCAAGATTTTTTTTATTATTATCAATATTGAAAATAGTTTTACTAAATATATTTTGTGGAATTTATAAATGTTTTTTTTTTTTTTTTTTTGTAGCAATATAAATGTCTTTACTTTCACTTTTGATCAATTTAATGCATCCTTGCTGAATAAATGTATTAATTTCATAAAAAGAAAAGCAAATCTTTTAAACCCCAAACTTTTAAACAGTGGTGTACATTGATTTTTTCCATAAAATAATAAAGAATTCAATTTTCAAAACAAAATTGTATGAAGCATTAGATTTACGCATACAAACTGCCAATGGAGTAATACAAATAAACTTCATACACAATTTTTTTTTTTTTTTTTTAATCTAAAAACAAACGTTTTTTCACAATGTAGTTTTAACATTTGTATTATGTTTAGATATTTTTACTGGAAAATTAAGTAAAAATACTGATTAATAAAAAAATGTTTGCAGTGTACAGCATCATATGTCAATACAACAGACAAACATACACACAAACTATGAGAGAAAGTCCTCAAGAGTTCAAAGGTGAATATCCAAGAAAATGAATGACTCTCCTGTGTGATGAAATTGCATGATGACATCTTCTCTGCTGGCACAAGTGCCTTTTATTCAGTTTCCCAGAGTGCTATAATGGGGAGGGTGTACAGTATTTGTATTCACAATCAGGAGAAATGAGGGGAAACGAAGAGATAGCAGAAACAACATGATAAGGAGAAAAATCGAGGGGACAAGATAATGACTCAGTAACTATCAAGATAATTATAGTAACTGCATGTGAGCTAATGAAGATAAATGACCACAGAGGCAAAGAGAGAAAGAGAGAGACATGCCAACACTGTAGATATTCTATACACAAAATAAGACCCAGCACAATTATAGTCTTAGGAATTCCAGCTTGGGCAGCAGGGGTCACTTAAGTCACATCAGTCTTCTAAGTCAAGCTAAAAATATCCTTTCTGTCAACTAAAGGACAAGGACTCATGGTGGCATCTTGGACTACCAAGTTATAACCCTTCAAACTAATATCACCAACATCTAGAGTGACAAATTGAGTTCAATTCATCACTAAGTACCAACCTAAGGGATAGAAGGGGTGGAGACAAATGGCTGGGGGCGTGGCTTAGCTGATAAAAGCATCAACAGCGTGCTCGTGAGGGGGGGTGGGCGGGGCCTGATCTCATTCCTTGATTTGATTGCATGAGAGAGCGATGTTACCATGGAGACTGCATTCAGTGCAGCAGAACCCAGATGGCAGACCGCCTCGTTCACCCTCCTCCTCCTCATCTCTCTCTCTCTCTCTCTTCCTAAACTCATAGAGGAAGAGCACAGACCTGCAGGACCCAGAGTGTAAATTGCATGTGACTGCAACACAAAGCCAGCACTCAGCACAGTGTGTATTTGTGTGCTTTATTGGTATGAAGGCAGACCTTTTCAGGAAGCCTGAGGGTGGTGATGCCATAACATGTGATGCTGCAGATTCCTGTGTCATGGTTTTGTAAATAGACTCTCCAAAAAGCACCAAAAAACATTATTTTTTCAACCTTTTTTCTTAAAATTGCATTAGCATTCTATGGTGGTAATGACACTTTATCTGAATTAACTTTATCTTATATATATATATATATATATATATATAAATGTTGATCTAAAGCTTAGTTAACCAACTGCTTGCATGTCAGATGTCTGTGATTTGCAAGACAACATTAAAACACAGCAAATGATATGCATCAGCATTATCAGGATCTAATTATATTTAATATCTTAGCCTATGCAAACAGGGAATACCAGAGCTTAATTACTTAATAACTGCCTGGTATGAGAGAACTTTAATATTCACTAGAGTTAAAAAGCTGCCACTGTCTGCACTAATGAATGCATTGTACTGAGAATGAACCACAGGGATTAAAACCATTTTAAAGCTCAGTCTTTCTTAATCAACTAAGGAACAAAGTTCACCTAATAGTCCTGCCATACTTTACTTACTCAGTTGCATGTGCATGTTGAGGATAAATCTGGTGTAATGAAGCAAGTAATTGCAAAGCAAGTGTTTCTCAATATCTCTACTTCATTCTGATGCTTAAAGGTGCTGTATGTAACTTTTTCACTCTACTAAAGCATAAAAGATACCATAATATGTTTGCATATATTGAGGAAACATGCTAAGTTCACATACTCGTTTCTCTGAAAAACACTTCTACAGCCAGGTATTTTACTTTGAAATGTGTGTTTCCAGGCTGGAATGTTTGTTATTGTTTTGGTCTGTGATACTGTACAGTGACAATTTGCCAATTTTCATTGTCCATTGCGCTCGTTCCTGTGGCGTGTCCTCAAACTGGCAACCCGTGTGGGCGCCGTCCAGTCTGAGGAGCAGGTGGAGGGAGAATCGCGATATTTTGAATTGGACTGCAGTACCTATTTCGACTGCACCTTTAACATTGAATGGTTTTGAATGTGAATCATTTGGTCACCATTGTTTGTAAGTTTCTGTTTTTAATAATGTGTGAGGTCAAATACAGGTGATATCCAGTGTTACTCATGACTGATGTAATACATCAGTGAATGGCTTCACAGGCTCATATCCATTTTCACACTTTTCCGGCAAACATAGGTCCGGAAATGACTCTGTGAATGCCCAGCATTGTCCTGCTATCAGTTGCGACCTTACTCAGCTTCCTCCCATGCATGTCTATTGGACCATTTATGCTGAGCCACAACAGAAGAGTTATTGAGAAAAGCGACAATCACAATGACAGATTTTAATACCAAAATACATTTTATGCACTTGAGGATTCATTTCCCAACACAAACTTAAGACACACAGAAAACTTACCTCAACATGCTGTTGCTTTCAGTGATCAAGCTGAATTAGAGTGAGGCATCTTTCTATGTGTGATCTGTAAAGATGGACAAAACATAATATGACAAAAATAAAGAGTTAATAAATCACTAGGTTTTAAAAGTGAGTAAAAGTCTACTAGCAGTTTCCGTTAACACAAAATAACGCCTGAAAGTCATGGAAAGGGGTTAAGTTCAGAAAATGTTTATTGCCAACCTCAGAGATCAAACTTTTTTATTATTTAACATTTTATGTTAGTTAAAAAAAGTTCTCACAAAAAAACCCCACCGAATTTTTAAAGTAATGCTAGTTTTATGTTATCGTGATCATAGACATAATAAATTATTATTATGCCTGTAATCGTGATGACGTCGCTATTTCCCACGCACAGAACACAGTCAAATCGTTTATTAAAATATAGCGACATCGCCTGGGCACTTTTGATAACACAATGAATAACTAGGTGTGGGAAAAGCCCAACTGAGCCCAATTAGACAACATTTAATTACAAACGTAAACACAAATTATGTACTATTCAATTGTTTTAACAACCCAGAGGCGGTTCACTGTTATTGCTTGTATAACTCGCTCCACAGCTTTACTTGCTTACTATGAACAAATGTCAAAATGATGTTTACATTCCGTCACAATATCAATATATTTAAGCTCTTAAAAAAAAAAAGAAAAAAAAAAGTATTTTAATAATTTTAAACAACACAGCCCACACCGTTGGCTGGTCCTTACAAGTAACATGACTTACTATCATCTCGGGGACATTTGCTCCCCAGCCCACAATGTAGGAAAAACCTGACTCACAAATTGAGTAGAATCTTAATTTGCTAATATAACAATATAATAATCTAAAATAATGTGGCTGAAATGTTTTCCAGTTGTAGTAGTCATGCATGAGGCATACTTATTTCCATTTCTAATATTAAAATGTTTGTTAAATAAATAATGTACTTACTTCAAGGTGACACAAATATATCAGAGGTTGGCAGTATTTAGTCTGCAGATGTGTGTTTTGTCAAAGAGAGAATTCTTAGTCCCCAACAAAGTGATCCTGTCCTTTCCTTCAAAGCTCAAGTTTCTTCCTCGTTTTTTTTTTATCCTGTCCTCTCTCTTTTTCGCTCTCTTTCTCTCTCGCTCTCTCTCTCTCTCTCTCTCTCTCTCTCTCTCTCTCTCTCTCTCTCTCTCTCTCTCTCTCACACACACACACACACACATTAATCATCACGCATTTTCCACATGCAAGATAGTTATTACTTTAGTAGTATTATTTTATGACAAAAAAAAAAAAACAGATAGCATAGAAAACATCCCATTATTTAGGAGTGGTCTAAATGGTGGGATACTATAAATGAACAAAACAAAAAAGGATTAAATACTTTGTACAGCTGTTTAGCCTAAAAAAATATATGCTACATCAAGATAATTTTGAAGAAGTTCTAGATTGTTTCATGGACAAAATCAGTCTTTGTTGTGAGAGACCTGAGGACTATGAAAGAAGACTCTGTGCTCTGCAGTTTTTTTTCCCAGGGGGTATTATTTCACTGAGACACCAGCCAAGTGAGATCACACTGTAAACATACACCATTACCTAGACAACATGGCAAATTCTCCTTATTTCCATTTATACCTTGATGAACAAGAGCAGAGAAAGAGAGAGAATGTATTAAATTCAGACAGCTGAAATAATGTAGAAGAGAATCACATACACACAAAAAATACAAATACATGACTGAATAGTGACATCAACACCATTCTATCCAGGGCTGCCAAACAGTCCTTCATGCTACAGTGGAAACTTCTTATTGCTTTCTCTGTCATTACTAACCTAATAGTAGAATAGTCCAGATACGTTTTGTGGTCATTTTGAACAGTATAGCTATTCTTTTAGCATTTAAACAAATTAATTTCAAACTGCTTGAAAACAGCATTTGTGCTACATTTTATTAAAGGCACACTATGCAGTTTCCGTTTTTCTCAAACAGCGACCCCTAGAGTCGCTGTGGAGTACCAGGGAGTAATTGTATTGAACGTTACTGTCGTAAATACCACTCATGCAGAGCCGTCTCTGCACTCTTCCGACCACGCTTTCTTCGTTTTCTTTGCCGACTCTGCCATGATTCACGTCTGAAATGCGTGCTAGTGTCTTCCATAGAGGCCCCTTCATATGTTGTTGATGTATGTGACGTCGTGCCATCGTTTGTTTACCATCGAAATGATTTCGAAGCTGTTATATTAAGGTACAAATCTTTCATAGTGTGCCTTTAAAGGGGTGGTTGATTATGATTTCACTTTTCTAACTTTAGTTAGTGTGTAATGTTGCTGTTTGAGCTTAAACAACATCTGCAAAGTTACAATGCTCAAAGTTCAAAGTAAAGGGAGATATTTGCTTTTAGAGAAATTGCTTTTTAAGGACTACAACCAACTGCTGGTTGGGACTACACAACATTCCTCCCGGGTTAGTGATATCACAAACCCTAAAATTGACATAAACCCACCCCCTGAACACGATTTATAGATTTTCAAGACCGAATATGCTAATCAATGACTAGAAGATAACTACATAGGCTACATAAATTCATCAACTAACCATTCAAAAATGTCTACATGTTGTCACTTCTTGAGTCTCTCCATCATTGACTCCGTTGACATCATCTGACTCCGGTTTGAATATAAAATCCTAAAAGTTTTTGAAATTTTCAGGGCATGTCTATGTGAGGTAAAATGACACAAGCTGTTTAAGCTCCACCCCCTGTGCCGGGAGTAGCAGCTCATTTGCATTTAAAGGAACAGACACAAAAGTTTTTGCTCTCCCTCAAAAAGTGACTTTAGCATGCTATAAAAATATCTGTGGGGTATTTTGAGCTAAAGCTTCACATACACACTCTGGGGACATCAAAGACATATTTTACATCTTGTGAAAAGGGCATTATACCACCCCTTTAACACAGTGGTTTTCAACCTTTTTGACTAGAAGGCCCCCATAGACACAGCAGCACCATCTCTTTGATTTTAAACGGGAATGACAGAGAGGCTGTGAGGGATAGACAGCTCTTCAGTGTTCAGTTATTTAATGCATTTTGTGCTGTTCTGCTGACAAAACGCTGCAAAATACCCTTCCAAGAAACTTCCATAGACAAAAAAAATCTCCAGAAAACATGAGCTGTGGAAAATTTACAGTGGATGCTATTGAAAACATGGTAAGTCTAATCGCTCAAACTCACAGCCTTGCTTTCATACATCATGGCGCTGTTCTGAGTAAAACAAATATTTAAATTTACAATTTTCTTTTTTTTTTTTTTTAAATAATTTTAAGTCATCTTGTTTACTGAGGCCCTCTGTTTGAGATCCACTGCTTTAATAAACACTTTTGCAATACGCCTCATCATTGTCTCAATAATGCTTTGATACTTTAAATGTGGCTTCAGTGTCCAACTTTTTGGCGTCACTGTTGTATTACTAGTTGAAGGGGGAAGGCACACACAACAAATGCTTTAAAGGTGGAATCCACACTTTATTACATAAAAATAAGACAGACTTTAAAAAGACAAAGAACAAAAATAAAACGCATTTCAGTCCCTGAAATTCAGTGTTGTAAACTAATACAATCAGCTTGTTAGAAATAACAATGCTGAAGACTTCAATTAAAAACTAATAAAATATTAAGACATCAACATCAGCACGCATTATGTAGTTTTGCAGAATATAAATAAAAGAAATCAAAAAAGTTGTAAGACAAGTCCCCGATTGTCTACTTTCATCAAATATTTTACAGCAGAGTAAAATCCTTAAGTATAAAACCTCTGTAGGCCATGCCATGGCTTCTTAACCAACAGTTCCTGCCCTGTTTCTTTCCCCGAAGCGTCGAAAGAAAGATACAAGTCCTGAGCTTTCCGGTCTCTTATCTGGAGGAAGCTCCTGCCCATTGCGTCTCTGAAAGATCTGTCCCAGTCTGAAGTTAGATGCCGGCTCTTTTTCATCAGGAAGTGATGCAGACCTTATAAACGTCCCGTGTGCTGGAGTTCGCTTTGAAGGACAGTCTGGTAATGAAGATGTCCCCACACTGGATTTATGAGAGAAAGAGGGCTTGTCGCGTACAGGTGTGTCAGGCAATGCCCACACCCCATCATCAAGGATGTCCACCCTGGAGACAGAGAAGGAGTGTCTGCGGTGGGGCGTGTTTTGGGGAGATATACGAGGGCTGAGGATGGTCCATGGAGAGCCTAGACCTCCCAGTCCGTTCTGCAAGGCCAGATCCACTTCTTTTATATTCCTCTGCCGAGGGGTAGAGGTGCGGGATCGATCTGGTGTAATGGTTCCACTCAGGCCACCGCAATTCTGAATTTGGAAGATCTTGCCGGAGAGCTCAGGCATTTTGTCTGCCTCCTCTATTTTCTCGCGGTTCTCATCTCTTTCTCCTCCTTTATCCATGTCTCCGGTCTCCTCCACTTCTACTTTATCCATGTCTCCAGTCTCCTCCACTTCCCCTTTATCCATCGCTTCAGTCGCCACAAACTCATGTTTGGTCAAGGTGTTGCTACACCCACCTTCCTTATGGTCGTTGCTATCAGGAATCAGATCATCAACAATGCACTGCCCTCTTTTGGATGCGGCACGTGCCCGCTGAACATCATTAACGACGCAGGGTGGAACCTCCTCCTTCTGGCAGATGTATTCCGGTTTTTGCATTCTCGAGATCTCAAATTTCTCCTCGTTGGTTTCCACAGGGCTGTCCGGATCCCCTCCACCCTCACGTTCCTCGACCTGAGGGCGGTTGTTCTTGATGGGGCTGTCTGTGACTGGTTTGATTCCACCGAGCCTTCTGCGAGAAGGACGTTGGCTGAGAAAGCTAGTCAGGACAGATTCTAAAACAGAGGCTTCATCCCTCACATCCCCTCTCACATCCCGACTGGAACATGTGGTGGTGGATCGGCGCTTAGCCGTTCTGGTCAGCATTTCTCTTTCTCTCTGCTGTTGCTTGCGAGTCTCGGCCGCCTCTCGCTCACGGTTTTCCTACAGATGGACAACAGATGAACTTTTTTTTCCAAGTCTTTATTTATTTGTGCTACTTTTAAATGCCTTATTGTAACTGGATTTTTTTTGTTTTACCCTTGTCCCAGTCCCAGGCTTTAAAACTTAAAATATAAAAAAAACAAATCATAAATATATCAATTACATTTAACTAATATAAACGTGTGATAAACACACTTTAACATTATGTGTTAATTAATCCCCCTATAGAGGCTTGGCATAAAATAACTGGTGCATTTTTGAAAATATTTGGTTTTACATAGATTTAGATATCTATAATTAATTTTCTTCATTTATTCTCTAAGGCTTTGGTAATTGCAAGTAGTTTACTTTTTTGTATTATATGCATGTATGATTGTTTGATTATAACAAAAATTATGATATATATATATATATATATATATATATATATATATATATATATATATATATATATATATATATATATATATATATATATATATATATATATATATATATATATATATATATAATAAAAAAAAAGTTCAAAGTTAGTGTATACTCTTGTTTACCAAGTCAACCGTGTCAGTGAAGAGCATGACAGAGATCAAATAAAACATGAACAAAACTATGCAAAATCAAGGTAAATGTGTTGTGCATTCAAATTCAATTCATCCTAGGCTAACAAATAACACCTAAAGTTTTCATATCTGATACCAGAACACATTTTGTAAACAATATGCAAGAGAAATTGGATGCAGTGCAAGTATTTGAAATGTTTTGTGTGCAACACCCATGTGGCAACCACCCTGCTAATAAAGTTCTGTGCATTTGCCCTTATAAGACATGACATTTTACCTGTGTAGCTCTCTCAAACCTCTCACAGAAGGAATGAAAGATAGTGCAACATTCCTCTAGTTTAAATGCGGCTGGGTCTTCACAGAAGTACTCTGCCACAGAGGTACTGATGTTGTCTAGTTCCTGAAGGGAGGCCTCCACGTCCGCAAGCCGAATGTCTGCCATCTGTACAAGAGCAGACATATTATTCCCAGAATACTGATACACCATGCTGTTTTGCCTATTATGGTAATTATAAAAATCACCTGACATTACACTGCAATTTCAGTAGAAGAAACTTTCTTGAAGGTTACATGGAAAACCAAAATATCTTACACAAAGAAATGATTCCATCTGATGTAGTACATCGGGCTGTTTACTAGCCTCCATCTTTGCTTCCCTCATTTTCTCCAACTCCTTTTGAAAGTCCATCTCCACCTCCTGCTTTTGGATCCTATATTGAATTTATGAACAAAGTGGCATTTTAATCCTAAATGTATCTCCTATACATTACAGAACATATATTCTACCTACCTTGCAGCAATTCCAATGTGTTGAAGCTGTTCAGGGAAATGCAGCAAAGCTTCATCAATCTGTTGGGCTTGCTGTAATTAATAGAAAATGATAAACAGTCACTGTATTGATTTTTTTTTAAATAGATTCAAGGAATCAACATCCAATAACGGCCGTGAAAAGTGTGATCACTTAATTTACCATGGACACATAGTGCATAAGGTTCATGCCAGGTTTATTTGCTTTGGTATCCACCAATTTGAGCAACGATGCCATTCTGAAGCCAATAGCACTACCTGCATAGCCACCCTGAACAAGATGCAGCAAAAGTCATTTATCTGCTCCAGCTGTAGTTCACACTCAGGAATAATGTATTTATAACAAACAGAGCTGCGCTTCCCAAAAGCATTGTAAGTCTAAGTTGGTCGTAGAACCATTACCACCAATGGTCTTTATGATAAACTTAGCTCACAATGCTTTTGAGAAACGCAGCCCAGAACAGACCATGTGACACTCACGGCATTCATGTAGTTGCCAGCCTTCAGCACCAGTCTGATGATTGAATGCAGGTCATCACATGCCAGCAACTCTAATAGGTAGACAAAAGTTTGGGGTCAGTTTTTGGTTGTTGTTGTTGTTGAAAGCAATCAACACTTACAGCAAAACTAATGGCAAATAACAGTAAAGACATTAATAATATGATTTCATACAAATGCTGTTCTACAAAAGAAAAAGAAAAATTAATTGTTTCTTGAGCACTAAATCAGCATATTAGAATGCTGAACTTTGTACAGATTGTAAAATGTTCTTGCTTACACTGAAGCACAATATGTTCTCTGGACCATTTTCAAATTATGTTAGAGAACATGATCATGAGGTTTTACACAAACATAAACCAATTTTCAGTTAAATTCATATGCTGATAATTTCTAGTGAAAAAAATTAAGCATTTAAACTGGTGGTCTTAGCCTTTTTGAAGTACCATTAGCAGCGGTTGTCATGACAGCGATGGAGTGCTTGATCTCCTCTATAAAGGGAAAAAACTCCTCTCTGAGGAGCAGGCTCTTTAATCTCACTTTATACCTGAAAACAAATAAAAGTCACAGAGTTATTAGCAGCTTTTTAGCTAAAGTAGCATTTAAATTAGCGGTTGACGTATAAATACGTTCCCACTGGATTTCCCCCAAAAACATCATAGAAATTGGCCTTTCACATGCTTTGAACAATGAACAGAAAAACTCACCCTGGTACTTGAACCAGCATCACCATGAAACGGTCAGCATCATTTAGCTGAGATAAATCTCCATTGAATGACATCAGCTTCTTTGTCTGGAACGTGTCAATACATAAGCAGTGTTAAAGGGATAGTTTACCCCAAAATCAAAGTTCTGTCATTATTCACTCAGCCTCAAGTTGTTCTAAACCTGTATGAGTTTCTTCTGTTGAACACAAAAAGATATTTTGAAGAATGTTAGTACCAAACAGTTGACTTCCATAGTATTAAAAAAAATACTATGCAAGTCAATGGGGACCAGAAACTGTTTGGTTACCAACATTCTTCAAAATAACTTATTTTGTGCTCAACAGAAGAAAGAAACTCATACAGTTTTAGAACAACTTGAGTAAATGATGCCAGAACTTTTATTACTGGGTGAACTAACCCTTTAAAAACAGAACTATAGCAACAGCACAATGCAGTCATATAGAGAAAGCCAGTTTACCTCCGTGTCATCAGGCAACAGCTTGTTGAGTTCCTTCAGTTTCCCGGAAGCAAAGCACAGTTTACCGTGCCTGACAGCATCTACAATGTCCTTCGGTGGCCTGAGAAGTGCACCGAACCACAGACGAGATGTTTTTAAATGTTAATGTTCTTCTAGATGCTCAGTTTAGATTGCCTTGCTATCCAGGCAATCATAGTACATGTACAAGATTTGCTGAAGAGATGCAAAAACGTTATTGTGAATTATGTAATTAGGAATTAAGGAAAACAGACCTTTTAAACTGTTTTAGCAAAATCCCAATACTCATACTTTTCTTAGAGTTGAGAATTGATACCTAAAAAAAGACAGACAGATGGTGTCAATTTCTCATAATCTGGGAAAGTCTTCCCTGAATATAGCATATTGTATTCAGTGACAGCAACTAAAAATAAAATGTAGGAAGCATGATGCTGAACACGCACCATTCGTTGTATAAGAGAAGATGGAAGTGGAATCAAACAGACATGAGCCTACATTGTTGTGAAAAGTTCAACATTTCTCAACATAACTTCCTAACAAACAGAAATGTTCCTGAAATAGATGTGTAACAACAGTGCAGACGAGTACTTAACTCAGAACACTATAATGAGAGATTAATTTTAATTTCAAAATTATTATTACTTTGTATATGCAGCATACTTTTAAATACTTTTGAAGGGGAAATGTGATTGTTTATTCATTTTTCATACCTCTGGTCTAATACCCATGAGTCTGGCATGTAATATAAATGTCTTAATGGAGGACATTTGAAGCATGTCATCTAGACATTTTATTTTTATTTGAGCTGTGAAATGACCTCTACTGAAATTACCTGACATGACATGAATGCTACTGAAATGACCTCTGGGGCAAGTTGGTTAAACTACAATGCACTGGAAAATAAACAAGCATAGCTAATAATCTTGTTGTGCTTCCACCTAAATGAGTCTGAGAAGACAGTATGACCAATTCTGAAGCTTTATCAGAGCATAAGTACTGGAGTACTGAAAGTACTGAACTTTTGAAAGGTGAGAGACACAAATGAGGCCACTAACGACGAGTACTACATGTCATGTTTAATTCACCCACTTGCTACTAAACTTTGAATCTTGATACACAAGAGATGACATCTGAGCTGTCTGTCAACCCTGCAGTACTGTCCCAGCCAAAGGGCCTCACTGGAAAGTACTGTAGGTATACGACTAGTTATTAATGACAAATCCTCAGCTTTACAAAGTTCAGCTTAACAACTGTCCCAGTAGCGGCTCTCTATACATTTATCTATACATATATTACTTTTAAGCAAAGGCACTTACATTCTCTGATTCTGTAGTGATTTGCGAAAGGCCCCACACACTTTTTCTGACCGTCCCACCCTTACGGACCAAACCATGGTGCTCATTGTGGCTGAAAAGTTCCTCCATGCGCTTAGTGTCCAGTTCAAAGTTCTCAAGGTTGCGTTGGGCTGTCCACACGTTGCGCTTGCCCAACACGCTGTGCCTGGGGATGGCGTCCCAGTTGAAGTTGCGCATTTTTGAGCGCCGTTGGACAGTCCGGGTGAAGGGGTCCCCCAAATGTGAAGGAGGTGGGGGCGGTGGGGGTGGAAGTGGTGGTGGGGGAGGGGGAGGGGGAGGAGGAGGAGGGCCCAGAGAAAGGGGCAGGGTGGTACGTCTGAAGGGTGAGGTCTCATTTTGAAAGCACCTGGACCGATCAGGAGGAAGAGGAGGTAGAGGTGCCGTGGTTACAACTGGAGCTCCATCCATTGGAGGACACAGAGTGGACGTCCAATGGCCACAAATCCAGTTCACTGGCTGGAGGGATCTGAGAGAAATATAAAATATCTAAATAAAAATACAAAACAATGAGAGGCAAATGATGTGCTAAACTAGTCCAGAATATCTACAGAAGCAAGAAATTAACTTCTGAAAAATAACTTCCAAGATTTCTACCATCAATAACATAAGTAAAGCCACAATTTAGGACCAGATGGTGGACCATTAAGCCTGTTTGTTGGATACAGTGGATGCAACCAAATGTCCCGAATTAAAAATAGCAAACATGAATTTACAATGATAACACTTATTTTAAAAAGCCGTGTGAGCAAGCCACAAAGTCAGATAATACTTTACAAGACCAATTTGCCCAGGGACTTTAACAGGGAGTTAAACAAACAATTTGATTAACATTATCAGGCATAAAGGACAATTTGCATATCACACATACTTTGGTCTCTACTTTTAAACTCTACTGGCTGCTTAATCTACTTTTCAGATGTAAGAGGAGCAACAATTCCAACATTTAAAGAAGTACTTTTGACGTGAACATCATATATCCTGCACATTGGGTTATTATGACAATTTACATATAACATATGAACAATATGTTTATATATAGCCTACACATCTTTATTAAACGCATTATTTTTTTTAAATTAAATTACACTAGCAAAAAATGACTTTATACATGACGACTTTAACGAACAGCAATTGTTTACAAAAAAGACCGAGCAATCAAATAAGTTTATAGAGACCACTACATTTTTCGAGTTCTGCCGTTTGAGACAAAACATTTAACTCCGCAATTGTCCAAAATTATAATGAAAATACACTGACATTAATAAATCTGAAATGTGTAGGCTAACTCCCAAAAAAGTGAATAATTTAAAGTCAGTCCACATCACCGATTATCAGAAAACCAGGAGAAAAGCAACGTTAAGAGTAAGTGACAGAAAATTCATTTTGGATGTACGTACCGGTAAGTAAATACCAGATTAAAGCTGATGGAAGCTTAATCAACTGGCGTCCATTGCTGGAGAAAGTCATCAGACACTCCCCAGGTCAAACGCAATCAACTACTAGCACGAGCACTTTAATGGATGAGAATAGCCACGCCCCTCACGCACGAGTATCCTCCCCTCACCTGAGCAACACTCACCTTTGCCTCTTAAAAATACTTTTTCAGAAATAAAGAAGAAAATTGTACATAGTTAAAGAATAAAGGAAACTACACACACTGGGTTATAATTTTCATATTTTTTTAGTAACAACCCAACACGGTGGGTTAAAACGGGTCTACAGTTTGAAATGTAACGGTTACACTGAGAAGCTTAAAGGTGTAAGTCATGACGTTTTGCGTTGTATTATTTTTTACAGTCTATGGTATTTCCTCAAAAATGAAGTTATAATGCCCTCTATCGGATTTATTCAACAAGTCAAACATAAACAATGTCAGAATTTGTCTTTTGATTCCAGTCAGTCTAAAATCTGTTACACAACCTATTTTAGCATAACCAATCCTATTCAGAAACAGATGTAACGTTAACGTTAAAGGTTTTTTGTAGAAATAGCTTGTTGGTTATATATTCAGTCATTTTTTCAGTTGTGTAAAGGTTAACAATCGATTTTTATTTATCACCCATTGATTTAAAGTTTTAATTACGTTACTGGAGCACTGGAACCTAAAACATCTATCATATTCAACATTACCCTCTAGTGGTCAGCATTAATTTTGCATGGCCTGACCCCTGTTCTTCTATTGGATGTTTGTTCAATTTAGGATGAAAACAGGGTCAAAGCAACAAAGCAAAACAGGACATCAGTCAAGTATAAAAGACACAAAGTCCATTTTTGCAAACTTTTCAAATTTTATCTGGCGGGTTCTTGTACATTTGTCGGTCAAAGGTTTGGTCAAAGCCAGGAGCAAAGGCTAACATCATGAGTTTCCAGTTTCAAAATCTGTCTTAATTATCTTTACATATATACAATCATTCATACACTACAATACTACAAAGCAGCCTAAAATATTGATTGTACATAAATATGGTAACATTTATAACTCTTTCATTCTGCTATGCTAAACTAGGCCAACTAATGGAGTGACCATTTCAATACCAAACACGGTCTGTTAACAGAAATCAAAATAAAATCAACAATAATAATATCCAGGTTTAGTGTTGAGGAGGTCTAAATTTAAAATCCTATTGCTCTGGAACAAATGTCTTTCACTTCATGGATCAGTTCAGTCTCTATGGTTTGAGATGGAATCCTTTTCTCCAGCTCTCAACAAGAAAATAATCACACACAGTGCCGTCTCTGCTGCCGGACAATTGTACAGGATGTAAAAAACGAACAAAATAATTGTTATAAAAAACATCTGACATTTTTTTTCTTCTGAGGTGACAGAGTGGCCTGTACAAAACAAAAAATGTAAAAGGCAATTTAAAAAAAAAAAAAAAAAAAAAAAACTTCACTAGGTTACACAACATTCAAACTAAATTTCAAGCATTCTTTAACATTCATGAGTAACCTTTCTCTTTTTTCCTAGAAACAATATTTTCCTGCACTACTACCCATATAGTGTTTTACTGAAGCATTGAACAGGAATGAATCACAATGCATGGAAATGTACAACTAGTATGCCATCAGACCTGCCATGCAAAAACACACAGGGAACAGCCAATACAGGCATACATGGGAATACACTTTCTAGAAACATCTTCAGTATTGCTTCGTCTCAAGCTTAGAAAGATTTAGTGCAATGTCCAAAAGTACTGAACATTTAGATCATAGTCGTTATTTCAGTCTTTTGCAATGAAATAAAAAACGAAACTAGACTGACATAAACTAATCTGACAGTCTGCATTTAAACCCATTATCAAGGCTATCGCATACTGTAGATATTTTAGGTGAAAAAGGATGTAGTGAAAACCCAGTAAGACTCATCTGATTATACCAACACATCACAAATAAAAAAAGCAATTATTTTGAAATATTAATTTTTTAAAATAGATTTGATTTTGTACAACATTTCCTGTGAACATTGAGTGTTAAAGAAATAATATATTAGTAGTACTATGACATAAAGCAAAAAATGCTACTATGATAATTAATCAGTATATAAATATTTCATTGGGGAAAAAAATATTTAGTTTTGCTAAAAAAAGGCAAATAAAGGCTTTAATAAACTGGGTGCATCAGAACCAATTTCTAAGGTGGAGAATATTAGGGCTTTGCTGATGCTAACAGAACACAACTCAGTACATAAACTCTAGTGCACATTTCATTAGACAAAGAGGCAGATAATAGTGGGCATTAATCACTGGCCCATGTTAAATCAATCATATACAATTCATACATAGGCTTCCTTGATTAACTGCTGATTATTAACTTAAAATGATTGTAACAAACCTATAAACATACAGTATTCTGCATTGGTACATAATACTACAATAAACTATAATTGTCAAAATAAAATAAAAATGACACTCCTCTCTCTTCAAGAAAATAATCATGTTTCAACTATTCAAAGCTGTAAAGCAAATGTAACAGTATTGTTATTTAGATTCATCTTCCATTCTGGGCTTTGTTAAAATGTGCAGGAAACTGCACCCACATCTGCTGAAATTCAATCCATAGCACATGTCAAAGAATTATTAGTTTGAGGCAAAATAGCTTAAAATGAGCAGCTCATTTTAAGATATTAAATGTAATATTTCATGTATTTCAAAGAGAGACAACTGGACAAGCATTGATTCAACAGTACTCTCATGGCCTAGTAAACATACAAGGATGCGATACTAATATCAGATAAACTCATATCTGGATTTTATCCAAATAAAATCAATTTTAGTTAGACCCACCAACACTGAACACTGAAAGCTCTGTGATAGGAATGATATGAATCCCCCATCAGCTACAATACCAAATCTACATTACAGAAAAAAAAGATTGTAGGGACAAAATAAAACACTTTGCACAGAAAAACAAAAGGAAAAAGTTCCTTAAAATGTGTTCACTGACAGAGAGAAAGTGTGTGTGACGACTGTGAGTAATATTGAGAATAGTCTTAAAAAAAAAAAAAAAAGTTGTTCTGACTGACATATCAGAAGGATTGTTTCAGTCGGTTTAATGATATTTACAGGGATGAAGCTTAAACCGATACCTTTGACATTTGATTGGACACTTTGGGACTGGTTACATACCAGAGGTGACTATTCAGACACTTGACAGTCTCAGAGCAAGAATAGGAGGAGAAGAATCAAGGAAGAGAAGTATAGAGAGAGTTAGTGGAAAGAGGTTCTGTTGTAGCCCCGTCTCTGCTAGCATCTCAGATTGCTGGTCTCTTGTGGTCCTACTGTGTTTCTCTGATTGGCTAAAGACGTATATCAGGAAATCAGGGGTGAATGGACACTTTCACTGTTCTTCCAGCCAAGACGGTTTGTCGGCCCCTGGTGGTTTGAGTTTAATGTTGAACTGCTTGAGGGTCTGTTCCAACTGCTGCTGGTTTCCAGCAAAGTAGGCAGAGATGGCATTATGGAACAGCAGAAGTTGCTTGTGCATCACTTTTACCTGTGAGATAGATAAACAAACACATCATGTTAGATGACAAGACAGAGACAACAGATGGATCAAGGGCTGCTTAAAGGGATAATTCACCAAAAAATTAAAATTACCCCATGATTTACTCACCCTCAAGCCATCCTAGGTGTATATGACTTTCTTATTAAAAAAATATCCTGGCTCTTCTAAGCTTTATAATGGCAGTGAAGGGGTGTTGATATTTTGAAGCCCAAAAAAAGTGCATTCCCCTTCACTGCCATTATAAAGCTTGGAAGAGCCAGGACATTTTTTAATAAATCTCCGATTGTATTTGTCTGAAAGAAGAAAGTCATATACATCTAGGATGACTTGAGGGTGAGTAAATCATGGGTTAATTTTCATTTTTGGGTGAACTATCCCTTTAACCCTCTGGGGACCACAAACGCGCCCGCGCGTTTTGCTCGTTTTTTTTTTTAGCAATGAAAATAAACACTAAATGCTCTGTTAATTTTGATCTTTCATTTTCGTTTAATACATCAATCGATCCTGTTCAGTTTCTATTTTTTTTCTGTATACTCACAATAAAAATAAAGTGTTTTGCTTTTTGACAAATAAAGAAAAATTAACATGATGCGATTTCTGCCTTCTCTCTGTCAGTAAACTCCCATTTGAAACGCGTTCGAAAATGATCTATAACTCCGCGAAAATTCAGTCAAACAGGCAAACAGACCCACGGGCATAAAGCTTGAGATCGCATCTTTTAAATGAAGTCATTTATATAAAAAACAAATATTCTCAGCTTCTGTAATCTGTATAAAAAGAGAGCGACTCCTGTCGAGCTCATTACGAGCTCATTCACAGTAATGTGACCACTCCCCGGAGAGCGCGTGCTATTCAAACGCAAATTCTGAGAACTATTTCAGAGCTGTGAAACGCCCACATCAGCTGTAAACAAAGCGCGTTGCGACTCCTCGCGAGTGAGACATTATAGCCTACCTTATGGAGAAAAGATTCCTCAGAACAGTGCTGATGAGGAGCAATATCTCCTGAAATGAGGAGCAGATTCCGCTGAGGAGTGAGGTAACGTTAGGCTGTTTTCTTTTCTCACGTGTGGAATAACGTTATGGAATAACGTTAGTGTAGGGCTATGTAAACCGCAAAAAGATGAATCGCATTTCTATAATATGACTCGCCTTTCTGTGAGATGAATGAAGGGGACATATTTGTAAAGACTGTTTAGCCTAAATATGAATCGCGCGTCTGTGTGTGAAAGAATAAACTGCTTTGCTATAGCCTACTGAGATGAGTAAAAATCGACTGGAATATGTTGAAATAAAATGTATTTGTATAAGCAACGTATTAAACTGCAAAAAAAAAATACTATTTTTGTCAAAAATAAATTCATAGACTAAGATGTTAGATGTTCCAATGTTGGTTATATTCAAACTAATGAATACATATGATAAAATGTAGGCCTATAATCTTTTTTTTTTTTTTTTTTACAAAGAAATAGTACACTTGAAATATTGTTGAAATTGTAATTATTGTTGTAATTGTAACATTTTTAATAAAATAGCAAAACATATTTACAAGAGAGATGTAAGCGAAATCTTAAATGGTCAATATAAGTCTTCTTCTAAATACATCTTTTGTCCTTGCATTGTGGCTCAGTCAGTTTCACACCTGAGTGAATGGCTCATTATGCAGAGTGGGTGGGACACTGTAATCTAAGGTGTAAACTACTCCTCCCCATCGCATATTGGCTTTCCAAGCAAAACCTGTTTTACACCATTTAAATCAATGTATTTTTTTTTGTGAACGATAAAGCAAGACTATTTTCACATAATTTTGAAGCTAGAACTCAAAGGGACAACATCCATTAGTCAAAAGTCTTGTGGACACATATTTAATATGTGTTTTGTGGTCTTAATTCAGCAACTTTCATTTTAATTTTTTCCAATAACCACGCATAAACATTATTCTCTTAAAAATACAAACATCTACATACACGTTGCTCACATATTATGGTAGCCCTGTTTGTGCTATATAGAGTGAATTTACACCTTTGCCATTAACATGTTTATAAATAACTGAAAAAAGCACAAATGTCAAGGCATGTCAGAACATCTCAAGGACCCCAAAAACAGCTTGGTCCCCAGAGGGTTAAGTGGCTTAAAGAGGAAGTTATGTGGGTGGTCATGCACCTTATTTTCTTCCAGGAACTTGAGCTTGATGGTGACATCATTTCGAAGACGTTCATATTTGTCCTTGTGGATCTGGTACTGCTGCTGAGCAGCCTCGATACGAGCCATGGTAACAGCATCCCGCGGGCCCAAGTTCAACTCCTCTAGATCTGCTCTGTACGCATCAAACTCTAGCCTACAGGACATCAGAGAAAAATCATTAAAAAAAAAATGGCACATACAAAATTTTATACTTTTTATACAATGTGATGCCCAAAGTTGAAAGTTATTTATGGTGAGATCTGTTTACACTTGGTATTAAGATGTGTTTTGGTCGATCGGATCACAAGTGGACGACGCTAAATACAGGTGTAAACGGGGTCTAAAACATTTTGAGCTTGTCCACTTTCGACCACTTCCAGAGCTGGTCGAAAACGCATTCGACCAGATTGCTTTCGTAGTGTAAACACTCATGTGTTCGAACAGCCACAAAAGATCGCCTACTGACCTAACACGCAAACATTATGGGAAGCGTGCTAGCCAGACGGGATTTAAACTTTGTCGGCTGAAGACCCAAGTTTGGTTTGAAGACGAAAAACATACCAAGCACAGTGTTCTCTCGCCATTCCTGATTTCTAACTCACACTCACTGCGTTCGCGTAGTCTTGCGGCTGTCGCAGCAGAAACAAAAGCTTCTGCTCTCTGTATGTTTTTGCAAATAACTGTGATAGAGGATATGCTTCTTCCTTTTTTATTTTCAATCAAAAGACTGAGTGAGAGGGCCAGCCAGTGTCAGTGCCTGTTGGTGTATCACTCCGAGTTCATTCAATACCATCTCTTCTGCATGTGCAGCAATATTCGATACTAACCCAGACAACTCTAACGTATACTTACCCTCTCAACGTCCAGTTGCATCAGATGCTTATTAACTTAAAACACAATTTAAGTGCTATAAGTCCTGACAGAAAGTACTGCCCAGTGCCATTTCATATTGCAGAGAATTTAATCACTTTAAGCACCTTAAAGAATTTTTTTTTTTTTGCTGAAGTAGCTTTTACCTGGCATTCTCATACATCTTGATAGTCATCAGTGTGTCTTCCATCGTTTTGTTCACCAGTGTGTTGATACTGGACACAAAGAAGTTGATGGCACCGAGCAGAGTCTCTCCATTCTTGCACAACAACTTCTGTGTTTCTGCATTGTATCCAAACTCATCCTGTGTGTAAACAGTAGACTATTGTGAGTGTGACTATTTAACTCTATTGCAGTGTTGTTATTTTAACTAAAATTAACAATTATTAAAAACATTTTAATTGAAGTGAAGCTACAATAACAAAATATACATTTTAGATAAAAAAACATGTTGGCTTGGCAAATAAGTTTAAGTTGAAGCACTAAAATTGTTGTAAACTGAAGTAAAAAATAAAGATAAATAACTAATAAAAATGACAAAATACTAAAACATATATTGATGTCTCAACCACCCTAATATATATGGCCAATGGTAATATATATATATATATATATATATATATATATATATATATATATATATATATATATATATATATATATATATATATATATATATATACACAGTGAGGAAAATAAGTATTTGAACACCCTGCTATTTTGCAAGTTCTCCCACTTAGAAATCATGGAGGGGTCTGAAATTGTCATCGTAGGTGCATGTCCACTGTGAGAGACATAATCTAAAAAAAATATTCAGAAATCACAATGTATGATTTTTTAACTATTTATTTGTGTGATACAGCTGCAAATAAGTATTTGAATGTTAATATTTGGTACAGTAGCCTTTGTTTGCAATTACAGAGGTCAAACGTTTCCTGTAGTTTTTCACCAGGTTTGCACACACTGCAGGAGGGATTTTGGCCCACTCCTCCACACAGATCTTCTCTAGATCAGTCAGGTTTCTGGGCTGTCGCTGAGAAACACGGAGTTTGAGCTCCCTCCAAAGATTCTCTATTGGGTTTAGGTCTGGAGACTGGCTAGGCCACGCCAGAACCTTGATATGCTTCTTACAGAGCCACTCCTTGGTTATCCTGGCTGTGTGCTTCGGGTCATTGTCATGTTGGAAGACCCAGCCTCGACCCATCTTCAATGCTCTAACTGAGGGAAGGAGGTTGTTCCCCAAAATCTCGCAATACATGGCCCCGGTCATCCTCTCCTTAATACAGTGCAGTCGCCCTGTCCCATGTGCAGAAAAACACCCCCAAAGCATGATGCTACCACCCCCATGCTTCACAGTAGGGATGGTGTTCTTGGGATGGTACTCATCATTCTTCTTCCTCCAAACACGTTTAGTGGAATTATGACCAAAAAGTTCTATTTTGGTCTCATCTGACCACATGACTTTCTCCCATGACTCCTCTGGATCATCCAAATGGTCATTGGCAAACTTAAGACGGGCCTTGACATGTGCTGGTTTAAGCAGGGGAACCTTCCGTGCCATGCATGATTTCAAACCATGACGTCTTAGTGTATTACCAACAGTAACCTTGGAAACGGTGGTCCCAGCTCTTTTCAGGTCATTGACCAGCTCCTCCCGTGTAGTTCTGGGCTGATTTCTCACCTTTCTTAGGATCATTGAGACCCCACGAGGTGAGATCCTCCCCCCAGTCTGAGGGAGATTGACAGTCATGTTTAGCTTCTTCCATTTTCTAATGATTGCTCCAACAGTGGACCTTTTTTCACCAAGCTGCTTGGCAATTTCCCCGTAGCCCTTTCCAGCCTTGTGGAGGTGTACAATTTTGTCTCTAGTGTCTTTGGACAGCTCTTTGGTCTTGGCCATGTTAGTAGTTGGTTTCTTACTGATTGTATGGGGTGGACAGGTGTCTTTATGCAGCTAACGACCTCAAACAGGTGCATCTAAGGCATCTAAGTGGAGGTGGACATTTTAAAGGCAGACTAACAGGTCTTTGAGGGTCAGAATTCTAGCTGATAGACAGGTGTTCAAATACTTATTTGCAGCTGTATCATACAAATAAATAGTTAAAAAATCATATATTGTGATTTCTGGATTTTTTTTTTTAGATTATGTCTCTCACAGTGGACATGCACCTACGATGACAATTTCAGACCCCTCCATGATTTCCAAGTGGGAGAACTTGCAAAATAGCAGGGTGTTCAAATACTTATTTTCCTCACTGTATATATATATATATTTTTTTTTTTATTTTTATTTTTTTATTTAGTGTTGACTGCTCAATTGTTTAACTAGTCTTAGACAATCCATCCAGCAGTGTTAGAGACATTCTTGACTGGTCTGGTGTAGAAGTAGCAAAACACAAAAGCTAAAGTAAACTGTGTCTTGATGACATAGTTTTTTCTGTCTGTAAGCACTAGTTATTTTTAACACTGACAGTTTGAAAATACATGAGTAGGTTTACACCAGTCCCATAATTTTGCATGGCAGGCACAACAAATATCATAAATCTTAAGATGACCGTGCCGTCTCACCCGGAGTTCTGGAGACTTCTGACTGAGGTCGGCAAAAGTGTCTCCAAGGGCGTGCTGCGTCTGCACCATGCTGTAAAAGTGGTTGGTTAGCGCTCGCGCTAAATGCAGCACACTCTCGTACTTCCGTTTGGTTTCCCGCAGAACCTCGATCTGAGCCTCCAGCTCCAAATCCACAGTACGTGAGCCTCGGCCAAACCTCTCAGATATCATCTGTTTGGTGCACTAAGGGAGAAAACCATAAATACAAAAGGCTTCAAAATTGGAGTGGCTAACAGCACATAACATCTAAATAGAAAAAATAAAAAGTTAATTGACAAGCCTTGTATGTGTTCAGGCCCCATTTCTTCACTATGTCAAATTTCTCCACAGCAATGCCTCTTGTGGCCTCTTCTGCTGTCATGGAGGAATTGCTACTGGTGTGATGCATGTTGGACCCTGATACACAGAAAATGCTTACAGTAAGTCTCCAATTACACACACACTGTCTACATACAATGTCTAGTCTTCCACAATAATTTACACATTTGCAGATATTGTGGCCATCATTAATTGCATCAGAGAGACAGACAGACAGACAGACAGACAGTGTATCAGCTGTATGTGAAACAGATGAGATGAGAGAATAAATGAATGTGTTTTTACTAAATAGGGGGAAAATGTTGTCAAATGATCCAGCACCGTTTGGGATACCTGGGATACAGGGGATGTCATCTGATTGGCTGGCTATTCGGCAGGCTGCAATTTGGCTTGGGGCAATGCCAACACCCCTGGACTTCATTCGCAGGTCTGGAGGGGGTCATGGCCAGGAATAGCAGGGGATGTTGGGGGTATATATGGTTATGGGGAAGAGGGAGTGAGTGGTGGATATGTTAAAAAGTTATTTAGGCAATTGGGAAAATTCCGTTTTGCAATGGAATGGATTGCACCACATGAGAGTGAAGTGTATAGAATAATGCCAGTGCATATGTGTGTGAATGTGAAGGAAGATGGAGGAATGGGAAAGGGGAAAAAAAGGGAGGGTGAGAGAGAGAAGGTGATAATGTAACGAGATGAAACACAGGAAAACACATGACTGATATTTTGTTAAATCTGCTGCCTCATGACAAACAGCTGGAGAAAATGTACAGTTCACTCAAAAACACACAACTGTTATTTTAAGCTCCAATATGCCTGATCATTTATTTTTAGTGTTCATTTACACAGAAACAGAGTGTGACTAGGAGTATCAGACAGTAACTGATCTGAAAGTTTCCAAACATACTTTACACCCAGCCATTCTGCAGCAGATTTTTCTAAACATTTCCTCTGCAAAGTCAGCAAGATTAAAGCCAGATTAAAGTTTCAAAACTAATTTCCGAAGCAAAATGACAAAAGATTCATCATTACAAAGTTCCTGCCAGAGAAAAAAGCAACCTTAACCCAGGGTAGAAAGAAGAGAAATAAAAATGCAGCCTGTTTCAATCTGCTTGGAAAGAAAATAAAGGCCAGAAAAACAGAAGTGATTAAATTTATTCGTGCAGAACAGCATCCTATGCCCTAGGAAAAGACAAAATGGCTTAGAAAAGGACAATTATACAAGGCATCATGGGAAGGTGGAAAAAGAGAAATAAGTGAGATCGGGTACGAGTGAGGGATGAATGACCTTGCCCTTCATTTGGAATGCGTCTGTTGCCTAGAAAGTCAGTGTTAAGACGGATTGCAGGGCCTGAGAGAAAGTGTAAAAGAGAAAGAAGGTCCTCACTGAATCACAAGGGAATAAATTTACACTGATATTAAGGCCCCAGGTGATCACCTTACAATCAGATCTACAACATATCCTGTCCAGACAAAGTCATTTAGTTAGATACATGAAACTAAATTAAAATAAAATCAAAAGCAGTCCGTTTTGGTTGGGATACTTTGCAAAAGTTAGCCTCATTTTTCATTACAGAGGACATTCATTTAAAGGGGACCTCTTATGCCCCTTTTTACAAGATGTAATACAAGTCTCCATTGTCCCCAGAAAGTTTCAGCTCAAAGTACACCACAGATCATTTTTATACCATGTTGTAAATGCCCATTTTTAGCGGAAGGAAAAGCATGCTGTTTTCGTGCATGTATCTTTAAATGCAAATGAGCTGCTGCTCCCTACCCCGCATTCCAGAAGAGGGCGGAGCCTTTACAGCTCTTGCCTCAGATACTCCGCCAAAAACTAAAACATCTGTTTGGTTTTGATTATCATCTCTATCGCTGTCACGCTCACGTGACATTGAAGTTCGTCATCATCATGAAAGTTGTGCATCTGCATGTGTTTTAAAGCCATTTCGTAATATACAGTAGTTAACATTTGAAGTGGATCAAAAAAGTTAATCAAAGTTGTTCTAAGACAAGAACTGGTATTGTTCAAAATTCATGTATAACTTTGATGAAAGGTTTTGATCCACTTCAAATGTTGACTACTGTATATAAAGCCATATAGGTTTTTTGAGCGCACACACACCCGAAGTACGCGCACAGAAAGCTGGATGTCAGACGGCGCGTCCCATGAGTATTAAACCAAGTTCTCTTTCATCTTATTGCACTTAAACTGTCAAATACATACGGTTGTCAAAAACTAAAATTTCACATAAACATAAATAAACACAACTGTTTTTTGAAACCCCAATATGCCTGATAACTTATTTTTAGTGTTCATTAACACAGAAACAGAGTGTGACTATGAGTATCAGACAGTAACTGATCTGAAAGTTTCCAAACATACTTTACACCCAGCCATTCTGCAGCAGATTTTTCTAAACATTTCCTCAACAAAGTCAGCAAGATTAAAGCCAGATTAAAGTTTCAAAACTGATTTCCGAAACAAAATGACAAATGATTCATCATTACAAAGTTCCTGCTAGTAAAAAAATCAACCTTAACTGTGGAAGAAAGAAGAGGAAAAAAATGTAGCCCGTTCCAAATCAATTCAAGTAACCTTTATTTATATAGTGCTTTTTACAAAAGGCTACAGCTTTACAGTGATAACAGGAAAATAATGCAACAAAGTTTGTTTCTGCTGTACAGCAGATCTAGAAGAAAACAGCGTCATTGTCCAGCTTAAAGGGGTGGTATAATGCCCTTTTCACAAGATGTAAAATAAATATCTGATGTCCCCAGAGTGTGTATGTGAAGTTTTAGCTCAAAATACCCCACAAATATTTATGTTAAAATTGTCACTTTTTGAGGGTGAACAAAAAACTGTCCCTTTAAATGCAAATGAGCTGCTGCTCCCGGCACAGAGGGTGGAGCTTCAACAGCTCATTCTTAGCAGCTTCGATTACCTCACGCAGACATGCACTGAAAATTTCAAAAACATTTAGCCTTTTATGTTCAAACCGGAGTCAGACAAAGATGGAGAGACTAAAGAAGAAGTGACAACATGTAGACAACATTTCTGAATGGATAGTTGATGAATTTATGTAGCTTATGTGTAGTTATCTTCTAGTCATTGATTAGCATATTCGGTCTTGATAATCTATAAATCGTGTTCCGGGGACGGGGTTTATGTAAATTTTTAAAAGAAAATAACTCCCTTTGCTTTGAACTTTGAGCATCATAACTTTGCAGATTTTGTTTATGCTCAAACAGCAACATTACACATATATATATATATATATATATATAGCTGCTCTGGAGAAAACAGTGATGTCATCGTCCAGCTCAGTTCAGTTCTCATATAATGGCGTCAATGCAGGTAGATCAATAATATTGTTGAATATTAAATGTGCTTAGAGAGAAATTAAAAGCCAGAAAAACAGAAGTGATTAAATTTATTTCATCCAGCAGAACACATTTATGTTCAAACACCATGTAAAAGTGAATTTAGCATAATAGGTCCCCTTTAAAAAAAAAATCTAAAACTAAAAGATACCTGAGGATCTGTGGCCTTTTTCACTCTGGTTAAAGACAAACTTTAAAGCCATTAAGAATGACTCACACACTACCTATACACACAATGACCAATGCCAGAGGCCCTGGCTCTCATTTGGATTGCACCATGGGAAAGAAAGGACTGGAAAAATCAGCAAGGAAAATATGCAAACCATATTGTACAATTCCAACTTCTTCTCCACAAAAAATATGTATGTGTTTGCATCTGAGAGTACAAATGTCAGCCAAGTAATTTCAAACATGGTAAATACCACCAATAAAAAATAAATAAAAAAAAAGTCAATGCATGTTTGGGGTCAAGTGAATCTAAAGCCAGCCTAATTATACTGGAATTTCTTTGCCCAGGTTATTTTGAACATATGAAGACTTCAGATGCAGAAGACTTCAGATGCAAAAGCCTCTAAGTGCCATCTGAAATTTCCTTTTAGAATGATAATTTTTATCAAGCTTGTATGTTTATGTTCAGTTATTTCACTTTAATGGCAATGAAAATGACCTATTAATTGTCATTAAAGTGAAATTACTGAACTTAAACATACAAGCTTGAAAAAATGCTAATTTTAGAAGAAAATTTCAGATGGCACTTAGAGGCTTTTGCATCTGAAGTCTTCATATGCAGTTTTGCATATTGCTAGGTGAGACTGTATTTTACATGTTCACTGCAGAAGTAGCAATTGGGTTTTGGAAGAAGATGTGAAGAACAGTGAAGAGTTAAAGAATGACAGGATTTCTTATACCTTTGATAGAGCTGGTTGGAATGATGCCTTCCGTCGTACCTCCATAACCACCTGAAACGATGCTGGTTTCATTTAGGTTGGGCCCGGATACCATGACCTGTTGCAAGTCCTACAGACATGGAAACAGAGAAAAGAAGACATCTTAAGTATTCAAATTGGCGACCTAAAAATTATTTTGTCATGTAGTGAGCCATTTGTGTAAGTTCTAAACACACAAACATAGGCAAACGTTGTTAATTGTTAGAAGGAACATTTTAGGGTTAGAATCACATGGGACCTAGAATTAATAAGAATCATGTGTCTGTGAGACATAACAAAATTCATATGTAACTTCCTGTGAAAACAAACCCTCTGAAAAATCCATGCGTTTCCTTGTTGTAGTAAAAGACACCAAAGCTTACCAGGCAATTACAGCACAAGGAAGGAAACAGTCTGAACAGTTATCTGAAACAAGTCACATTAGTGACTATAAAACGGTCAACAACCCACACCAAAGCAAACATGTTATCTGAGACCATAAACTACAAAACAGAGCCTTCTTACAAATAAACAACAAATCTGCATTGATTTGATCAAATAATTGTTTTTATGTGTTAAACAATCACAATATTAAGTCAACTTTCTTTTTTGTAAAAAAAAAAAAAAGTTGTAAATGGTCAATACACCATCAATTCTTCTTCAAAAAAGTGTTTTTGTCTTACTTTTAGACCAAGAGGGATGTATTTCACGCGAAATTGCAGACTAGCGACTCGTGTGGGAGTGGCATAGGTTAGTTGTCACAACTAGCAAGGAAGGTTGACGACATGGAGCACAGTAAATCTCAAACCTCTGGGGAATCAACAATTTTAAACAAACGCCGAACAGAGGTGCTTCTGCTTGCAAAAAGAGAACGCAACAGAGCTTGTAATAACACAAGAATCAACATTGGCCTGGCTTTTTGGAGATGGCCAGAACTGAGGGATTTGAAATGTTGTAAAAGTGACATGGAGATTGCGTTTTTATTACTATATATTTTATTGAACTGATAAATTGCCATATGTAGCTCTCTAACAGACAGAGTTCATTGTAAAGAATTATCTATTGTGAAGGGTCATTTTTCAGTTTAACGCATTAAAAATATTTTATGCAATTAACGGTGCATCCGTTTTTTTATATAGCTAGCGTTACATTATATGATCACTCTTCTTCATGTAAATGCTTTTAAACCATTAAAGCGCAATAAGAAACAAACTCAGTGCGGAACTGGCGTGTGCCATGCCGCACTGAGTTCTCTTTCGCGTTTGAACAGACAAAAACACACTAAATTATGCCAAAATGCCCATTTTGTCGAGGATCCTCGTAAGGACAGTCTTAAATAAACGTAAAGATTTATGAAACTGGGATGCGTGTCAGATCAACGTCATGTGCAGCAGGTCTTAAAGTGACAGCAGCTCTACAGTAATTTGAAAGTGATTGCAGTACCAGTTTTGGCCACAATCTTACATACGGCTCCTTTAATGTAAATCAAAGAACAAAAGAAAAAGAGAAAAATCACTCACTGCTCTTGACTGAAAAACTTTTGTAGCTTTAATAAAAATGTATCTATATTAAATTTATAGTTTACGCAGTGAAAACTATGAAGTGTTTGATAACTATTAAATTTCTGTAGCCTATATTTACTACCTGTTAGATCAAATATTTAAAATATACTGACTTTGTTGTTTCTTTCTACATTAATTTGGCAATTGAATGTGAAATTATTAAAATATAAAAATTTATTAAAAACTTTAATGTAAGGGCGATTAATCGTGATTAATTACAAAGAAAATGTGCAATTAATTTATTTTATTTTATCGATTGACAGCACTAATTATTATACATTTTAACGAGGGAGGAACAAAGTCCATTTATATAATGGACACTTATGTAATGTACAAGTATATGACTATGTAGTACTACAGTAAATATAGTACCTTTTCACTGACAAAATATACAATTTCATTCATTTCCATTGTAAAACAAATGTCAAATGAATGTGTTGTTTTTGCCAGGACATAAACAGGCTCATGGGATACATATGCTGGTATACAGTACGCTCTGTACTGTATGCAGTGGCCCCTTTAAATAACAAAACAGAATTAATTATTATAATACAAAATCCACTGAACATACTGTATAGAGTTAATAGGTACTAAAAGGTCACTAGCCATTGGTTAATACCACAAAGGGACAAAACAGGATGTTTTTCAAAACAAACAAAATCTGTATAATTTGGATTTGTATCTAACCTCAAACACCGATTAATATGGAGTGACAGAGGCCAAAAAATAATGCATGTGATTTGAAAAACATCCTGTTTATAGAGACAAAATTATGGGGAGAACTAAAACCATTTTCTGCTGGAAAGACAAACACGTGCAAGCAAACACACACACACACACACACTGCCACCCTTCCCAGTGTTCCTTCTCACCCCGAGGGCTGCGGGACTCCCTACCTTCTCTCTTAAGCTCCACTGAACCTTTGCAGCCTGCACAGACATCAGGGAAGAACATGACAACAAAAAGACAAAAGAAAGAAAACAAACCAAAAATGAAGCACAATGTGAAACAAAAACAAACTTGAAAACAGTGATGATAAAATAATCTATCAAACACAATGGAATCCATATTTTAGGGTCGGTTAGCACCTGTTAATACAACAATGACAAACTTCAAAGCTTGACAATAAGATAAAATACATTGAGTTACACTACTTTGCATAATTTCAGCCCTCATTGAGCAATGAATAAACCCTCTTCATAAAGTGGGTAGCTAACAGATCCTTGTCACTCCAAACATCAGTGAACAAATGGATGGGGATTACAAAAAAGAAAATGCCACTCTTTCTCTCTCTGGGTAAAGACAAGAACACTTAAAAAGTCTGTTTTCACATTCTGGCTCAATGCTACCGATCTATTTAAAGACCCAATGTAACGCCAAAGTGCCATCTGCCTTTAGCTTTGCCATTATTGCAACTGTGAACATGATCAGCCATGATAAACTTTTTAAAATGGACTTAACATGAGAATGACAAAAAAATTAAATATACCTATTTTTAAAACAAATAGCCTTTAGTTCCCTATAGGAATGATTAAACCTCTTAGCAAATATCTCGCTTGTGTTTGCCCAACACGTCTTCTCCCGGATCCAGTGCCACAGTTTAGTTGTCTTACAGAGGTGTGTCTTGTGACAACATTACCACTATTTACAGTGGTTTGAACAATAAGGAGATTTACACTTTGTGCTTGGCTCCATTAGCCTGTTACTCCTGAAACACAAAGACAAGGAAGACACATCCTAGACTTCCAATGAAGTCATTTTTACGAAACAAATGCATATTACTATTACTTAACCTTAATTTGTAACTGCTTATTTCAAATCTCCAAGAAAAAGCTGAAAAATGATGAACTGCAATGTTTGCATCACCTGCTACCTTGAGTTTTTTTCTCATGGCTGATATTGCGAAACAACACTAAACAAACTTGGAAGACAGCTAGATTTCAGACTCTAACAATATATATAAACCTAAACGCTGTGACCAACATTTTGATGCTTTGATACTTTGATTCAGCTTTGCAAACAGAAAAAAACTGAATCATTAGGGTGGGTTCAGGTAAACTAGACCACTTTTTGACATTGAAATCACTATTAAAATGTGGCCCAATGCAGCTGAATCACATGTATCCCTCACCTGCTCCAGGCTGTCATCTTCTGCTAGATTCCTAGAGTCCCCATTACTGTTAATAGGAATCTCCATAGTGGCTGCTTTACTCATCATACTCTCCGCCATACTGGAGTGTTGCTGAAACACAGAGTGAGATAAGGAAAAAAAGATAAGAAAATTAAACAGAGAGAGCTTTTCATTATATTACAAAAGGTAGTCCGTGACATTTCAGAATAATATATTCATGAATTCACAGCTGCTAATTAACAATGTAGACCAGAACTCACTTCAGACAACAAGCACTAGAGAATAAATTATCATTATAGTCTAACTCACAAGGTCAAAGTGAATGGTAACCAAGGCTGGCCGTCATTCTACATGACATCCTTTTGTAAAAAAACATGAGGCTGAATAAATGATGACAATGTATGTAAAATATCCCTTTAACTAAAATATTCAAGGCCTTCTATACTCCACATACATTTGGTGGCAACATGGAAAGGAGTTTACACAGGAATGTTCTGTTCAAAAGTACTTATCAGATCTGACAGAGTCCAACCCAGTCATTATCATAAAAGGCACTGCAATGGAGTTCAAGGACTAGATCTTTCACTTCAAACCAATTAACCTGGTTAAAACCCCCTGTGAGTTTCTGTACCTCTGTGATATTTCCATTGATACTTGCTTTGGTTACTCCTTCAGAGCTAAATCCTCTCACCCCTGCGGGAGGGGCTTCACTGCAATGAGTGAGCAACTTCTCAAGCAGGCTTTCATTGTTAGCTCTCATAAAGCTCCCAAGCTCAGCCTCCTCAATGGGCAGAGGAAAATATAGGAATGCAGGGAGCTATGTAACAATCATGTGACTCATGCAAGTTTGTCTAAGCTTCAGCTCTAGACAGGCGCTCAGAGAGCAGATCTGAGCGGAGACATCATAGCCTGCCTTCACATAAAAGCCATTTAATTCTCCTGAGTGCTGAAGCATGAAATTTAGGAAGGGGAAAAAAGCTACTGGTTCAAGTCTTATCTGTAAACCACAGGAATGGAAAACTAGCATTAATATATTTGCACTCAGTGAGCAGTTGTGATGGCGGTGAGCCAGTGCAAGTGCTCCTTTACTATAATGAAGGAAAGGAGGGGATAGGACTGTGGATGTGGGATGTTGTGACCTTATTGAAGACATTCAAATAAGCACCGTTTACTTAGCGTAATGAAATTGTGGCAATGTCATTACGAGAAAAAAGTATTCAATTTGTGGCTTGCAGTATGACCCTTGCTTTACCAGCTACCTGTTGATGTGAATTACATTCTCTCTTACTGTGCAGCTGCACATTTGAATGATCCAGTCAGTGAAGAAATGCTATTATTTAGAAGGACATCTGGGATCAATTTGGTTGACATGTCAGTAACCTATTGTCAAATATGCAAACTCTCAATTACAGCTCATCTGATGGATACATGCATGCATGGATTCCTATGGACAGATATTTTACAGACCTTTAGTGTAATTAATTATGTTCCTCTACCTAGCAACTGCCTAGCAACTCCCTAGCAACCACCCAGAATACCTTAGAAACCACCCAGAACACCATAGCAACCGCCTAGTAAAACCCTAGCAACCGTGCCGAATTTTGCCACTGCAAGCACCACTCACATTTTCTTCAGGAAATGTACATTCTAATTAAATATGTTCCTCTACCTTGCTACGTGGACAGGGTAAACTTATGGAGAACTTTGCAATGGCTTCAAGGATCTACATAATAATCTGAAAGAAAAACAGAGAGGCCTGTAATTTGACAGCCATGACAACACTACAAAATACATCATTGGCTTTGGCCTTTTTTCCTGTGATTTTCCACTGGTTTTGCGGAGGCAGCATGCCATCTAACCAAGGCTGCATCTATGACAACAAGTACAGTACAGACTCAAGCAAGCAGGCTGAGGTGATGTTGCTTCATTGAGCACCTCCCTAAAAATATGTCTCAAGGGACCAGCGTGGTAACAAGAGGCTTTTTAAAACAAAACAAGACATATTCCAAGTCTACACTAGTGGTGAGGATTTTAATCCATCCCAGTGAATTTAATTATTTTTTATTTATTTAGTAAAACTATTCTTTCAGTTGTCAGTTCTGCATTATGTCAGTAGGTGGCTACAAGTGTGTTATGAAGAATCGTTAAACCATTCACTCAACCGTGTCAGTCAACAAAAACTATTTTTATCCTTAAATAAAATGTTCATGCTTACAAATCTACTAATAGACTCAAGAGTGTCATAGTCATTTTCCACATAAACAACAAAGCAATTCTATCTCTATTTTGTCAAATGAATGATTCTTCAAAACGTCCAACCACATAAATGCTCCTTTACAGCCAGCTCTCAAATGTTATTGGCTCGTGCTATACTTAACCAGCTACTATATAAAACATGAATGCAAACGAAAGAATTGTTAGTACATGGACATGAACTAAAACAATTCGTCTACTACAATAAGTCAATAAGTCTAAACTAGTGGTGAACGAATCTTTAATCTGCCTGCTGTCTAAAGTATATTGGGCTACATCCTGGGCGAACAGGTGGCACAGGTGAACGTTGACAGTTGGTTCGTGACATTTTACCTACGACACCATTCACCTCGATAAACAAATAATACCTTCAATCCATATTTTCTATAAAAGCACGAGAGGTCTACTACGAATATTTATATAATCGACCTTATGGCTCGTTCAACCGTGCAACATTTTATTTCTCATAACGCATCATTGTCATTATGTACAGTCCGCTGACTCAAGCATCCACTGTCAAAGTGACGGTCCTTGTCGCCCAAGGGCCTTTTCTTAAAAGAAACCGCTTTTCGTGCATCAAGACAGATAAACACGCTTGAACCATGAAATCCCTAAATAAAGCCACATATTAATTTTCGCCGTCATATTTCACAACAATGCATGCAGTACATTAAGCCTATTTCGATGTCTGCTTAGTGCGATAATGACTGCATAAATAATAAACATCAATACATAAATGTTATCTTACCTGTGTTTTCTATTCTAGGATTAGCTTGACACGCGTGCTGAATATTTTATCCCAGTTCATGCGCAATCAAACACTGACACTTCAAAAAGAGTGAGGAAATTATAAAAGCATGCATTCATTGAGGCTGAATAAATGTTAATTCATAAGCAGGCGGGTTTTCCCATGTTCAACCGATTCCACCATGTCCGGCGGCTTGTTTGTATTATTGGGCGAATCAGCCTCCAGTAGCCCGAAATGCCTTGCGGATCTGACGACAAGCGCCGACCTTCCTTTAGCCGACGTGGAACAAGCAGCAGGCGCGAGGAAGAAGCCATGATGAGAAGGGAAGAGAGGAGGCGATGAATACAAACCAAATGTACAGAGAAGAAGAAGATGATGATAAATGTTATTGTTATTGTTAGAATTATTATATAAAAACAGAAAAGAACAAATATTTTGAAAACTGTTTCTTAAATCTTTTCAGTTTTATCCTACATTTCCTCAGTCTGTCTTGATGTGTTACCTTGGTGGGAATTCTTTCAATATTTAGCCTACTTAAAACTATCTGTTTAATGGTTATTGGTAGGTTATTGATAACAACAAAAATAGTAAGACCACATTCATAACATAAGAAAACCACTATCCAGCAACCAGTAAAATCCTCTGTTTGTCAGAGGGTGGCAGTATAAGGCCAGGCAAGGCACTAGCAAAGAACAGGAGACATTTCTCAATAAAAGAGCCAATCGTTTTTGCGTCATTGCAACTGCCAGTAGAGACATTCCTAATATCAAAAAGTCATTTTCTCTAAAGCTGCTTTGTAACTATATGTATTGTGAAAAAAACATTATATGAAATAAATGTGAACTGAATGTAAATGATTACCAATGACATGTAGGCCTAGCTGAAAGGACTTCACACAATTATTTTCTCTAGCAAGATATCATAGGACTATTGTTTTGTTTTTCTGGCCCTCGACCATCTTCACCCACAAAAGCATTGAAATGCTGCAGGACTGTAGAGTCGCTTGCCTTGGGACAGCAAAATTTAGCTACCATAATGCAAGGTGCAAAGTTCTATTATTTTAAAGTGGTTGAACCATGTAGATACTGTTTTCTCTGCCAGGGTCCTCTGTCCCATTCTGACTTGTGCTCCTACTTTCTTTATCACTGGTAGGCATACTTGAAGATTCACTGATATGGTTCCAACAACATTCAATAACAGAACTCATTAGAAATCATAACATGTGTTAAAACAGTAAGGTTATTATTTTAAAACGTGTGCAAACATATTCCACACACTTAGAGATTTTATTGTTCCACTCACTCTATTTCTTTTTCATTCCCATCACCTAGACATACTTACTCTCACAGCTTCTCACTCAAAGTGCCATGAGAATGTCTGTAACAGACCCGAGAGGAGAGTTTGTCTCCAGCGTTGTGGTGGGTCCTGGTGCTTCAGTATCTCAGCAGGGGGGCTCTGCATTTCATATTAACCTCTCTGATAGAATCAAGCAAACAACCATCCAAAACATAAAGGGATATTTTTATGGTTATTGATGCAATATGCGAATTGCTGGCCTTCTCAACCATGTGTAAATGCATTCCTGCTATAGCTTTGTAAAGCAACTAACTTAATTTGGCATGTGAAGGCTGTTAACAGGACAACCTGCCATTCTTTAGAGGTGTTTCAGAAGTTTCCCTCAGCTGCCAAAACTAAGCTTTTACTGTTTTTGTTGGTTTATATTTCACCGCACTGTAACAGCACTTGTGGAGCTTGCACGTATGACTTTTTGTTTAATGAGTGATTTGCACATACAGTGATGTTGTAAACCCACACACAAACTGTGTATACCCACAGTCATTACACATAAAACAAGCTCCACAAAGAAAAGTGTTTCAAACCTCAGATTAGGCAACAAATATATACGCAATTTAAAGGAAATCCAATTATTATATTTGCCTGCTTCAGACTATTTACTATTTGGTGACCTGAACTTAATGTTTGAACCCAGACAGCAACATAGTGTCGCCCAGATCCGGCCCACATCTGGTATGCATGGAATCCACATGTACCAGATGTGGCCAGGATTTGGACTGACATGTTGCTGTCTGGGAAGAGATGCTTATTTTTTTATTCTGGATCTTTTACAAAGACTTAAATAATAAACATGTTTTAATTTTTTTTATTAAAATTTAATTTTATATATATTTTTAAAGAACTTGTCACATGTGTTTTAAAATATATACCTTTTTAGTATTTTGAACCCTCTTTTTTGTCAATGACTCTTATATGAACCACTTGGTGGCGCTGTAACCTACATAGATGATGACCTACATGATTACATGAGAATGTATGTTTTGAAAACTAGCCACCACCTCTCTGTAACCTTGTTCACCTTAAATGGCTGCATTCGTCTTGAGATGTGTGACATGTTTGTGTGTGACTTTTGGTAGTTTGCAGTCGGATGCTCATCATAACTGGTGAAATCCAGCTGCCACACATCAGCATACATCAGCATAGCACAATTTGTACTTCTCACGCTGCCAAATTTTTCATGTCCCTCATCATAAAACCTCTAATAAGGTCACTATTAATGGGATCCTGATCAAGCTAAACACAGAGCTTGTTCATCCTCTGAATACAATCTGGTTTTGACTAACTCTCTCAACAATGAACTCCGAAAAACAGTTTAGGTCACGGAAGAGACTGGGCAGAAACACATGCGTGAAAAGATTTATTGTTGACATCAGCTGATTATATTTTGCAAACTGTCAAGCATTATTTGAACCTTTTTTTTTAGTCTTCATGTTTCAAATAATTATGTCTTTGTTTATCTGCGAATGAACAGCTTATTATTTGTGCATTTTATCTAAATTAACTTGTGATTGCAATGAAGATATACACTTAAATTGATCAAAAGTGACAGAAGACAATTAAAGACAATTATTATGTTGCAAACATAAATATAAAACTATTTTAAATAAATTCTGTTCTTCTAATTTTTCTATTCATCAAAGAATCCTGAAAAAAAGTTTTCAACATTGACAATAATAAGAAACATTATTAATAACTGACAAAATAACGGCAACATTTTCCTATTTACGTTGTGATTTGTATAGTCACAACGTGTACAAATAACAAGGTCACATGAGACACAGCCATCTTCTAACCGTATACATACTGGGAACTATATTCTCAGAAGGCGAAGCACTGCTACTTCTGCGGAGTGATTTATTCCAACTCTCTGCTCCTCACCACAGGGCTTCTCAGGTGCTGCGAGTAAATCACTCCGCCCAAGTAGCAGTGCTTCGCCTTCTGAGAATATAGTTCCCAGTATGTATACGGTTAGAAGATGGCTGTGTCTCATGTGACCTTGTTATTTGTACACGCTGTGACTATACAAATCACAACATGTAAATAGGAAAATGTTGCCGTTATTTTGTCACTTATTGGGAGCAGTATGCTAGCTGGAGCCGTTTACCTCCAGTCTTTGTGCTAAGCTAGGCTAGCGATGTGTGCGTCAGACAGAGATACGGCACGCACGGAGTTGAAAAGGGTATGTATGGACTTATCTAACTCTGGGGGATACGGTGAATAAGCTAAAGTCCTAAAAAGTCGGCTTGTTCCTTTAATTATTCCAAACTTCTATCTGGCAGTGTTTGTTGAATTGAATGGAGTTAACTCCACCTTGGAGTTACTAGCGCCATGCTCTACCAGCTGAGCTACAGCAACAAGACACATCACACCTTGTGTATGTACTTGATCTCCCCTCAGTGTGGTTCTTGTTACTTGGGTCCGGACCAAAGCGCAGATGACTGATTCCTGGATGTCGAGTGCTACGGCAGCCTGTGGGATCAACTCTGGAATGCTGCCTTCACTTGTGAAGAATCCAGAGTCATGTTTATGAGATTAAGTACCAAACTGCACTCCCGGCTCAACGGATGACCCCAACATCCCACCTCGATATCTTTCATGAGGAACCAGATGCCATTTCGGTCTGTGTGTGTATGAACACGGACATACCAGTATGTATGTTCATATGTGTGTATTTGCACGAAGACGCACAACTAGAAGCAGCTGCTGGAGCCCCTTGCTCTCGGCCCACAGCTCTCGCCCCAAATCACCCTCCAGAGAGCACAGAGACATGGTACATCAGAGGCTGCTGACTGATCCAAACCAGCTCCCACGGGACGCACAGCACCAGTTTGTCTTCGTATGTCAGAGCTGGCTGTTGTTGAAACTCCTATGGCCAAAGTTAAATCAAAAAGTTCCGAGCAAAATATATACTGATAACATTATGTAAATTAATTAGGGAATGTAATTAAATAATACACATTATTATACAGCAGTTAGTTCTGGTCTGGCTTTGTTATTATTAACTAGAACTAATACTAAAATGATTAAAACTCATTTCCGTTAATTCCGTAATAAAGCTGAAATACAATAAAATATGAATATTAGATGAAAAACTTATAATTAGATAATTAGAAATGTTGATCATTTGAAATAAAATATGTTGAAGTACTAAAATGGCTAAAATTAAAGCTGGAATAAAAATAAAGCTAATAGAAATGTATTTCTAATTTGTTCACTGATCAGTGAGGAACATCACTATATGTTTCTCGGAGATGCTCAATGCTCAGTTCTACTTTGGCTTCTTTTGGAACTATTTTCACTGGTAGAATAAATATAGACTCGTAATATTTTCTAAAATGTCTAAAAGTTTGTTTATTATATGTTAATTGATATAGATATATAGACATTTTATCATGTTTTTCTGTTCGAAATTTTATTTACAGCATCTAAATAATTTACAGCACCTACTAGGCAATTGCACAAAGCGCCTTCCCACAATTTCCTAAATGATTTCAACTCTCAAGGATGGCTTGAGAAGCTTTCACTTTCACCCATTTAACAGTACATGGTTGCCAAACTGCTGCCAAAAGGCCACAAATACATTGCCAAGGCATCAAAACCGCAAAGTTAAACGAGAAACAGGGCTGTTGTATTTTAGAAGCACTGAACTCTCGCTCGTTCCAAACACCATGAGGTAAAAGTCTCTATGTGGCTTTGCCCTCCACAGTTTGAAGTTTTTCTTTGTGAGCATAGCAGGAGAGAGTATATGCGCATGTGTGTGTGCATCTGTGTTTGTGGGAGATTACTCTGTGACAAAGTGTTCACACGCAACTCAGCAGCCAGCTGCAGAAGTTCTGCTTGTTTTCTCCACAGAGCTGTCTCTGCCCAAGGAATCTAAATGTTCCCTTTAAATCACCAAACCATAGCTGTGGACCAAAATCTAGACCCAAAATGACTTAATTTATCTAAGCCTTTATCATTAGAGATCTGTATTTCATTTGCTTCAATACACGCTAAATTAAGAAAGAATTCACATGGTAGACGTTATTTGTTAATACTAAGTAGGCGAGAGAGAAGGAAAGAGCAGATTTACAGCTGTGAATACAGGTGTGTCCTGCGAGATCCATCAATAAATTGTCTCAAGACACTCAAGCGTGAAAAGAAAGAGTGAAAGCAAGATTGGGGTGTTTATGTCAGGATATCTTTTGACACCGCTTTACCATTTCACATTCAATCAAAACCATAGGGCTGAAACCAAACTGGAGCCAAATCTGTTTGCTTAAGTCAGCGTCCCAGTTGATTCAAAACAAGAAATTTTTATCTCAAATGTCACCCCCTTCAGTCAGAATTTTCACCAGGGCTTGTACATTAAATATTTTGACATCAATACCATGGGGAAAACTACCATTTAGATTATTTTTTATATTATCTCATAATTTGGCAGCAGGTATATTAGGCTGCTGTCACTTTAAGACTTGACACACAGATCCATTATCCGGTTACACATGCATTTTATTTTTTAACTGTTTTATTTTACTTTCACTTAAAATGTAACTGTTTACGTGAATACTCATATTCTGACGTTATTTTGTGTGTATTTGACTGTTTAGGTCAATAAGCAGCGAAAAAATAACTCAATTTAGTACTGAGAGGTGGCTTTATGTGCGCATTTTGGGTGTGAACACAAAATCTATGGGAATGAGTAAAATGATGTGCAATACGTGCAATCCCACACTGAAATTTAAGCCCTGTAACACCAACAATATTCATCCGGAGCAAATGAGTTTCGGGGAGGCAGGTTTATGTGTCAACTCACTGTCGGAGAGATGAGAGAGTGACAAAGCGCAGCTGGGATCATGTATCTTCTGTGGAAAATGAGTATTGTAAAGTAGTTTTTGACAACACTACATTGCACTTCGTTTATTATTTCAGGTGCCTTTATAAAAGACTACAATTGAAAAATGTATATATTATATATAAAATGACTGCGTTACACGCCACTGCTGAAATACACCCGCATTTGGTGGGTTGGTAGGTGTGAATGTCAAGCCGTGTTTGTCACACTAAGGGCTTTCAATTAAATCATGCTTTAATGCTAGCATGCTAATATGCGTTATAGCACGCTAGATGAGCGTGACTCCCTCATTTTGTTTAATTTCAAATGAATCAATTCAATTCATCAAGTATAAATAGCTCATGTTCAGGCCTGTGGCCATAATAATCTAGATTTAAGTGTTTACATACTAATATTCAAAATCTGCTTTTGATGTTGTGTTTCCCATAGCATTGTCTCCGGCACGGCTTTGTGTAAACCATGTGTCTCTGCCAGGCGGTCACCTCCTGGAGTTCAGTCCTGTAATGCGCAGAGAGAAAGATGGATGGTCTTCCTCAACAAAGTCATTAAGAGGGTGAGCAAACATTCCCTTAGCCCCTCTTAAAATGACAAGCCTCTCTCTCTAAATAAAACACGTAGCTGCACAAAAACAAATAACTTTTCCAGAACACTCCTCTCCAATGTCATCTGATCCAGAACTGCTTTCTGAAAGATGTACTGATAAATAAATGCAAAGGGGTGACCTTTGACCCATGAGGGGGTCCTGTAGATACAGGGGGCCTCAGTGGTTTGGGAATTGAAGGGAGGCACCGCTTAAGGTCAGTCTCTTATAATGTGTGAACACCTGTAAGTGAATAACGATTCAATTCTTTGGTTATTTGCACCCACAGCCATTCGACTAAACACAGAGTGTATAAATCATCTAGATTTAGCATACACTTCTCTTCCAGACTACCCACTGCCCAAACTAACCAACTCTTGCTTTAAGGACAATGATGAAAAGAGCAGCCACTAAATTTAGTTTTATAGGCCACAGGTTTTGTAGAGAGATCATTTATAATAGGCATTCTGTTTATTTTGGTTTAGATATCTAAAATGATTCTCACATCTTCAGATATGTTCACCCGGTCTGTTGTTTTTATTTAATTTTTTTTCTGCTTAAGTGAATACCGAGAATTAAAAGATGTTGTCTAGAGCAAATATATCTAGAAACTGTATCTTGACATGAAAGCCTAATGATACATTTATACAGTGCTGGGTAGTAATTGATTACATGTAATCTGGATTTTATGATGAATTTTATGGATTACATAATCAGATTCCAAAAATTAAGGACTTGTAATTAGATTATACTACATTTTAAAATACTCGTAATCAGTTACTTTTTGTTGATTACATGATTACATGTTATTCTCACAATGGCAGTAAATTATTTGTAATTCATTGATTCTCCCTACTATTACTCTTTTATCTTTTAAATTTTCCTTTCTTAAAAAAGCCTCCTGCGTATACGTTAAGGTCTTCCAGGTTTGTGGAATTGCAGCACTGTATTTACAAAAATCATTTCACTTTTAAGAAGTGTTTTCTCAACATTGGAACATTGCACATTCAATAAAAAATGTACTCTATGGACAAAAAAAAAGAAAGATAAAAATGACAAAAACGCAGCAAAATTACAATAACTTTCTAATTAAAATCTAAATATAAAAATAAAAACTAATTAAAAATATTATAAAATAGCACTGTAGACCAACAATATTCCCCTAAATGTTTATAGCCTAACAATGTCTGACAAACAAAAATGTATACTGAATAATGTCACTGACTTCCAAGCTCCCTGCATGTATTGGAGCATAAATAAATTATGCATTTAGTGTTTTAGTCTCATCGTTTTGCTAACTATTGCTGTTTTCATTAGTTGTGGTGATGTTAAGAGCTCATCATGTTGCTTAAAGGAGAACTCCGGTCAATTTTAACATTGAGCTAATTTTTTTGTAAATTTGGAGTGCTGTCAATACAGAGAACAACGACAAAAATCAGTGTTGCCTACACCGTGTTATCCTCTTTTTAAAATTTGCACCCTGTTGACTTAAATGGGGCAAGTTTTAAACCTGCTTTTAGCCTCTTAACATCCTTGATGTGTCATTACAAGTGCACAGCCATGTGAGTGATTTTATTCAGAGTGAACACGGTGAATCTGACTGCAGTAGATGTGAAAGATATGAATAAAAGTGATGTTAATTCAGCCAGCGCACATACCTGTATTTACTTCCTGTTTTCGGTCGAAGTCCATAGTCGATTGTCGAGTTCACGCGAGTGATCATAGGTAACTAAGCAACAGTGGAGACTCAGACTAAAAGCAGGTTTAAAACTTGCCCCATTTCAGTCAACAGGGTGCAAATTTTAAAAAGAGGATAACACGGTGTAGGCAACACTGATTTTTGTCGTTGTTCTCTGTACTGACAGCACTCCAAATGTACAAAAAAATGAGCTCAATGTTAAAATTGACCGGAGTTCTCCTTTAATGATGTCGAATGTCTGCCAATGCAAACCTCAATGATGGTGACAGAGACTGTCACCATCATTGAGGTTTGCATTGGCATACTCGTTAATTTTAAAAGTTTAAGTGAGGTCTGTTGTCCATCTACATAAAATTATATTGCACTTAATGTTTTTGCTTTGCAAGTTTCTCTTCTTTAGGGGCGAGTTTTCATATAAAAGTATACGGTAAAACCAAATCAAATAGTGAGAAATGTAATGTTTGTGTTAGCTAATTTATTTGCTTAACAATAAATCTAAAACAAAAGACAATCTAAAATAAACATAAAACAAGATTAATATAAAAAATAATCATTACTCATTTCTGAACAATAATTACCTTTGACAAATACACAGACTAAACAGAATATTGAAGGTAATTATTACATTGGCTTGACAGTTCAATGCATCATGTTGCCAGATTTTTTCAACAATACGTTTATAAGAGATTATATTCAGATCTGTAATGAACGTACTATAAGAGAGAGTGAGAGCGCTGTGTTTGAGTCTACACACACATGTCGAGCACATGCAGAAATAGCTGTAAGGTGTGAGCTGTGACCAATCCCAAACAATAAACCACCAGAACGTTCTAGCGTTCAGCTTTCATAAACCGTCAAGACACAGTCTCTCATTATGCAGCCCTCCACATGAGGAAACCATCCTGAGAAAACCCAGCTCAGCTCATATCTTGAGCGAATGTGTCAGCAAAGCTATAATCACAATGGTGATGCCCTTATAAGGGTACTGAGTGTGTTTGGTTTATGCTTGTCTCCCAGATCCAGCATCCATGTTCTTATTGCATTCCATCATTTTCTCTCCTCTTCTGCCAGCTAGTAATTCCGCCTCAAAGAAGGGATATACACAGGCTAAGAGGAGAGAGGGAGAAACAGAGTATCAGTATCAATGAGGGCACATTCAATTATTATTATTTATTTATTTTTAAACCTGTCAGATTAAAACTAAGTAACTTTCAAATAGGAATAATTCAAAAAAAAAAAAAAAAATCTAATTCAAAATCAAATTTTTTGATTAAATATATATATTGTTTGTTTTTGGAGGCTCTCAGCCATCAATGGTTATGATCACAGGTGTTTATAGGATTGCTTGGGATATTATTTTGTTATTTTTTTGTTAACCTACTTTACATTCTTTGGAGAAAAAAAGCAGTTTAATGTCATAGATGTGGCCTGGCAGTGCTGGGTAGATATACTTACAAATTTTGGTCGGTTACTGATTCCAAATTACATGACACAAATTTTAGTTAGTAGCGTAATCCATTATATTATACATTTAAAATAATATAATCTGACTACTTTTAGATTTTAATAGGATCTTGACTACACCATATTGATTTAAAAATACAAAGAGAAAGAAAAAATATTTTCCATTCTTTTTTTTACAAAATCATGTAATCAATAAAAAAGTAACTTTAGTCTGATTACAAGTAATTTTAAAATGTAATATAATCAAATTACTAAATAAGTACTTAATTTTTGGAATCTGATTACGTAATCTAGATTACATGTAATCTAATCAGCACAGGTTGCATAATGGTGCTCACTTATTAGTAATATTTATATGTGATAAAAAATATCAAATATGCAAAAATCAGAGAAGTTAACCATCTGCACTACTCATACAATAAAACAGCTGATATTTAAAAAAATGTCCTACATATCAATTTTTTAAAAAAATTATATTTTGTCACAATGTTTCCAGTGCTCTTCTGAATTCATTGTCTATTGTTTTTGTTAATCTGGTTCTCAAAGAGGCGATTTTACTGTAACACATCACAAGTGCTCTGCCAGATATCTTTCACTGCTATAATAAGTGAGACCATTACTCTACTCTCTACTTTGTTTTGAACAAAACTCATAATTGTGTTTGTACAGTTATTTTTTGCTGTATACCCTGCCAGACTAGAATCACGTCACTTTTGGGAAGTCAGTAACTCTTTCCTGTGTGTCAGCTGAAAACAAGAGGTTGTTTGGCACGCAGTGGCATGAGAAAATGAAATCAAAGCATTCAACATGTCAGTGATTCACACTACATCTCTGAAGTCTTGTGACCATACAGATGGACTTTATTTCCCTGGAGCTGAATCATGCGTTTTGCGTCGATGACTATTAGCGGATAAAACTGCCAAGGTGCGTGACTTGAACTTGGATGAAATTACATAGTTCAAAATACTCAAGGTGAAGCCTTTTAGATTGCGTGACTTTAAAAGTGTGCACCCTTTTTTGTCTTTACCTTTCCCAGCAACCTTTACATCCATTTCAGGCTTTTTTTTAAAGCATGATCCAGTACCGCTCAGTCCTAAGCCCCATCACCCCACCCTATAAACCTCTTGCAGACTTCAGACGAATTAATGGTTTTAGGCAATGTGTTGAACTCCCTATTCAGCCCAACATGGAGTCATTTCTTCCTTCTGTCAGTGTTTATCATATTTGCGAGCTGATCAGGTTGGCAGGGCTCTGGATAAAGTCTCTTGTGACTTCCAAAGCATAATGCTGGGTCTGATCTCTCCAGCAACCTGATCTGCCAGTGATAGTGCACAGGAGGTTTGTCTGGAACTATAGATAGGTCAAATCCAGCACTCTCCAGGGGGAAATCAATTTCTCAAAAGGTCCAAACAGACAAATAAATATGCTGATGGTTAAATAAATCACACACTTCTAAAGAGAAGAACACTCTCAGGAAAAAAAGGTACGAAAGCTGTCACTGGGGCTGTACCTTTTCAAAAGGTACACTTTTGTTCCTTTTAGGTAATTTGTTCCTTTTAGGTACTAATTTGTTCCTTTTAGGTACTAATTTGTCCCTTTTAGGTACTAATATGTACCATTAAGGTACCAATATGCACCCTTTAGGTACAAAAATGTACCTTTTAAAAAGGTACAGCCCCAGTGACAGCTTTCGTACCTTTTTTTCTGAGAGTGAACCATTGGTGCCATAAGGAGGTAAAGCATCACCTTGTAAAAATGAGAGGTTTGCAGTTCATCCTTTATGCATGTTCAGACAACTTCATCTCTCAACACCTTATCCCAGGAGTGCGGGTTATAATAGTAAAGCAGAGGTGGACCAGGTCAATGGCTCCTGTAGAATCATACATCAAAAACTTGCCTTTATAATCATAAATACTGTAGATTAGCATTTACTAAGGAAATAAGGAAAGGAAAGGAAATACTTGCTTTGACATTAGTATGATAATTAGTGCCTCTTGTTCTCTGTCAGCTGTACACAAAATGTAAAATATAGTCACGTAAAACTTTAATAAAGAGTAAAAAATGCACTTAGAAAATGCCAGTCACATGGTAGAATGATGTCTGCTTCAGTCTTAAAATTCATAAAAAATAAAATAAAGTTTACAAAAACAAACAAACAAACAACACACCAAAGGTAGAAATCAAACAAAGAGTTAATAGAGTCTATGTGGTTTGGTCTGAATTAATTGCAAAAGTTTAAAGGGGTGGTATAAACGTAGGGGTGGTAAGTTTAAAGGGCCCCTTTTTACGATATGTAAAATAAGTCTCTGTTGTCCCCAGAATGTGAAGTTTTAGCTCAAAATACCCCAGATAAGTTTCTTTACAGCATGTTAACAAAATTGTTCCTTTTTGAGGTCAGTAAAAACGCATCGTTTAGTGTGTCCCTTTAAATGCAAATGAATCCTGGCACAGAGGGCGGAGCTTCAACATCTAGGGCACGTTCAAGTTCAAAACGGTGTGCAACATTTTGCTACGGTTTCCGGGTTGAACGTCATGTTTCCTGGAAACGGCGTGCACCGGTGTGCAACGGGGTTTGAAATACGTTTTCTCTTGTTTGGTGGGTGTGTCAGAACTGCAGTCCAATCAGCAGCAACATGTATATGAAGCACGCGGTATTAAAGTGAACTCGCACAATGGGTTCAAGGAAAGTAATTTACAAATGTGTTCGATGCAGCTCGGTATTCGCAACAACTGAGGATATTAGAAGACATGTTTGTCGTAAGTTTTATTGTAAAAATATAGGATATCAACATAATGATGTAGTTGTTTATATTTTTAGCTTCATTGCAAGTGTATGACATTTGGTATAGAAATAAACAATGGTAATTAAGTGCTTTTCCTAAAAATGAGAAAGAAAATACAGGGTATTAAAACAGTATGAACTACAAATAAAGTCAATATGTGAGGCTAAATAGATGTGTTTTAGTCTGAATTAGGTAAGATGTGTGCTTCCATTTCAGTTACAGCAATCCCTTCACTCGATTGGGATGTTCTCTTTTGTTCTGGGCGGCAAGTGCAGTAACTGTAACATCGGGCATATTTTGTAGTATTAAACACATATTTATACCGACTTCATCAGGCTCCGAAAATTCTTCACAAAGAACACAAAGAATGGCCTTCTCAGCTGCCATAGTTGCAACTCTTGCGTCATCAGAACAGTGTGTTCAACGCATCACCGTTTCTGTTTAAAAAACGTTGTGCAACGTTTTGTCGGGGCTGAACGCAACCCAAGTGTGTGTTAGCAACTCCATTACCTCACACAGACAAGCACTAAAATGTCAGAAACTGTTCTGCCTTTTATGTTTAAACTGGAGTCGTACAATTATGGAGAGACTCAAGAAGAAGTGACAACATGTAGAATGCAACAGGACGTTTCTGAATGGTTAGTTGATGAATTTATGTTTCTGATGTCGAGTTAACTATCAAGTCTTTAGTTAGCATATTCTGTCATGATAATTTATAAATGGCTCGTGTGGGAACTGTTGTAAGATGCATACAGAGTGGCATGTAATTGCATTTGTGTTATGTACTGTATTGCATATGAAAAGATGAATGTGACATCTTGAGCAGACTCACAAATGTGCTCTACTACAACAACTCTTCCTCTTCTCAACATGGACTGTGTGTTCCCGGGGGCGGGGTTTATGTAAATTTTAGGGTTAGTGATGTCACTAACCCGGGAGGAATGTCGTGTAGTTTGTTGTAGTCCTTAAAAAGCAATTTCTTTAAAAGCAAATATCTTCTCTGCTTTGAATTTTGAGCATTGTAACTTTGCAGATGTTGTTTAAGCTCAAACAGCAACATTACACACTAACTAAAGTTAGAAAAGTGAAATCATAATCAACCACCCCTTTAATACTTGGGAAAACATTTAGTTTAATACTTGGCAATGCATTGGTGCCTTGCATGCAATTAAAAAATCAATGATCGAAGTAACGAGTATTTTATGTACACGTGTCAGGATTCCTCCAAATGTTGCAGGGGTAGCCTTGCTTTTATTTTGTGCTCGAACACGTCATCCAGGAAAAGTTTTAGTCCAGACCTGTCATGTCCCAATTCCATTTCACAAAGCTGTTCGAAACTTTGGACATCTGACGGTTAAAGCCATGAAAATATTTTCAATGACATACTATAATAAAATCTACAAAGTGTAATCTATAATATTATTAAATACCACTACATAATTATCTTTGTAATATGTGCCATTTTATGCATTTGTGGCTTAGCAAGTACATTTCTATAGATATAAGTTTAAAGACTAATTAAATTAAATGAATTAAATTAAAACTAGAGCCATACATCAACCTCCAAAACCACCCTGAAGTCTCATTTGCTAAAATCCCTTGACTCTGAAGCACCGATTCGAAGGTTCATAAAGATTTGTAAAGGTTTCTAAGCTTGTCAAGCAGTGTTTTGACCTCTTGAGCCGATCAACTATTTAGATTTCCTTCTCTATATACAGTAACTCCCTTGCTTCTATCAATAAAATGTAAAAAAAACAAAAAAAAACCCATACTATTAAGCTTTTGCCTCAGGTACTTTTATAGTGGCTGTTAAGCTGTTAACCTGTCAGTTACTGTACATAAAACTGTGTAATACAGATAAGTCAGCTGAATCAAATGAGTAGCGGGAAAAGAGAATCAATTCAAAGGATTCACACACCAATAAAAAAAAAAAACCTCATGTTTCACACAAGCAATATGATCTGACACGGGACAGGTTTTATACAGGTCAGTGGGAGAGAGAGGTGAGCTCTCACATCACCGTCTGCCTGCTGCAATATAGCCAGAGGGAAAGGAGGAAAAATAAAGAAAGAAAAGAAAAACTGAACAAGAGGGGGTTGGAGAGCAATAAAAGTGTTCAGGAGGGATCTTTATTTAGGTGTGGAATTGGACTCTAAAGTGAAAGCAGATGGTACTATAGTCTAGAATACTTTCCATTTGAAGTATGTGGCTCTTGTTTGAACTACTCTGGGTCGACTTCAGACCTCTACAACCCAGATTCTGGAGCTCAGACAGATTTTGGGGACTGCATTCAGGCCTGTGCACGAAAAAGATGAAAATCAGATCCAGGACTGATATTGATTATTCATCAATAATTGAATCCCTAATTTATTTCAGTGGTCCTGCTGTGACAAGTGCACTTAATATAGACAAGTGTCTCAATAATATGAGGTCATCATGCAAAAAGCAGTGTTTTGATTGGACGATTTGATTGGAAAACCAGTTTAGATGTAACATCATCTTCCGCAGTTTCTTAAAACAGAAACAGTACAATGCATGGACAAGATCTGGGACAGTTAAACCATTCATTTGAGATGGATGCTGAGGCACACTTGAGAGTTCTTACAAAAAAATGACTTGTTTGAATTTATCTGCTGTTCCTTTTGGGAGTTTAAAGGGGAGCTTTAAAATGCAATGCATTGGAATTCACTCAAAGCTTTGTGTCAGTGTGTATGGAAGCATTAAGATAAAATCTCTGGCATTGTCCAAACAGCTCTGCCTCAATGTCCAAACAACTCTGATGGGGTGTTTAAGGCCCTGATCTGTGACACACAGACAAACAGACAGATCATAATTATATTTACCAACTCTCACTCAGAACTCAGAGGCAAATCTATAATTTCATGAAATTAATCAGATATAGAGGTAAGTGAAGAAAATGTAACTTATATTATATTATATTATATTATATTATATTATATTACAGGTTTTATATACTATTACTATGATAAAAAGGGTTTTACACACACACACACACACACACACATACACGCCATATCAAGTTTTTAGCCCTGGAATTTACTTGTTGACAGCAAATATCTCAACACACACGTCAAACACTCACCTTCAGTACCTGGAAAGTATTTGGTTCCACCTCATTTGTCTCTGTTGGGTTAAAGTCTATTGAGCAAGTAAAAAAGTTAACACTTTTGCCTTATTCAACAACTCAGCATAACACTTCAGTTTTACTTACACTGACCGCAGTGTACACAAAATGTCCCCCTTCAGTAGTGTAACATTGCCATAAACATATTGTTTTAACAACCTCAGCGTCTTGCCAAAAGTCCAACTACTGTGCTGAGAGAGGAAACCGAGAGCCATGAGTTAAACCTGAACCCCCACTCCTGTCTGAGAAGGTCATGTCCAAGACACAATATTTAAGGTACGTCTTTTCTTTCCTGAGGTGCTTTATGCACAGCAACAGCACAATGTATTTTTTCAGACAGACCATGAGAGAGAGAAAAAAAAAAACGGCGTAACAGTGGGACAGACCCAGAGAAAATCCTGAGACAAACCATTAAGACCTGCAGTGTATGAGATCCGTCTAGCTACTAATGCAATTCATTTTTACTTCCTGAAACCAAACACTATATGACTCCTAATGTCTAACATAAATACAGTAAATGCAGTAAATTTCCTCGTTCAATATTCAGATCCATACCTTTGGGTGATTTTTTTGTTGTTGGTATAAGTCTCAATTCAGAAGCACTTAAAAACACCATAATTCTGGCAGGAGCACTATTGCTGAATTAAGTCTTAGGCTGTGTTCGAAATCGCCCCTTATTCACGATTCCCTACATTACTCAACTAATGTAGTCCACTTGAAGGAGTGAATGAAAACGAGTGAGTGAATTCGGACACTGAGTGTGCCGGAAGGACTACCATTTTTGCATAGTTTTAGCAAACTGCAGATCCAGTAGTAAGACGAAGAGATTTATCTTTTCTCTTTTAAGAACTCTTTCATGGAAACTAGCATAAACCTTAATTACACAATTTAATAATCAAGTAAAAAGGAATTTATACCTGTATGATATTAAGCTGTAACCACATTGAACCAGTGGTTTGGAAAATGGATGTATGGATGATTCAACGGCGGGCGCCATCTTCTGGTGAGATGCAGGAATTAATTCGGTGCAATCGTCACAGTGCATTATGGGTATTATCTAGCCGTTGAGTATACACCCATAGACAGTATAAGAAGTGGACAGAGCCATCTCATTGGATCTCAATTGAGACAAGTGAAGCCCATTTTTAGCGATTTCTTAGCACTTCCTTTCCTGACGCGCAGACTCAAACCGAGCAAAGCGTTACACGGACCACGTGAGCAACCCGTCTGTCTTCTAGTAGCTGTGCCAAGAGAAATCTGAATCATTCCCTTCCGAATCTTGCAGAGACGGAGAGTGTGAGTAGGAGCTGTCCATGAGCTTGGAGCAGGAGCAACTTTTGCTAGGTATTCTGATTAATTATATTGTCATTTTGCCTCCACGTCCCCCCGATTGCCCGCGAGCTTCTCCTCCCGTCCATACGGTAATCTCTCTACTGTGCGACAGAGAGTCGAGTGGTTATGACGCAATCGTTAGCCTACTTTTACAAAAACTGCTTCTACGGGGCCATAACATAAGCTACAAGGTAATGGAGCATTTTATACATTGTCGTGTTTCTTTAGAAATAAATAATGGACAAATGGAGTCTTCAAACGCCTCAGATGTAAAGTTATTCGCTGTCAAAGTGACGCCAAAATGAATGGGAGTCAATGGGATGCTAACTGCAGGTGAAGTTCTGCTACAAGATGGTGGCACGCGGCCGGCTTCAACTTCCGGTCGACTTCCTTCCCGCCTGTATACACCGGACGGTTGTACATTTGTTACTGTGGTGCATTGTGGGATTGAATTAGTGAGCTTGATAATGTCTACTATGGTTTTGGACGCCACTATAAATGGCTGTCCTCTCAAATAATGCCCTATTTAAGAGTATACTGGTGATTTTGGACACACACTTAGAGTTCAAACCATTTAGAGCAGTGCTTCTCAATTAGGAGGCTGGGGCCCACTAGAGGCCCTCAATTTACTACCCAAGGGTGTACCTAGTGACCTAACTGATGACTTAAATGATTTAAAATAAGACAAAGCAAGCTTTAAAGGGGTCATATAATGTCATTTTTGTACAAGCTAATATGATTCTTTAGGGTCTAAATTAAAAGTTTGTAATATACTTTAATTAAAAATTCTCATTAGTATTGTAAGAAAACACTCATTTTACCTGGTCAAAAACAGCTCTGTTTTCAGCACGCCGTTTCAGTGCATGTGTCTTTAAATGATAATGAGCTTTGCTCACCCCGCCCCTCTGTTCTGTGCGTACACCGTTTAAAATAATAATACAAAAACCATAACGCGTTGTTCATTATAAACGTGGGATTATTAATTATATTGAGAACGTCGTACATAGAAAACATGCCATAATGTACCCTGAGTGTAAAAATAGCCACATTCATCGTGAAGCGTGCAAGCTATTTGCAAAGATTAATATAAAGATTAATATAAAGGTCAATAAAACGTTACACTCACTTGTTCTTCTGGAGGTTCAGCAGGAACAAGAATAGTTGGTACTGATCCTCTTTTCTGGAGCAGCTTCTTAGCAAAAACAGCTTAATACTGACCCTCGTTTGTAAAGCAGTCTCGAGTCTGGTGAAATGATTCGCGCAAACATGACAGCATTGACGTTGATCGTGGGGAATATTCCCTTCGAAAACAAACTCAGCCACTGCGTCTTCAGCTGTACGGATTTAGAAACATCATCAATATGACTGCTGTGTTCGTTATTACACCCAAGAACAGAACACCACAATCGTTAGACGTCATTCTACTCAGCACTCCAGCTATCAACAATGAACGCGCGTCGGCGCGTGCTATGATTGACAGCTCGCTCACGAGGGCGCGAGGGCGGGTCTGTGTTTGAAACGCTGCTGTCAATCACCCATCGTGGGAGGGGCGTCGATATTGTGACGTCACAATATCGAACAGCTTGATTTGAGACGGGAGGAAACATTATAAGAAGATTAAAAAAAAAACACTGGATGGATTTTTATCATTTTATGATGGTTGTGTACAGGCACTGCCAACACACATTTCAGTACAATCAACTTGTAAAAGTGCATGTACCATTATATGACCCCTTTAAAATGAACTAAAACTACTAAGAATAAGTTTCCCCCCTGAACAACTGTTTGTTTCCTGTGGAGAACCAGGGTTCCGTATGCCAAGCTCTAAAATAATTTGAGAATCACATGCAGTGCATTATGGGAAATAAAGTGTTCATCCCCCCCTGATCCAGAAAATTATATTTATTAAAGATGATGAAATAATGAAAGAATGATGAAAGAATATGTAAATAAATACATTTTTAGGTGACATTTCAAACATGTTGTAGATTCATCATTATACCCTTTTTCCAGTTAATGAGGAAAAATTCAGTTTTTCTATTTTTAGTGACAATGCCATAGAAAAAAAAGAGGAGGGGAGTAGATTTTTGCACAATAAAGTAAACATGGTCTTGTGAGGAGGAGCGCTGGAAAAAGGGGGCAACGGGAGGCTCTTTGCAGAGGTTATGGATGAGGCCTGTTTCCTGCTGTTGAAGTAAACTCAGGCCGCACAAAAGAGGAGATGACGAGAACATATTCACTGATACAGAGCCTCTGTTAACAGCAATTCATCTTGTTCTCTCACGTGACATTATAAGATCTGAATTAGCTTTTCTGCCACATATTGATTCAGGGTTGATGTAAGATATTCAGAGTTTCAGAGTTACATTCGACTTACACAAATGCAAGATCAGTCAGTAAGGGTGGATAAATCAAAACCAGGTGGGATACTGTTACTGTCACACTGTTTGGCTCATTAGACCTTCATAAATAATCCATCTTCCTCCTTGACTCTAAATACTGCCATTTATTCACTTGAATGGAAAAAATCTGTCAGAGCTTTGGAGGGAATTGTTTATGAACAGCCACATTACAACACAAAGACGTTGACAACATCCTAGTTTCAGCACGTCCATTTATCATCTTCATTTGTAACTCAACATATCTGCATCCAAAACAACAGCTGAGTCATTTAATTCAGAAAAGCGGCAACAGAAATCTGAATGGTGCGATTCTTTCTTTTTTTGAACAAAACTACATTTATATGAATTACTTGTCAAAAGCGGCTCCAGAGCCAAACCACAGCGCCCTACTTGATCCCATGCTTTTCTTGGGTGTATCTCCTTCAGACACCCAGGAGATGTGAGACCTCTGGGGAAGAGATGTAATCATGAGCAGAAGCCGCAGGCCTGTGACTCAATGCTAATAAATACCTGCAGTGACTCAGCAAATGAGTGGAAAAACAGAGGCTGTTTACTGAACGTTGTGACTCCAACCTGTAACTGATTCAACAGTCCACGCTTCGATCTGCCTTGATTTTAACCAGCTGAAATGGAAAGTTATAATAATAGAGTGGTGACAGAAAAGACACTAAGCAGGAGCGATACATGGATTTGGGTTGCATTAAGAGCTAAGAAAATCTTCCGCCTTATGCTAACAGGGATAAATATTTTATATACACACAACTGTGCAAAAGGATGCATTAAATTGATCAAAGGTAACTGTAAATACATTTAGATTTTAAATAAATGCTGTTCTTTTGAATATTCTATTCTTCAAAGAGTTCTGGGCCGAAAGCTTAGGCAGCTGCCTCGCTGCACTATCAAGCAATGACTTTGCAGGCAGCGTTTGGGCACAAAGGTACCTTATGAAACTGATTTCAGACATATTTCTGAGGCAGCATAGCGGTTTAATGATATACAGCAAAATAGAGTAAGCTTTGGTGATAACTAATCAAACATGTAATTACAACAACAGTAATTTCATGCTATAAATAACATCAAAAGTAGAAAATGTGGGGTAAAAACGTACATTTACAAACATACTGACCACCAACTGCAACTTTTAGATGCCATTTTTATTTTTTAGCTCATAACTCACAGAATGGAATGCACAGGACTGTAGGATCTTTGAATCTATCCGATGAGGGTATCTCAGAGACAGGAACTGAAGCTAATATTGGATTCGGATTTGCCTCTGAGTCCTAAAATATTAAGCAGCACAACTGCTTTCAACATTGATAATAATAAAAAATGTTTCTTACACACTAAATCGGCATATTAGAATGACTTCTGAAGGATCATGTGACACTGCAGACTGGAGTAATAATGCTGAAAATGCTGCTTTGCCATCAAAGGAATAAATCACATTTTACATTTTATTCAAATAGAAAACATTTTAAATTGTAATATTTCACAATATTACTGTTTAGCTATGTTTTTTATTCATATAAATGCAACCTTGGCGAGCATAAGAGACTGTGTATATAAAAAATGTAATCAATTTAAATCAAAATTTAAGTTTTGTGTCTTTAAAGCATGACTAGTCGCATATATATGCTTTGTGTCTTTTTTTACTGGGTCAACAAAGAAATAAGATTGATGACTCATCCTGCACTACAAAGATTTTTGTCCAATCAAATGTTTTCTTTAATGAGATTGTTCTGCCGCTTGATAAGACAGACATATTTTATCTATAATAATCATGCAAGTTAGAATTAAAATCATATTAGCTTAAACATCTGAGAGGACATGACACTGTTGACCACAATCCAAGCTGAAGTCAAACTGTATTTTACTTCTGCAGCTATTTCCTTCTCTCTCAAGCCTGGACTATCATAAATCAGGAGCTGCTGATGCGATCTATCAGCCGTGTCTGGTATAGTTTTGTCCACCTCCGCATTCAGCTCCGGTTCATGCACAGACCCTGAGAGAGGGCACTCGCCACAAACTCTCCTCAGTTAGCACCATTGATCACCACTGCTGAAAGATGACAAACATCTCCTCCTAAATGAGGAAGCATTCCTTAAAGCAGTGTTATTATAATCTAATTTTACATACACACAAAGTAAACAGTGAAACCAAGCAAGAATTTCAACAATTGTGGCATAATAAAGCTGTTTCTGATTAAAAAAAAATACAAATTGTGGTACTTCTACCAGGTTAACCCATGAAAAACATATATATTTCATGACCATTAATAATATTTATTTTGGTAAGTTTCCAGGTTGGTGCATGGCGGAAGGAAATTTTAATTTAATCAAGAAAGCAAATATGAACCGGCATATCAGACATGCACTAAGACAGCACGTACCTTAACCAGAAAGACAGAATGGATAGATTACATGAAAAACATGCTGTAAGAGCAAAACAACATTTCTAGTGTTAAAAAAAGAAGCACAATATAGTCTCATGGACTGAATATGAGAGGTCCCCACTGAATCTGACAGATTTTGAGAGTGACTTTGAGTCAGCATAATAAAATTAAAGACAGAGGTTATATTTAAAGGGTTATAGTTTACACAAAAATGAAAATTCTGTCAGTAATTACTCACACTCATGTCGTTCCAAACCCGTAATACTTTTGTTCATCTTCGGAACACAAATGAAGATATTTTTTATTAAATCTGAGAGCTTTCTGGGAGGAAAAACATAATTTAAGTAATCAATGTGGCTCCAGTGTTTTAACCTCAATTTTATGAAGCGACGCAAGTGCTTTGTTTGCACACACTCAAAAAAAAACCGTTATACTGCTTTATTTACGAAAATATCGACCTGCAATTCAGTAGGGGGAGAACCACGACGCATGCGTGTTGTGTTGACTCAAGACCGGAAGTTATTATATTATTATTATTATGTAAATATAGAGATCTCGGATTTCATCAAAAATATCTTCATTTGTGTTCCGAAGATGAACGAAGGACTTGAGGGTGTGTAATTAATGACAGAATTTTCATTTTTGGGTGAACTATCTCTTTAAGAAAATGCAGAAACCTTCCCTTTGCTTGAGCCAGATCTGGTCTTAGTTAACAGATCTTCTTTATAGGCACTTTTTAAGAACAATTTATAGCATCAGAATGATAAGATCTACGAGCCAAAACGTCAGTCCTGTCATTTAAAATGTAGGCTAGGCTATGATTGGCATAGCTCAAATTTCATTGAGACATTCATTCTACTTAACTAATTTTGACTATGCAGAACGATTCATTCTAATCAATGAAAGATACATACTTTAGAAAGATAGACTTTTTTTCCATGAGGAATGCTGGGATCATTAAATTTACTACTGACCTGATAGGAATAGCAGACTTTTTAATAGCCAAGTCAAAGACTGCGGAATCTTTCTTTGATGTGTATTTTCAACTTGAATGGTGCTATGGAGACTTCCCTTGTTTTTGAAGCGTTTCAAAAATGACGAATCTTAAAAACGCTTAAACTGCCCACTAATCACTTTTTAATTTATCTCATGTTGTTAATCAAAAAAACATTGCAGTTTAATATCAAAACCAGAGATTAGCTCTCTTAGATTTGCAGACACAATATGTATATTTCTGAGGACGGTTCTACAGTGCAATGCAGGGCGAACATTCACGATTATTCTTATCTATAGGCTAATCTTCAATGGGAAAAGCTTGACATATGTCCGATGACCTGATAAACCCCTTTCAGCAGCAGAGATCCACACAAAGATGTGCGACAAGCTTTATGGTTTTATGTGGTAATATTTTCTCTGCGTTTTTAAGTCTTGGATTTGTTATGTAATAAGTAGCTATATATTCAGATCCCCTTTTTATACTTAGGTGTAGATCAGAGTGCATAATCATTCATGTGTCATGGATGAGATTGCATAAATAATAAAATAAAATAAGATTAAAATATAAAATAAAATAAATCACAGCAAGTTAAAAATGTTGCTCTGCAAAACAATTTCCCACAGCACTGGCAATAAACGATGGTGAGAAAAATGGGAAGACATAACAAAAATTGCCCAAAATCCTTCAGCAGCCTTTTACTTATAATGTCTGACAAAGAAAGCAGCAGCAGCAAAAATGTACAAACTGTGTAGTAACTAGACTTGGTAACACAGAGATGCATTCTACATAGATAAGCGTAAATGGCATAGATCAAAATGCTTATAACAGATAAGGTTAAATCTCATCCTGAAAATAATATCAGTGATAAAGAAAATATGTTTATACAGTGGTCACACAACTCATTGCAGTGTTTATAAAACACTGACTGTGCAAGCGAATGAGACTGTTATTTCTTTGTGATATCTGGGATGGTGTAAATCAGTTAGACATGCATAGCACGGAGATGGAGGAGAGCTGAATCTCAGCCAAAACCAACTTCACAACAGGGGATGAGAAAACTCAATACGGTAGAAACAAAGGCAGAATGTGAGAGCATCTAAGGTGTGCTTCAGTTTCATATACACTGTCAAAAAAAAAAAAAAAATTACACAACAGCTTGTTACTGGGGCAGTATCCTCAAAATGTATCCTAATATGCAGCATTTATGCGTAAATAAGATACAAAGATGTACCTTTTCCTGTATTTTTGTGCATTGCATATGGAGAGGTATATTATCTACTCAGTTAAAAACAGAAGGGTGTTGATGTAATGATATGACATGAGTACGTATGATTGATTTCCTTTTCAAATGTATTACATGATACTGTACAATTATAGCAAATATAATCAGTCAGAGATATTTGAGTTAATTCATATGGTGCATAAATGTTAATATGCATTTATTGTATTTTTTTTGGACATTCATGAAAATGTTTCTTAATGGCTGAGATTTTAAAACGGGCACACCCTGTGTCTAGCTATACACAGCCTGAGGCCAGGCTTTAGTCTAGGTTTTTGGAGCATACTGTATCCTTTCAAATTGCTTTTTAATGAAGGACAAATTTGACTCTGACCCCTCCTGTTTCCCTTTTGCCTTTTGCTACGCTTCAGTTACTTTGAAACTCCCCATCCGTGTTTTGATTTGAACTTGGAGGAAGGAAGACAGAAGACTCAGGTTTGACAAAAGAAATCAGTAGGAATTTAATATTTGATTTAAATATGTACAGATGATTTAAACTGTACTGCTGCTGGAATGTAGGCAGCCATCTTGGAATCTGTTGTTTTCCAGACTATGAGACAATTAAATGTCAACTTTTAAAATGAATTGTGCAAGACAGACTTCAAAAATGTCAGACCCCTCTTTGAGTTGCATTTGTTCTGAGTGCTAAACAGGGTCCAGTTACACTTGAGGCAGTGGCGGTATCAGGCATGCACCAGGTAGCAAAACAGCCCCTCTGGTCATTCAAATGCTTAAATCTCTTTCCATCGAGATTGTAAAAAAAAAAAAAAAAATGCAGGGCACTTCAGAAGCTTCTTTTCAAAACAGAAAATATCCACTGTGTATTACAAAAGAAGGTCCATTGTCTAGTGACTTACTCTGAAAGGTGAATAAACTACATCCTAGATGATGGGCCAAACGTTTTTTCACTCTAAATTTACTAACGACCCAACTGTAAGTTATGTAGACTATACCAAACTTTTTTTATTGTCAGAAAAAGCAGCATAGAAACAGTGTGAGAGAGCTGCTGTTTTGGAAGAAACCCATTTATATACAGAAGAGTCTTTGAGGTTTCACCAATTTCTCGAAAGGTCTCCAGATGAGCCGAAAAAAGTATGGTCCTTTTTTTTTTTCTTTTTTTTTTTTTTTTTTTACAATAAATTAGCTAAGATGCTAACAATCTAGTTCAAAGGGCAAAGGACAATACAACTTGAAAAGGCCTATAATACAACACTATGCAACATTGGAAGTTTCAACACTTTCAGCCTTTCTCTTTATAAATAATAAAATACAACAATCTTCCAATCATTCACATTACAAGTGTCACAATTTTCACAACCGCACAGTATGGTGATCCTAGACACTATACAATGATAATACACTTATTATGGCTAGCATACATATAAATATACATACAAAAAAATGTCACTAAAATGTAAGAACTCCTTCTCTCAAAGCAATGGGAAGTCCTTCATAAAAAAAACATATAAATGAAACTGATTAGCATTTTTTAAAAATACAAAAGAAAGAAAAAATAACATCTCCTGGTAATAAACAAATATAGTGACATCAGTTTGAGTTTCTACAGAGTTCTCATTGCGGCCTACAAAGTATGACAATAGCAGCTATTTTGGATGGACTTAACATAACACTGGAGTTTCAAAGCAGTTTGAGTCATCAATATAAAAAGAAACAAACAAAAGGAGCAGTCCACGTCTTGCCTCCCTGGCCAGCCAGTGAGACAAAACAAAGCAACACATAACTCGCTTCACATCAACACTGCGGTGGCTCTGAAGAAGGGTAACGTCGCCACACAATGTTTTTACCCTTTCAGTTACCAGACACCTGCGTCACCATCATGGCTTAGCGACTGATTCTTCATGCTGCCTTTTTCAGGTATGCAACATTGCTAAGAGTGACTAATATAATGTCTTATCAAAAGACATAAAATGGCCTCCACAAAATGGAGTGCAATGTAGCATTAAATTCTCATCTCAGCCTCATCACTGTGCTCCAGAGAGTGCTCTGTGGTGCTGATGATGGAGGCTGAGGGACCTTGAGTGACCCCGAATGGGGAGACGGCTGGGGACCGCGCAGCAAGTGGGGACAGAGAAGGGGAGAAACTGGGAGACATTGCTGCTGAGGAGATGGAACCCTCGTGGCTTATAGGTGAACGCCTTAGCGATGCTAAGTGGTGGAACGTCCGTGCTATGGCGGGTTTCGGTGGGACAGATTTGGCCCCTGGATGAGCCACTGAGGTAATGAGGGGTGGAGGGTCAATTCTTGGCTTGGGGTCTGTCTTGACTTTGGGTTGAAAAGGTCTACGTGGGTTGTTGGGAGGTAAGCTCTCATCTTTTAGTCTGGCAATCTCTGTGAAGACACTGGCTAAGGGTTGGAACTGAGGGCACCAGTTGAGAAGGTAGTCCCAGTTGTAGCTGCCTCGCAGTTCCTCGTCACTTGCCACTATGGCTGTGAGGGAGCCATCAACTGAGGGTTTTCCATCCTCAGGGAAAGCATAATCTTTCGGATGGGAAATATTCAATCCACGACCTACTCCAAGGTAGCCCCCACCTTCATCTCTATAGACAGGGAGCTGACCAGACAGTAGGGTACCACTGAGACTCCCACTGATGCTCCCCAATTTCTTATTTTTGAACCACTGGCTTGCATCAAGTGGCCCTGGTTCACAAGAAATATCAGAGAGTTGGTCTGCATCCTGTTGGATACCTGAATCAGGGCCCCTGGCAGAGATGTGCTCTTGCATTGAGGAGGTGATGCTTGCAACTCTTGGGTACTCATTGATCATCCGGATTTCATCATCCTCTGCCGCTTCGGCAGATCCCCGTCCACTGGAGTGAGAAGGATCTAAGGATCCTCCTCGAGTATAGGTGCCTCCACCTGTTCCTTCTTCATCACCTGCATATCCAGGAAGTGCTTGATGATAGATCCTGTCGCCCCCTGCGGGTTTAGACTCATCCAAGTTTTGCAAAGCTGTGCCTGAAGATACAGTACTATTCCCTGTGTCTTGTCCTTTCTTCTTGCGCTTTGATCTTACTAGATAGAGGGCCACAGCAATAATGACTAACAAGACTATTACTCCAAGAGAGGCAGCAATTATGCTCACAAGGAGGACATTAAAATCTGTTGCGAGACCAAAGGATGTGTTGGTGACATCAATGGTTAGCTGAGCAGAAGCTACTCTCGATGTTTCAAGGGGGCTGTGTGCGGTAACATCCATAGTCATTAGGCGGGTTTCCCTCTTCGAGCGACTTCCACCACTTGAACTGCCAGAGCTGTCCATCTTTAGGTAGATTACACCAGTGGTCTTATTCACATCGAAGTAAGGAGAGGAATTGGGGAAGGAGTACAGTACAATGCCATCCATCCCACCATCCTCATCTTTGGCCTGTACTTGCCCAATGCTCTGACCTTTCTTGGCTCCCTCTGGTACCTCAAAGGACAAGTCTGAAGATGTGAAAACTGGGTCATACTCATCCTCCCCTGTGACGTAGACCTGCACTGTGACTGTAGCTGAGTTGTTGCCTGCATCCACAGCCAAAGCAATGAAGTTAAATGAGTTTACCTTCTCAAAATCAAATATTTGCCTGGTACGAACTTCACCAGAGTTCTGATCTACCAAGAAGAGGTCTTTTCCTAGGCTGGAGTGGTCCATCAAAAAATACTTCAGCTGTCCATAAACTCCTGTGTCATAATCGATTGCATGTAACACAGTCACGGCAGAGTTGGGTGGCTGGTTCTCACGGACACTGGCCGTTAATGTAGCAATGGGAAAGTAAGGTCTGTTGTCATTAATGTCCTTTACCTCTACATTAATAGGAGCCAAGGCAAAATGACCATGGCCATCTGAAGCTTGTACTATAACCACATGGGAAGTTCGGCTCTCTCTGTCTAAAGGTCTTTGAAGCTTCAGTGCCCCAGTCCACTGATCCACAGAGAAGAGTTTCATCTCATCTCCAGAGCTGATGCTGTACTGGACCTCTGCATAGGGAGCTGAATCGGGATCAGTTGCAGTCACACGTAAGAATTCTGTACCAGCAGCTGCCCCTTCACTCAAAGCCACTAAGTACTCAGCTCTGCCAAAGACAGGAGGGTTGTCATTCACATCAGTGACTGTGATGATGGCTGGTACGCTGGAGCTGCGTTGGGGAACACCACGGTCCGAGACCGCAATGGTAAGGTTATAGCGTGATAGCGCCTCAAAATCCAGTCGCTCCGCCAGGATCAGGGTTCCTACGGTCTGGAAGCCATGGCCCTCTATGAAACGAACGCTACTCTCAATCTGGAAAGCATTTCCAACATTCCCACTGGCGATTGCAAAATCAAAACCAGAGTTTTCCTGAGATAGGTCTCCATCTACTGCCTCTAAGGTCAGGATAGTGGCTCCAGGTAGCTGGTCCTCAGACACTGTGGCTTTGTACTCCAACTGATGGAATATGGGGGCATTATCATTGACGTCCATCAGCTGAACTTGGACCGTGGCAGAAGATGATAGAGGTGGAGATCCTCCATCACGAGCTTCGACGACTACACTCACAGAGGGCTGCTCTGGGTCAAATTCTGCTTTCTGTCTGATGAAAAGTGTACCTAGAAAGAAATTGGAAGTGCTTTTACTACAATGTTAATGCTATATAGTTTACTATATGTTAAAACTATTGGCAGTGGCTATTTAAACTACATGCAAGTAGCTGAACTTGTAGGTAGATGCTGTTTTTATTTACTCAACCCACCACTTCATGTACATATCATCCACTACTAATTGCACTTATTATAAACAATTTATTTGTTGCAAGATGCTATTTGTTATAAATAGAATATACATGAGTAAATGCCACTAATATGTTTAGTATAAAGCTTATACCATTTTTAGGATCAATGTAAAACCCGTCCCTCGTTGAAGACAATACTCGATAGGTGACCTTTCCATTTTCTCCTGAATCTCGATCTGTTGCTGTTACTGTGATAACAGGACTGCCTGGTGGAGAATGTTCTGGAAGTGTTACCTAGAAACCAAAAGCAACAGCAAAGTTGTTATTTGGCATGCTTTTTCCTGTATCCACAGCGATGTCATTTTGAATAAAAGCATCTGGTAAACGAACAAATGCAATCATAAATGACTGCATACTTTTTACTGGTGTGAATGGAAACATGTACATTTATTCTGGGATAAATGTATGTGACCCAAGTTATTTTGCCATCCTAATCCATGAGAGTCAAACCCTTTTTCTCACACTGAAAACTTTTCACAAAAGTTAAAAAAAGAAGAACAAAGCCAATAAACCTACATCAATCCTAATAAAACAAGATACAAATTGTGTCACTCCTTTTAAAATACTTCAAATGGTAGAAAGAAAAAGTTACCTGATATAGATCTTGTGTAAATGTAGGTGCATTATCATTTATGTCCTCCACCAGCACAGTTAAATTGGCTTCACTCTGATGCTTTGAATCTGAAGCTCGAATAGTCAATGTGTACCATGTCCTCTCCTCAAAGTCCAGTGGTGCTGTCAGAGACACACGGCCGTTGTAACGATGGATATCAAATTTTCCCTGTGATGGAGCGTCCAGCTGCAAAGAGTAAGACAGCACTGGGCCAGAATCCACATCATTTCCAGTAACCAGGGTGATCTCAGTGCCGATAAGAGAGTCTGGAAGAGGGAAGCAGGGACACAACATTCAAATACATGTACAGTAATAAAAGTCTTGTCTTTTAGGTGCTTGTAATTTAGTCTTTCAAGATAAAGGGTCAAAGGTCACCAGTTAGTTCACTTACTCTCTGGCACTCTAATTTCCCGTGGCACTGGGATGGTAGGACTGTTGTCGTTGAGGTCGACAATAATCACTGTGATGGTGGCAGTGCCTACTAGCTTGGGGCTACCACGATCAGTGGCTTTTATCACCAACCTGATGCAAATGAGATAAAATAAAGGGTTAGATAATTCTTTTCTGACTTATATCACGTGAGAGATGTTTCTGTTCAGTTTTTTGAGATCAAGAGAGAGAACAAAAGATGTCTTCTATTTTTGGAAAAAATATTTGTGCAACAATCCAAAAGCTCTAACAGACCAAAAATGTAGTAAATTAAAAACACACCACTTTATACGGGTAGGGGAACATTTTAGAAACAAAACACATGAGGTAAAACTACGAGGGCTTGAACACAAATGACGCTGGAGAGGACAGTTACATTCCACAGAACAGACGGAAATTAAAGACCTGCAGAGCAATGACTTCATTGGCCGAGCAAGCGCAGTACACATAATATACACTCACTGTGCCTGTGTCCAGATTTCCCTGTCCATAATGGCCGTGGTCGTGATGCTGCCGGTCAGAGGGTCAATTTTGAAAAGGCCACTTTGACTTGAAGACTCAATGGAGTAAGTCACCTGACCATTCTGACCTTGGTCAACATCCTCTGCCATAACCTAATTCATACAAAAACAGGTTAATCAAACAGACAGTCCAAAATGAACACTTGCCATACATAGTTTAAATCTGACACTCGCTGATGTAAAGTAAGAAATATGCGAGGGAAAAACCGGTAAATAATTCCATTATAATATGGTTAAAAAAAAGTTTCATGACAACTACAGTACATTTTCTCAATTCACTCACGATTGGCTAGTATGGCAAAAAGTTACTATGTATGATTGGAAAGTTGTTTGTAGAATATTCACATTTTAATACTTTTCCAATGTGTTTTCAATTACCTGTGACCTTTTAGAAGTACAAAAAAGTAAAAGACCCCTTGCCTGAAGGATTGGAAAATCATAGCCCTGTGCTTCATGCATATAAGCCACATAGTTCTGCAGCTGGAATCGGGGGAGGTTGTCGTTGACATCCTGAAGAATCAGGTTGACAGCCATGAAGGAGCTTGAGGATGTAGTTTCAGCCTTCACCACTAGGCGGAGTCTTGGAGTGTCCTCAAAATCCAGGCCATTTGAGCTCTGTACCCAGATTTCACCTATGAAAGCACCAATAATGCATTGAAGTAGGTCAACTGACTGCCATTGTTAATAAGAAATATTGCTTTTCATCTTTCTGATGAGCTTTTGTATGCATCTTGTCAAAATCTTGTAAAAATTTCCTATCTGACCTGTACTTGAGCTGATGCTGAAGGAACGGTATTTGTTCCCACTGAAGATGGTGTAAGTGATGCCGTCGCGGGTGCCGTCAGGGTGCTGAGCCTGAGCCTGGGCGACTGCAGTGCCTGTGGGGAAAAATACACACAAAAAAACCCCTCAATACTCTTCTGCCAAACTCACTTAAATTGATGGATTGACTTTCAATGCTTCACAAAACTGACTGTGCCTGCGAGAGCTGAAATACAATGCTGCAGTTTTCATCATGCAGTTCATTGCGAAAGTTTTCAACTGCCTCATGCCAGTACTTTGAAACGACAATTGCACAAAGACTAACTTTTAATGTTATCATTCCTTTTTTCCATGAAATGGACAGCAAGGAACAATTTCTTGCTTTGTGTAACAATTAAAATCTTCCAGAATAATAGCACACCAAATCTTTTGCTGTAAATTCTCTGCGTACCTTTAGCTGCATTCTCTTGTAAGCTAACATCTCTGGCGTTGCGAGAGAATCGAATGCCCTTGTAATCTTCCTCCTTCACATAGACCATCACCACACCTAGAGAAGACTGAGGAGGGCTGCCTTGGTCCATAGCCTCCACTATGAGGGTGCGTTGGGTTTGCGTGAGGGTCTGCAGCTTCTCTGTGGTCTGGATCTCCCCTGTTAGCGAGTTAATAGAAAATCCTCGGACTGGCATAGCAAAGCGGTAAAACACCGACCCATTGGCTCCAAAGTCCTTATCTTCTGCTCTCATTGTGGCCACCACCTGATGCGTGGACACACTACCACTGGACACGTTGATAATCAGTGGGTCCTGGATGAAGAATGGTGCATTGTCGTTGACGTCCAGTATGGTAACGGTTACCTGGGCTGTGGCGTTGCGAGGTGCGGCGGGTGAAAGGTCAATAGCATACACTTGGAAGGTGTAAGAAGCTCTTTTCTCTCTGTCCAGAAGCGCTGTGGTAGTGATCCGCCCCGTGTCTGGATGCACTGTAAATGCACCTTTAGCTTCTTGGCTAAGGAAGTATAAGATCTGCCCATTTTCGCCCTCATCCACATCTGTGGCCTTTGCATCCAACACCCCAAAACCTACAGCAGCATCTTCTGAGACATCGACGGTGTAGCTACTGCTGCCAAACTTGGGGCTGTTGTCGTTTACATCAAGGACTGAGATTTCCACAGTGGCAGTGCTGCTCAGTGAAGGGCTGCCATGATCTTGAACCACCACTTCCAAGGAATAACTGTTCTTCCGCTCTCGGTCCAGAGGTTTTGAAGTAGACAGAGCTCCAGAGGAACCGACAAGTCGAAAGTCACCATCTGGGTCGCCAGCTAGAATGGAAACACACAGACAAAACATTTGTTAATAATCAAGCAGAGTGGGTCTTGTTTTTATAAGAAACAAGTCTGCAATGTGAGCAAAAACAGTAACGTGCCTTGACCGCACATAATTAAAAAATGCAATATGTGTTAACTTACACACTCTAAATCTGGTTTGTAATCCACTGTAAAAGCTTTTCTTCTACAGATTCCTCTGTACAGAATAAAAAAAAAAAAAAAGTTTTACCAGTGATCTTATAATTCAGTCGTCCACTCTCTCCGGTGTCCAGGTCTGTGGCTTTGAGGCTGAACAGCTCCACGGGCTCTTGGTTCTCAGGCACTTCCAGACTGTAATGCTGCCGCCCGAAAGCAGGAGCATTATCATTCTCATCCAGCACTGTGATGTGCACTTTAGCCTTGGCAAAGTTAGGGGGTATTCCTCCATCTTTTGCATACACTATCATATACACAAGATATAAAGAGGGTTATTAAGTTTAGTATAAGTTTTGATAATATTATAAATTATAATTATATAAAATGATATTTCTTAATAGCACATAATACTTTTTCAGGCCAGTGTTGTTATTGTTAACTAAAACTAAACTATTAAAAACGTTTCGGTAATTGAAATCATCATTACCATTGAAATAATCAAATAAAATGAAACATTTTACACAGTTTAAACTTTATAAAAACTATTTATTTCAGTTAGTTGCCAAAGCAACATTTTTGAATTTTCGTTTAAGTTAAATTACATTAAATTAAAGCTAAACAGAAACATAAAAAACCCATATAAAACTATAAAAGCACAAAACCAAAATTAAAATCAAAATATAAAAAATAATTAAAAAATCTTAAATACAATAATAGTTTATAAATAATACTAAAATAACACTGTTTTTCAACCATAGTATGTGCAGATCCTGGCTGTGTTTATGTACCTGTTACAGTGTAGTGGTCCTGAAGTTCCCTATCTAGAACCTGAGTGACAGATATCACACCCGTCTCTGGATTAATTGTGAATCCATCCTCAGTCAGACCACCGTAAATCACTAAGCCATTCGTGCCTGCAACAAAAACAGAAATATATAATCAATAATTCTGATCATAATCGAATACTAGCTTATTATCTATCTACTGAATACTGCACAGTAAACACTGCATGCTGCCTACTATCTTTTAGTAAGTGAAACCTTTCAAAGTATACTACATTGTTGCCACATGATCTCACTAGGTTGCATGTGAATGGCTTCCAGTTATGAGCTAAGAGATTGACAATAAATTACATTTACAAAATATATTATTTAAAAGAGAAATAATTTAAAGGTACACTATGTGACTTTTTAAAAGAAAAAACAAAACAGAACAATGGTTATCCTACTGCTCATAAAACATTCACTACTAGGCTTAAGAGATATAACCAGTTTACATGGAAAATATCTTAAGCTGACTAGCTGAAGACATTAAATTCCAGCGCAATATACTATGAACTCTGTTAGAGAGCTACATATGGAAATTTATCTGTTCAATAAAATACCTTATTCACCTGTTGAGTAATATAAACTTCATCTCTGCATCGCTTTTACAACATTTCAAATCCCTCAGTTCTCAACATCTCACGCCAAGCCAGTGTTGATTCTCATTTTATTACGAGCTCTGTCTCAGTCTCTTTTTGCCAGCAAACACTCCTCTGTTCGACATTTTCTTTATAAAAAAAAGTGTGAATCCTCGGAGGTTTGAGATTTAACAGGCTCCATGTCAACTTTCTCGCTCATTGTGACAACTAACCTATGTCACTCCCACACAGTAGCCAGAGCAAATTTTCTCTATTTACGGATATGACGAGACATGCACAGACGGGTGACACATGTACAGTAACCGCGAAAACCATCGCACTAGGTCTATAATATAAACACTTATAATAGGCTTACCATAGTGATCAGGTTAAGAAAAAAGCATGTTTTGTTTTTTGTTTTATTCTTTATAATGACAAAAGCTCTTTTCTCTGCATCTTTGAGTCCTCACCTCATCCCTTACCAAAACCTTGACATATTTTTGGAATTTTTATTTAGAATTTGTGTAAAAATTATCTTTTGGCAGTCTGATCAATTATTAGTATGTGTAGAGAATGCTATTCCAAACACAGCCTGTGGCTGGTAACAATCAACCAAAGCCTCTTTCCTTTCATTCTGAGTTAGAAGATGTAAAAGAAGTTGTGAACGACCTGATTTGAATTAAAACAGAAGTGCAATGTCAAATGTCAAAATATTCAGGTTCAAACCTTTTCATCTCGGATTTAAGACCGGTTTCATTAGTAGTGGTCCACACAAGTGTTAAGCATGGACTAAAGACATACGAGTGCCAGATTGCGTGCAAAGTTAGCAAGCTTTGGCACGAGCACCTGCTTGCTCAATTAATGCTTCCTGAAAAATGTCTTTACAATCTCTCTTTCATACTCTCTCACTAAACCCAGGAGGCTGAGAATGAGTCCCACATACCCTCCACAGGAAGCGTAAAAAAAAAAACCCCACTGCCCTCACTGCAACTCAACATAACTGCTTTAACCAGATGGCAAAGTTTTCAGACACAGGTCATGAATATCTGAAAGGTTGAAATACCCAACAATGCAGGTGATTCTTTTCTATAGTAAAGGAACATTTAACACATGGATTATTGCAGAATAATTTTTTTTTTTAAAAATCACTCACCATGATCCCGGTCTGAAGCAGAGACCTTCAGAATGCTTGTTCCTGCTGGCTGGTTCTCTTTGATTTGGGCTTCAAACTCACTGCGTTCGAACCACGGTGCTTCATCATTTACGTCAATTACTTGTATAGACAGAACTTGAGTGGTGGAATGTTGGGGTATCCCATGATCCTCCGCGACAATTGTGAGATTGTAGTTCTCCTGCTCCTCACGATCCAGAGGTTTAAGGATGGAGAGAGAGCCTGGAGAAGAGGAGAAGAGAAAAACATCTGTAGATCTGCTGCACGCTTCACAGCGCAGCCTGTGGTTGGAGACGTGTGACCGAGGTCAGAGAGCTGTTCTGTTTTATACCATGCATATTTGTAATATTTAATTATGTACATGCCAGACAATATCTTAAGCTGGCTGGGTAACTTTGATGAGGATAGGAGATCATTCATGACATAAAGTAGCCCACCACAACAAATGCTGTGGAGATTACAAATAGAAAAAGTACTGTTTCTGTACAATATTGATGTTATCCAATGGAAATATTATAGTATATAGCATAATACTGATGATACCATAATATTACCACAGAAAAAACCCCCCAAAAAACAGGGTATTACCCAGGGGGACAAAGTTTGGCCGGTTAGCTTGAGCAGTTAGTCCTTACTGGTGGATGCCATAACTATGTGGACAAAAAGGATGTGTCTCCAATGATGGCCATTCAAAAGTAGCTGTATAATTTAATGATAATATAATATAATATAATATAATATAATATAATATAATATAATATAATATAATATAATATAATATAATATAATATAATATAATATAATATAATATAATATGTTTGCCAGCTGAGAAAATACCACTGAGATTAATAGGGATGCTAGCTAGCTCTAAGTATATTAGAGCTCTTTGCATTAGAGTTCTCAACGGGCCTGAAAATTACAACCCGACCCGACCCGGCCCGTGGCTTTTAAAGCCCGGACCCGATCTAACCCGACACATCAACATCTGCCCGAACCCGGCCCGCGGCCCAACGCGCGTCGGATTTTTTTTTTTCTCATACACGTATTATAATGACCAGCAGACGGGAATTCAAACCAACCTTTAATGTTCACGCCTTTTAATAATACAAACAATACAAACAACTGAAACAATAAACTTTAAAATATCTAAATAGGCTGTAGTAGCGACGGTGAATTCACCTGCGGCAAGTTTACTTTTCACCAACTCCATCTTCTTCTCTCCAGGCTAAAGGCGTGCACGCAGCGGCGTCAGGTCTGCCCCCGCCCCTCTCCACAATGCACGTTGCACGCAGCAGCCAGACTTTCTTTACGGTGAACAGCAGCGATGATTAATAAAAAAAATTTTTTTTCACTGAGCGGAAAAGATTAAGCCCGAGGTCCGACCCGACCCGAGTCATTTGATTATATTTTCGACCCGAACCCGCGGGTCCCGTCGTGTTTGTCGGGCCGACCCGACCCGTTGAGAACTCTACTTTGCATGCTTCAAGGGATAATTCATCTTTGCTGGTCCTTTTTTAACATAAATTTGTTCATAGAACAACATAGAAGTCAAACACAATATCCGCTCCTGACATAAATTTTAGCTTTATTCATCCTCTGTTTTTCTCCTCAGTTTAGCTCCTGCACTCTCTATAAGGAATTTGAGAATTAAGTTTTTTGCTGACTTGCTGGTATGAAGACCAGGGAAGAAAGTTGTTGTCATGGATCCATTTTTGATCCTTTCCAGCTATACCTCTCTGCACTGCTGTCATCAGCAAGACCCCGAGCGAGGGTCACCCAGGATAAACACACCCCTGCGGTTGATATGGCAGCCTGACTGTTTGCTGACTGCGAAATATTATTGTGTGTTTGTGAGAAGTCTGTGTGCGGCCTCTTTTTTTTATTTATAGTCCACCTAACACACTCTAGCTTTAAACACATCATTGAGATGTTTGAGCTGGCTTCTGCTTCTGGATACGGTAGCTCTGGTTTTGTGCTTAACGTCCATCTCTAGACCTCTTTCTTAAAGAGTCCAAACAGTGTGAAGACTTTCTGCTTAGTGTCTGGTTAATATCAGCAGTGACTTTATTGTGCGCTTTAACCCAACTTTAATATATAATATACAGTATATACAATATGCCTGATTTAGAACAAAAATTAAACACTAGCCTAGACCATAAACCATCTGACAATAATGGAAGGGAAATCATCTACAGATGTTCAGTCGATTAGGTGATTTTGTCAATTTAATCCAATTTTGTGTGAGCTGTAAATGGTCATATTCTGGGAGGTTGAGAGGAATTTCAAACTAACACATGCATATTTCCAACGCCAAATCAAAGAGTGTGCGGTCGATGGGCCAAAATAGAACTGTGCTCCCACGAATAAACCCTTCAAGAAACTGATCTGCTCTGCTAAATTGCTTCTGGCTTTGAGCGAATGAGAGAGAAGTAATGATTCTTACCACTGTTCGGGCTGAGGCCGAACCGTCCTGCCGTGTTTCCTGACTGGACCCTGTAGGATACTCTGCCGTTTTCGCCCTGATCTGCATCCCGGGCCATGACGTAAAGCAGCACAAAGCCCACCGGCTGATCCTCCATCACACTAACAGCAGTCGGGGAGCTGAAGATCGGAGGATTGTCGTTCTCATCAGTGACGAAAACTCGTGCCGTCACCGACCCCCAGAGTCTCTGATTGGGGTCCGAGGCTGAATCCGTGGCATGGACCACCAGGAACAGGCTGGAGGTCTCCTCATGGTCTAGCTCTCGACCCAGTTTCAAGACTCCTGTGACAGGATCTAGACTGAAGAGATCTGGGTTGTCAGGCCACCGCTGTTGGATAGAATAACGTACCTCACTGTTGGGGCCACTACCATCTTTATCAGTAGCTTGGAAGGTATAAATGGAGGAACCGGCTTGTATGTTCTCAGGAATAACAATAGTGACAGGATCTTCTGGAAACTGTGGTGCGTGGTCATTACTATCCTGCACATTGATTTCCAGCTGAACCATGTGAGTGTTTGGATAGGCATTGGAGAAATCATCCACCTCGATCTGTAGAGTATACCGTGACCCTTTTTCATAGTCCAGCTCTCTAGCCAAGTAAACATCTCCTGTCAAACGGTCAACCATAAAGGTTCCTTCATGATCTGTGCCTCCCACTACCAGGTAGGTCACCTGACCATTTGAATTCACTTCATGCTGGTCATGTGCTTTAACTGAGCCAATAACAGAGCCTGGCTTGGCACCCTCCACTGAGTTGAGGGTCATGGATAGGGTGTTGGGCTTTGGAGGGGTCCTTGTGGAGCCAATGACCTACAGATTGGGAACACAATGAATTTAGAAGATGTAATGTAAAATGTAAAAACAGAGGATAATTTGTCATCATTAGCCATATATACAGTATTCCACAATTTACAACGCATAGGTGTGTTCTCATTGTTTTAGATGTCAACAGAGTGCACAGTACTGAACTAATAAGATGGAATGAACCTGCTTGCCATTTCCCATGTCTTTGAAGTACAGTAGAGCTGGAAAATGTTTGACAGGGGAAGCCTTTCATACTAATATCCCCATGAAAAAAAAAAATGAAAAAAAAAAAAAACAGTACACACATACCAGATCACAGGAAGGAAAGCAACAGAAGGATTGACGTTGATCCATTTCTGGGCTCTCTCTTAGGTGCAAAGTACACTGGACTTTCAAAATGAAGATGGTATTACTGATGGTATGTAAAATATTATCTCGAGATTGCTCTGGTGCAAAGTTCTGTGGTGCGAGCGTATCGGCGTTAGCGCTACCGTGTTAGGGGACCGAAGTTTGCAGCTTTCTGTTTGATCATGGGGAACCACAGCTGGGCCTCATCAGAGCCATCTGGGAACACTTGATTCAAAGGTGCATTCTCCCCCGTCTCTCTCTCACTCCATCTCTCCCTTACTCTCATCTTCCCCATACAAACAGGGAGTACAGAAATTGCATGCAACCGCACACTCTACAATTAGCCTCCAATTCCCTTTTTGAAATCACATCTGTAAAAGCACTAAAGATATTTCGCAACAAAAAAGAACCAGCAAGAATAATTTTGCAGAGAGTAAACTCTTTAGAATCCGGATTCTTTTACATTGGAATGAAAAGCCATGGAAATGATCCTATTGTCAAAGATATAGTTTGACATGTCTGTTTCACGCAGTTCCATGCTAAACATTGGGATTAATACATGGTTTTCTGTTACAGTGCGTTCCTCTGGAGCAGGAAGTAATCCTGGGAGTTTTGAGGTGTTTGTGTAGAAAGGAGCTGGCCTCCGGGTCACAACTCATTTCCCTTCTTGAATATTGATACCACAGCTCAGGGGACTGTGAGCATGATGATAGTTTGGAACAGTCAAAGGCGCTGTTTCTGAACTCCCTGAAAATGCCTCGATTGTAGTCTTGAGTTTTCTTCTGGGAACGTACACGTCACAATATTCATCATTTAAATAATTCCTGCCCAAGGCATATGCAAAAAGGGACGAGGCCTGGTTGAATTGCATTAGTAGTGTGTTATGGTAAGGGGCATGACATTTCCGACACACGCTTTAACTGTTGACCAATCACAACACATTGGTCCAGCCGACCAATCAGAGGAACATATCGCTTTTTTGAAGGAGGGGCTTCATAGAGACAGAAACTAAAAAGGGGTGCATTTCCCGTACAACGACGTAACTCGCTGCTTCGTGCATCATTGAAGAAATCAACTAGCTATTCACGACTGTTTCCCGAAACCGTATTGTCGCAAATTTGTCGTTCAACCATGTTGGTAAATGATGTCACACAGGTAGTGGAGTAATAACTTATAGTGAATCCGTTAGAGATCGAATTAATGCTAGATTTTTTGCTATAAATTACAGACATGACATAGGCTCATAGGCATCATAGGCTTGTTCTTGTGTACTAGAGCACGTATGCACTCTTTAAAAAGTGCTCTTGAGAAACTAAAAGACATAATTGACATTTGTATTTGAAACAAAATATATAGATTGTACTGAATGTCAGCTTGCTTATTTTGCTCAAGATAAGGATTTATTAAGTCCACATGTCATGCAAACAAGAAACTATGCTCTTAACCACAGCCCGAGAGCTGTTTTCCCAACCACACAACGATGCTGTTTGCGAATGTTCGTTGGAACTATGGTTTCGGGAAACACCATCTCATTGAACTATGCTGAAAACGACGGAACTTGCAACCACAGTTGGCAAATTATGCTTTCGGGAAATGCTCCCCAGAGCAACAATGTAAAATATGTAAAATATGTGAGCATGAAAGCATGAAAGCCTTGTTTTTGACTCCAAAAACAAAATTAAGACTTTGTTAAAGGGCATAATATGGCCTCTTTAATACGTCGGCAGATTAACTAAATAAAAAATTATTAAGGGTAGACTTATGACTTGATCCAGTAAGCAACCACCTAAAAAATGTCAGATATTTTTTAAAATAAAATAAAAAAAATAGTCTCACCTGTACAAGTAAGGCAGTTGAAGTGCTCTGAGATGGAGCTCCACGGTCCGAGGCAGTGATAGTGAAGCTGTACTCTGCCTTTTCAGCTCTCCTCAGGGGGGAAGAGGAGCGCAGCTCTCCGGTATTTGGGTTCAAGGAGAAACGTTCTGCTCTGGAGCCTTTAAAAGCAAGGACAAATGGAAGCATAAATATAGACAAATATGGTAGTATAATTAGCTGTACAATACATCATATTAGGCACAAAGATAACTGAGGACATATGTTTACATTTAACATTTTGCATAAACATCCTCCGGCAATAATAATACCCAACACACAGGAAATATTCTGGACTCTTGTTTACCTGATAATGAGTAGAAAATAGTGCCATTCTCTCCCTCATCTGGGTCTTTGGCGTGAAGAGTTCCTAATAAAGAACCGGCAGGAAGACCCTCCTGAACCTGGAAAACATCAAGCAAGTTTTTAAACAGCACAGTCTGGCTGCTTATACTTGATACAAACAACTTCAAGAGTGGGAATGTATCCAAGGTCACATAAACAATTTTTGAAAGATACTATGTACAGACGTAATGACGTTTTTATGATGTGTAAACTGCTTTAATAAACACAAGCACCTATGTTATGACATTGATTTAAGGCTTTGAATATAGTCTGTGCCAGTCTGTTTCTTGCCTGAATGAGAATCTCCCTGCCAGGCTGTGTGTGGCTGAACGCTGGCGCGTTGTCGTTCTCATCCAGCACGGTTATATGGGCTGTTCCGGTGGCGCTACGTGGAGGTGTACCACTGTCCTGTACCACCACAATGAGCTGATAACTGGACTGGTGCTCACGATCCAAAGCTGCCCTGGTACTGATTTCACCTACACATGAAATTTGGGAGTAAGTCAGAATACTCAGTCTAGAATGGTGCAATTGATTTTCAGTGGTGTTGTTAACTAAAACTAAAATTATTATCTATTAAAACTAAAATTGTTTTCATAAATTGAATTAAAGCTGAAATAAAACATAAATATTAGATGAAAAACTTAAACCTAAAAACTGATATACAATTTGAAAAGTTAACTGAACAACTGAAATAAAAACAAATTTAATTAGAAATACTAAAAAAAAAATTACTTACTCTAAAATTAAATTGAAAAGTATGTAAAATATACATACTTAATACAAAATATAAAAAAAATTATTTAAAATATTCATGAATTCATAAACACACAGCTAATTTTTCAAAAGTTTATGGTCAAAAGTTAGAGTATATAGTCTACAACAGGGATTTTCAACCAGACCCAGAAGGTTCTAAGGAGTCCACAAAAAAACTTCAGGGAAAATTTATGTAAAAATAAATAAATAAACAAACAAATAAATACATACATATACATACATTTATATATATATATATATATATATATATATATATATATATATATATTTTTTTTTTTTATCATTAAAAAATAACTTCATTAAAAACATTACTGTTTCTTTCTGCTTTCTAAAAAAAGAAAATGTTTCTGTTGGAAATGACTGAGATGAGATTAATCCTAATCATAGTTATTTTAGTCTACTGATAGCCATAGTTGTGTTTTTTACTTTAGAGCTGTATACATTTAACAGTACATTAATATACAGTAATGTACATTACACCAACAGTAATTTATTTTATAAAAAAATATTTTTCCAATTTTCGCCCCTATTTTTCACAATATAAATGGGTCTTTATACAAGCCTTTTTAATACAAAATATTTGGCATCAAAAAGTTTGAAAGACCCTCATCTAGAAGATTTCTTAAATGTGTAAATGTCAAATGACATTGAAGGGTCAGAATTGTATTCCAACTCACCAGTCCGTGAATTGATTTGGAAGTATCGGTCCGTGTGAAGTAGTCTGTACGTAAGACGGCTGTTGAGACCCGCATCGCGGTCGGTAGCAGACACCCTCCCAAAACCAGTTCCTGCAGGCAAGTTCTCTCTCACTGCCAAGAACACCCTCTCCTGAGAGAAACGAGGAGAGTTATCATTTTCATCCGTCACAGAAACTCTGACCGTCGCGCTGCCGGTCTTCCCCATCTGCCCGCTTCCAGACGTGGCCAGCACAGTTAGCAGGTAGATATCCTTGGCCTCTCGATCCAAAGCGCTCTTAACAAACAGCCAACCACTGTCCGGGGCGATCCCAAATCCTGCTGCGTCCCCATCAGGCCGCAGTCTGTAAGCCAGTGTGGAAGATGGCGTGGAACCCCTGGACGACCCTCCATTTCCATTGGGATCTCTATTGAGTGCCCGGACCTGTAAGAAGTTTGTGTTGAGTGGCGAATTCTCCTTCAGCTCCACGCGGTAGGTCATCGTGTCAAACACGGGACCCTGGTCGTTCTCCGCCTGGATGTGGACCACCAGGCTGAACGTAGCACTAAGCTGAGGCGCGCCGCTGTCTTTTGCGATCACTTGGAGGTCATAGCGAGGAACGCTGTCGTACGACAGACTCCCAATTAGTCGGATCTCCCCACTGCTGCGCTCCACGCCAAAAGTGCGCTGCCCTCCGGCCGTCATCAGGTCAAAGCTCAGCTGTCCATTAGGGCCTGAGTCGCGGTCCTCAGCCTGTACGCGGTACACAACAGTACCCATTTTCGTGGCCTCTAGTAGGAGCAGAGACTCAGAGGATGATGGGAAAAATATGGGAGCGTTATCATTAACATCTGCTACGGTGACCCGAACACGCGTCTCTCCAAAAGCTGGAGGGGAACCGCTGCGCGCTTGAATTTCCAAGTCGAAAAAGGGACGTGACTCATGGTCCAGAGGAAGGCTTGTTCTAAGTGCTCCAGTTTCCGGATCTACCATGAAATAACCATCTGGATCCCCAGCAGAGATAGTGTAGGTGACATCCTTAGAGACTCCTGGAGTGAGAGAGTGATGGGTGAAGATACGTAAGCAGTGATTTAATCTAAAGCGACTTTGTATTCATTACAAGGACAATGTTCTTATGGAATTATTGGTAATGATTCATGGATCATCTCTTCAGACCCTACAAACCCAGATCTTTAACTATTACACTACTCTATGAAAATGAAAATAGGGAAATACAATGAATGAAAGGTACAGACTAGGGATGCACAACATATACAGTACACTAGTATTCAAAATATTGGGGTCGGTCTCTTTTGCTTAATGAGGCTGCATTTATTTGATCAAAAATACAGTAAAAATGTATTTCTATGTAATGTATTCCTGTGAGGGTAAAGATACATTTTCAGCATCATTACTCCAGTCTTCAGTGTCACATGATTTGCTGCTCAAAAAATATTTCTTATTAATGTCAATGTTGAAAACCATTACTTTTGTGGGACCAGGTTTCTTTGATGAATAGGAAGTTCAAAAGAACAGTATTTATTTTCTTTTGAAAATAATGCGAGTCTTTACTGTCACTTTTGATTAATTTAATGTGGAATAAAAAAAATTTTTTTTGAATGGTAGTGTAGTACTACATTGGTTGTTGGGATGATATATCAGATTGTACTGTTAATTGAACATGCAAATTTTCCATATTTTCACATTCCCCCAATTATTACATTAGGAAGATTCCATTATCGAACACTCACTTAAAGTTAATCTTTAAAATGTTATTAATTTAATTAAATGTGTCTTTATCATATCTCAAAATGAATATCAATTTTTCATACTGTACATTGACGTGATGACTAAATTCACTTGTGATTTAGTTTTTTGTATTTTACTTTACCATTTATTTAGACAAAATAGTATCACATTTTAATATCGTTCATTTATCAGTTATTTGCCATAACATGAAAATAATTATTGACTTCCGTATCAGCCAGAACTGTGATATCAGTGCATCCCCTAGTACAGACAGGTACTTCTTATAGAATCCCCCATTATTTTTCATTAAACATCCCAACGAAATGCCTGTGCTATCAGAAAATATACATCAACAAATAATAATTTCCAGCAACATGAGGTAGAGTGGAATCTGTGATGGATGTGACTGTTTAATGAGGTTCACGCAGCAGCTGCTGCTCTATTTGCACAACTGGCTCAGCGAGAGTAAAAATATTCCCGATCAGGCTTTTCCGCACCCTTGACTGTCTTACAGACACCAGTTCATGGTTCAGAGAGCCAAAGCACTGAGGTTAGCAGAGCTATGCGAAAGCATGCAGCAGCACATGGCTACTTATTTTAGATGGAACATGGAAAATGCTGAAACTAACCATTCCTGCCGCTGGCTCTCACTACGCCAACCTCGGTTCCCCGGAGCACGTCCTCAGACACGGTGAAGAAGTACTGCGCTTGCTCGAACATTGGGGGCGCTACTGAGCCAGCCACAACGCTGATGTTCACTCTGGCGTTGACAGGTGCTGTGAGACCGCCTCCATCCCGTGCTGTGATCACCATAGTGATGACGGAGTTGGCCTTTCCATGCAGCGAGCGTGACAGAGAGATCACACCTAACAGCGAAAAAATGCATAAGAATGGAATAAAACGAGATATAGGCTATGATCAGCCCTGAAGACTGTGAATATGAAATATAAGGATACGGATGAGAAAGTTCAGTCAGCCAATCTGACAAGCGATTACTGGAATTAACAACAGGTTGTGGATACTGAAAAGGCCCAAAACTTTTACGGGAATTCTCAAAAATCACCTAAAAATCACCTTAAAAGTAAGAATACACCACAAAAGAATAGAAAAAAATATATAATTTGTTTTCCACACAAGGAAGAAAGTCATACATTGAAAATCATGTTTTTCAAAGTCATTGAGAATTGGTTGAATTATTCCTTTAAAATAAATTTAATTTCATATATTACATTTAACAATAATAATAATAATATAGAATATTATATACATTGTATATATAATTAAATTTATATTAAAGGAATAATTCAACCAATTAAAATATAATATATATATTTATATATTCATTTAATTAATTATAATTCATTTTATTGACCTACCTGTGTCCTTGTTGAGGGTAAAGAAATTGGATCCTCCACCAGGGACAGTGTGATATGTCACTTTACCATTTGCACCAGCATCTGAGTCGTGGGCCGTTACCCTGACAACGGAGGTCCCGGGTGTGCTTTGTGCGCTCAAGCTGACGGCATAGTTCACCGGGTAGAATGTAGGTCTGTTGTCATTAATGTCCACCAGTGACACCTTCACATAGGCGGAGGACGCAAGGCCTCCCTGCAGGGAAAATATCACTTTATATTACTGCCGATAACGACGACAGGATTGTGGATACTGTCACACTTCTATCGAATCAATCTTGATGATTTCTTGTGTGTAATAATGCAGAAGAATACTTCGCAGCAGGATATAATTGCCTTTCCAGGTTAAGAGAGGCCAGTGAGCTAGTATGTACTGCAGTCGGCCTGCTCGCTCTCTTCACAAGGAGCATTTTATGGCTGCATTAATAATTGAAATGGGAAACAAAAAGGGCCACTGCTGTAAGCTTATAAAGGGAAATAGTGTGAGTGTGTGTGTGTGTATGTACAGAAATGTGCCCCTGAGACACTGCGGTTTATTGCCTTTTCATTTAGAGAGCTCATGATTGTTGTTACTGGCAACTGAGAGAGAAAGAACTGAGTGACTGGGCATCTAGGTGCTACACAACAGAACTAATGGTCTTTTTTTAATCAGACTTTATGCTTCTGCATTGAGTTTTAAAGGGTTTTCAACTCTTAAAGCTGCAGTGTATAATTCCAAATGGATCAGGTTTCCCCAAACAGTTAAAAAGCATATTAAATGTATTAATGACCAGCATTTTTCCAAGTGGTCTCACATTTTTGGACACTAACATACAATGTGGTTCTTAAAGGAATATTGCGGGTTGAGGTTTAGTTCAATCGACAGCACTTGTGGCATAATGTTGAATACCACAAAAATGATTGAATACTTGTAAATTACTTGTCCCTCCTTTTCTTTAAATAAAAAGAAAAAAAAAAGAAGTAAAAATATGGGCTACAATGAGACTTATTTTAGTATTATTTATAGTATTTATTAATATATTATTTTATATTTTTAGTTTTCATTTAAGTTTTAGTCATTTTATTTGGTGCTTTTAATACTTACATATAGCTTTTATTTTTATTTCAGTTTTAGTTCAGTAATTTTAGCACTTTTTTAAAGTTTAGTTTTAAGTTTTTCATCTAATATACATATATATATATATATATATATATATATATATATATATACATATATATACATATATATATATACACATATATACATATATATACACATATATACATATATATATATACACATATATATATATATATACATATATATACATATATATATATATATAAGCTTTCAAACCACAACCATAAGAAGTATGAGAACAGCTTCACAGCTCAAATGAGAAAAGTTTTAAATGAATGTGCTTTCAGAAAATTATAAGCTTCAAATTTCTGGCCTTATAATTCACTCACCCCATCCGTTGCAGTGACAGTGAAGTCGAAACTGTCTGACCCTTCGTCTCGATCCAAAGCCACACTGGTGCAGATCTGTCCAGTCTCTTTATTGATGCTGAACTGACTGGGTGGAGCACTAGCAGGCCCGGATCCAATCGAGTACGTGATGGCCCCAAATGACCCACGATCTGCATCATCTGCTTTTACCTGTGGAGCACAAACACAGAGAACGCTGTCAGAATTATAGTCGACTGATGTCATAAACCCTAGTCTTCACAGAGAGCAAGCAGAACAAGATTCAGAGGTCTTAATATGTTTTCATTAAAATAATTAATCAATAAATGCTGAGACTTCGGTATAGCCCTGTTAAATAACCAAGACACTCCAGACATAAATCCCCATCCCTTTCTAATTTCTTTCTCTCTGTCCTCTAGCTGATTGTACCATGGATTTACTGCCAGCTGGTCTGTTCTTGGCCGCACCTGTCTCATCAATCTCTCACAGTGGAGTGGGAAAACAAGAGAAGGCAGAAAGAGAAGGAGAAAAGCGTCTCTTCTCTACGATTCACATTCCCTGCCCTTGAATGCTCGGGTAAAAGTCTATGGAAAGAGGGCCACTGTTGCTGAGAGATGGAGACTCTAAGAAGTGATGAGGTGGAGATAACTGGTTGAAGCTATTGGGCTTCGCCATAGGTGGAAAAATCTGGCCTCGAGTTCAGGAGGGGCTTTAGCCAATTTATGGCAACGTTAATGTGAGGACAGAAGCGTAGATTCATCAAATGCATCCCATATGCAGCCATGCATTACTGAAAACACTATGAGGGGCAAATGTTACTGAGAGAATTTGGGATATTCTCAGGAGAATTCAGGAACTGTTACAGCAGTTGCTGAAGGCTAGGAAAGGGAAAATGTCTTGGATCTCTCTCCTCTATGCTTCCACAAATCATAAAAGCATTTGTTTGTCTGGGCATCCTGCCCTCTCATGTGCGCTAGTTTCTGCACTGCACCTCAATGATATGTTGGTGATATGACCAACTTAAAGGCTGGAAAGCAATCGGAAAATGTGTAAGAGACGTCTGGATCGGGACAAACACAATCTTTTGGATGCAAAAGGAGTCAGGATTGATTACACTACCAAAGTTTGGGGCAAGTAAGAAATTTCTTTTCTTTTTTAATTAACTTTTTTATTCAGCAAGGAGGCAATAAATGGTCAGAAGTGACAGTAAAGACTTTTTCACTGTTACAAAAGATTTATATTTCAAATAAATGCTGTTCTGTCTATTCATTAAGACTGAACACTCTTTTTTTTACATTGCGTGTGCAAGCTTGATTCTTAGAGCTTGATTTTACCCTTAAAACAAGGAAAAGCATTTAACTGAAGACTGTCCATTAGCTGGAAAGACAAACTTGTGAAAACCCATGTAATTTTTGAATCAGATGAGGTCAAGTTCATACTAACTAATGAACTGGAAATATCAGGAAAAATCTGTTTCAGTTGATGTTTTCCTACCAAAATCTACTCCAACAGTTCATATATAATCATTAAGAAGATATTAAGTAAAGGATAATATACAGTACGCTGGTCATTATCGCAAAACATAAACCCATACAGGGGGATCAGGAGACTCGTATCACGCTGAAGAGGTTTATTTTGTGATAATGACCGGCTAACTGTGTGTAATCCTTCTTATTACACAGCTACTTATCAAATACTGTAAGTAAATAAATAGACTGAAATACATTTCAATATGACATTATTTCATTATGTAGAAGGTAAGACTAGGCCTACAGAATGAACATGGTAAAACAGACAATTATACAGTTTAATGGTCAGCAACTGATCTCCCAGAATCAAGCATTCCAGATAGCCGTGAAATGAAGAATTATAGTTTATAAAAAATTGCTATTTTGAAGCTAGTAAATCGCTTGACCTCATAAAACGCAATCACATTTTCACACACGCCACCACAGATAATCTTCTTATTGTCACGCCAAAATAACTGCAGCTGTACAGCTGATTCACATTACAGTCCTGACATGGTAAAAACAGAAGATGCAGAACTTAAGAATCTCAGGCTCCTCAACAGGGCTCCTGCTACCGGAAAGGTTGAGGTCACGACCCCTCAACCCTGCTTTATGCTGTGACCCCTCTCCCACCATGATGCTCTCTGTAAACAATATTACTCTGGTGGTCCACAAAACTTCCCATTCATCAACTCCATAAAGACCTGTAGACCCTAGTGCCTGTAACACAACAAAGGGCTCCTCGCAAAACATTAAGGGGAAATGACCTTTGACTGTGCCGGGGCTGCAAAAAATATTTAATATGGTTGGCTCTGGAAGACGTTTCGTAATTTTCCTTGCTGCCATTTATGAGGACTGCAAAAACCTGTTCTTAAATGCAATCTGGGATGTGAAATCTGGCCAAAATGGCAAAGTAAAAACTATTTTTTCTTTATGGATCCTGATGTTTTTTCCCATATCCATTCCAATAATAATATTTTGTAAAAACAGGAAGTATAAAAGCCTCAAGAGGATTGTCCTGTCCGGTTGCCAGCTGTTAAAAGCACAACTTTTAGTACCTTTTTCAGAACTGGTTGAAAAAAAATCTTAAGGCCGTTTCACACCAAGAATGATAACTGTAAAGATAACTCTAACGATGATAACTATATTACATGCACAACAGCGGATGATAAGACTGAGTTTTGTCCTCTGCCTCTTTAAATGCTTGAGCTTTTTAACGCAGGATGAAGTCTGATTGGCTGTCATTGTTTTTATTGTTCATCAGCTGGAAAAATTGTTCTGAAAGTGATTCCAACAATATCGTTCCTCTGTACCGTTATCGTTATAGTTGTGGTATGCTATACTTTTATATTTAGAAAGATTTTTAGAACTATATATTTATCATTATCGTTATAGTTATCGCTCTTGGTGTAAATGGGCATTTATTCTGGTTATGAAAAAATATAAGTTGTAAAATATTTTGATTCTCATGATGGTCTTTTGTATTGCTTTTAATTTGTTTAAATATATTTTTTAAAACCTCTATTTATTTAAAAAATAAATTGTATAAAACTTAAATATCATGAAATAGTAGTTATACTGCCCTTAATAAAAATAAAAAAAGATTAAAAAAAATAATGCAAAAAACTAAATAATACAAATAAAACAATGCAATGCAAAAATATAAATATTATATAGAAATATAAATAAATATAAATATTGTATATTATTATAAAATTTATCAAGATATAGTTTTGTTGTGCTACCTTTAATATATATATATATATATATATATATATATACAACTTTTACTCAAAACAAAACAAAAATATTATGCTTACTTCCATAAATAATATAAATTGTAAAATATTTATGTCATGGTAGTTTTTGTTGTACTGACTTTTAAATAAACTGATTTAAAAATGCAGTATTATAATCACCTTTGAGAATAATAGGAATTACAAAAAAAGTCGAAAAAATTATGGATGCATTTCGGTAATAAGAATGGAAGAGCAAGTCACTTTTAAAATCTGATCTTGAGGTGCAATTGTTACAAATCAAAATCAAAACACCTGCTCAGAGAATGCTGTCCACATTTCACAATGCATTCCCATGTGCACTTTATGAACCATTCTGGAAGGCCGTAGCAGCTTGCTGTGGTGTTCTGGAGACAGGAATGGCTCATGTGTGCAGTGATAAACCAACAGGTGAACGTGTCCTCCAGAGCCCGACGGTGACGGGGCCAGATCTCGACCTGAATGAGACCACCACTGCTCATATTCTGCTCTGCAATGGTCAACTCTTGTCCATCTGTTTTTACCATTATCACTGTTATTTCCTGTTGGGATTACGAGTGGTGAAATACTATCTTTCAGACAAATCAAAGCCCTACGCCTGTGTTCTTGGGATATTTGGGTAAAGTGGCTGGGATTAAGCATCTGCGATAATGATTCGTCCTGGGACGCTGTGGTAGCCAGACTTTAGTCCCAGGGCGCTGATAGAAACAAGCCTAGCCCACCTGGTGAGCATGACCTCTACACCATCCCTTTTTTCAGAGGACTAGAGCCGATCATTTATACTGCATTAGAGAATAGGAAAAAAAGGAATCCAATAAGATTCAAACATCAAGACTGTGTTTAAGCTGTGGATGATTTGATCAGGTGTGTGTGGTAATGGGGCGTGAAGGTCTAGAGGGTTCAACTGAATGTGTATGTCTGTGAGGTTGGGATTGTGAAAGAAACCTTCTCCAATAAACAGGTCGCAGGTGAGAAAAGCATTAAGGGGCCCGTGAGGCGTCTCGCCCCCTTTTGGGGTTTGAGGGGTGGAGGTCTTATCTGCGGGGAAAGAGCTGATACTGACAGGGGAATGAGAGCAGCACATCTGTTCTTCACACTCTCGGACAGTGCACAAAATTTGTATGCAACTTTGCTGCGAAAATTATTTCTTTATTCACTGTAAAAAAAGAAAAATTGACTTAACTTAAAATTATAAGGCAACTTGCTGCACAAGGAGTTGACTCAACTAATAGAGTTTACTCAACTAGAGATGTTATAGTTAAGTCAACTCAACTATAGAGATGTTTTAGTTGAGTCAACTAAAAAAATCTGTGCAGAAAGTTGCCTTATAATTTTAAGTTAAGTCAACTTTTCTTTTTTTACAGTGTTTTTACTCATCATTTTGTTCTAAACCTGTTTTATTTTCTCTCAAGATATATTGATATATGAAATGTTTTAGTCCATACAGTGACAAAATAACATTGGACTCTGACTTTCATTACACAGACAAAAACAGTTGAAACATTCTTTAAAATCTTCTATTTTATCTGTGTTATAAATAAAACTAGTAAGTAAATAGATAAAGATGTAGTCATTAAGCTTGAATTAAAATTGTATTATTATATATATTTATTTCAATTACATATATAATTATATATCATTTATATTATTGAATTGTTATTAAATTATTTGTGTAAATTGTACATTTATTAAATTAATTAGTATATTTTGTTTGTGTATACTGTACATACATACAACATATTATACAAACTAATTTAATTTATGTACAATATTTTCTGTTTCTGTAATAATAAATGTTAAAATAATAAACAAATAATAGAAATTACACACACACAAAATATTATACACTGTGTATGTTGTGTTTGTAATAAATAAATTATATATATATATATATATATATATATATATATATATATATATATATATACAAATTATATATATACAAATATATATACAAATTTAATTTATTTAATTTATTAAAAAAATTTATACTTTTTGAAGTTTGTACACTTCACAAGAGAGAAAAAGGTCAGCGAGTCTAAAGACTGAAAGTGGGCCGCCAAGATTTTCTGCACACTCATCAGTGCCAATTAAATGTAAAGCTGTCTAGTATTTCTGCACACATGCAAGAATCCATCGGCCATTCTGGCATCAATCAATCTGACAGTCCTGACCAGAATTCCCATCTGCATCACTCCATCCCTTATTCATCAATAAATTAAACAACAGACACAGAGGGTTTCTCAACGTCACAAGAAACAAATCACTAACTCGCCATGCTTTTCACAGCAGATCAATAGTGTCGAGACACATTCAGCCCACAACAAGCAAACAGAACTTTCAAACACCACTTAGTCTTTCTGCTATTACCAAACTCTACAGTTTAATCAGAGACCTGCGCAAAAGTATTGCAATAATTCTGTCTGGATGAAGCCGTGCTCTGCCGTTGAGACTCATCCATTCCCTATCCAGAGCTGCTCTTGGGACAAGCGCTCCCGGAAAGTAGGACTTAACACCATATGCCGTAATTCATGGCTTTCTTGGGTTGCAGACCTCTCAGGAGGATGAACACTTCTATAACTAACCAGATTAGAGGAGCAAAACTGTAATTGAAGAGTTGCATATACTGAATGATCTTGTGGTACAGTAGATTCTTTCCGCTGAAACCTCTCAAAAACATGCACAATAAATCATGAGTCATGAAACAGCAGTTTCATATTAATCTTGACTTACAATACTGAATTTATCACAGCAACTAATGTGCAATATGTTCTTTTGCCTGATGTCACCCCACTGCACTCCATAGTATAAAGAAAAGTAAAAAAAAATTACATCCAGGACAAGGACAAACTTCAAAACACAGCAGAGCAGAATTTGTGTGTATTTAGGGGGACATTTAGTTAGATTTATTTTTCAAACTCTCTCAACAACTTCACAAGCATTCAACAAGATCTATAATATGTAAATATATATATAATAACACACTGATTGAAAGTGATTGCATTATACTGTACATGGTCACTTCCTAAATTCCAGTGGTTTCTTCAGTTGTTTCAAGCTGACAAATGTCTATGTACGTGAATTTTACAGAGCAAACAACACAAAATTGTCCGAGGTTTTTCCAGGGTCACCGCAATTTTACAAGTGCAATAAACAGTTTGTTATTACATTGCTTATACAGTCTCAAACATGTGGTCTACATTATTAATCTTTGAGTTTATCTTTTGCTAGCATCCAATGTCAAGAGGCTGATACTGTAATTAATCTGAATTTTTAACATGATTTTTTTTCTTTCTGTTTTAAACACTGAAGGCAAGACATCCGTTTCAAATGCACATGAACCCACTGACCCAAGTACAGGCTCATACAAACAATTTCAGATAAGACAACAGATCTATTACAGGTCACTGCTTGTCCAACAGATACATTTGTGTTATTTTTACATGGCTCAGCAAACTTATAGAGTTTCTCGCTAATGCACACAACCTTGATATCTGTAATTCAAGATCACCTGGTTAATCTCCGATTTCTCGTTTCGTTCCCGAGGGAATCTGCCTCTTTTAAAATCGCAGGGGTCAGAATAAGTAAAAGAAACTGAGGAAATCCACTACTACAATGTCTCAGGTCTATATCAAGATAAGCAGCAGTGCTTTGGATGTGATTAATTGAGAGCTAAGCAAGATGTCCTTTCCTTTACCATGACCTTTCTGCCAGTCCTTTTCAAAGAGGTTGTGAGTGGCAATATGTTTGATTGAAGATGATATCATTTCCAAGCACTCTCATGTACGTCACAGTTTTAATGTATCTAGACCTATGCTTAGATCTGGATTAGGAATCCAGACAGTTAAAACTACATTTGAGGGTCTCTGTATTGAATTTGTGCATTTGTGAGGCACAGCAAGCAACTTATTAACTTATTCATTGATTTATTTAAATGGATAGTTCAGCCAAAAAAACAGTGAGGGATCAATGAAAATCAATGGGGTCCAAAATAACATTGGGCTCATTTACTTTATGTATAGACAAAAACAGTTGAAAAATTCTTAAAAATCTTATTCAAAAGAAAAAGTCAAACAGTCTACAAAAAATGGACTACTTTGCAGAATTTACAGTTTTAGACTTTAGATCAATATTTAAATATATTTACAAAAAGTAATGATTCAACATAGATCTAACAAGTTTTTTCCCCCTTCAGGGGAGGGTCTCGACTCTGTAAATATGGATTGGTTTGGTAATTTAAATATTTTAAATAGTCCGTTCCCTTGGCAGCATGAATAATGGATCAAGATAAATACAGCTCGTAAATCAAAACCCTAACATTTCATACTCAATATATCATTAACCATCACAGAGAGAATGTAAAACCAGACTAACCATTACTAGTCTTATTAATTAATGGAATCCCTTAACTGACATATGGTGTTATGAAGGCCAGAAATTACAGACCACTCAATTGTCATACTATATTTAAAAAAAAAAAATTAAAGAAAAATGTAATTTCTTTTTTTAAATATATTTATATATCTATTCAATATATCATTAACCACCACGCAGAGACAACCAGCCCAACCACCATCAGTCTTACATATTAATGGGAGCCTTTAACTGGCATCTGGTGTTATGAATGCCAGACGGACCCAGAACCTCCCACACTATGGCAAATGGCAGTTCAAAGAGGAAGTTGGTCTGGCACTCATATGACACTGCTAAAATATGAGGTCTATTATAAGAAGTGGTGAAAGCTAGGTGGTTATTTTGGAGCAAACCTGAAGCTGTTCTTTAATCCAGGCATGAGACAGCAAACCATTCTGTTCATTAATGCGTTACTTAATAGCTGACTGCAAAGCACATTGACTATTCATTGATTAGTGCAAGTGTACTTTTTATCGATACTTTCTAGTTATGTTATGCACAGGATTCACTCCTTTAAGGCTAAGGGTAATTATTAGAATAGATACCCATCAAAAATGTGTGGGACAGTTTGGGTATAATACTAAAATATGAAACAAGTTTTTCTTTTTACACCAACAGTTTGATGAGATGATAATGAGAAATGATGAGAAACACAACTGTGCCATTAGAAACCACTGCAACTATTGTACTATATTTATAAAATAGACATGACATCCCTTATATTTTCTTTTTGGTGGTTTAATGTGAGGAATATTCTACATTTGTGTGGCCACAGAGTAATGGAGAAGGAAGAAAACATTCATATTCTAACAAATCCATAAAAATCATAAAAACCTACTTTTGCATTTGCAACTTGTTAAGTGTTAACTTGGGACCCAAACCTTTCGGAGCCCCTAAAGTTACATGGTGAAGTAAAAATTATATGAGATGGGAGGAAAAATAATATATCAACGCTTTTGCGTTCTCTCACAAATGTTTTGTGTTCTCCCGAGAAACTATCCATTTGCTCGCAAAATCACATTGCTCGCAAAACTCAAAGTTTCGTGGGAGAATGCATAACTTTTGCGAGAGAATGCAAAAGCATTGAAATAAATTTTTCCTCCCATCAAATATACATATATAGTTTTTATCACCATGTCCCTTTAGGGCTCTGTACAAAACAACTAACTAAAATAACAATTATAATGTAGTATTCCTGCCTCTCTGTACCCATACTGTACCCAAAGGTCGCATTGTACTACAGCAAAAATGCTACTTGAATCTGAGTAAGCTGGGGAATTAGGAATACAAAAACATAAACCCAGAGACAAACCAAATAAGAAGGAGAAATGCTTCCAGACTCTTTGGTGAATGAAAATTCATTACTTCCAGAACACATTGTCATTGAAATTGAATTTCCATGTGAGAAAACTATAATTAAGTAGGACAGTGATTGACCAGGGACAATCCAGAACATTCTCTAAACTGGCAACAGATGAGAGCGGACAGATTCCAACCACTTCTCTTTCTCAATGGGTCTATGTCTCAACAACTGCAAACCACACTGGCGAACTCCACTCAGTGCTGTTTGTGTAACACGCTGCACCTTTAAGAAAATTTATGGGCAAGAGCATCTCGCTTCGAGGCCTTGAGCTATGCATCACTACGGAGAATATAAAAGGCTGTATTTTAGTGGTTTTACAGTGAAGAAAGGGTCCCTATAGCTTTTGCAAGATGCCACAAGAGTCTTATTTTCCTTTTACAAGTTTGTGGGATCTAGCCTGGGACTTCCTTCCAGACTTGTGTATGCTTTTGAAGTGTACGCAATTCATGTTGGTTGCTTCCAATTTGTATTTCATGGCAGAAGTATGTACACAGACGAGAAAAGCACAAACTTGTTATACATAATTCATTCCTCTACTTTGGCAACTGAGGTTTGGAAACGGCCGTGTGCTCTGTTTAGGGGGCGATGTGCTCATTGGAACATCACAATACCTACTTCCAACTTTCTGGCAAAGTCAGAATGCGTTGGAAGAAAACTCTTGATTTTTTCCTCATATATGTTCACTTGTCTTTTGTATGAATTGTTAACAATGTATCCTAAAATGCACCCGAGCACATCTACCTTACTATCCCAGGCACTGTAAAGTGGATTCATGTGATTGTTCTGATGGAGCCTGGGGACCAATCCTGTTAAATGCAGGCTGATTAGCATCCCCGCTAGGCCTCTAATGAATGTGAGAGAGGCAAGAGCTCTCCCAGATCTGGCTACGGTTTCCTCATCGGTTCTGGCCTGGGACAGCACGCACACTCATCTATACATGCACACTGATTATAGCACTTCTAAAAAAAAATCTAGAATGTCATTACCACTTATTCAAGAGAGGAGCATGTAATCACAAGGAAAATATTTCTTATATTGTACAGGGATAACATAAGGGAAACTATTTTATAACAGGGTCAATGATAAATAAGAGTGTCTAGGACAAGCAAGACTTCTTTTAGCACATGTATTTTTAAAAACACGTGCTAAGTTCTTAGAAATGTACTTTTGTACTTTTTTTAAAATATAAATTGGTACTTTTATTCAGCAAGGACACATTACATTGATTAAATTGATCATTATAAATTAATCAGACAGGTATAATGTTACAAAAGGTTTATACTGTATTTCAAAGAAATACTGTTCTTTGGAACTTTCTATTCATTAGAGAAACCCTGAATTGTTTTGTTTTTTTATTGTTTCCACAAAAATATTAAGCAGCACATCTTTTTTAAATTTTAATAACAAGAAGAAATGATTCTTGGCCAACAATCAGCATATTAGCATAATGATGCTGAAAATTCAGCTTTGCCATCACAGGAATAATTTACATTTTACAATATATTAAAATAGAAACGGTTATTTAAATCGTAATAATATTTCACAATATTACTGTTTTTACTGTATTTTATTTGATTAACCAAAACCATTCAATAATCTTACTGACACAAACTTTGAACAATAGCGTATGTTGAATGAACACTGACCCAACAACCAAACTGTCAATGGTAACTTCACTAAACTAAGCTAACAAGCAGGGTATCTATATTTAAACACTAGTTTAGTGCGTTTCTGCAACAATATTCTTTTCAAGCAGTCAAATCCCTGTGATTTTAGTGTTAAAGTACTGATTGATTGATATAAATGTCTTAATGAAAGTATGAATGTTGATCTACTGTAGGAACATGTTCTACTGGGATAAAAAAAAAAACATAGTTCAATGAAAACATTGCTTATACTTGAAGCCCACAGTAGTTTATAACCGTTTCCTGCCCATATTATGAGTACAAGCCCATTGATTTATTGATATTACCTCAGTGATGCTGACAAAGTACAGGCCAGAAACTAGAAGAACGCTGTTCTTCTTCCAATATGTCCCCCGACCCCTGACCTTGAATGGCACAAACCTCACATCTCAACACTCTTACACTAAGTGATCCCAGCCCTAAAGAAAAGGGAATGAGGATGGAGGGGAAAAACAATGGAGAAAGGAGGGAAAGAAGGGAAGAAACATAGCATCATCATCCCAACTTCCCCACTCTCCGTCTCCTCTCGGATGGTGTGGTCTTGATTACAAGGCCGCCCGAAACCCAAACAACATTAGTGCAGCATAAACTGACCCTAATATATAACCTACAATGCCTTTCAATGCAGTCGCCACTGTGACAGCAGTATCTTAGTCATATGCCTCACAACAGCTCTTTTGGATGGGGGAGGATGGGCTGAGTAAGAGTGGAAGGGAAGGGGCGGAGCTATAACTCAACATCCTCTCTGGTCTGGGGGAGTTCAGTGGATAAGCATGAGCTGTCAAAGCCCCATAAACATGGGCAGACAAACTGTGCTCTCCCCCAAAACATGGACCTGTTCTCCATACGGTATCACTTGAACTCAAGCGCACAGAGCACCAGGAGTCTTTAAGCTTATTGAGTTATTAAGGTATGCAGGCCTCAGGTAAATCATTCTGGACCCCAAGAGAAGAAATGAAAAAAGTTTATGTGTATGTCAGTTTTTTTGTAGCATTACAGTATCTGTAAGACTTTTTGGCCTTTATTTGCAGGACTGTATGGAGAAAGTGCATTCTTTTCTGGACCACAACTCTGGGTTGATTCTTCTTAAAGGGATAGTTCACATAAAACTATAAATTCTGTCATCATTTACTCACTCTCGAGTCATTTCAAATATTTTCTTTTCTTCTGTGGAACACACAAAAAAAGTTATTTTGAAGAATGGTTCAACCATTTTTATCCATACAATGAAAGTCAATGAACAAATAGCATTGGACCCCACTGGTTGCCACTGTATGGACAAAACATGCTGAAACATTTTTCAAATGTCTCATGTCTCAATGTTTTTTTTTTGTTTGTTTTTTTGTGAACTATCTCTTTAAAAAGTGATTATAAACAAAACCAAGAGCGTGGCAAAGTTTGTGAATTTGAGGTTCCAGACACCCAGACTATAAAAGCAAGATTTGTCATTGCTATAAACAGTTTCTGCCACAGGGTAAATCATGATGGGAGACACACTCGTCTGTAAGTTTACAAATTACATACAAGTATTCATGAAGCATAAAGCCACTTTGTGAGAGGAAATACGCTGACAGTCACATTTGGCATTGATTACGGCAGAGTTCTGCTTTTCCTGTCACAAGTTTCAACCATGGCTGACAAACAGTTGATCAGACATGGTTTAAATTTCAGCATACGTCCTCAAACATGAAAAACAAGGGTTGGACGTCACGAAGCTGAATTCTATTATCACACTGTTGTTATCTTTTGTAACAACATCCAATATAAGTCAATGTGAATTGCCATCTGCTACCCGTTTTACTTGAAGCAACATGAAGCAAATCAGCATATTAGAATGATTTCTGAAGATTATGATTAAAGATTATGAAGGATTTCATTCACAGAAAGTATAAACCGGGTCCATTTTGTTTTCACATTGATTTTGAGTTTTGTTTTTTTTAAGTGACCATTTCGTTTTTTATTACAAATCTGTTTCTAATTTGATCAGCTGACATATCCTGTCATGTTGAAATAACTTAACTAACACTAACGTAACATACTCCACCTGCAGAGGTACACACACTGCCTCTGGTCATGGCCCGTGGACCTTTTAAGGGTCAAGGTCATAGGTCAGCAAGATGCCGTCCAGTTCTTTATCAGCCGCTAGGTCGACCCCTGACCCCTGGCTGCTAGGCTGCAAATGCAATCCTTTCACTACATCTAAAATGAGCTGTTCATTTGGACTGTGACACATGCCACATAGCCAGACAATGAGAGACCACCTGTTATCTTTAAATAAAACACATGCACAAACTTCTGTGGCCTCCGCTCATCTCTTTTCATAGGAGCAAATAAATTCAATTAGGAAGAGGGATATCCTGAGGCATGATGTCACTTGCTTTAGTCAGAGGGTCAGGGACTCTGTAATACAAACTCACACTTGCTTGCTAAGTTTGGGGTGAAACATCGAACCCATTTCAGTGCCATGTGAGTTCAAAGGTAGTGCTGAACTCTAGCAGGGCATCTATGAGTCAGGGAGGTCATGAGATTATGGTTCAAGCATTGCAAATGAAAACTGTGTGAAAAGAGGGAACGGGCAACTCGCATTCATTAGAGAGAATTATGGGAACACAATGACAGTGAAAAATCTTAACGCATCTGATCAGAGCATGGATTTCAATATAATGTGCTTTTCTGTGAAGAATAATCAGTGTACACTGTATATTCTTTAAAAACTTTTCTTGAATCCATAATTAATCTTTTTAGCGAATGAGTCGTTTTCATTCCATCTGTCTGAACAAGAGACATGATGTTTGGACAGTTTGTGATTCAGGCAAAAATTTAACAAAGACGTAATTGAAAGTACTGTTTATGTTTAATTGAGGTTAACTGAACTAAAGGTTGAAAAATGGAGGGGAAAAATATAGATTTATTTTGATGCTAAATGATACTTAACACTCTTTCTGCAGTCTCGAAACCATTTTGTATGGACAAATAAATTAATAAAGGATAATACAATTTGTTTCAGTCAAAAAAAAAAGTTTTTTAAATCAGCTGAGTGAATGATTCAACAGCAAAAAAAAACAAAAACACTGGTGATGAACCTAAAGAAAGGACCACTGCATGATTCAGTGACTATATTAGTGAACTGACTGCAAAGATTCAAATCACTGGGATGAGTCAATTAAACATGATCTGTTAAAACTAGAAATGTTTCAGAATGTTCAGAGCCAAGCGTTTTCAGAAACAACTTTTCAGAAACAAATGAAAACTCCATAAGTCAAATTTAAGCTCCATAAGAAAAAAAAGAAAAAAACATCTCAAGGCCTGAAATCAATTACCCGAACACAGGGAACACAGACCGAAGTATGGAGCGAGCAGGTCAGTTCTACATCGTTTTCCTATCTCATGTAGCTAATGACTCAAGTCTTATCACCACCCCATGACTGAGGCCCATGAAAGATGGAAATCATTTAAAACCACATCCCTTGACCTTGTTCCCGTAGTATCACCACAGAAAAGAAAAATGTCTACCGACCAACTTTGAGATTCATACCCACTTCATTCCTAAAATTCCTCTTGGTTTTCTACTACATCAACACAACTTTAAGTTTCCAGAAGTCATGGGACCACCTACTATAACCTGTGAGGTCAGTTCAAGGGCTGGTCATTGAGTTGCAAGTGAGTTTTCCAGGCATCGTGGGTTGTTTCTCTGCTCCTTGACTGGGACAGAAATGACTTTAATAAGTCTTGATATGAAACTCAACACAATTTCACAACCAAAGCTCTGCTTTTGCGAAATTCCCTTTGACGTGAGCTTACAACATGGAGACCTACTGCACATACCATATTATTTCTTAATTCAGAAATAATATAAATATAAAAATTGCATATAAAATATAATGTCATTATAACATACTTGAAACTATGTAGGGTTGAGCAAGACAGCGAAATACAACTTTTTTAGACCCCCCAAAAAATGTATTCCAAAAATCTAATATCACACAATATATAATGATATAATATAATATAATGTATTTTTTGTTCAAAATGTTACAGCAAAAATCTTAATAAATAAATGTATATGTACCAATATAACAACACAGAAAAATAAACTGCAATATGTACTTTACTGTAATTTAATTTACTGTAGGTTTGAGCAATAGCAATGTATTTACCATTTTATCTCCATATTTGTATTTTTTAAATGTTTATTTAATATTTGATAAATAACATACTATATATATATATATATATATATATATATATATATATATATATATATATAAACATTTTTAACATACAGTTACAAAATGCTTTTATTTTTCAAAATGCCAGACTGACTGAACTTATTCATGGAAATTAAATTAACTTATCACCTCTAAAGCACCTCTAACATTCCTTATACTGACAATGTTGATCCATTTTTATAAATTGCAAGCATAATCAATGCAAGCATATCATTAATGTTGCATTTTGTATTTCTTTTGTTCGTTGTATAGTGAAGGAAGTTAAATTGTGTGAATGAATCCATGCTTTAACAAGGTTGAGAGAAAGGTCACAGGCAAAAATGTTGGTCAAGATTCACTTATACAATGCAAATTAGAGAGAGGAGGAAAGAAAGAGAGAAAAACAGAGAAGGGGGTAAAATAGAAGAAAAAGGGTGATTAGAAGGCTAAAATGGGGGGAAGGAAGAGAAAAAGCACCTCCCTTGAGAGTTCTGCTTAGTGTTAAGGCCTTGAAAAACACTTCAGCAGAACCCCTCCAATCTGACTAATGGAAGCCATATTGAATTAGGCCGTGGTGAACACATGCAGCAGATTGTAGAAGGTGACTCACACACACTTTTATGACCACAGAAATCACAATAAATGCAGGCCAATTGATAGCTGACAACTGTGTAAGCCGGCAAAATCCAAGGGTAAAGTGACATATTGCTCTCAGTCGAACAATAACTAGATTTTGTTTTTGTAAAGGTGCAGTATAGTTCGCTTAACCTGATTTACACTGCATTGACCGATCAAGACCTTTGTGGGTGTGGAAATAGAAGCGCTGTTTGTTTATTCTGGACTTATAAAGGGGAACCAGGCTTATTGATCATAGTATATAATAACACATGATGTAAAGGGTTAAAATCCCAGTCAGGGTCCCGAAGGAGCTGTGTGAATATGAATCAACGATCAGTACCCCGGGGAACATTAACTGGAGGACGTGAATAAATAGCGGAAAGACAATTTGGGGAGTAAAGAGAAAAGGAGAGACAGATGAAGAGATGGGAGATCTCTTGAAACAGTTTCAAACAATAAGACATCCACTTTTAGACTACTGAAGGTCTGTGTTTTAATGTATTGCGCTGATTGTGGAACAAGCAAGGCATTATTTATTTGAACTATCTTGTACCAGAAAGGAGTTACGGATAGAGTTATGGAATCAGAGATGGTACGGAGAGAGAAAAACAGCCGCAGTTTATTCAGACCACATTCCAAGCAGGTCAAGGTTCCCCATAGGATAGAAGAAAAACAACAAATTGGATTTATAATATCTCAGTTGTTTCTCAGTGACAGCAATGAGATTAAATGGAGAGTTTTACTTTAGTCTCAAGAATTTTCTGCCCTCAGCAATCTCACATGTCTCCTCTAGAGGTTCAGAAGAGGTCTCAAAAATGTATCTTACTGAGCTCATATTTGCCAAGACACTAGTTTGCTATCAAGTCATAGCCTGGAAATCCAGACCTAAATCTAAAAGATTAATGGTCTGGCATCGACTAATGAAAATCGCCCAGCTCGAGGGGCGGCACCAAGCGTGCATTTGAAAATCTCACTGCACGCAATTGGATAACATTACAACCAATCACAACAATAAACCCCAGCTACCAGCAGAGCTAACTGGTAGATTATACTCTTACCGCATCCGGTCGGCAAAACAGCAAAAACGTCCTTCTTACAAAGGAACGATTTGAGCGGCGTCTTCTGTTCCTGTTTTAGATAAAAAGTCAAGTCTAACTCGTTCATTGTAGCCGTTTCAAACAACTGGTGTTCATCCATAGCCATCTTGCAATGTTTACTAATGACTTCGACGTCACAGCGCTGTCGTCATCTGTTTAGCTCGCCTCTGGCCCGCCTATATCAGATAACCCGATGTGATTGGTGCAGCTCAGATCGAGGGGCATATTTAATGAGCATCATTATTCGACACCAGAGTAACTCGCTGAGCAAATTCAACTTGTGCTCTCGCGAGCACTCTGGATTACCAGTGTAATCAAGTCAGATAATTCAGTGCAAACTCAAACATGTCTCATCAAATTCAAATGCCACCAAAAACAATGTACACTGGAAAACAGCTATTCGTTTTAAAACAGGTACAACTGCAGAAAATAATATTTCTTGTTCTTCAATTATTTAACAAATTTGAAATTTAAATGCATGGATGGACATGGATAATAACAAATAAAAAATAAAAAAAATTATTCTAAATTTTATATTTATCTAAATGTTTATATATCTACATTTTAATTTAATATTTTAATTCTAAAATGATTTTGTAATTTTATAATAATTGTATGTTTTGTTTTGTTTTTAAACAACAGGCATGCAAATAGAAAAAAAGAGTCCCCTGATCATTTGGTTATTTTATTGGCTTAAATATATCAGCCTATTTTACATATTGGACCTTTAAAAAATACCACCAATATATTTTGTATCCCTAATGTAATACACAATGTTATAGCTACATATACTCTCAAGGCCCATTCACACCAAGGACTAACAATATACTAAAATCATTCTAAATAGAGCCACAACTATAACGATAATGGCACAGAGAAACAATATCATTGGAATCATTCATCAGCTGGAAAAAAAAATGTTCTGAAAGTGGTTAAAAATCAGAATTCATTCTTTTTTAAAGAGCATTTAAAGCAGCAGACAACAAAACTGCAGTGAGCACTTAGAATAAACAGAACAATATCGTTCGCTGGTGTGGATGCTAATATTGTTATAGTAATCTCTATAATTATTGTTCTTGGCTCGAACGGGCCTTTACTGTATGTTATCTATTGATTGATTCATGGCTATTTTTCAGGAGAAACCTCTGATACAGAAAACTGAATTAAATCCCCTGAGCCATGAACGAACAACCTTTGAGCCGTAAAAATCACTCTCTCTCTCTCTCTACACTCAGTCGATTTTATAGAGTAATTGAACTCATTTTCTCTCTGGCTATAAATTATAATTAGATCTGAGCATTTAGACCCCCAGCCCTCCCTTAAATGCACACATGCACACCAATCAATCTCCACCTCCTCACACATGCGCCTCTGATATGATCCAAATGGGGGGTTTGGGGGGAGAATTCATACTTGTAAAGCACCTGTTACCTCAGGGGTGCCCTGTTGTTGTTGAGAAAAGATTTCCGAGGAGCTTAGCAGGGGCACACAAACCGAAATAAAGCTGTCAGCGAATCCCAGCTGCCCAGATGTAAGCGTTCCTTGTCTAGGAAGCACCAGCCTATAGTCAGCCTCTGGACACGGACGGACGCGATCAAAGCAAACCACGACGGTTTACACCACATGCTCAGCACATAATTAAGTCTCTCCCTTGTGGAAAACGGGTCATAAATTATCAGAGTGGTACAGCACTTCCTGCGCACCCATATGCATCCATAACAAAACTTACAAGACGTACACACATATCATAAAGCACTCGCAGGCACAGACGCACACCCTCCCACACACAAACATCCTCCAGACAGCACGCACCAGCTTGGTCCCAATTGCACTCTATTTTCTTCACTTTTGGCTACCTAACGCACTGGGAATGGCCAAGAAAAACACGCCGGCTGAGCGCAAGATAGCGCACGGGTCAAAGGTCGTGAGGCTCCAGCTGGGACGTAGAGAGTCGGGCCGAGAGCAGAGCGAGAGAGATGAGTAAGCGCACGTGTGTTTGTATGTGCGCACGGGTGCAGAAAAACGTCAGAGGGAACGTTAAATCAAGACCTTGTCCTCGCAGGATCGCTCGACCTTAAAGCTGACTGATCCAAGTGGTGTCTGCATATGAGGAGGATAAATAAATGGAGTAATTCTCAAAAATGAAGCCTTTTGAAGCCCTCTGATTTGTTTTTTGTTAAGATGGTCTTCTCTCTATGCTAATGATTATTAGAAATCAGGACCAGAGAGGAAGCTTTTGTCTGACCAGTGTTTAACATAAGGTCCCCTGAGGACCAAAACACAAAACGATGCCTCGACTGCCAACTCAAGCAAATGTGTTTACAGCAAACGCCAAAACAACCACAAAGAAATGAATGCATTTCTATACATTACAGATGTTTCATTTTTCAACGCATTTGATAAATCAACAAATATATAATTATATAATATATAATAAATATATAATTATTGCTACCACTGCTACCACTTTTCACCTCTATATTATATTCATAAAAATTATTAATATCTTAATTTCATAAAAGTATATTTATATAAATTAATTTACAGTAGTCAGGGTTTCCCAGATTGATCATTGAAATGAGAATTTGTGTAAAAACTGTGCTTAATTGTCATTTGTAAATTATCCCTTAATTGGGCTTCATTTGCTTTAAAAATATAATTATTTATTTATTTATTATTTTACATAATGGGAATATGTGACCCTGGACCACAAAACCATACCCGTCACATGGGTAATTTTTTTTTAATTGAGATGTATACATCATCTGAAGGCTGAATAAATACGCTTTATGTATGATAAGCTCCATTAATGTATGGTTTGTTATGATATGACAATATTTGGCTGAGATACAACTATTTGAAAATCTGGAATCTGAGGGTGCAAAAAAATCGAAACAATGAGAAAATCGCTTTTAAAGTTGTCCATTTATGTTCGCGATTGTGCTGCATTCACTCACAAAAATAAATGCTTTATATATTTATGGTAGGAAATGTTCAAAATATCTTCATAGAACATGATCTTTACTTAATATCCTAATGATTTTTGCCATAAAAGAAAAATTGATAATTTTGACCCACAATGTATTGTTGGCTATTGCCTCTAATATACCCGTGCGACTTGTGATCCAGGGTCACATATTATTGTCTTTTGGTGTTCATGAAAGTTTTCATTAGATTCACCAAAGAAGGAACATGGAAGTTGGAGAGAAGAGGAGAGAAGAGGGGAGAAGAGCTCTTAAATTCTCCAGCTGTAGAAAGTAAGTGTCATAAAACAGACGAGGAGCATGACATCATCATGACCTCAATTTCAAGAGATGCCTTTGAGGCTCTCGCACTGTCTGTTTTCTTACATTTATGATTAACTCAAAAGATACCATCCCAGTACATCACAACCACAACTCTGAACCAATAAATCCCTTGTAGATTTTAAATATCCTCATGGCATTTAATGGCCATATTTTTGGTATGACATGACAGGCACGAATAATTGGCGCTACAAGTCCCATTGTTTAAATTTTGAAGTACGTGTAGCAGTCCTTAACGTGCTCTCATCAGGGTCAGTGCTGCCCGTGGGCCGTGTCCTATCCACTGAAAATTAAAGCCTCTTCACGCTGAAGTGTTTCTTCACATGGTTCAGTCCAGAATTCCTGAACAGAGAGCAGAACTAAATTACCTCAGAATTAATCCTTTCCCAAAACTGTTGCTTTATGAGTCCCATTATAACAAAACACATCTGTTACAACACTGCAAACAGAGCCAGCCATCACATCAAACCCTGTAGACATAACACGGACCCCCAGTTCAGTCACCTCCCGGGACGGGACCCATACTGGGTGGATGTTCGTTTCTCGCACCTGCTGGTTCCCCACAGCACGGTTTAACTGAACTCGTTCCTTTAGATCCGTCACTGACGAGATGATGTGTTATTGAGGTAGGAGATGCGCATGGATTAACACTCTCTAACACACATTCCCACACACGGGATGCAAATAAGGAATATGTTTTGGAAAATGAGAAAGAGTAGAGCTGTTCTGTGTGCCAATATAAGCCGAGGAGGATGAGATTATCTTTAAATCACTGCGCCTCTGGGCCTCTGAACTGCCAGCTAAATAAAAGACTTGTAGTCAGGGTGCAAAGCTCTCATCGTCACATGATATGTGCGGCTAAACAGGGCTAGCAGGAAGGTGATTAGCTGATCAAAGCTCCATAAACTGGATTTGGGTTTCAGGGTGGGCTCAGAACAGATCAGTTGGACCATTAAGTGCAATTCTTCAGTATTTAGGAGGGCTGTCTGGAGGTGTTCATCACTATGAGCATTTGGATGAAAGAATTCCTAAAAAATAAATATATATTTATTTATAAATATATTTTTAAGAGAGAAAATAATCTCGAATTGGAGCTCATTATTATGAATATATAATAAAATGAAAATAGCTGTTTCTTATTTTATACATAAACCCATATACAGTACGCACATAACATACATTATTAAATTATATATATATATATATATATATATATATATATATATATATATATATATATCATTTAATAATGTATGTATATATATATATATATATATATATATATATATGCTCCCTCTGCTTTCCAAGATAAATTCAACAAATCCTTGAAATACATACTGCATTTGTTTCATATTTCTTTAATATTGCTGCAAAACAAAATAAATAGTTGTAAAAAGGCATTATTAGTCTTTAAGCCCACACTGTAAAAAAAATTACATCCCCAAGTCAAAAATTTCAAGTGACCGATAACATCTAAATTTTTCAATTAGTCTGACGTATTATTTCTCATTGAGCCAATGTTAACAGACTATTGCAACAAGAATTTCACTTGGGCCAATTGAAAAATTTAGATGTTATCGGTCACTTGAAATTTTTGATTTGGGAGGGTTAGAAATTTTTTACAGTGCAGCATCTGCACTCACAGGCCAAACACTGCCAATATAGGCCAAGAAAACAGATTGATAAGAATTGTCTCTGATGGTATTGTTCCAAAACTGCCTGTTATGTCTGTTTGGCTCTGAGTTCCGCCTGTGAAAACAAAGCTACTGTGAATGGGAACAGCTCTGCATCTCCTTAATATTTAGCTTAAAAGCAGAAGACAAAGCAGCATGTTTCAAATGGATGCTTCCTTCCAAGAGTCTCTGCTCTGTACATTCTGTGAACCTCTTTTCCTGTCCCAGGAAAACACCCGGAATTGAGTGTTCCGTCTGCCCCTTCATTGACTCCCAAGAAGCACGTATTTCCAGCCTAGGATGACCCTGTGGGAGTGTCTCTGTGTGTTGGTCAGCATTTTCGTGCATCGTGTCTAGATATTTACCTCACGTCCATGAACTCCACTAGAATGGTTTCATCCATAATCAAAGCTATTGTATATTTCTCTTCAGATTCAGGATGAAACTCTCTAGTTGTCCATTCCCAAATAAAACCCTGTCTGTCATGTTGTAATGCAGAAACCAGCTCTCTGAAACACCGGCTCTTTGAAAATTGCCTGACCTCTACAAGGACATTACTGCAAAAGTCTTCTATACATTCTCTATCTGACTCCTGCCACTTCTCTTTTTCCTACAGAGTCCCCAGATAAAAGACAGAGATCCTATAATCAAGCTTAGCTGGCAGTCGATTGCAGGGTCATGTTCAGCTCAGCTCAGCACTGGGTGTGAGATAAAAGGCAGAGAAAAAGTGTGTGAGCGAGAGAACTCGTGATGAGACACCCTAATGTTCTTTCTTCAGCTTGAGTGAAATACACACAGCCTCATATAGTTCTGACTTGTGAGGAGTTGCATTCACTTTGCAACATATTAGGAATTATTTGATTACACTTTACAATAAGGTTCAATTTGCAAACTTTAGCTAATTTACAGATACGTATCACAAACCAGTGAATGAATTTTTAACAGCATTTATGAATCTACATTAATGTTGGTTTAGAACTATTGTTCATTGTTAATTCATGTTTGTCCATAATACATCAACTATTGTTAATTTATACTTGAAGTGTTGTGCATGTTTATCAAATTAAATTAATATTAAACTAGATTAATAAATGCTGTATTTTAATATTATTATTTTAATACATGCTTTATAGTTTCAAGTATTAATTAAAAGTTAATTGCTCATGATACCAATTACATTGACTAATGTTAATGAATTAAACACTATTGTAAATTGAATTTGTTACCAGTGTCATTTTATTATTATGTATATACTAGCATTTTTAATATTTTGAATGACTTTTTTATATTTTCAGTTTTCATTTAAATGTTATTTTGTTTGTGCTTTTGTCATCAAATATTTGTTTTTTATATATATTTCTATTTGGCTTAAATATATTTTTAATATTTAATACATTTAGTACTTCAACTTATTTTTTCAGTTAATTGCCAAGACAACATTTTTTAATTTTCATTTCATTTCCTTTTTTTTTTATTCTTTTTTTTTTTTACATTTTTCATCTAATAAACAAATTTTTAGTAGTTTAGTTAACAATAACAACACTGAATGTTACCTATTCTTGGCTCCATTTTTCATTGGTAATACCATATATATATATATGATATTACCATATTTTTCCCTGGTTATATTTTTGTCAACACCACCATGATGTCTTTTTAATAGTGCCTTTGTTGTTGTTGTAAAAAAAAAAAAAAAACTTTTGATCAGGTAAAAAAATGCACACCCTTAAGTAACACTAACGTATAAAAAGATGCTTATACATCTTATTGCAGGCTAATGAAAGCATCTTTCCAATTAATCACATTTCCACTGGTAAATCAGCGCTGTACACATGTGCAAAGAATACTAATTTTAAGCAAGGAGTCACAAAGAACCCCAAAGCTTTCTGAAATTGAAGATGCAAGTTGCATACCAACCAGTTACAGGGTCTGACCTGTGACCTCTGGAGCAAGGTGACAATAAGCATGCATGTTTAACTAGTGTCCCAGAAATGACAGAGTGTGTGTTGGACACATCCACCATCCCTTTGAAGACAACAAATGTGAGCACATTCCACTAGATAAATCACTGATCTCAATATCAAACGCCCAAAACGATATATCTCGACAATATTTTAACTCCGAATGATGGTTCTCACGTCGGTACAGTCAAATAAAACAATGTTGAGGAAATAGCTGCCAACTTCTGTGAACTTCAAAACTTTTACATTTACTGCAGAGGATGTGAGATTGAGGCGACTGACGTTTATGGAGACTAGGGTGTGTGGAGGGGTGGCTTCAACATCTCTCTCCAGAGAGACGGGCTAGCATAGGATGAAGAAACAACACAGCCTTGTAAATTTCTACCTTAAACACTTGGTTCCCTGCAGGCCTATTCTAAACCGGCCCGTCAGATTGGGTTAGCCACCAAATCCAGAGCGCACAATGGCCTCTATGTGCATGAGGTTAGTTAATACCCCAGCCATCTCCTCTCTCTAAACACATGCACGCAGACATTTACTACCATACTTTTTCTCATTACAGTCTTTTGCACATATCAACGGCTCAGCCCATAAATAGTGTCTGCAATCAAATACAACTATCAAACAAATCAGGATTTTAGATTGGCTAATAACATTATAGGGGCTTCTTCTGTAAATACCATGTTAGTTGGTTTGCTAAAGCCAAGTTGTAGAATTACCTGTTGAACACACAAAATACACTCTTAGTGATAAGACATTATTGACTGAAAATCTGCTGTAGTTCCTATATCTCCATTTGCATTTTTGTGTATTCAAATGCAATTGGATATGACACATTACAACCAATACATTTGTCAAACCTGTCTTCATGTGTCTTCATGCAGTATATTTGAATATATATATATGGGAAAAAGGACAAGATTTCTATCAAATAATGGCTTAGATTTTCTTCACCAAATTGTATTTAATTGTTGGTGTTCTACCAAATATTTTCCACAAAGCACTATGGGAATAATTCTCTCATAATGAGGCACAATATTCTTGCCAGGCCCAGTTCGTTATCAACCCAGCAACCTTTGTGTTGTAGATGAACAGTCAAGGTATAAACAGATCAACACAGCAAGTTTGTTTAAGCTCATATGTAGCCTTGGCCAAGCAACTCTCTGACCTCTCCTTATCCGAGACAGAATCACAGACTTAAGTTATTCATCATTCTCTCATGGAACAATAAACAAATCCATGGTGCAGTTTTGCAAAATACCAAAAAAAACAACTACCCTACAAACGTCACTCGGACAACTTGGAGTGAACAACTTTACAGCTTTGGCATTGTCATTGTGTTTATAACATTTATAAAACAATATTGCTAAGTCAAACCCACTTGTTAACTGATGATTCTTCGTAATTATTTGAGAAATTTCTGAGCGAAAATGGTTTCTTTTTTCAATGTATACTGGGTATATATTGGAAGTGATTTGGAACACTGATCATACCCGACTACAGAATAGTTAAGCGTTTTGTCGTGTTGGCACAAGCAAGAAGTTTGAGGGCAGCACAGTTTGAGTAAAACAGCGCCAGTTTGTCCACCCAGTTGTTATGTGTGTGAACCACTACCCATGTGTGTCAGAGTTTCACTTATCACTCCTGCGTGTTTTACCAGGACCTGTGGAGTGCGATTGTGAGATTCCTTGAGGAATGTGGGGCCGCCAGGCGACATTCTCCCGTTTCCGTCTCAGCAAAGTATATCTCTACCTCTTCTACCACCTCTCTCTTCCTGTCTGTCCGACAAAATATATACACACATATACCTCATTCCAGGTCAACACAAGCAGAATCAGACAATGCCCCTGAAAACAGCCTGCGTTTTTTGTTCATTCTGATGTTTTTTTCTTGATGTGTTGATATTAAAGTAATAGTTCACTTAAAAATAAAAATTCTGTCATCATTTACTCACCCTCAAGTTGTTTCAAACCTGTTTGAATTTCTTTCTTCTGCTGAACACAAAGGAAGATATTTTGAAGAATGTCGGTAACCAGACAGTTGATGGACCCCATTGACTTCCATAGAGGGAAAAAAATATGGGGTCCATCAACTGTTTGGTTACCGACATTCTTCAAAATATCTTCTTCTGTGCTTAGCAGAAGAAAGAAACAACTTGAGAGCGAGTAAATTATGACAGAATTTTCATTTTTAAGTGAACTATTCCTTTAACTGACCATGGTTGTTTCCCTCAAAATAAGACGGCTTTATCTTTTATCAAGAAAACCACACATACTAATGTTAAAATAAGAATGTTAAACATTAAATTACAACAGGGAACCTGGGATGTCCAGTTATAATGCTCTACTCCACATCTCTCCAAAAAAGTACCACTAGGTGAATTCACCCATGCATGAGCCTTAGCTTTTTAAAAGTGCTGTGCGGAAATTGACTTCTTTACAGCAATACATAAGGAACCAGTAATTCGGAAAAGCCTGTGGTACCTCACAAACGTTGAAGAAGGGAAAAAATGAAGTCTGTGACCTTGGAGGAAATTCTGTAATAAACCAGGAAAAGGTGTCTATTGTTGGTGGAGAGAGAACGGAAGCTTTGATAATGCGATACTGGCTTCATTTGCAGCACCAAGGCTGTTTTCTTTCCTTTAAGTTTCTTCAGTGCTCTAACCATACTGAGAAAACATTAACTTTGCACTTATATCTTCTCCAACATCTATTTTTAATAACCGGTAGGTTACACTATCTCATAATGCAATGGGCTTCCCCTTTTTTTCATAATTTTCCCCTGGCAGCGAAGAACAGCTGCTGTTCTGTAAGAGCAAACAGCACAGATGGCAAAATCATTGTTGTAATGCAGTTAATATAGCTGACATTACGTTTGGCTCCCAACAAATATCAATTTAACAATGCGGAAACACTGAGCTCATGTGTTGCGAACATAATAAACTTCAGAGGCAAAGACGCATTACCTGAATGGCAAACTGTCAAAGTTTGTTGCCATACAAAAAAAGTATCATAAAACAGAAGAAACAATGTGTCCAGACGTCAGTTTTCCTCATAACTCAGAATTACAAGAGCGTAATAAATATCAGAATTTCATAGTTTGATGCTATAAAAAATAATCACAAAACATGCCAACCATGGCTCAATATGTTTGAGATTACTGTCAAAGCTTTACTTGCCTAAAAACCTCAAGGTGTGATCAAACTTGTAGTTCGGTTCTCTTGGTTCTTTTGGTCCGGACCAAAAAGAAAATGATACATTTAGTCATGGTTCGCTAATTTTATAACATCAAACCTAAAGATACAAAACATCTTGTATTTTGTGACAGAACTTACCGAACATGCAAAACAACGCTGTGTGCTGGGCTAAATGTGCTTGCTGTATGTGCGTACATACTGTAGAACCAGCTAAGAACTCACCAAAAGCTTATAAAATGTGTAAAGGAGTTAAAACAGCACCAGGAATTCTTCCGAAGCACACACAAATTAAGATCTGCTGCAAGGAGATGGCAGTTCTGATGCCTTTACCGAACTGGGCAGCGTATCCTTAAGCAAAAATCCTTTTTAGGGTCACATCTTGTGACATCACAATGTTTTAGGCTCGTTTAAATGTCTTTGGTCCATGTTGCATGTATTTCAGTCAAACCGCACCATAGAAAAGGTGGGTCTCGGTCCACTTGTTTGTTGTGCACCAGATGGCAACTTTCACACTTATTCAAATGAACCACACTAGCAGAGCAATCGCATCAGAGTTTGTTTTAATCGAACCGAACCTGCCAAGTATGAACACACCCTAAAACAGATGCTAAGAGAGGTTTTCATGCTTACTTTTAAGCTAAATGTTTTCTGACTGAAGATTTGTTGGATTTTTAGGATCAACACTGCCATGTTTGAGTAAATGTAAGCGTACATGCTAACAAACAACAACAACATGGCTTTTCCATACAGAGTACATGAAAGAGAAGGCAAGGCTAATGTATCTTTTAAGACTATATTAAACTTGTCTTAGTCCACAATGGTCTTTTCATATCCAATTTCACACATAAGTAGATTCAGAGTAGACGTGAATCTTCACTAAAAACGTGCAAATTATTTTACAATCTGCTGCTTCAGACTATGGCATAAAAGCAACATGTAATCGGTGTAAGTACAGTGTTTTGTGTGGGTGAAGGGACGTTTTATACGGCACGACTGTTCTCTGGGTTTGGCATATTATGGTTTCTTCCATGTGAGCTTGCCAAGTGCTCAGGCTGTTACTACTATGAATGGGCGTCACTTTGATTGGATAAGCCACTAGGATAGACGTGAATGAGTCAGAGATGATTACTAAACACCAGAAAACAAAGAAGAAGAAAAAAGAAGTGACATGTAATGAGGAATTAAAAATCCATGTGATTTTGATTTCTTGATAGGGTGTAAATATGATATTGAGGACTGTGCTTATGTGTCAGTGTTGGTCCGTGTCTCTGAGATGATTGACGGTAATGATTTCAGTAACTTGTTTTGACTACATCCATGTGAGGAGGCTGGCAATGAAACCACATTGCTTTGAATGACAGGAACTCTCTCTGAACATCAAATAATAGACAAAACCACAAACAAACAAAGAATGCTGTCTGCATGTTTGAATGCAACAGAACTTTACCTCAACATTTTTCAATGTATTGTGAGGTAACGTCCGGCCATGTGTCATAAAATGTTAAATATGTCTATAATTAATGCAACATGTAGCAAAGAAGTTCACTGAACAAGTTTTAACAGCAATGAGTGTTAGCTTTAAAAGCATTTTTGAAACTGCGAATACCAAAAACTTCATAACTTCACAAAGAATATAACTTGAAGTACTGGGGAAAAGTGCTTTTGTAGGTTGACTATTGAAGAGGCATTACAATAATCAGTAAAACTACAAAACAGAATGGAAATATTGTTAAAAAACAATAATATTGCTATTTATGCTAATATATGCTTATTTTGATTATATACTACGATGTGAAGTCATTATTTTTTTAAAGAAATGAATAAATGTATTCAGTAAGGACACAATAAATTGTTCAAAAGTGACAGTAAAGGCATTTATAATGTTACAAAAGTTTTTATTTCAAACAAATGCTGTTTTTTTTTAACTTTCCAATAATCAAAGAACCCTGTTGTGCACCACAACTGTTTTAAACAATTGAGCAAACAACATTTTAGAATGATTTCTGAAGGATCATGTGAGGCTGAAGTAATGGTGCTGAGAATTCAGCTTTGCTATCACAGATATAAATTATATTACGTAATTAACACAAATAGAAAAAGAAAATTTTTCTTAATTATTTTCTTATTTATTTTTTAATTATTTTAAATTGTAATAACATTTCACAATATTACTGTACGCTACATGAATGCTATACTGTAGATGTGTTAAAATAGGTCTATAGGTGTGCATTTAGCCTCTTAGTACCCTACATAATACATATAATTGGAAATACATCACTTTGCAAAAAGTAAAATGTGTTTGTGTTTTTTGGATCTTTTTTGGGGGGTTTTCGGCTTTCAAAAACAGGAAAAGCACCATTGTTTCTTACAGCCAAATTACCTTAACCAGAGCCTCATTGTTCCTTTCCACTTGAGTTTGAATTTGTGTACTTGATTCAAATCACTGAACCGTGCACTGTGTAGAGATGATCCAAAGGCGATAATTTCAGTGCTGCGTCTGTGCCGGCTGGGCAGTGCACTAAAAAGCAGACAGGAGACCCAAAAAAAAGATAGAAAAGCCTTTGATACTGAGGTAAATTTAGGTAATGGCTTCCAGAATGTGAGTTTCAGGTCACTGGAATGTTACGGAGAGATCTTCCAGTACTAGTACAGCCTTTCAATGTGACCTTAGGGTTCCCTTTACAGCACCTCAACAACTATTTCTCTCTTTACGCCGCAGGGGATGAAATGTGCTGGGTCATCAACCAACATAAGAGCAATAGGGAAAAGAATCTGGCACAATTTATCAGTGGGGGCAATGTGAAATTGTAGTAAAAGCAAAACTGATATGTGTGTGGCATTCCTATACCTGTGGTGTCAAGATGCCTATGGAGCCTGTTGATGTTTAAATGCATCTGTCAATGTGAAGGATTGAACTCTAGAATGCCATTACAAAGGAAGATCGTTTCACGCAGCATGACACATTCCAATCAATCGCGTAAGCTGAGGGTCAGCGCTATTGGATTTATCAGTTGCCGGAGAGCAGAACGAATGCAGCAGTTAAGCCATGAATCCTGCAGCACACTTGACCTCTTCACCCTCGGTCGGAGTGCAATCTCATACCTAATCACCAGCACATGGGGTCTGTACACCTCAAGAAGGTTTCAGGCACGCATGTATGAGAGGTTAATGCAACCGGCTTGATGAGGAACATGCTTGTTTTTGTGTCACAGAAATCTCAAGAAAACATATCCAGATCATGTTTTGCATTGTAACATGATTTCCATGACAATTCAGCACATTTCCTCTCCAAATTCTCACTGCAAAATACATTTCATTTTAGATAAATTCATTAGATATAAATTGTAATAGTTTTCTATATGAATTATTTTCTTTTAATTAATTAATTTGTAATATTAATCATATACTAGGGCTGGGGGGAAAAAAATGTATTTGCAAATGTTTTCTGTGATATTCCAATTTTGGATGGAAACATAGCTATTGTTAGAATCCATAAAAAATGTACCGGTCAGCTGATGATTGACGCCATTTCATATACTGGCCAACGTAGATTTTTTTCCACATTTGACACTTGCCAAGTGTTAATTTTAGGGTAAAACATGACCTGGACATGGTTCTGTGAGATTCACCCACACACTGAATATATCTTCAGACAATATGGTATTGTCTTGCTTGCTAGTGTCATAACACAAATGTCCTGCCAGTTTTAGAAATTCTGGTGACCTGCCTTTGATCCAGTCCAAATCATTAAGCAAAATCACATTCCAGTAACAAGAATTTTGGATGTACTCAGCTCTACAGAGATATACAACAGAATCAGATCTGCATTAGATCATCATGGTCTTCCAATGAACTCACCCGCTCACAAAGTGTAAAAAACAGACTGATGTGGAGGCAAAGCTCATTATAGCAATTTCTTAAAATGCCTTTGCTTTCCCAAGACACAAAATCTATGGCCTTTTGAATGTTTCAACGTTGGCTCAAGAAGAACAATTAATTATTGAAGCATTTGACTGAAACCGTACCCTGGGAGACCGTTACCCCCGGACAGGTTACCATGGACAGATAGCGTCAGCAGCATTATGTGCTGCCTCAGTGATGCCCAAGCCTAACTATACTGATAGTGGACAGATAAACCAGCAAAACGGGAAGAATTTTCCCAAGAGGGAAGAGAATCTATGAGTACTTTTCCAAACAGTTTACATACTTGCTTATCTAAGCATGATGTCAGCATCAAGATAGGTACAGCGATAAAGAGATTAATTTGTGTATTATGCATCACAAGACTTTCTGCACATAAACATTCACACATGATGATTAATACGTGCTTATAAAAGAAGACGTACACAGACTCAAGAACACACTAGTCTCACCGATGGACACGTGAACAGACGCAGGGCCTGCTGGGATGGTGTGTTGAAGAGTATAGTCTATTTGTTTAGCTCTTCGGGCTTCCAGAGAGTCTGCAGTTTCGAGTATGTTTACCCTTCTTGCTGATCTTATGTCCAGGCCTCCCCTTTGTGTAATGGTGTTGACATGGAGGGAGGGGAAATAACCTTCACATGGTTGAAAAAAACCCAAACCTGTGTTCTCAGAGAAGTGGAGACTGGGGTCAGAGGGTTTACGAATAGAGAAATTGATGAGACAAATAAAGTCCGTGTTTTGTACTACAGGTAATGGCGCAAGTCATGCCGCTGCAAACACATCTGGCTTCCTTCAACTGGGATTCTGGAGGTTAAAGGGTGGATGTGGCGGCATCTGAAAGCAGACCTTTGAAATCCAGTGATTGAATGTATGACATCAGCCTGTAATGTGGTCAATAAAGCCATAGATGGAAAATATAGACTGGTCAAAGGCATAATTTCCATAGTGTAACATTCATAATGGTTCTCTTCATTTGACAATTTGTGGTTACTTTGTTTTCATGATGTTAAATGTGCCCTCGAATGGCTTTCCGAGCAAACACCTCAGTCCAATCCCACCACCACAACACCAACGCAAACAACCCCCCAAAAAACAACAAACGCTATCCTCGTGTTACCTCGAAAGGCTGATCGAGGATGTGTTTTAGAAGTGCATGGCCAGCACCCGAAGTGCTAAATCAATGACATGAGCTCAGCACAGCTCTTCAGGTTTCTGCTGATGAGGTGCCTTCCCCGAGGCAGTAAAATGAGAAAAAAGGAGTGACTGGAACACTCAAGCTTGAAAACAAGTCAGTGGACTGTGTACGTGTCCGAGAAGGGCTCTTTCCAGGAACAAAGAAGTTTAATCAATCGCATGCTTTTTAATTTTTCTCCCAGGCCCCCGTCACACTCACACAAGATGTCTGAGCTGTCGGCAGTCAAGGCCCGTCTCAAGGTGAGAAGCCAAATAGTCAAGGAGGCTGTTGACTGGGTCGACTTCAAACTGTGTTGAAGATTGAGAAATTAGTATCATTTGCTATGTCTGCATCCATGTTGTGAAAAAGGGAATATGTAAAAAAGGGAAGAGAATATGGGAATAATGGAATATGGGAAATATATGAGGAAAAGGGAATATGAAATATAAAAGAAAATATTAAATTAAATATTTGTAAAAAAAAAAAATATATATATATATATATATATATATATGTATATATATATATATTAAATGAAATTCAATTAAATTAAATAACAGTGACCAATTACTTTATCTCTAGCTGTTTATATATTACTATAGTGTATCAATAGATGTTTCCATTCAAGTTAGAATAAAAAAAAATAAAAACAAACTATTGAAAATGCCACTGTGGCTGTTTTATTAAATGTAATAAATTATAAAACACTCTAAACTACGTGGTTGCTATCGATCTGGCAGACTGTTATTATTAATCTAAAAATAATTATGTGAAAAGAAAGTGACCACTGAATGATATGAGAAGCATTAAACTTAAGTATAGCTTTGTAGGAAATCCGTGAAATGGTCACGATACAAAAAAAAAGAAAAAATTGACCAGCAGAATGTTGTGACTGACCAATTATAATCAAGTATTCAAGCGTTGTAATAAGTAATTTCCTACATCTCCGCATTTGTATGGGATTAATATCCTGCCATGATTCAAAACTGAAAATAAAGTTCTGAAAGGTTGAAACTAAGTGTTCGAAAACTCAAAATCTTATAAAAAAAGTTTTGCAAGATCGAAAAATAAGTTTTGCAAGCTTGCAAAATGTAAAAAAAATAAAAAATATCTCTGCAAACATTATGTTGTTTTTGAGATTTCCTTCTTCAGAACTGCAAAAAAAAATTACGATGTTGCGCAAACAATTTTTCAGAGTTTCAAATTTGTCAGTGTTCTCCCACTGTATTAGTTTGTTTTCCAGGTTTGAAACCTTGTAAATGGTGATCTGAAAACTGGTGTGCGAATGTGTGAAAAAAAGTTTTGAAACTCTGAAAATAGAGTTTTGCAGGCTTGCAAAGTGGTAAAAAAAAAAAAATCTCTGCAAACATAATATTGTGTTTGAGTTTTCCTTCTTCAGAAGTGCAACACTCTTTTTTACAGTGTTGTGCAATCATTTTTTCAGAGTTTCGAATTTGTCACTGTTCTCCCAGTGTATAGTTTGTTTTCCAGATTTGAAACCTTGTAAATGGTGATCTGAAAACTGGTGTGCGAATAGGTGAAAAAAAGTTTTGAAACTCTGAAAACTGAGGTTCGAAAGGGCGCAACTTATTACATTACATTACATTTGCACTCCTATTGCAGACTATTTTTTCAGAGCTGAGTTTACAACACCCACTTTGCGGAGATACGCCCTCACAGTTGCGAGCTTGCGACTCACGTGATTTGTGGCAGCGTTGTCACGCAGCTCTGCTCTGAAACTCTGAAACTCAGACTGAGCGAAAATGAAGCTTCGCAACTTCGCAACTTAAAAAAAAGCCTGGAGGGAGGGCCTTCTGCTATTGGCCAATGCTTTGCTGTCTGCTGACGTACAGTCCAATCACAAGTCGTATTTACTGGAAAGGTGGGATTGACCGACTGCTCCGCCAATGACGAAATTCTCACTCTCGAAATTCTCATGCTCACTCGCCTCACACACAGTCTATGCTCACACAGCGAGCGACTTACTTTCCTCAGCTGGCGACTCACTTTCCTCAGCTGGCGACTCACTCTCCTCACACAGCGAGCGACTTACTTTCCTCAGCTGGCGACTCACTCTCCTCACACAGCGAGCGACTCACTTTCCTCAGCTGGCAAATCATTCTCCTCACACAGCGAGCGACTCAGTCATGTACATTGGCCTAATATTATAATAAAATCTCAAGTACTGTATTGGTGCAATAACTAACTTCAGTAAACTGTTCAATTGTTGTGTTGTAAAAGTCATTTATTCTGAACCAATAATCTTAAATTGATTCTCATTGCATTTTTTTTTAACATTTATAAAGGCAATTTCCCCCTAACTGTCATCTTTCAAGTCAAATTCTATACATTTTAAGTCACTATATTAGCCTACTTTTACCAATCAAATTGACTAGTATCAACAAAAAAAATGTGTTCCCACTGCAGAGAAAACAGAATCTGCATCAGAGGTGGCATTTATAAAAAGTTTAATATGCAAAACAAGCATAAAAAAAAAAAAAAACTCAAATATTCAACATGAATGCATGGGGCAAAAATATAAAAATATTTAGTGTATATTATGTGTATTTTATGTTTGTTTAAGGACTGCTGCTGGCCAATAAAAAAACCAATAAAACTTATGAATACAATTGTAGTTAAAAAACAAATAATAATCATAAAACATAATGGGGCATTCATGTTGAATATTCTTTTGAATGGTGTTATCAAATAATAATCTGTTATAATCTGATTGTAATTTATAGGCCTACAGTTAACTAATGTGATCTTTACAAAAACATAATGGTGTATGTAACTTTGAAATGTGTTTTACCTATTTTGATACCAATGTGAATCAGCAAAAATGGAAACGTCACTTTTTCAGAATATTCTATTTTAAAGATAATTTATAAAATAAACTTTTTAAAAAGCCGTGCATCCTGTTAGCGTATCCTGTGCGCTTTCGTCATTGGCGGAGCAGGCGGTCAATCCCACCTTTCCAGTAAATACGACTTGTGATTGGACTGTACGTCAGCAGACAGCAAAGCATTGGCCAATAGCAGAAGGCCCTCCCTCCAGGCTTTTTTTAAGTTGCGAAGTTGCGAAGCTTCATTTTCGCTCAGTCTGAGTTTCAGAGTTTCAGAGCAGAGCTGCGTGACAACGCTGCCACAAATCACGTGAGTCGCAAACTCGCAACTGTGAGGGCGTATCTCCGCAAAGTGGGTGTTGTAAACTAAGCTCTGAAAAAATAGTCTGCAATAGGAGTGCAAATGTAATGTAATGTAGTAAGTTGCGCCCTTTCGAACCTCAGTTTTCAGAGTTTCAAAACTTTTTTTCACCTATTCGCACACCAGTTTTCAGATCACCATTTACAAGGTTTCAAATCTGGAAAACAAACTATACACTGGGAGAACAGTGACAAATTCGAAACTCTGAAAAAATGATTGCACAACACCGTAAAAAAAGAGTGTTGCACTTCTGAAGAAGGAAAACTCAAACACAATATTATGTTTGCAGAGATTAAATTTTTTTACCACTTTGCAAGCCTGCAAAACTCTGTTTTCAGAGTTTCAAAACTTTTTTTCACACATTCGCACACCAGTTTTCAGATCACCATTTACAAGGTTTCAAACCTGGAAAACAAACTAATACAGTGGGAGAACACTGACAAATTTGAAACTCTGAAAAATTGTTTGCGCAACATCGTAAAAAAATGTTGCAGTTCTGAAGAAGGAAATCTCAAAAACAACATAATGTTTGCACAGATATTTTTAATTTTTTTTACATTTTGCAAGCTTGCAAAACTTATTTTTCGATCTTGCAAAACTTTTTTTTGTAAGATTTTGAGTTTTCGAACACTTAGTTTCAACCTTTCAGAACTTTATTTTCAGTTTTGAATCATGGCAGGATATTAATCCCATACATTTGGGGTACCATTTGGGGTACCAAGCCCGAACTTAGCAAAGAGAACGATTTTGCTTTTGTGTTTCTTTTGCTAACATTCTCACAGTACATAATGTGAAAACCAGCAGGAAAACATTCTTTCTATGCTAAAAGGCTGAAATGCATTCAGAGTAGCACTATAGACATCAAGGAACCCTTTTATGACCTTCCACATTAATTAAATCAAATCATTTCATGTGGGCCATAAACGTTTTGATTCATTTTCAGGGACTGCCCGATGATGCCGGCATTCACATGCTCTCTGTCTCTCTCTACATCTGTTTGTTTAATTTTTACTTTGTTCTGTTTTTGTTTTTTCTCCGCTCCACTCGCTTATGGCTCAGCTGCGGCATTCCAGTTTACATTAGTCACAAAGTTATGACAGCTGAGCCCGACACTGTTCTGTATAAGACGCGTCCAAGATTCATGGGTCCTGCTCAAAGAGCAAAACCTTCGCTATGGGAAGACAATTATGCCATACTGAGGAAGAAAAAAAGAGATGAGCGCTGCACATTAAAGAAACAAGACAGCAATGTCAATCCACTACTCAAATCTTAGGTTTCAAAACAGAGACCGCTTCCAGACGCCATCTGCACATGAACGCACTTCATAAACAAGCAACAAAAACAGATTAATTTCAGGCCAGGCTTGAGTTTCCTCTGCCGTTCTCAGTTATACCGAGCAAGAGAGAGTGTGAGCCTAGCCAAAACTGTTTGGCCTCCCCTCCACGTCGCACTTTAGCTGATTGGATTCAGTTGTGCTGAAAGAATGGTCCTTATTAGGATCAGCCATGTTTAAAGACATGTTAGCAGCAGGGAGTCATTTATGAATGGCATCTTCTGACCCAAAAACACTGCTGTCATACTAACTGAATGACTGAAAGGTTTTTAGCAGAAAAGGGTCTTTGGTACTGATTTGTGGCTAGGTACTGTGAATCGTTCAAGTTAAACTGACTCTTTTGGCATAGTTTTGCATTCCTGTGCTCACTTTCTGACCTCTAACCTTTGACCTTGAAACTGTGATTGTAATTCGATCACCAGGAAAGAGCTTAGCTGCTATCTCTTGCCATTTGCCGACCCGAGAGGTGAAACACTTAACCCTAAATCAAACCCAAACCCCGGGTCATCGATTTCTGGAGTTAAACTATTATTTTTCTTGATTAATTCTAATTTCTTTGCAATGTTTAAGCTACAGATCTCTGCGTATGTACCAGTACCTGACGTTTGGGAGCGAGAGTGTTTAGCGCCCAGCGGACTTGTTTACAAAATCCAATTGTTGAAATCCAGGCTTGACAGATGGCCTTGGGTCTCCAATCAGCGCCTCGCGTGAGGAGAGCCTCAGATTGATAAAACAGACATGTTAAGATATTTACACATGTCTGCCAAGAGAGACCCTCTCTGGAGAAACAGGAGAGGGGCCCTCAAGTCCCCCCTCACCCCGTCCCCTGTTCCCTTTCTGTTTAACATGCGTTTCTCAAGCCCTCGCTCAGTTTAGCTGAGCAACAACAGTTAAAGTTGGAGGTTTAAGGGTAGCAATTAAAACAATTTTCTCAAATATCCCAGAGAAAACAAATTAACCAATAGACCAGAGCATGTAGGAATGAGATCATTGCTGTTAATAATGCACATTTTCCCATTACGCGATGTTGCCAATGGAGAACTAAATGGAAAATGTCCTTAGTTTAATTGAACAGAATGGGTTGTCAACATCCAATGGGCCAAATGGATCTACATTTCAGCGATTATGGATTTATGAATTCTACAATTATAAAAGGTGGCACTCAAATACCTCTAACATTCATATTTGAATCTATCATCATTAGTTTCATTTCCAAGATTATAACCTAAAATCCACTGATGTTCACATTGTCAGACCGAAGAGGCAAGGAGTGACATTCAATCTGAAAATTATAGGACACAGTTATAGTGAATCAGCCATTTTATACCTTTTTACTAACAGTGTGGGATATCGCAAACAGGTGAACACATTTGACGTGCTGAACAGATTAGTCTAAAATGGAAAATGTTCTTAACATCAAATGAGATCCTTCACTATCCATATGTATAAGTTTACTTGTGCTGATTTGAGTGTGACTGGTAGACCAGCATAGCCATCGTGTTCAACTTAGTTGGTGAAGCTGGTTGACCAAGAAGCCTTGCTGGTTAAGCTAGTCAAAGTATAAAATATGTTAGTGACCAGCCTGTCATTCTTTTCCATGGGGGTTCATCGCTAACCATCTAAATGTATCTGTCACCAGCTGGATTCAAGCAGCAGAAATCTGCTTATCGTAAGAGACTGTGACTTGCATGTCAAATCATTTAGTAAGATGCTTCACGTGACGCACGACTGCAAGGTCAAAAACTAGCATGTGCATTTCATTACAGAAACCTCACATATGTTTAGCAATGGTTCAAACATAACGGGCATGTTAAACTGCATTCAACATCCAGCTTTCAAAGCAATCTGTTGATCAGGTAGACATTATGAAAACAGGGTTTGTAGCTAAAAGCTGCTGTAGTCTGCTTACTGATTTGGCAGAAGATGTGACCAGCCCCAGATCTTTCAATGAACACCAATTAGGCTAAGCGTACAATTTCAGAGTAGTGAAACATTGGCTGATCTGAAAAAAAAAAAAAAAAAAGCTTTTATTTTAAAAAACATTATTGTTAGTTTAATACAATAAACAATTTTGATACTGTGTTGGGTTGCCACTTTCGGTCCATTGTTAATGTGTACAATCAATATCCTAAAGCAAAATAGGTCGAGAACCACAGCTTCACAGTATAGGCAACAGGAATTGTAAATCACCATATAAACTCTTTGAAATCAAATCAGATCTACACTGATGAAGCACTGAAGCAGACAGGATCTCTTTTTCGTGGAATACTTTAGCTCTAAGGTTACCTCTGAAAAAAAAAGAAGAAAAAAAACCCATGGTCACGCTCAGTTCTTTTCAGTCCTAATCAACCGTCATGGTATCCTCTTGTGTGAAAAAGAAATAACGGGAGAAAAAAGAGAGAGAGAGAGAGAGAGAACAAGATAGACACTCCCTGTGGCTAAAGAAACTGACCACTCTCCCTGAGCAGGGTTCAGTTTAAAGAGGATAGTCCCTCTGGGAAGTAACTAAGCACAACATTTAGTCATTTCTCACCTTCACACAGATCTCAAAGCCTTATTTCCACCACTGAAACAGCTGCCTGACTCATTCTCACTCGGAGGAATAATGGATGAAGGAAGCCGGAGAGAGGAGGAGTGGAAGAACTGATTAAAAGGAGCACCAGAAATGGTGTGCCAAAGAAACCATCACACCTGAAATTCCCTGACGGACAAAAAGAGACAAATGAACACTGTATGTGGAGCAAAAAAGAGATGTGGAGGGGAAAAAGTGAAAGAGGCCCATAGGATAAATCTGTCAGGTAGAGTTATAACTTAAAGCCGGCTGCTAAATGTCTTGAGTAACACTGCCCAGATTTGGGCACCTGACCTCTGTCCAGTCTAACGGCCAGTTTTCCGTCTTTACAGATTGCTGATGACAAACTGGACCGATCGGAATAATTTCCCAAAAGGGGAAATCTGATATTGCTCTGCCATGCTTGAGGCAATAACTGGCCTGGTATGTTTCAGTTAACAACAGTGATGTGAAGCTATTGTGGATCTGATACTAAACAATATAGAAAGAGAAGTAATTGATCTGCTATATAACAAGATCCATATCCTCACTGTTGGCACTATTTTGGATCGCTCGCTTTTATTCCAACAATGTTGGCAGACATGTAACGCAGTAATGGAGTAACTCAACACTCTCTTCCCGATTCGGACCACCATGGTCAATACGAGTTGCATGGTTAGAGAGACTCAAGAAATTAACCAAAAAGGTCCTTGCCTAAAGACACAAAGTCTTCACTACATTAAGGATACATTAAGGGAAACGGTTGCTCCATAAATACTCAGTTACCGTTTGGAAATGTTTCTCTTTTCCTACCTTGAAAACTGTGGTCTGTCCAGGCTGACTGAGCCAAACTCAACTCAACCAGAAAGTTTCGGATCAGTATAGATCTCTTCAATCTGTCTCCCTAAAACAACGGCAGTAAAAAATCCACACCATGGAAAACAAGGGATAAAGTTCTTGTTTCAGAAAATCTGAACATCTACACCATGGAAACATGTTACTTTTTAAAACACTCAAAGCACATCTAAATAATTGAAACATTAAAAACTAATATCAATAGTTTCAAATGCTGGTAGGAAAATGGATATTGAGAATTGTTATTACATTTAAAAGTGTTAAATTTGTGTAATTTAGAGACTGAGACTGTTTCCGCTGGTGCACAAACAGGTAAGGTAAAACTCCAGACCCAACAGTTTCCTCTTAAATCAAGCACTGACCTGATAATTCCTAGCTGCCAAGCTTCTCTACATCGCCACAGTTTGACCTTAAAATAGTCCCAGATTCAAATCCCAGGACTCTGTTTTGGCATCACATACATACAGTGCTGTACTGCAAACCTTAAATATAATGGCAGCATATATTTCAAACATATGTTCCAACAAAAGCAAATATATTTTGCCTTTCACTCATCATGCCAAGAATTAGGCCAAATTAGATCACTGGAGACTAATGTACAGGAACATACATTTACACCTAACCGTCAGCTGGAGTTGAAACGAGAACTTTCTGGACTTTCATTTTACATAGATAAAGAAAGCCCTAAAGTGTCTTTCTGGACTCCTGAGCACCTGTAGTGCTCTTGTGTCAGCTCTATGGATTTTATTGGGGCTAAATCTCCCAATGCTACTCTCTATGACTCATTTAAACAGGCTTTATTTAGACACTCCTCGTTTCCTCCTGCTGAGAGGAGACATTCAGCATCCCACAATCCCGTGGGGCTTGCTGGCCTGCTCAATACTGCCATTTCCATGGCCAGCGTCCTCACGGCCAGATGTTGAGTGGCATCGGTCGCTAAACCACAATTATGTAGTATTGGATTAAACATAGGCAGATGAAGAACTGTACATTCAGAGGAGAAAAAGAGAAATAATAGATTGACAGACAAAGAAAGGCAGAAAGAAAATACAGACTGAAAGAAGAATAAATGAATGGACGGGTGGATAGATGGACAGAAAGAAGGATGGACAGAAAGAAAAAAATGTAGGGATGGGCAGATGGACAGACAAAAAGAAAAAAGACAGACAGGCAAACCAAAAGAAAGAAACATGCAGGGGGGCAGAATAAAGACAGAAAAGAAAAGATAGATAGCAAGAAAGCAAGCAAGAAAGGAAGATTAAAAAGACAAAATGAAAGAAAAGGAAGGAAGGAAGGAAGGAAGGAAGGAAGGAAGGAAGGAAGGAAGGAAGGAAGGAAGGAAGGAAGGAAGGAAGGAAGGAAGGAAGGAAGGAAGGAAGGGAAGAATGGAAAGACAGAAAAAAGAAAGAAGGACATAAGGACAGTCAGAAAAAGACACACAAGCAGAGAAATAAACAGATGATCTGTAAGAAATATAGTGGGAAGAAAGAAAAGACAGAATTAAGGAGGACAGACAGACAGATACAACAAGACAGACAGAAAGACAGTTGGATGGAAGAAAGCAAGCCAGCAAGAAAGAAAGTTTTGCTACAACACCCAGATGAATATTACTCCTAATCTTTAAACCCAGACCCTGAAAGGGAAAGCGAAGGATGGAAATCTTTCAAGTTCACATGGTTACCGGCAGACAGGGCACATAAATTAAGCTCTGCCACACACTGAAGCCTCACTCCATACATCACCCCACAAAACCAGAACAATCACTATTACACTTGAAATGGTTCTCTTTTCAGTTCAACATAAAAACTAATTCAGCTTAAGAACAAAAAGAAGCCATTCCACTTAAGAGCCGTTTTCACCAGTTGACATCAAGGGCACTATTGTGGAGTAACACCCAGGGGTCCAAGAGGCGTTCTGGGCTTGGGTCCGGCACTCAGTCTAAACCGCCGGAGCCCACGTCCATGAGACAAATGGGAGTCTGATGTATAAAACATAAATTTGCCAGGACCTGGATGTCTGTTATGCAAATAAATAGAAAAGACTAATTACCTTGAAAAAGAGGTCGTGTGGCATTTTTCCATTTTAGGGGAACGTTTAGCTCGGGGGAGCCGCCCACCCTCTTAATATTTCAAAGACAATTTAGGATGAATATGACTTTGGTGGCATGTGAACAGCTTGAGAAAAGATTGTTACCATATGACGAGGATCCTTTAATCGCCAGCAGTCTTTTAGACAAAGATTGCGATGTTTACGTGACGAAAGTCATCTCACTAAGGCCGTGTGTCCACCAAAGCGTTTTTAGCCAGCTGAAAACGCTAGCCGCTCTGGTGAAAACGCCTAGCTATGGCCATTTGAGAGCTTTTTGGCAGCGCAGCATTTTTTCATTTGAGACACTTTGCTTGTTATGATACGGAATACCCACGAATGTGTTACTAGTATCTCATTTCACACATATTTTGTTTCTGTGTTGATTCTATATTACAATGTTGATACAATGTAACGTATTTTCTCTGGCTCTTGTTTTAAATTATTTTGTTCCGTTATTATGCTTGTTGTCGTCATCTGTTGCCGTTGTACAAGCAGAATGTGGCGGTTGGTCGGTGTGGTATTAGTCCCGCCCCTCCTCCACTGTGATTGGACGGTTGGGTAAAAAGTGACAGTGATGAGCGCTGCGTTTTACCCACTGTTGAACATTCTTCAACTCTCGCCGACCTGTATAAACCGCTGAGCGCTGGGCGCTTCAGCGTGAAAAAAACGCTCAGCTCATGGCGCTTACGGCGCTCCCATTGAAAACAATTGAAAAAATACGCCAGCCGCGTGAAAAAACGCTTTGGTGGACACACGGCCTAACACACCGAACATCCAGGTGTTCGTCATGTGGTGCACGGTTAGGGACTAAGCGACACTTCAAGATGTGTTATGTCACAGACGTTTCACACCAGATTTCCTTCCGGAGACATTATGTGCTTAAAGGGATGTTGAGATCGCCATATTCACAGCGCTGCCTAAAATAAATCACAAGTGCCCAGCGACATCAAAGAGCTAAACAAGGGCGCAAATGGCTCTATAGACCTGACTTGTTTAGGCTGGAGATGGGAGAAGTTTGTGAGAATACTATCACAAGGGTTCACAGCAGCCGGGAACAGTCTGGATTTTTTCCATGACTAAATCATATAATGGACGATTCAAGGAAGACGAGACGGTTTGGAGGAGATTCAGAGAAAAACAAAACTTCTACATCAACACTGACGTGAGATGATGTGCCATTTTCTAGTTGAATAATGTTATCCGGCAAGTTATAATGGCTATGGATGAGAGGACAGTTTTGCATTGTGCTACATCAAGGCTGCCTCACTAACTCAGAGCAAATACTACAGGGAGCAAGGCTATTGTGTGATAATATTTCCCAAGTTCCTCAGCAGCCTGACTCATTATTTTACTAATGCTTGCTATATTATGTCAGTGGTCATATTACTAAAAACTAATACCCTACCCAGGGACTCTGGTCTGTAGAAGCTGCTCTGATTTGACCTTTACATTCAGTTTGAAGTTCCATACACCCAACCAGCAGAAGCCTAGTTTAGTTTCAGGGGTCAAAGGTCTAAAGGAACTCAGGGTTAAACTCATTCTAACAACTCTGGATGTTGCTGTCGTCACCTTTGTAAGACCAACAAGAAAATGCAGGATAAACAGTTCTAGGTGCCAGAATTAGAGTCTTGATCTCATGGAGATGCTATCCAGACCTGACAGGAACACATAAAGGTGACCTTGGACTGAGTCTCAGTCTAAAAACTAGGGCAAAATAACATATTTTTAAAATAAACTAGTTGGAAGGTTGCCTCTAACAACTAGACTTCTGATAGCCTTGGATGATTAGGCTAATTCTGGATTCACCTGACTACACCATAGGTATGCTAATATGCACTCATTTTCATCAATCTGAATGAAATCAGTCCAATTGCAGATTCCAAAAATACTGTTTATGTACCATAAACATTCAAATCCGATTCAAATATTCATATATTCAGAACAAAACTTCTGTGGAAGTGCAGTGTCTGTCGTCACGTAAAACGAAAGATGTAAAAACGTGTACCACTGGACTGAACATGTGCGGCAAGTATTTTCGAATACGATTGAGAAAATAGTCAGATTCAAGAGTTTATATGCCTAATTATTTTCTATTTCTCTGATTATTTCATATCTATAGGGTCAAGCTCAATCGGATCTACTGAGGTGTTTACATGAAAGCTTTTCAGTTCATTTGAGCCATCAATCTGATTACTGATGGATTATTACATGGCATGTAAAGAAGGGAATGCTCTTGCATTCAAAAACCGCAGAATGCAATTCTCCCGAGACAGAAATCTAAAACTACTTAACCTCATTAATCAACTAGTTGTTTGTTGAAACTAGTCACTCATAATGCATTTCCCTACTGGAAGCATAAAGTCTTGGTCTGATGGCACTTAAAAAAATAACGACAACAAATTTCTAACGGTGCATTGTCAAATCGTGCCTTTGTTCAACTCAATTATCTGTAGAGCCAGGAGGTTAGAAACCAAAGACAAATGAACGATTACACTGCACTCCCCCTCATTCCCTTTTCTTTCTTCTCACCACTCTTTCCGTCTCGTCTCCTCTTATTCTCTCCCCTGCAGCGCAACAGTGACAAATGCATTTGCGAGAGAGATAAAAATGACAGCCTGTAAAAAAAATAAAAATAACCATGTGCAGATTTCTTTTACAGGGGAGGCCGGGAAAAAATTAATTCACTCAAAATCTAAAATTTCAAACAGCTACAAAAATATTTTCCCACCAAACACAATCCAGATGGTGGTGAGCTCCCAGTTTCACCTTTTAAGGTCCCTCATTATATTGTTTGTGGCATAACAATGCATGTTATTAGGAATGCAAATTTTTTTGATTGCTGATAAGCATCGAAACAGCACTGTGGTCCAGACAGCATATCTCTGATCAGCATGAGGTGTTAGCTTCCTGCTCTGAGATCTCCATAGGAAGGAAGTGATTCCTTAACAGATGAGGTAATCCAGTTCGAAAATTACGGCACCATCTGACTTAACTGGCGTCCACCGCTCCATTTAGAATCAGCCTTGCTGCGATAACGCCATTATTCAGATTAGAAAAGCTAAAAGTCTGAAACCATTACGCATAGGTTGATAAAAACATCAAAGTCTGTATGTTTTCCTTTCGGTATTTAGTACATGTTAGCAATCAACAAAGTTTTACATTCTCTTCTTTTGGAATTACTTCTAAGCTTGCCAGACTCAAGCTTAGAATAAGTGTTATATTTGAATGTATTTTAAACCATACTAGAAATAAACATTAACAAAATATATAATTTAATCAATTTAAATGAAAGCACTAACTTATCAACATTATAACAGTATTAAAAATACATAATACATTTAAATTCTGCTAAAGATTACATTTAACATTGTTATATTTATATTAAATTATTACTTTAAGTACACAATGACCATGCACAAATAAATATCTAATATACTGTAGCTACATACTAATAAATTAAAAGAAAAATCGGCATTATCATCCAATATGGAACCAATATATTGCGCATCTCTACTTAATGCAGTCAGAACAGATGAAAATTCATCAAATAATTATAAGCTCCTGCAAACCAAATGAAGCATCAGTGGCTGCTGTTTGAAGAACGGAACATTCAGATGAAAGTGAGGAAGTTGTGTTCTCCAACTTTAGACTGGATTTTCCCGTTACACCATCTCCCGGATCATACAGCGTGTGTGTTTTAATTGGGTAGGGGTAAAAATATAACAGAGACCAATCCTGCAAGAAATCCCCTCCGCCCGTTTGATCATTATCCGCCCAGACAAAGGGCTTTGTATTAGATCACTCCGCAGCTCTGAGACAGGGTGGGGTGGGAGAGAGATGGGACGCTTTGCTCTCAGAATGATTGTAAACTCAAACTTCTTTGATTATGGAAAACGGATGGACTTACTGTAGTATCGCTCAGTGTCTACATGATTTCATTGTTTTCTGTTGCAGGTTGTGGTGGAGTGATTTGCTCTCTCTTTAGCTGTTCATAATGGTTTGCATCTGTGTGGCAGGAGGTACAGTATTTCCTCCATAGATTTCATACGGTGGAAAATAAGGCTGCCGAGGATTAAGGCCAATTTCCCTTGTGGTAAATAAAAATGGGTTTATGGGTTCCTTTAGTTTGTCAAACAATTTCTACGGGTTTTGATTACGCCACACGTAGGATCACAGAGTAGTGTTGATGTAAAGGAGTTGTTGCCTGAATAACCAATTTTAAATCATTAAGAACAATCAAATACCTTACAGGTGCCATGTGACATGATGTTTCATAAACAATGAAATAGCACGCATCTGCATGTAGTGATATACATGCATAAACAGTTGAGTAAAAGTGCACAATTAAATAGTGGATTTGTCCAGATGGTGCTCTTGATGAAGGCCTATTAAAGATTTTCAAACAACACCACTGCACGTCAGTCCATCACCCTTCATTCCGACATCCTGTTTGTCCTTAGCTTGCATCAGTTTTCTTTCCCTACACCTGCTATCCCATGGGTGTCTGTTACCATAGTAACAAGATTGCTAAACCTAGCTAATGGTCCCATTTAGTCTTTTTTTTCCTCTCATTTTTCTTTCTACCAACCACTCAGTCAAATCTGGTTGGTAGACATCAGACATCACCCCAGACGTTACACTCCACTACCCTTACAGATCAAAAATCCATGAGATCCACGGAGGAACAGACGTCTTGTTTTGCGTATGCTGTGAAACACAGCCAACACCAAATCCAGAATAATTAACAAGGCACCCATTTACTCAATGGATATTATGTGAAGAAATTACAGCCAGTTTCAGTCAATGGACAAATCACAATCATAGGTCTGATCATTAGGAGACACATTAGCAGCCTGTGGATGGCGAAGCACCGGCCTATTTTAATATGACCTTGATACAGTGAAAATGCATGCAGGAGACAAGTGTTAATGACTCAGGGGGGTGTCTATGGGCTATGAGTGAAGACCTGGGAGAATTGCATAAATATATTACAGAAACATGGAAATACAGATGTGAAGTTAGAGGTTCTGGACAATAGTGGTTGCAATATAGGTTTTAAATGACAAATGCAGATACGTGGAGCGCAAGGGTGCAAATGGTAGGTAATGATGATAAAGTGTACATTTTATTTATTTCCCACAATTTCAATGGTTACATCTTTGGGTACATATGGGTACATATTTAATTATGCCATAATTAAATATGTAAATGTTATATTATAAATATTATTGTATTTAATTATGTATATCATTATTACTATTATTTAAATAATGAATAATATAAAATAAATATTAATAATATTAATTAAATATATATATATATATATATATTTAAACATATTATACTGAATATTACTGAACAAAAAGTCAGAATCAGCTCATATATCTATATCCGTTTATTTTATTAATCTGGATATGAAAGAAATTGTCCTTGATCAGATTGTTGGTACTGAAAGATTCCACAGAGATTTCAAGCTGTCTTTTAGCTAATTATGAGTATGGCTCTTCTATAGTTACAGAAGCTTGATTTAACAAGATGCTGATAATTAGACATGATAATTATCTAAGGCACAGTGACAGTTAAGCAATTGTTTCACACTTATATAATGTCACCCAGATACACGTTTGCATGTAGACTCACAGGCTGATACTTAAACAACCACACAAACCACATTCAGCAACCCTTCAACAACACAATACAAGCACACGTACAGTATGAGTTTGAGGGGAAATGGGTTCAAGAAAATAAAAAATAAATGTGTGTGTGTGTGTAGCTCTACCAAGGTACAATAACATGACACCAATCACACTTATGACCAATATCTATTGCAACATAACATTCCAAGAATATCCACATGAAAACTAGCCAACAATTACCCAATGGAATTTAAATTTCAACACTATAAAATTACTATCTTGTGCAGAATTGCATGTTTAAATGTTTCACATTTGAGCCAAAGATCTATTTTCTTCTCAAAATGATCCCTCAAACCAGGAGAGACAGATGACGGGCAGTGGAAAGGCGGACTGTGTGTGAAGGAGCTCTGGAGGAAGGGACAGCTCTTTGTTCTGGTAGAGAGGAGATCTCTGGGGAGAGCTGGTGTTATTCTTTACCAGTGTGATACCAGCATGGCTCACTGCCCACAGACTGTCTGCTTCCATTTTACTCTCTTTTGTCATGTAATTCTCTGGTTCAGGCGGCCCGATAAGAGTGTGTAGTTTATGAGATAGAGAACCCAAGAAGATATGTGAGATGGTAGGGAGTGGCTTTGTTTCGTATTTGTGTGTGTGTGTGTGTACTTGTGCACAAGTTTTACTTACAAAGGATCACACTTATAATTTATTAACCCACTTCTCATGTCCTTGAGGGGAGCCTGGGCAGACATAAAGCAGACCTGCAGACACACACTTAAAAAAGCATATAACAGAAATGTCTAAAAAAGGACAAAAGGGACCATTGCCAACCAGACCATCAGCCGAAAGCAAATTACTACCCCTACACACAAGCCGACACGCGCACACACAAACACACACACACACACACGCACACACACACACACACACACAACACCTCCCTCCTCTTCGCTGTCGGATTGCCATGGTAACCATGACTACTGGCACAATTCCTTGCTAATAACTCACACCACATGCCGACATCTCCCTCCCTTCTCTCTCTATCTCTCTCTCTCTCACACACACACACAGACACACACACACACATATACATACATACATATGCATACATACATGCATAAATACTTTTATATGCATGTTTTTAATTTCTGAATTAAAATTCATTTTGATTTTTTTGGGGGGGAGCATAAAGTCAGGGTGATACAACTGTTCTGATATTATAATGACAGGAAAAAAAAAGCCTAATTAAAGAAATTATATCAGTAAAATTATATTTCTTGAAAAGAAAACTTTAAATAGTTTGGCAAGAACTTTTATTACTATTTCTTAGAAGAATAATTAGTATAATCTTAGTATCTTAGTAATCTTAGTATATCAGATAATTTCACGTTTGTATGAAGGTTTGTTCAGATGGTAAAATGTCATGTGGAGGAACTCTCCAAAAAAACAATGATATTTATGCATTAATAATTCAAGATATTTTTTATTTTATTTTTAAATATATACTTGTACCTTAAAAAAAAAAATGTTTAAACATTTTTGAAAATAATAATTCAGATGTGTACAGTACACTCATATTCAGATTCAAACCAACATTAATCCAAAGAGTACATTTCTAAGAAATATGCACGTTTTACACTAGATCTTAAAAAAAAAAAAAAAAAATTAAATCACAGATACTCTTAAATGTCATTGACCCAGAAATTCTGAACTGTGAGTGAAAGCCTCCCAGATTGTCTGATTTATCATTATTTGTTGCTGTAGAACACACAACTATGCCGATAATGGGGTTGTAATTTATGGGTGTAAGTGCATGTACAAACTGTACGAAAGTGTAAACAGCCAACCAAAACAAAACTCCCAAATCGACTTGTCTCATAAACAGTTGCCTTTAACTGCATCATTGCTCATCTTCATACTTCTACTCATAAGAGCTCTCATAAGATGAGTACACTCTTAAACAGTTCAGGGACAACCATCTGGCAGTCGGTACAGATTCAGGGTTATCCAGGGATACATTGCTGCTATTTTTCAGCACCTGGATCCGAATGATCCGTGTTTGATTCCTGTATATGAATTGATTAGTTGGAAACCATCCAATAATGGCACAGCCTCTCCGCAAGACAGCTGAGAGCTTTTATTGAGCATTCAAGAGTCCAGAGATCTTATCATTCAGATGTTTCTGTTTGATCAGCGCTGGCCCATTTACACAATCTTTAGGAGAAAAGGAGCCGAAGAAATATCTCCACCTCATTATGAGGGGTGCAGGGCTCTTTATTAGAAATCAATGATCTCTGCTTGCAGGTGGAGCAGGTTGAGCCAGATGATCCGGTCAAGTTCTACTGCAATCACAAAGCGCCCTCATATCCGCTTTCTCCTTGTAAGCAACGAGCGCACTGCATTCCAGGGGTAAACTCATCCCGAGGCAAAACACTTGAGCTCAGAGCAGTGCGTGCTACTGAAACAATGATGAATGGATCAGCGCAGCATAGACGGCCATTGAACTAGGGTCAAAATCATCACCTGGGGTGTAGAAGACAATCGTTATCACCACAGGCCTACAGCTGGCCGAACATCTTTCCACAGAATGGGACCATGTTAAAGGACTACTCCAGGTTCAGTACAAGCTCAATCAAAAGTAATTGTGGGGTAATGTTGTGTTTGTGAGATAATAGCGGGAAAATTTTGTTTTTACCAAAACATAACAATAATTTCAACTTGTCCCTCTAATCTTTTACTATTTCATAACCTTGATATGTTTTTTTCAGGATTATTTGATGAATGGAAAGTTCAAAAGAACAGCATTAAATGTAAGCAACACTAAAAGAAAATGAGGTACAAGTCAAAAAATATATTTTTGGCAATCAATATTATGCTTGTACTGAACCCAATATTCTTTTAAGTTACAACATCCCTCTGGAGCAACCTGTGTTGTTAGTTAGTTAGTTAGTAGTTGCAAGAGGGCTTAAGACTTGCCATGAGAATCAAGAGCTCCATCTGAAAAAGCATTATGAATTCAAATGAACGTCTCTTTCCTTCCAGGCCCCGAGTGACGGCAGACATAAAGCCTGGTGCACACAGACCAAAATGAGCTACTGGAACTCACTCCCCTATTCACTGTAATACTTTTAAGCGTCCCACACAATTTGATGACTGACAGAGACCGTGAGGTCGGCAATCTTATTTTTCCAGGCTTTGTAGCCCAAGGTATTTTCAATAGGCCTACAGAGGCCGTCCTTTCTTGATCTGAAACAAACGTGGACTGGAAAAGAAAGGACCATGCCAACTGAAAACGCTTTGAACAGTAGGATAAGAAACACATTGTAACATTTGTGTCACACCGCTCTGAGAGAGTATAGTTAATACGGTACACGCAAATTGGGACCACTATGCAAGCAGTCCGAAAACTTTATTGGCTACAGAAAGATTAAAAAGCCATTGTAGCCAGAATAAAAATACTTTAGCATCAAATTAGCTGAAAAAATTACTGATGGATGAATTTCCAAACATTTCTATGCTTCTTTGCCTTATGAAGGAGACAAGTAAAATAAGAAGCAATGAACTTTACAAAAGATCATTTGGATAGTCACTGTACATAAATCAGTACTTGAGAGTTGATCTGGCTTGAATACAAGACCTTGATTATGAGTCACTCTGAGCAAGTATGACAGCTTGGGGGGAATAAAACAGGGCCAATGTGTGAATTTTGAGAGAAAGCACCTCCATATCTTTCTCCTCGGCTTGCAGAGTCTCTTCCACGAAGTTAAATCTCGCAGAACCACGCTCAGATGCCAACTCAAACAAGTTTACCCAAACCCTGCCAAGGATAGATGAATCAACTCAGCGTGAGGTTTGGAAAAATGCAGTAAGCTCCTTTTCCCATCAAACAGAAACCTCAGGTTAATGTACAGCCTCTTAAATGTAATGCAAACAAACCTTAAAAATACTGACAGGGCATTATGTAATGGCAACACATGGAGGGAAATGACAGTCCTGAGAGTGAGGGCGAAGGCCAGAGGGTTCGATGAGTAGCAGAAAGTGGCGAGATCCCACAACGGCAAGCTGGCAGAGCATCAACCGTGCGGGATGGAGGTCAGAGAAGAGACCACCAGGGTGACGGCAAGATTACTGGGTGTGTTGGAGGGATAATCTAGGTGCCTGACAGTCTGCAAAAGCAAGGATGGGTTAGAAAGACCACAATTAATGGCACAGTGTGCATATGTGCCCAGTTTATTGGCACATCGGCTTATGAAGGCAGTTGTTTAGAAACGTAAAGGTGGAGTGAGCAAAAGATTATAGAGTTTACCGCCGCCATGCTGTGGTTCAAGGTCCGCAGGCTTTAATGGACTTTTCACCGCATTGGACTGTTCATTAAATCAATACAGCAGGTATTATTACTGGCTGAGTCTGGTGCGCACAGTAGCTTTGTAATTAAATTTCATTTAACTGAGCTCTTTTTATGGGAAAAGCTTAAAAAGGGAGGGAGAGACTTGCTTATTTTGGAGGATGGACACGATAGATTGAACTGTAGTATAGAAAGTAAGGTTTGACAGGGAAGGAGTGACACATGGTGAAAAAAGTGAATGTGAGTATTGTATGTGTAAAATAAAAGCAGAAGAGTGCAATTACCCATCTCTAGTCACCTCTTCTAATTTGCCCTTTCATTAAAATATAATCACTTTTATTCAAGCCTCATTAGGCTCTTTGACTGGATAAGATTTTGCCTCTGTGAAGCACAGCACTGATATATCTACACTAGCTCAGCAGATATGAACTACAGAAGATGGCAGGAGGGGAAGAGATTGAGGGGTGTTTGTTGAGGCGGACAGTTCACTCAAAAAAATTAAGATTATGTCATTTATTTAAAATTTTATTTTGTGCTCTGCAGAAGTACGAAAGTCATGCAGGTTTGGAATGACATGAATTTTAGAAAATTATGTATTTTTGGGTGAACTAGCTTATAGCTTTAATAACATTTTGACTTTTTTATGGTGCATTCAGCTCTCATTTACTTTGAATGGGTGACATCATGCGTTGCCGAACTGAATTTTGGGTTCCGTTGTGTGTTGCGTTGCGTTACTGGCGTTGCTTGCAGCAGAAGTTTAAAAAATTTAAACTTTTCAAGCACCGACGCAGGCAGCAGCCAATCAGATCACCTTTATGCAAAGCTGGAAGTAATGTGATTGGCTGTTGTCACTATGACGGTCGTGTCAGTTCAGAGCATCAAGCATTGACGCCGACGGCCCATGTGAATGCACTGTTACAAGCTTCCAGTGTTTAGCGGTACATAATCTATTATACTTTAAGTTTACACCAAATTTGAAGTCTCAATTAAATAATTAATACTTTATCACAGCTGCATGGTGAGCTCAATGAAATTGACATTACAACACTAACATGAGTTTAATATATAACTCTGTCTCTATGTATTGAAAAAAGAGGTTTTCAAAGTCTTAAGACCCGTTCACACCAAAGACAATAACTATACCGATAACTTTTAAGTTTGAATATTCTATGAGAATAGCAAAGTCCACCCCACAATTATAATAAAAACACAGAAGAACAATATAGTTGGAATCATTTTAAAAATGATGTTCTACAGCTGATGAGCGATAAAAACAGTGACAAACCTGTTCTGATCAACAGGTTTCAGTTCAGTTTGATAGACAAAAAAACAAACAAAAAAACCCTAGCAAATCTTGGTTCCAAAAGTATTTTTCGCAGTCATTTTCTCCATTACAATTTTTACAAATCTCAAAAGGTACACATCACAGTGTGTACTTAAAGGGGTGGTTGATTATGATTTCACTTTTCTAACTTTAGTTAGTGTGTAATGTTGCTGTTTGAGCATAAATAACATCTGCAAAGTTACAACGCTCAAAGTTCAAAGCAAAGGGAGATATTTTCTTTTAAAGAAATTCCTTTTTAAGGACTACAACAAACGGCTGGTAGGGACTACGCGATATTCCTCCCGGGTTAGTGACATCACTAACCCTTAAATTTACATAAACCCCGCCCCGGAACACGATTTATAGATTATCAACACAGAATATGCTTATCAATGACTAGAAGATAACTACACATAAGCTACATAAATTCATCACAAATTCAGAAATGTTGTCTACATTTTGTCACTTTTTGAGTCTCTCCATGTTTGTCTGATTTCAGTTTGAACATAAAAGGCTAAAAGTTTTTGAAATTTTCAGTGCATGTCTGTGTGGGGTAATCAAAGCTGCAATTGTAGCTCCTCCCTCTGTGCCGGGAGCAGCAGCTCATTTGCATTTAAAGGGACAGACACAAAAATGGTGCGTTTTTGCTCACCCTCAAAAACTGACAACTTTAACATGCTATATAAAAATATATATGGGGTATTTTGAGCTAAAACTTCACATACACACTCTGGGGACATCAGAGATTTATTTTACATCTTGTTAAAAGGGCATTATACCACCCCTTTAACATCTTTCATGAGCCAATGAACTACACATAAAGCACTGTCAATAACGCAATAAAAAAAAATGACAGTACAGTAAAAAACTTGTTTATTGCAAAATAGTCAAATATATATGTTGTTTAAGCACTGCTTCATGAGGGTGGGAGCTCACAGCTGAAAAAATTGCAAAGTTTAAAGCAAAATCTACAGGATGTTTCTCTTAATTTTGCCTACAAGCGATGAATGCACAATTATGATAAACTAAAATAGTTTTCTCCCACACTAAACCATATCACAGAGGCAAAGTTACAGCCCACTAAGCCGAGAAACATTATTAAGATTAAAGTCTGCTTTTACAAAAATATAAAATTGAATTGATTTATTCTTACTTGGTGAATTATCATCATTGGCCTCGTCTAATATGCTCTGGGCTACCCTGACGCTTTGAGAAATGCTGCTTTGAAATCTCCTTTTGACCACAAAGAATAATACATGTGAGACATAATGAGGCCAAGACACAACAGTGGAAAATCGCGGTTGTCTACATTTCAGATTTTGTGACAGGAACATTTGTAATACTGATGAGACAAATGAACAATGGAAAAATATGAGTGTTTAAAGAGATTTACATTGTTGAGACGCTAAACAAACTTGTGTATCCTGTTACTGCTGTGTTTGTTTGTTCTCTCAGATGACAGCTTTATGACTTGACTGAAGCTGAATTTATTGACTATAATGTATTATCTTATCTAACCATCTCGTATCTAACCATCTACAGATAAAGACCAGATGGTCTCCACGTTCCTACATTTATGATGGGCCATCTCTGCTTTTCATCTTTATCTCTAATTATATCAAATATGACACTCTGGGAAAATTATCCCCAATGCTGAGCTCACCGCCCAAAGGAATCATCACCTCTAAAGCCATCAACCACCTGCTGTCCCATGAAGCAACTCTCCAACAGCAACTTTCTGGACCCTAAGGATTCATACATGGTAATAGTCATCTCAACACATCATGAAATTCAATTAGCTGATCTTAAACAGCAACACTGCCCCCAGAAACCTCTGAGCTTGCCAGTCTCAACACTATGTCACCAGATACAGCCACAGCTGCTCTGCTTTACTCCGAGACAACAACAGTGGACATCAGGCACGCAAACGAGAGAAGGTCGAACAGCCACATGAGTAGTACGAAATGATGCAAACAATGTGTTAGAGAGAAAAAAATGAAGGAATGGTGAGGAAATCAAACGGAATTGAAGATAAAAGGAATGACAGAGGAGAGAGGAGTGAGAAGACTAATAATTAGGAGTGCATAGCTCTCTGGAAGACCAAGAGAGCTATGCACTCGACCAATATGACCAATACTCGACCAAAATCGATCAATATGAAAAAAACTTTTAACAGCCGATCACCAATATGATACCGATATCATTGACTGCTGAATGCTGCAATTGACCAATCAGAATCATGCTTTCCAAATAAAGCCACGTAATAAACAGAATAGTGCAAGTATTTCACTAAAAAGGGGGTGAAAGGAACCAAAATATTGCATAATGCAATGCTGGAAAAACAGAGTAGAGGAAATGAAGAAAAGGCTGAAGCCACATTGCCATATGGGGTGAGAATTCAAACAAATGAGGCATTCTGGCACCCCACATTCATAGGACTGAGATTTCAACCCATATTTGAGATTAAAAACATTTATTAAACTTGTGAAGTGTTTGTTTAATGACTTTACTAATTGTTGTGCCTTAAAGGAAAGAGCTTTATTGAGCATAAAAAAGGAATTTCAAGGAGGATTTCTCGAGCACTTGGGCAACTTACATGGGTATTCAATACATCTATCACCATTTACCAACTACAAAAAGGGTTTGTGTGCTCTATTGCAGAATGACACAGACTATGTGTAGGTAGTCACAGTCTGGATCCTGTTTCCGTTGGGGCACTTTATAATGTGACCCCACCAGGGGGCCGGTCTTATGTTACAGGAAGCTGTTCCCCAGGTAGCTTCCTCTACAAGCATAAGTCCAGATGTGCTCCAATGCCCAGTTTATTAAACGCGATTAGTCTTTAGGACAAAATACCATTCAACACCACAGTGCGTACAATTGCTTCAACAGGTGAAGAAAAGAGTTTTCTACAGTTTAATTTGGGAAATGTAACACTAGCTGCACCTGTGAACATAAACACGCAACCCTGCCAAATAGAAATACGTAGTACACAATAAATTCATATGATACAAATGAATTGTTTTAAGCACTGAAGAGCTGTCCAGTTCAACATGACCCTGAGCTGCCAAGGCACGATTCAGGAAAAGATCTTTTTCGCTTCGTGAAGCGCATATAAACACTAAGCTTTCTCTTAAATGTGAAAGTAATCAAGGCACATCCTGAAAGAATGATATACTCTTGATGACAGTTTAAGATTTGTATGTCTATATTTTGTCCTGGGTGGGTGTAAGTCCATTTATCTCTCATTTGTTCTGAATTAAACTTTATATGTTCCAGACCACCGTAAGAGACACTTTAAATGCATCAGACCAGCAGTGAGAGACTTATTATCAGATGTGAACAGGAGGGAATTGATCTCCGGTCTTACTAATGGGTGGACAATGTACACCAACTTGGAATCAGTTTTTTACACTTAGGAATCATACAATGGGAACAAAATCTGCTCTGAGATCAGCATAAAAGCGCAAGTGTAACAGTACTAATGGAAAAGCCCAACGGTTGATACATGAGCGCATTGGGTGGAGAGACCTCTGTCCAGTACATAAAGAAGGGTCCTTCTTATCCAAACATGCTTTAAAAGGGACTGTCCCGAACAGGGTTTGGTTTGGGCACTCTACTCACGAAATCTGTCGGATCACCAGAACAATGAACAGAAAACTAGAGCAGACTGCTTCCATGAGAAATTACTCTTGGGAGAAGAAAGGAAACCGAAATACAAATATAAGGCAGTTTTCTCTTTCAGCAGTGTGTAAATAATACACCATTCTATTCTATAGATAAGCTTAGTTAAACAGACATGTTTTTGGAGGAAATGACTGGACTAGCCGTGAGTGTTTGTGTTTGGGGGATAGTGGTTGAAATTTAAACTATTAAAAATATACATTCATCAATCCAATCTGTCATTCAAGACTGCTAATCAATGTCTAAAAAATTCCTATAGACAAATGCATGTTTATTCTGAGGTGTGCTAAAAATGTATATTATGCATCAGCAGTTTATCATACAAACATTGATTAAACACAAATCCCTTCTCTGTGAAGGGCAAACTCACTAAGAAATAATGCATTTGTTGATAAATGCTGTCAGTGATGTTTTAGTGTGCGATTTGATATCTCAGGAAAAATTATGCAAACTCTAAATGCAATTCCCCATCTTGGATATAAAAATATTATCTATCATGTAATGAATAGCTACAGCCATGATCAACAGAAAAATGTACACAAACATCTCTATTAAATACAATTTAATAATTGTGCCACACAAACAGAGCAAAGTCAAAATCTATCATGAGCCTAATTTACATAAAAAGGAGTTTTTGGACTGAAGAATGATAGTGTTATTTTAGCGCATTTAGTGCCTGGTTAACCTGGACTGTAGGTGGTTAACGAATAAGATGTATGTTTTTGTGCAAAATAGCGACAGTGAATTTGCCCCTTGGTCTTATTAATAAATTTCCTTAAGTGCTGCGCACTCTGAAGTTCCAAATTGAATAAAAATATGAATGGGACAAATAGTGATTTATAAAAATACCGAATGTCTACAATGTCCAGAATAGAAAAACACTAATGCAAGCCAAGTCCAGTGTCTTAGTGGATCAGAACCAGTGACCACAGCCGGTTTGGTGTATTACATGCCAATATGTGAGTCCTGGTGCCATAAGGACTGCTGCTACTGAGCACTGGATCAAAAATAACACCCATACTAGTGTCCTAACCTGGTTCAGTGAGACCAAAGGGAAATATGCTGGAATGAAAGTTGCTACAAGGGTACTGAAAAACCAACTGTGCTGCCCGAAATGAGTTGAAAGAATGTTGACTAATAATGAGAAAAGATTCATTCAACAGAAAAACCATTGAATTTTTTCATGTCATTTGTGTTGAGTGAGTGATTTAAATAAATAATGTTTTGATACATTTAAACAGCGTTTTGCTAAACTTGCATATCTTCTAGTTTCACAGAATAATTTCTCATAACCCCTTCATTCCAAGATTCACCGATCAGTATATTGTTCACTTCCAGCTTCCTTTTTATTCCTGACTTTATGCATCTCTCTATGTGTGTGGCAAAGCCTCTTTGTCTCTCTTTGTCTCTCTATTCTTCTCTTTCATTCACTCTCCTACTTCTTCTTCATACTGCAAACCCACATACCAAATTCCTCCAAACAGTGACCAGCGATTCTTTCCAAATATATGTTAAATGAACCAGCAACAATGTGGAATTCCAGTATTTATCTAAAAAGTTTGTTCTGGAGGGTATTTTTCAACAGATGCTTCTGTTGGAAACTGACATTACGGAGGTCCTTTGAAGTCTGGAATTGCTTATTATTGGGCGAAAAAAAAAAAAAATTAGGAAAAAAGCATGCCCTGATTTTCATTTCTTTCCCACAGGGGCAACAACAGCTTGAGAACACAGTTGGCCCAGTTGCCACACGGTGACAACAATTATCATGGCAACAGACTTAAACCAACATTTCAAAAGAACAACAAAGCACAATTTTACCATCTGTCAAGCAGCTTTCTGCAATTCTCTATGAGAGGATAAAATCTGCTAGTCATATATCATAATTACAAATTGCCTTGGTGAGTGAAATTACAAGTTTTTATTGCTCCACAACTACCATGGATCTTTCAAGCTAAATAAAAGACCCAAAACAAATATGCACAATACTTTTAAATCTTGTTCTAAGACATATGAGATTGCTATAGTCAAAAGTAGGGCTGGGTAAAAAAAAAATCTTGATTTTCCAATTAATTCAATTTCAATTTCCAATTAAACTGCTGAAGCAAAAATGTGCAATCAGTATACCATAACTCAATTCCCACAACAAACAACTCACTCTTATAAGTTACCAATTTGAATTAGTCTGAAAAACCACACTGTATCTTTTACAGCATTAGATGCCATCACATAAGCAAATTTGTCATTATAACTGAAATATATCCAAATCAATCCCAATCAAATCAAATTGGAATCAAATATTTAGCTTGTGAATCAGAATGTAATTGAATCAGGAAATAGGTATGAATACCGAGCCCAAATCAAATGTTACATTTAATACTACGAAACCTGAAAAAAATCATGGCCAAAACAATCACAGAAAAACAAATCACAGAAACAATACAAGTGAAGTAGGTGAACAAGGTACAAAACATAAAAGGAAAACATAATCATTCCTACCTCAAGGAAGCAGGTCCCTGCTGATGTGTTCTCCTTGATTGAAACATTGTAGAAGCTGCTCCCAAACACTGGCTCATTATCGTTACTATCCTGGAGGTCTATTTCTACCAGAGCAGTGGAGGATAACGGGGGTCGCCCTCCATCAGTGGCCACTACTTTGAAACTTGGCTTTGGGTCCTTCTCATAATCCAGATTGGTTGCAGTGGTTATGATACCTGTGACAGGGTCAATGGTGAACCAACTGGCGTGCGTTTTCTTGTCTGGTAAGATGCTGTAGCGGACATCACCGTTGGGACCGTGGTCTTTGTCTCTCGCGGTCACTTGCAGCACAAAGCTACCTGGGTAGACAACTTCTGGAATGGTCTGCTTATATGCCTGTTGGTCAAAGAGAGGTGGGTTGTCATTTACATCGGTGACATGAATCGTAAATGAGGACTCTGCACGAAGCGGTGGGGTTCCAGAATCAGTAGCCATGACACGAAGTTCATAAGAATCCCTCTCTTCCCGATCCAGAATCTGGTCTACGTAGATGAGGTAGATGATGCTGTCTTTAGTGGTCAGGGCAAATTTCCCATCCCCTCCCTCAAGAGACACATTGACATTGGAGTACTCGCCATAATCAGGGTCTGAGACAGAGATTCTTGCAACGTATTGGCCCGGCTGAGCACCTTCAGAGATTTGGGGTGAGCCGTCCTCACTGAGAAAAATTATGGTCATGGTTGGCTGGTTATCGTTGTAGTCTCTAACATGTATTGTAACAAAGGCATTGGTGATCTCTGGATGGCTCGCATTATCTCTGGCTTGCACTACCAGCTCATGAACCTTCCTCACCTCGTAGTCTAGAGGCTTATTGAGTGTAATGATCCCAGAGCGAGGTTCGATGACGAAGTAGCGATCCGGGTCGCTCTGCCGTCGGTTTATCTCATACAATACAAGGCCATTGTCTCCTTCGTCAGAATCAAATGCAAAAACTTGCAGGATGTTACTGCCCTGAGGAAGGCTCTCAGAGATGATGGCACTGTAACGGCTTTGGTTGAAAATCGGAGCGTGATCATTGATATCCTGCACCAAGACGTCAAGTGTCATCTGTCCAGTCTTCCTCGGAGATCCACCGTCAAAGGCCTCCAACACCAAGGAGTAGGAGGACCTCTTCTCTCGGTCCAAGACTCCATTGACTACCAAGTCAAGGTAAAGGACTTTGTTTGCAGCTCTTTTGGTCTCGAGTCGGAACACTTGTCCTACATTGCCTTCTTTAATCTGATATCCTTGTACAGTAAGCTGATCCTTATCCGCATCAGTGGCAGGCTCAAGAGAGAACTTAGTTCCCACCGCTGTTTGCTCTGGGATCTTCAAAGAGGCTTTCTTCTTGGGGAATGTAGGGGCATGGTCATTGATATCATTTACAGTGATTGAGACCTTGACTGTGAACCCTGTCATAGTGACAGCTATAAAACTGTAATGGTCTCTTTCCTCTCGGTCAAGTCGCCTGGCGGTCTTGATAATGCCTGTGGTTTCATCGATGTGGAGATCACTACCAATGCCGGTACCTTCATGATCAGAGATGAAGTATAGTGAGGCTGTAACTCCAGGTAGCAAACCAGCGCTAATGTCGCCCACTATCGTCCCTGCAGGTTGTTCCTCATCTAATTGGAGCTCTAAAATACCTGATGTGCCCTCTCCGCTGACCATTACTGTTAATAGTTCCACTACTACACAAAGCACCAAAAGCATCCTTAGCCTCCAGAATACCCACATCCGGAACTGTCCACATGTGTTTTTCCCAAAGCCATTCAACGGAGTCATCGTGCCAAGGTTTCTTCACACCTGCAAAACAGGAGGGGAGCAGATTGTCACAATCACATTTACACATCAGAATATTATGACATAGATACCAATGCAGATCAATGCAAATTCCTGTCTCTCACAAACAGCTGGAATGCATGAGAAAGGGGTGTGTTTGCTTCAAAAAGGAGAGGCTTTCCCCAGTCAGGGCAGTAAAAACGTATGTGGATGTTGTACATGCTCTTATTTATGACTATGCCTTTTCAAAATACACTTCACACGCATCTATTTCCCATGTATCTATGATGCTGTCAGATAGTCCCAAATGCTTTAATAACAGTGTATAAAACGTTAAAAAAAACAGCCACCAGACGTTTGTTTACTCTAGAACTCATAAGCCCATTAGCTGAATCAGACTTTTTTTAATGACAACCTAAACAAAAAGCAAAAATTTTTATACCATTGTTGTCAAATTTTATTCCTGATTTGAGATGTTATATGAATGTAATATAACAGCTGTACTTGCATAACTGTACAGTAAATAGCTGCCCAGGATATTATGAATATGGCCACCTAGTCAACCAACTGGCAAAAGAGACTTGTGCCATAGAATCATTCATATTTGAAAGGGTGGTCACCAGATTGCAGGACAAGCCTCTCTTGCTTGCCACTATAATCCCAACATGTTAAGGACAGACCACATGGAGCCCTGCCGTTAAAAAACGTTTAGTTAAAAAACATGTTAAACATGTTAAAAAACATTTAGTTGAGATGTTGACATATAATATTCTTTGAGTACATTTATTCATTTAGCAGGTTATTCATCCTTTGAGTGCAGTCAGTTCAAACCAAAACCAGCCAGTAGTTGATTTTTAAGAAAAAATTTCTTTTTTTAAAGCCATGTTAAAGAAGCAAACTTAGCCACAAATTTTGAGCAGACAGAAAGACATTACTCAGACAAAAAGGCCAGACAGAAGTTTGGAGCATGTGTTTGGAAAGCATCTCTTCTCTTGTCATATGTGTGAAGGCTGAATCCTCTGTGAAGCAATCTGCTACAGATGGTCAGACTCCGGATATTTTATACGCCACTGAAGAAGTACACTAGCACAATTAGAAAATTATACTACTTTGGCTGGAATCACAACAAACCTCAGGAGTCTTTGCACTTGCGCTGAGTAGAGTATCTGTTGGTAAAGTCTGTATTATCCAAACCTCAATGCATAATGATGGCAAATCATCACTGTGGGCTGTTGTGGTCTCTATTCATAATTGGATTACAAATGCAATTTGTCCTTGTCAGATCTGTTTAAGAGTTCTCCAGTGAGATGCACAGAACTCACTGTAGGACAAAAAGAAATATTGAATCTGGACTTCAGTGTCATTTTTTTTTTTAACAAGAAAAGCCCTCCAGATAAAACCACATGAATGTTTTCATTCATTACAAGGCTTTTCAAGCAGGCTCCCTCTAGTGGCCACAATGAGTCAATAGGTTTATGAAAGGAGTAGAACAGATTTAAAAGTAATGCTTTTTACCTTTAATCTATCACAAAGATGTCTACTGTCTGAACCAATTGTCCTGTGTGTTGTGTATGACACATCAAGTGATTTTGTGCCACTAATGGTAGGCATTTACAAATAATGATCCTCACAAACACAGTTGACCAGCAGGGCCCCATGCGGTCTGTCCTAATCAACTATCTGCGACCTTCACTAACATGTGTTTTCTAATACGGCCTTAGCCTGACGTGTGTAAGGGGGGCACACTTACACACAAACTGCATATCCAAGGACAAAGACAGCAATGACTATCTGTTCATCACATTGATGATCTGAAACAAATCTTGTCGAAACAATTTAAGTGATCATTATAGGACAGGAAAACAGTTGTATTTGGGGTTAAAACCTAAAACCTTCAATTTTAGGATCAGGGGACCCCCTATAGGTATTTGTGTGAAGTGTGGCGGGCCCTATGTTCATTCTAATGAAAGTAGCAGAGATTGTGGGGCACTTGGGGGCCACTTTGAGCCAATTTAAACAGATTCTGAGATCATGGAGGCCCACGATGCATTGCCACACAATGCGTCTCATTCTTATATTTAACGGCTTATTAAAATACATAGCATAAAAAGGTTGTCGAGGGGGCCCGTGGAACTGACGGTTTCTCCATCACGATCTCTCCGAATAAACAGAGGCCAGACTGAGTGATTGACAGAGGCGTCTGAGGAAAACCTGTGGGGGGCCGGCTGTCCTATACAATGTTTCTGCAGCAGCACAGAGCCGAAGATCACCGCCATGTTAGACCGCGGAGATTTAAGAATCTTCCTATGGACATTCAAACTTGTATCTTAAAACTAATTTGATAGCCTAACTACTTTTGTTAGAAGCATTGGAACATTCAAACTGTGAGTGATCATATTCATGTTGCACTATAAAAATGATGCAGAAACCATCGCAGGGTAGGATATATCATTTTAAGAAACTTGGCTCTATTTGAGGGACGAATGAGAAATCTTTCACCAAAACCCATGCTTATGATGGGTCTGAAATGACTGAATACGGATGAGCAGTTGCCACAGTTTCCGCAGGCTAAATGGGTATGGAATTCACTCCCGCTCAGTTTTCAGTATTTAGACAACCACAGTGCCAGACCTCCTTGGGCTTTCTGCTTTTAGCCGTCCAGCTGTCGTCAAAATGCTGGAGTTGGTTGATTTAACGGTGAAGGTGGCAGGCGGGTCTTAGTAAAAGATTCCAACTGATATGAGACTGGCTTAGTTGTTTTTTATGGCAGTTGAGCTATGCTAAGTCTGAGGAAGCAGGTGACAGATGAACAAAGGATCAGGTCACTGAGCATCCATTAAATAAATGCAAAGAGTATTTACAGATGCTAATACTTTATAATATTGCCATAAAGTAATTTAGTTAAATAAATGTGGGGGTTATTTTGGATGAAAACTTAGATTCTTATTGGACTAGTTGTGAGGAGGGGGAAAAAACAAGGCTAAATTTAATCTTTTTTTTTATATATATATATATATATATATATATATATATATATATATATATATATATATATATATATATATATATACATAATGTCCAATGTAAAATCCTGAAGCAAAATCAGTTGAGAACCACTGATTGAGACTATTTGTGTGCCGGTATGAAACTGCACTATACTTGTAAAACTCTATATCTCAAAGAAACCTTAATTCTCTACAAAGATAGCCATTCATACAGTACATTTGCAAAACCCTAAAGATATGAGATCCAATAAAATCCCTTATCAGCGTGCTTTACTAGTGACTCACTCATGGTAGCCAACGCACGCTTTTTAGCTGTCATCTGTACCGCGTTTGAATAAAGGCCGAGATTACACTTCTGAGGGCAATTACTACTAATTTCTTCAGTGTGTAAAGACCCTCAGTGCACTTAAACAAAACAGCTTAAGACATCAAGAGTGAGTTCAAGGTTGGAACCAATGCCAACTCTAAAACTCGTATAGAGAATTTGCCACTGGTTCACGGGAGGTTTACCAGCCCGATAAATCTCTCAGTTAACACACTAACATGGGCTGAGGAAAGATCTCATGAGTAAAAACAACCTCCATCATCAGGTGAGTGAATGAAAAGTTTGTCCCCCAGTTTGGACAACAATGACGTAATTCTAAGTAACTGGTGTAACATAGCTTTCCGGACATTTCTCTCCACACAAGCACATACTAGTTTGGTTTTTTATGGTCTCTCTGTGGCACAGGTTTAATAGGATATGTGGTTTCCTGAGAAAGTAACTGGAAATATGGAGTTTGTCACTGTGGCAAAAATGCAAGGAAGAAATGTTTCCAAATTTCCAAGTCCAGAAAAAACAAGGTTTGGGCTAAAGCAGTGACCCCACAAGTTCAGATGAAACATTTCTCATGCTAGCCACCCCAGAAACACAAGTTCCCTTCATAATCATCAGTAAACCCTAATTTAGTGAAAGCTACACATTTTCATTCTAAATTTTCAGTGTTTTTTTAAGTTTTATAAATGTATTTAGTATTTTTTATGCAGTATAATTATTGCAATAGCGTAAATATATGAGATAATACATTATGTAATATAATTATTATTTATTAATTATTTTATTTATGTTATTATTAGCCAATATTTAGATTGGATGGATGGATGGATGGATGGATGGATGGATGGATGGATGGGATTGAATTTAATAATATATTAAATTCATATAAAAACAAATGCATGGTTTTGTAATAGAAAATATGTACTATATTTTAAAAAAAAATCAATCCTCAAGAAGAATTTCCCAATTATAGATACACCCTACACACTACTCTGCATGTTCAAACCTTCACCAACCAAAGACAAAACAAGGTCGTAAACCAAAATAAGGTTGTTAAAAGTCCAACTTGTCTTAAAGTCACCATGTAATCAAAATTGACAATTCCAATTTTTACAGAATGTTGCAGTGTTTATAATAAAAGATTTATCTCTGCCATCTGTTCTCTTCATGAGGTATGTCTCGGCAGAGGGTGGGGCTATATATCCTCCACAACTGACGGCAAACTGGCATTCAGATCTGCCTCCATTTAGTTAGCAATATCCAACTTCCTACAATCTAACAAATTCCCAAGAACGAAATCAAGTCCAACCCTACTTTTTTTTCTCATTCCAAAAGCCGTTTCACTCAGGTATATAAGTCACAATATTCCGTTTCACAATAAGTCGACTTTTACTCTCACAAAACAGATCTGAACCATATTATGCCAACACAAGTAAAAAAATAAATATTAAATTGCTAATTACCTCTTCCCTGAGTGATTTGCAATGTTTAAATAAAAAAAAATATTTTAATCAGATTAACATTTTGCCTTTACCTGCCAAGCACACTATGTGCTCTAAGAAAGAGAAAGCTTCAGTGAGTGAGCAAAACAACCTGCGGTCTCCCTGTTATGATCGGGGTCGGGTGTACAGCATGCTCTTTTTCGAGGAATGGGATGTAACAGGAAAAGAGAGACTGTGAGAGAGACAAGCTCCCTGAATTATTAATAAGCAGTGACGAACTGTTTAACAAACGTTGAACATTGAGATGCCACATCTCAGGTTCCCATGTCTCCCAGGTTACAGCACACTGTCCCACTATACACACTAAACTGGGTATTAGACTACTTGAGATAAAACGTCTCTGACATCTAATTGCTTCAGATGTTGAAATCTCTGGGGGAAACAAATGCTTTGCTCTTCGAATGGTTTAACATTTAAACGTATTAGTTAAATCGCTGTAACACAGTACAGTATATGTATCACAACAGAACATTTTACATTAACATAACATAAAATTTAATTAAATATTAAATCTAAAAATTTTAATTAAATGTTGAAATTAATGTTGAAATTTAAAAAAATAATGCTGATGATAAAACCAAATGCAGTTTTTAAAAACCCATTTATTTTAAAATATTCTTATAGGGTGTAATATTTTAATATAACATTTTAATGACATACTAAAAATGTGTCAATTTCATAAGAAATTACGTGACCAATAAAAACGACCAAAATATTTTTTACTCCTTAGACTATGGGGAAGTTAATGTTAAAATGTATAAAACAGATGTTTGTCTAAATTAGAATTACAGAAAGCCTACACCCAGAGCAATCACCACCAGCCGTGGTACCTTTCTATTAAGGAAAAGGAACTGTGCCTCAGTAGAATTGTACACTGACTTGTCCAAACTCGGACCTTATCTACAAACATGCGTATTTCCAGTCCATTTGACAGTGCTGATGCTTGAGAACAACTACCATTACTGGCCATGAGAGGTAAAACACAGCACAAAGCCACAGTGCCACCATGCTAAAGTTTGCTACTCTGAATAAATATGCTGTCAAGGGATTTTAGACATAGAATGAAGCTCTCAATGATTCAATGATACTGAGTGAATGAGCAGCTCAGGTGAGAGCAGAGCGAAGCATTCAGTGTCTTTTGAGTGCTCTGTGTATCTCACAAGCCTGGTTTGGCTTGTTATTAGTATCTTAATATAAAGCACACAAATAAGAGCAAAGACTAAATGTTGCACTTCAGTAACCACTTACATTGAAAGCGTATAGCAACCTCACTCAAGAGGAGTGGATCACCAACTGGTCAAATGACTTAGCAAGAACATGCTTCATAGATGGAAAAAAAGAAACCTTTCCCAGGAGAAAAGCCGCTGGAGCGTTTAGATATAATGGCTTGGCTCTAACCAAAGTGCCAGGGAGCCGATTCCAAAATCTAACAATAGAGACCGTTAGGTAAGCTAATTAAAAACAGAACATTTACACACAGACACAAAGTGTTTTAGGCAGTTTTTGTTACCTATCTTGGAGTGTAATGTAAGTTAGAATAGTATGTAAATATAAAAGAAAAAAGGTCTGGTTTTTATATCTGCAACCCAGACTCAATGGAAAAAGTGTTTGTGGCGACATTTCAGCTAAATTATCCTTCCTGCATGTTTCGCGACACTTTCAAAGTGAAATGTCCAGTGAGTGGCATTAAAAAGCATGTTCAGTTTCATTTGAAACAGATGAATGTGAATCTGGCAAATGTTTTTGTTGGTTGTTGTACACATTGCGGCAGTTGAAGGAAATTAAATGTATAGTGCTAAAAGGTATTAGCTCAACTGCATTTGAAAATAACGCACCACCTACACTAAATCAAACTGATAGTGTTAACAAAAGCAAAAGTGAGATTAAAAAAAAAAAGTCTACTGAAGCAACCATGGCATTTAACTTGCTTTCGAGCTTTTTAATAGTGATTCATTTTTTCATAGGACTTGTACCCAAGCACTCCACATCGCAAGTGCAGTGCTGTACCAGGTGAGCTACTGAGCAAGTTTACCAAGTCAGACAAGCCATACAAAGAGTCGGTTATGTGATGCAAATATCAAACTGTATTTACAAATCATGCATTTCAGCTGGAAACTGCAGTGAATTGTAAATATAGGTATGTTTTTGAAGTTTTGCAAAAATGTAGATAGATGCATGTATTTCCATCAAGCCTAGGTTGAATATTTTTCATTCATTCAAAGAAGGGAGGAGTGAGAATTGGTCTATGGCACATCCAAGAATAACTTAAAAAATGTAATGTTTTCATTCTTTTTCTTTTTTTTTTATAAGGCAAGTGTATAAAATCACACGCAAACCGTTTCCGCTAAAGAACAATTCTAGGATGATTATAAGGCTTCAATTAAAAGCATAAGGAAAGAGAAATGGATATACACCCTTGAGATCTAACATCTAGACAGGGAAATCACTCAGCACTGGGGCTATTTCTCCCCTTTCCGACTGCGGCGTTTGCAGGAAACAGATTAATCGTGGTTTCCCCTAGACCAACAAAGAGTTCAGACCATACTTCTAATCTTAGAGTTTCAATGTCTTTAAAAAAGGGTAGCAAATACACATTTATATTAAATAGCGATCATTCAACAAAATACCAAGTACATAAGCTGCACAAATGATCCTCATGCAATATGCGGTGGTCACGAGTGGTTTCAAATCCCCTCCAACTGAAACACACACCCTATTCTCTTCTAATTAAATCAAACAGCTTCTCTCCCCCATGTGTTGCCTCTGATCAGTTTCCAAGTGTTGATGGGCAACAGTATGAACAGACTCCCCCTCACTGGGCATGTCTTTCTTTTACTGCCTTATAACGTGTCTCACGCAGAGGCAGCACATGTGCCCTGCGCTCCTGACATCAGCTATGATCTGTGATGCAGGGAAAGAGGTTCCAGAGGAGTCATAATAATTATTCTTAAGTATATTTCAACGGAAATCTGTGATTTATAAAAGAGAGGAATCACTTATTATGTATAATTAGATCTACACTAAGATCTATTGTGTCTGTCTTTCTGCAATTTTGCTCATTAAAGCTGCCTCTCAACTGCCAAACAAATGTAAGAATTTTTAACCAAGCTCATAACTGTTTTCCTACAATATTTACAAAAAGCGTTGTGCAAGAAACACGATTATGAAATTCAAATGAAATGTTTTACGATTCACAACAGACTTGACTATCACCCAAGCGGCAACCTTCCGGTCTCTCTCTTGAATCCAACACGGAAGTGACTTATACTGCAATTCATCGACTGGCCGCTAGAGACAGGCTCCAAAAGAGAGTCAATTCCATATACCTCTCATGTTAATATGCCCAACTTTACAGCAGAGCCTGTATATTTTTATAACTCATCCGTTTAAATTATATTTAGCCTTAAAGTTCTGCATAATTAAGGGCGTGGTCACTTGAGTGACAGGTGGATTGCCGCTGCTGTCACTACTAGCCTTTTGTCTGCTGTCTGTTAGCCGGCTAGTCACCTCAGCTAATCCCACCTCTTTACCCATTTTCGGATATCCGGGAGTGACGCGCTGCCAAGATGGCAACGGCTGGCACTGCCCACTTTGGGCTTCAAAAATGCTCTTCAGAAACCTACGGGTGATGTCACGGACACTACGTCTATATTTTTTCACAGTCTATGATATCACCGAGCTCTCCGTGTACAGAGATGTTTTGAAATTATATGCGCTGTGACTGTATATGCCTTTGTTCAAAACCACGCCGAATCGAGAGCTCGTGTCCAATCATGACTGACAGTCAATCAATGACTGACAGGCCAATGTCCAATGAACAGATGTTTCTTACAATAAAAATAGCGCTCATGAATGCATGGCGTCCGACTGAAACCAACAGCAGGGTTCTCAAGTTTTATCAAAAGCTTGGAGTGAGATCACATGCGGTTAGGGGAGGAGCCCTAATGGAGCCCCGCCCCCGCCCGTCCCCGCCCCCCAATTTTACCCATTGTTCATAATTAACCAGCACAAATTGAAATTATAACAATTGGTAAATCTGATAAATGACAGAGCAATTCATCACATCAAATATACTCTTTAATGTTATATTTCAAAATTACAAATATACAAAAATTACAAAAATATAACAAATTGCTCCAAACAGTTTGGAAAAACAAATCTTTTTGCATTTTGAATGTGTCTAGTCGAAATGGTATAATGATTTATTGTGTGGTGGGACATTGTGAACAAATGACATATTAGAGTATTAAGGTGTGTGTGTGTGTGTGTGTGTGTGTGTGTGTGTGTGTGTGTGTGTTTGTGTGTGTGTGTGTACACAAGAGTACACACTCTAGCTTATGAAATGTGTTTTGTGTTGTAAGTTGTAAGCTCGATGCCAGACATTTTCACTGTCATAATGGATGACAGTGTTCCATCCAGAGCCAACCTGTTTCTAGTTTTGGTTTTGTTCAAACCTACAACAGAGAACACTCTCTCTGCATCTGCATTGGAGTGGGGAAGAATTAAAACCAGTTTGGCAATCTTTGACAGCCGTCCAAATCGGCTCAAACCGGTCACCTTTAAAAAGAAAATGAAGCAATGAGACCTAAATAATTCTTTAAATTCTATAATTCTTAAAATGTTAGACGATGTTCTTCCAACTTACCTTCTCCATCACGACGTGTGTTCGTGCGATGTTGTTGGTTACCTAGTAACGAACGTACGGTGGCCGAGAATGTTCCGTCAACTTCCGTGTGTTCGCGCATCTATGTTGCCTAGTAACGAACGCAATCTGGCCGAGATACGTGCTGGCGGCAGGAAACTTCACTTTATGTGCCTGCGCCTCTTATACAACGTTATATATAAAGCTTGCAGGACAACTTGGTTGGCATTGCCTTTTCAGCGTGAGAAATACACGGTGTGGCGTGTAAGTGTGTGAACTGGTTGAATTGCGTGTGTCTCACGGCCAATGCGTGAGACTTGAGAACCCTGCAACAGTGACGCTTCCCACAGTCTATTGAACATCGATCTTTGCTTTATTAATATCAATGGTACAGGTGTCTGTCATAGACTGCCGTGAAGTACGCTTTGACACGGCTCTATAGCCGTGCGTCCGCTGAATCCTACGCACAGATTTGTGCAGATTGAACAGGAGAACAGCGCCACAATCCTGAATGTTTTCGACCTTTCATCTGCTAAAATATTGACAAGGGTAGCCTATATGTAAATTATTTTAAGCGATATCAAATGAGCAGACGTGGTGTTCCGAATATCACTGCTGTGATTGTTTTTACTCTACAATTTAATAAACAAGAAGTTAATATTGGGTAAATTACATTTCAGTCACAGTATTTCTAGTTATTTTGTTAATTAATAATATCACTAAAGCAGGATTTACTGTTGTGCGTCTCCAAGCAACACACAGTAGTAGCGTTTGGTTAACAAATCGGTTTAGTGAATGATACTCATCATTTACAAAAACGCTTGCTGCCACCTAAAGGCGTAATGACATAACCTCCAGAAAGGTCACTGAAAAATCCCCACTAATACAGTGACACAATCAGTGAAAAGTCCCAGTTCTGTATTCCGTCTCATCACTCTTTAAGCGCAGCAAAACATTGAGGGAAGTGGATTTTAAAGCAGTGCAGTCATGAAGAAATCACCACAGAACTCAACAGTGGGGTCCCATAGCAAAATTGTTAAGTTCTTACACATCTGCAGTCACGTACAGCATCTACTTTCCTGTACTCAGTGCACACAACCCCTCAGTGCTACTTCTGTCAGTTCCACCAGTATTACATGCCTTTCACACATGAGTGAGTGAACTGCTCTCTTCTCTTTTAACTACATGCTCACGATACTTAATTACAGCCTGTGTAGTTTGAATGAGGGACCTAAATAATAGGCATGCTTTGATGCCGTGAGGTGCGTGCAGTTACGTTGCGTGCAGGCACATACTATAGCTACGCGTCCAGTAGCCGCAGTCACCGATAAAAGAGAGCAAAAAAAAAAAACTGGTAATCCTACAAAAACTCAAACATATGTCTCTTGTTAAAAATGGGAGTCTGTTTTTGGAGAATGCACGCCTCACAGCTCAAGAAGAAACCGATCTCCACTTGATCATTTACTGAGAACGTTTCAATTTACGTGCGACAATAGATAGCACTTGGCAATCCCATGTTTAGTGAAGATATGGCTCATTGTAGGATCCAAGACCGTATACTTGGTTGGGTGAAGGTAGGAATGATTATGTGCCGACAGTACAATCAGAAAACATCTTTGAACGTGGATGTTTAAAAATACCCACTGCATTAGTTGTGACTTTGAGAGTCAACTATTTCTAATAGCCTAAATTCTATTGGCCTATATGGCTTTTGGAGTTTGGAGGCTTTTAAAGTTTGCCTCGTGCAAACTCAAGACTTAACAATTGATTATTTTTAGGCTATAACCTAGGCTATAGCCTGCGATAGGCTATGTTAATGTTTAATAAAGTGATTAATTACAGCAGGCCTAATTGTTTTTCAGCAAAAAAATAAATAAAAAATGCCTACTGTAGGCTAATTATTTATCAAAACTTTTGTTTTTTTTTGTAATTTTTGCTTATGTAAACACAATTTCTGTTGTTAATGAAAAGTTGTTTGAAAAAGCCTACCCGTCTAACTGTTGAATATACTGGTAGGGTGAATTCAGATTGATTGGGACACTTTTTGCCATTGAGATGACTGGAAAAAAGTGTAATGCAAGAATCAACCTGAATTCACCCCAGTAAGACTCCACAACCATAGCCTATCCACAACTACCCCCACCCTGCCTGCGGAAATACACCTGAACAGAATATCAATTCTCAACTTGCTAATTAACTAAACATTAAGTAGGCTAGGTCTAGTTCATTTTTGGTTTGGTTGGTTTAGCTTGTTAAATTGTTTCTAGAGGCGATATCTTATGAGTTACGTGTTGGTCCATTTAGGAAACCTCTGTGGATGTTTATTCATTTTCTTGCTTGAGTCCTTAACGCATCCAAGCTGCATGCTTTAACCAGCTGACATGAAATACGCGGACGAATACAGTCACTTCATCGGGGTGAAAGAAAATGAATGAAACCACACTCTTGCAAAGGCTACACAAAGAAGCGCTTGGTTTTTGCTCAAACAGATATGTGAATGAATGATCAATAAAAATGTGGCTAAATCGTGCAGCCCCCCAACGTTTTCTCTTGAGCAAACCCTTGAGGTGTCAGAATCAGTGTTAAGCAGACTGTCTTAAATCATAGTGAAAGATAGGATAACGACATTGATTCTTACATTCATCTGATCGAGCTCCGCCGCTGTCTGTGAGCATCCGTTGTCTCACTCAAATCCAATTTGTATGCAGATGTATCCAGCCCGTTCCCAGCCTCAAACGGATCGTTTTTGTTTTAAGATTAATACATCAGCCTTAAATCCATGGGAAAGAGATTAAATACTCAAGCAGATACTCCTTGCTTTCACCGGCAAATATAGCCTATAGCCTCTCAGGTGTGAGCGGGTCTGCATTCACTATTCCATTCACCAAACGGGATCAGGATATCGTACGATTGCCTCTGTGTGTTAATAGTAACGCGCACCTCCGTATAACGGTCACCTCAGCATCCAATGTTGCATGGACTGGACGCTCTGTGGATACACCGCACCTCCGCGAGTGAAATCCGACACCCACCTCAGGCCCGGCCTCTCTTAATTTGGGTTGCTAATATATTCGACACGTGGGGAGCGGTACAAAAGGGGGAGCATTGGAAAAAAGAGGAGGACTGAGGAAAAGAGACTAGTTCCTGCAGACTGTAGTGCCACCATGCTCTACCTTGGAGAAATGGCTTTAAGACAAAGAACCAGATTCTAGACCTTCTTCCAATGTAGTTTGATGGTGTATGTAACTTATGTTTTTGCATATAGACTACATTTGCATATATGCACAATATATGTTTTCATATATATACAATTATGTATGAATATTAAATATTAAGGGCTATATAAGATAAAACACCTAAGTGTTATTGTAAGCAACCTAACAGTTATTGATGAATTGGTATAGAGAGAGGAACATATGAGGTTTGGGGCTGTGGACGTACAAAAAAAAAAAAAAAAAAGAGGTTGGGAATGTGAAACCTAAAATTCATTGATGGTTGTTGATTGATGGTTGTTTTAATGATTTAGAATAAATTAGCATTGCATATTATTTAATGTCTGTGAGTGGATAGACCTTGCTGGACATTATTTGTAGTATAGGGAGCATGGGCGTACACCCCGCAGACCGATGGAGTCTCAGTGCACAGCAGCACCAGGAGAATCAGTGTGACAGCAAGGTCATTTATCAACCTGGGTTTCAGGTCAACCCCCCCTCCAACTGCACCCAAGCGTTAAGTAGAGAGATGGGTTGCTGCCTGAATACAAACCTGCAGAAGAGAACACAGTCTTTCCTTGTTAAACGATTCAAACGCTTGGAAATTAAAAGGTGCAATTTGTGTTCTTATCCAAGAGTCTTACTGTAAATATCACATTCATTGTTCTCCATTTTCTCCAGAGTTATAATCTGAATGTTGCGCATAAATATTTTGGTCCTTTATAAACCTTGAGGTGAAATCAGCATTCAGTCATCTTATATGTAAATTTCTTTGCAGTTCCATTCTGTTGTAAAAAGACTTTACCGCAAAACTCATGATACACGCTCCTAAGTGTTAGCAGATGGTGACGTTGCGTTTCTCGTGTGCGAGCGTTTGGGGAGAGGCTCCCCACAAGGTTTAGGACACACTTGGCCTCTGTTCATAACCTTCAGATATCAGCCTCTATTTCTCTGATTTTATGTCTAGATGCAATACAATTCAGCCAATAGGCTCATGCAAATTCCCAGCCATACTAAAACACACAAACTCAATTTAAATGTAATTTCACAGAGTTAAACCTACGCATGTGGAGCTGTACTGTATGTTGCGTTTGAAGTTTTTCCATTGCTGATTTCCCACCAGTGCTGTTGTTATCTTTTGGAGAAATGGTACATGAGTACCTGAAACTTTGTGAAAGACTCCTCCTCACTTTGGTGAGTCCAATCACAGTGAGGTCATTTTGTCATGGCTCATTTAGATTTAATAAGGGTTTCTGTCTAAGGTGCCAGCGCCATTCACACAGACTGAGTTTGGCTGTCCTAACAGACTTTTCACTGGCTTGGACCGAGGCATTTTTGATGTGTGTGATACTTGAAATTGAGAACATTTATTCATTTTACATAGGAAAACATTTTAGTAACGTTATGTTTTTATGGAAATATTTATTCAAACTCTGAATAATTTCCTTATTCTGTCGATCAACATTACCTCTCTAGCCAAAAGTCTGGTACAATTCTAGTTCACACTTTCTTCCCTAAAACATAAAGGATGAGGTCACTCTCCATAATCTGAGGAGAGGTAATTATGTCTTTTTTCACAGTCATAACAGCCTTTACTGTTATTCTCTACAGTGGTCAGATATTGGACTTTAAAGACAATGAGAGTCTATCAAGTTATAATCAAGTTATCAAGTTATGAACACACATGAACAAGGTCGTAATTGTAAACTAATGGGCTTTCTTTAAGCTCTTTCTTTAAAAACTATGTACGTGTACGTTTACACGACAAATATGTACTAAAAACATAAAAAAATTCCTTCTAATTTTTTCCATTCATAAGGATCCACGAAAATGACAAAAAACGCTGTATTTTGCATGCCAGGCCAGTAGTTGGCGATGTCACTTTGCAAAGAAACACTACACGCCTATAGACTGAACACAAAATATGACATCACCAGTTTCACAAATTCCCGTTTTTGTAGTTTACATGGAGATGATAACGGAACACCGTAGTATTGTACAATATATAACGATTCAATTTACAGACACTTCATAAATTGAATAAAAACACACCTGATGCACATTCTTTAGTAGAAGTAGAGTACAAATAGTAGAGAAATGGTACACTGCCGTCTTGCTTCTACCTAAAGAGACTTCCCAACTCATGAATACAAAGTTTCCAGAAGTAACTGAATGCACCGTTAAGTTCAAGTCAGAGTATAAGTTTATTTTTGAATGGCAAAATATTGCAAACTCAAGGCCTTGACTGTAGCCTCACCACACATGTATTCATTTACTTCTCATAATCTATTAATGAATTTAATACGCACATTTAGAGTGTTTTTGAAACCTTGGAATTTCACCAGCTTTTGACAAGTTCAATAAATTCAGTCTTTGTTGTTTTTCATCAAATCCTGAAAGATTTATTTCAACACAACATCATGAAAACCTCATGCCTATATTTGTGTCTTATCTGTCAAATCTAATAGGTTTTTGCTAATACTACATCTCAAACTGAAAAATGTTTGAGTTCTGATAACTGCTTTCTAGCCTTTGTGCAAATTCTGTGTGGATATGTGTGTGTAAATATGCACATAAAAAGAATCAAATTCAAAGCAATGAGATCTTTGTTGGCGTTTTTTCATTCTTATTGCTTATAAGTTGGAAGAGATGATGTAATTAGGACTGGGCTGTGTGTTTAAGCATGAAAAGATGTTCAAGGTCTGAAGGGAGCGAAGGAAACTGATATACAGTAATAGAAACTACAAAAAGCATAAAGAGTTGAATCATGCAAAGGAGCATGTTCAGAATCCAGTAATAATACTGTAGCAGTAAAATGTTATTCAATAGGCTTTTTATAGACATGTACAATGTCGATCAAATTTGCTAGGTTGAAAAAATGTAAAGATATTTGGTCCATTGTGCAGATACTGACAGATTTTATGAAGCAGCTGCTTTCAAATCACAGATCTCTTGAAGAGAAACTCATGGGAGATTCTGTCAGTCCAAGATACACTACACTGCGGATATTTATGCATTGACTTTGGATTTCATTTATATCCGTTTCTCACTCCTGTGCAGACATATTGATGGATAAGTATAACTGCTGTATATGGTTGTGAGTATCCACTCATATTTTAATGGTATTTTTGGTTTGAGGATTGAATGATATGAGATTTTTTCACAAGTGGTGAAAGAATAACTTGTGCATATTACATAATATCTAAATTATAAACATCTGATATCTCTCTCTGACACCATTTATCTCTCTCTCTCTCTCTCTCTCTGTATATATATATATTGTGAAATATTATAACAACTTAAAATAACTGTTTCTATTTTAACATTCTAAAATGTAATTTATTTCTGTGATGGCAAAGCTGAAGTCTTCAGTGTCCTTACAAAATCATTCTAATATGCTGATTTGGTGCTCAAGAAACATTTCTTATTATTATCAATGTTGAAAACAGTTGCGCTACGTAATATTTTGTGAAAACCTTGATACATTTTTTTAGGATTCTTTGATGAATAGAAAGCAACAACAACAAAAAAACAATTTATTTAAAAATGATTTTTTTGTAATAATGTAAGTCTTTAATGTCACTTTTCATCAATTTAATGCATCCTTGCTAAATAAAAGTATTGATTTCTTGGGGAAAAAAATTTGGAATGGTAATGTATACATATAATGGAATCATAATATTGAAAGACAAGTGTAACAGTGTTAAATTAATGAAGAGTTTCATAAGCAAGTCTTTGAAATCACTGTACTGCCCTGTATTGTATGTCAAAACTGCCTTTTTGAAAACAGGAAGTGCAAAATCCTGAGAACTTCCTATGAGTTATTTTACTTTATGTCCAACAGTGTGCATGGGGAGAGCAACATGGCCGCCTCTGCCAAGGCGACAAACCTCACCGTCAGCTTCCTTCCTTGTGGTGCCCTGACTGTGAAAAGCATCGTGGGAAAGAAACAAACTCTTGACAACACTTGGCCTTTCCTCTGCATTGTGCCTAGTCACTCAACATTGCGCTAAAACAAGCACCACAGCTTTAGACTAGCAAATTATTCTGTATGAGTGTATGTTTGTGCATGTTCAGTAGTATGTGCGTGAGAAATGTGTGTGTTGATGGCGTGGCATGATTATGGATTGTGTGTGAGCAAAGAGGTGGATGTGTGTATCATGAACACAAAGACTGCATGCAGTTTTGGCATCATATGCTAAAAATTCACCCTTCCAGTATTGTGTTGCTGTTTTCTTATCAGCATTAATCGCTTCTCATCAGTCCAAGAGTGAAACAGAACACTGTAAGAAGCAGATCCAGACTCTACAAGGTCCTGCAAGGTCACACGCAGGGGGTCATTTCCATGGGCCCTTATTTCCCCCCTTTTATGAGCCTATTCTTTCCATTATGGCATATAAATGAAATTGTAGTAAAATCTATGGTAAAGTCATCCTCCACCTCAGCCATTCTCTCAGCTTTGGCACGTTAAAAATGAAGAATGGGAAGGGAAGGATGGAAAGGTCAAGTGCAAGAAAATACGCAAATGGATATCTCACCTGCTTCCTGTTTATTGTTATGCAGATTGTTGTGCCTCTGTGATAAAGATGTTTGTCCTTCGACCCCAAGAATAGTGGAAATGATTCTGCTACAGCTTCCGTTCATGCAGGAGGCCAAATCATTCAGCTCATCCATTTCCGACAGTAGTGCCTGGCCTTTGAATTTCAGGAAGGATGTGTGAACCACGCAGAGTTCTCAGTGAGAGTATCTGTTCGGCCGGAAAACTTGAAACACAGTGAAGAACGTTTGTGTTGGACGGCACATGGAGGGTTTTGTCTATCTTGCACATGGACACTTGTTAGACTAAAATTCTTACCGACAAGTGATTCTAAAGTTGCTTTTATAGTACCATTCTTAAATGGTTAGTTCAACCAAAAATTGTACATAAATAAAAATTCTGTCATCATTTACTCATCCTCATGTTGTTCCAAATCCATAAGACTTTAATTCATCTTTGGAACACAGATGAAGATATTTTTTAATGAAATCTTTGAGATTTCTGTCCCTCCATTGACAGTCAAAGCAACTACCACTTTTACGCTTAAAAAAGTTGCAGCCCGTTCTCATCCTAGGGCGTCATATATTGATGCTTTTGACATTTCGTCTACATCGAACGCACATGGCACCCTTTAGCGTTAATATGAGACGCAGATAGAAATGGGCCAGAAGGCGCCTCCTAGCGGTCTAACCCTAACCCTACACCAGACCTAAACCTACCCATAACCGAACAAAGCTCTGTGCGTCTCATATTGACGCTAAAGGGTGCCATGTGCGTTCGATGTAGACGAAATGTCAAAAGCGTCAGTATTATGACGCCCAAGGATGAAAATGCGTTGCAAAGTTCATAAAGAGATCATAAAATGAATCCATGTGAATTGAGTGGTTTAGTCCAAATTTTCTGAAGAGACATAATCGCTTTATATGATGAACAGATTTAATTTAGGCTTTTATTCACATATAAACATTCATCAACGCATGCATCGGTTGTGGTAAATGGAAGCTCAAGCATGTTCGCTTGACCTGCAAGAACCAATGAGGTTCATTCTTGTGTGTTACGCAGCACGTTTGAGCTTCAGCAAAAACCAATGAGGTTTATTCTCGTATACGAAGCACGTTTAAGCTTCCACAAGAACCAATGAGGTTTGTTCTCAAGCAAGCAAGAACAACTGAGCTTCTGTTTATGTTCGCTGATCAATGTTTATATGTGAATAAAAGCCTTAATTAAATCTGTTCATCATATAAAGCAAGCGAGTCTTTTCAGAAAATTTGGACTAAACCGCTCAATCCATATGAATTAGTTTTACGATCTCTTTAATAATTTTTTTAAGTGTCAAAGTGGTATTTATATAGTTGTCTATGGAGGGACAGAAATCTTTTCATTTAAAATCTTTTCATTTTGGTCAAATACAGGTTATTTTCGCTGTGTAAAACATAGAATACGCTTAAAATGATTATTCATATATGATATGTACTACTTTAAGGACAAGGCGATGTACAGTAGCTGTTGTGGAAAAACTAATAAAGAATATCAGTCACAGCAGCAATCATTCTCCTCTCCGCCATGTTTAAAGCTTATGGCCCGCCCAACTCGGGAACTTAGGTCTCATAATTATCCCTTTGAGCTTCCCAGTGTACTATGTCCAGTTTTTAACTAGAAAACTTGTATTTACAATAATCTGTGAAAGAATGTTTAAAAACCATAGGCAATTAAAATGTGGCTGTAAAAACAAGCGCACTATTAAAACTATTTAGGCTATTATTTTTGTCCATTTCATATTAATAAAAGGCATTTATAAAACAATTAATGGGAAAAAATTCATGATGCTTAAACACAGTTTTATGCGTCTTTTAGTAGACTTCTAAAAAGTATTGTTTTGGTCGGTAACAACAGTTATGAATGATTTGATGACTCAGTCATGAAACAAAAAAAAAAACATGTCTCTTCACAGTGTACTGTGAGATCCAGTTAAAGGGATACTCCACTTTTTTTGGAAATAGGCTCATTTTACAACTCCCCCAGAGTTAAACAGTTGAGTTTTACCGTTTTCGAATCCATTCAGCCGAACTCCGGGTCTGGCGGTACCACTTTTAGCATAGCTTATTTGTTTTAAATAGGAAAAATATCGAAACTCTTTGGTCATTTTTTTGAGAGAGATGCTAATGGTCCTGTCCGATTCAATGATCTATGCTAAGCTATGCTAAAAGTGGTACCGCCAGACCCGGAGTTCAGCTGAATGGATTCGAAAACGGTAAGACTCAACTGTTTAACTCTGGGGAGTTGTAAAATGAGCCTATTTCCAAAAAAAAGTGGAGTATCCCTTTAAAGTGCTCAGACTGCAACAGATGTTTACATTTGTTTCATCATTCAAGTACACCCTTGACAGAGAAGATTTGTAAGACAATAAAGCAGGGTGGATGGAAAAGAATGTAAATAGGCCATTCATTGTAGATACAGTAAGATCTCCTCAGTTATGTCAATGGATCTTCTGCCTCATTCAGAACAATCAGACCAAATATTTGGACAAATGCATTAACTAATAATGCTCAAGCTTTGACCTCAAAATATTTATTTTAAATAAGGCCCTTTCTACTTGACTACGTAGACAAATCTAGAAGCATTTGTTCAGTTATTTTACTCATTTGGAAAACTTGTAGCTCTGGGAAACAGATTCTCATGTCTTTCGTTTACCAATGCATCTTCGCAAACTCTGGGAAAATGTATAAAATGGAAGCAAAATAGCAACAAAGCCATTAACATTAGCCTGGAAATTCTCAAAACAGATTCAAAATTAATTTTCCTGTCACAGTTTGTCCTCAACAGAACCTTATACTGCAGCTAACATCTGTGAACACGCAGCCGTTAAATTCAGTTCAAATGCAACCACTGGTTGGCTGTGCTTCTCTATGATTGTTCGAGGTTACAGTACATTTTGGTCCCCGTTCTTGGCAACCATGGAACAAATACAACCAGCCATTATATTTCTATAAGTCTAATAATTATAATCTTTGTTCCCACATCAGTGAAGATGAAGAGTGTTTGGTGAGCTAAACTGTGGAAGAGTGTGAGTCTGCTTGTTGGCTTCTTCACGACACGAGCAGGCGAGAGTCAAAAGTCGCACTGATACACCACTGCGTTTCCCATCATTAGACACAGATAGCCCAGGATGGAAAAGCAAGGTAGTGGTTTAATATTTGGGAGATCTGCTGTACCACTTAGAGGTTAGCTAGCCGTCCACATCACAGGGACCTCTGATTTGCGGCCTCTGTAATTATCATGCGATGGACTATTTCAGTGATGTTCGACTATGTATTAGACCAGAAACCACGTAAGATCGGGTTTCTATGGCAAGGCTGGAAGTCCCTGGCAAAAAATAACAAACAAAGAGAGCTCGATCAAGATTAAACGTGACTGTTGGAGACCCATGGCAACGTTGAGGCTCATAAGAGTTTGGTCAAGCAGTGCACTCTGGGAATGACTGGGGAGTACTGACTGCCAGCATCCTGTAACAGAAGCACACCCTGGTTTTATATTCAGCTTTGGATGTTCATTGTCAAACTGTAAATGGTATGAGAACTATAAATTAATTCAACATAAATAGGTGCTTTTTAAAATATGACTGAGAAGAAATAACTACCATGAAAACTCTTAATAAATATAATTCTTATCATAAATTCAATATTAATATTTAAATAAATAAGAATTAAAGGTAAGGTAGGCAACGTTTTTCATAAACACATCCTGATAGCAATAAATAACAGAAGTGGTCTAAATATTAAAAAATTTACATAAATCTTCAGTGGAAGTCTCAGGGTCAAAAAATGTTTGTCCAATCATTGCATTCGGTCCGAATGAAATAATAGGATGTCCTACCTACCTGTTAACATATGTATTTGCATACCTTCTCGTACCCTGCTCGCGCAGACATCACATGTCATCAGCGCATTCCAAGAGGCTATGAAGAGTTATAGGTGCACAGTCACTGAGCACCGCAAACAAACAGCAGCCACCTTTTACAGTTCCTCCTGAACCAAAATAACAATCACATGCTGCGTTCATGCCATAACTACCTTGATTAAGAGATGGCAACCCGAGACGTTCTCATGTCTCATGACGCCTTGCAGATTCTGCTCTGGCTGTGCGCGTTCATGTGTTTTGAAGGAAGCCTGGCTTTGGAGATGCTCTGAAGGGGAGGAGGGATCTTATGATTTCAAAGCTATAGCTTGCTAATGCTAGCTTCTCTGAAATTGCCTACCCTACCTTTAATAATATTTCATTTAATAACAAATAATAATGATTCAATATTTTTGATATTATTATTATTTATGAATTAATAATTGAACAACACACAAAAAGACACTTGTTGTCACCTACCAACACATTTTAAAGGTGACATATTATGCCCCTTTTCACAAGATGTAATCTAAATCTCTGGTGTCCCCAGAATGTGTCTGTGAAATTTCAGCTCAAAATACCCCCCAGGTCATTTATTATAGCTTGTAAAATTGGCCCCTTTTTGGGTGTGAGCAAAAAACATTTTTGTGTGTGTCCCTTTAAATGCAAATGAACTGCTGCTCCCTGCCACAGTTCAGAAGAGGGCCTATCCTTTACATGAGCTTCGGATACTACATAACAAATAACAATAACAAAACACGCGAATTTCAATCATCCAAAATCTCAGAAATAACCAGTAGCATAGTGCAGCCTTACAGAGAGACTCAGGAAGAGGTTGCAACTTTTAGACTGCACCTGGACGTTTCTGAATGGTTAGTGGATACATTTATTTAGTTGTTGTGGAGTTACATTGATTCATCTCATCGACTTGCATGTACCGTCATGTTTAACTTTTACTCAAGTTGGCACAGTTCCCAGCTGTGACATTTTTGGTCAAATAGTGTTCTGTTCTCGTCTGTGCAGCCAGCAACAGAACAGTTTGAATGCTTTGCTTGAACTTTTGCCATTGCGTTAGAACTGGTAACACTGTTGTCGCTTGCGAAAACCAAATGGCGGCGCCGTGGGTGGAAATGTGCAGATTAAGGGGTGGTAATTTTATAATAAGATCCCCTACATCAGAAGGTGAGTGAAATCTGATCTCCTTATTTTTTTTGACATGCTTGCAGAGAAAGGCTTACCAAAACAAAGTTACTGGGTTGAAAAAGTTACTATTCACTTTTTCTGGGTTGGTAGATGCACCGGAGATCCGATTATAACACTTAAACACGAACAAAGTCCGATTTTCATGATATGTCCCCTTTAATTATATATGTATACATATATGTATATGTTAAAATTATCGGCCTACTGTATATGAGACTAACACGTTTTACTTAGTTGTTTCAAAATTTGGTCATTTTGTCTTTGGTCATGTTTTTTCATGGTCATGTCTAAAAATAGGTGCATGACGCCCCTGGTCAAACCTTCAATGTCGTCAGGGTTTTAAATCAAATTTCCAAACTCATTGCCACAGAACATGACTAAACCAGTACAAACACTATGAGATTCTCTTGAATGTTTCTCATTGTGAGCAAAGAGCAGCAAGCTGAATTATTTAATGCGGTCAACATGTAGATCAATCCTGCTTCATTGCTAAGCACCAGATGCCTCTTGCAGTGAAAGAAGAACCAATAATGTGTGTTAAAATATCATTTTTAATAATATTCACAGCATTGTCAACTCCATAGATGGAGGTTTCTAACATCTGGTGTCCGTCTGTCACTTAGTGTAAAACAGAGGTCCACTGAAAGTGATTGAAAAGCCTCATTTTAAAGCTGTTCAGTTTGCAGATCTAAAACCCAGAAGAAAATTAGAATAGATATAATAAATTAAGGTATTCAATTCTATAACAGAAATGGCATCTGAAGATTCATACCTAAAATGTGAATTTTGAAATGGTTGTCTGCTTTAAAATTGGAATGACAGGGAAGTTGTGATAGTCTTTTCTTCCCTATTCACTATATTTTCTTCTTTCCCAAAGAAACGGCTTCTTGAACAAGAGAAAAGTAGGACGGGACATGATTTTGTCCTTCGGGAATTGATTGGATGGTTGTGGCTTGCTATTGCTGTGGTCTCATGTGAGTGACAGGTTGTCCCACCCTCGTGCCAGTAAACAGGTCATCAGAGAAGAGAAGTTGCTGCAAGAGATTCCTGCAATATGCCATTAACTTATTTTTTCATCATAGCAGGTGTGAAGGACATTGACCACGTTACCTTGAAATGACCTGACGTTCTGCTATTATTCTCCAGCTGGATGGCTAAAGTTGTGTAGGTCAGGAAAGATCACCTGCAGCTCTATACAGTATCTCTTCATTTCCTCTCCCTCTGTGAAAGGAGCATTGAACAAAAGATAGACACAAATCATTTCACAGAATTTTGTAAAAACAGCACAAAAAAGCACGGGTTACTTGCGTAACCGTGGTTCTATGAATGATGGAAGACCACCAGAGACGGTCAGTACATGGTGGAAGGAGTCACGTCTCGCTCATCTCATTGAGAATCTCGTATTAATTCAGTCACACGTGACTGATCAATGACGTGTCGGAAGCTATATCAGTCTATGTCACGGTCGGTCTCTTAGTCATTCTCAATCCGAGTGACTTCCACCATTAATAGAACCATGGTTACACAAGTAACCAGCGTTCTATTTCACTGTTCCAGACCGCCAGAAATGGTCAGTGCATGGTGGAAGATGAATACAGCCAAGTCACGAGGATAAAACGTTATCTGGCAACACAGCTGAGCCAATCAAAGGCATAGGCCACATTAAGCCCTTAAAACTGTGTGAACGTGCAAGGTGATGTCCACATGGCTGCCGCACATATCTACAAGAGGGACACGCCACATAATGCTGCCCAAGAAGTAACCAAAGCCCGACTCAAATGACACCTAACAGATGCAGGTTATAGTATGATCTGTGAAACGATAAGACTCAGCAATGGTGTCAACTACCCAGTGAGCGAGCCTTTGCTTCGACAAGGGTGCACTTCTTCTGCCGGGCCCAAAACAGATGAATAACTGGTCCATGGTACGCCATAAGGCAGTCCTTAGCACATACTGCTTCAATGCACGAACGGGACATTGGGCTGCTTGGAAAGCCTTGTCCTCCTTTCTAAACGCCGCCAGCTGAATAGGCTGATTTGTGAACTGAGTTGACAATACCTTGGGCTGCTGGGTTTGGCCAAAGTGTAACTTGATTGCCCTCTGGCCCCCACCTGAGACACTGCGGACTCACAGACAGAGCATGTTATACTCCGCCCCTTCTTGCTGATGTTTTGGCTAAAAGGAAAGCAGTTTTCATAGAAAGATTTCTAATATCTACTGTTCAACACCACTCGCAAATCCCATTGGGTACACACTACCCATGCTGGCGGCCTGTAATATTACCCATGTCCACACTGTTGCTAAGCTGAATGACGAACGGGCATCCGGTGTCCAGTCAGTGCAGGCTGGGTCACACTGCGCTCAATATGCAGAGATCGGGATTCTGTTGCACGTGCCCTGCATTCAAGAGCCTCCAGAGCAGCTGGACCGAAAACCTGACCAGGCACTAGAGGTAACTGACAAAGGTTGTTATAGCATGCCTCTGGAAGCTTGGACTGAGATAGTCACACTTGCCACCTGGCCTGCGTAATAAGCCCAAGAGCCTTTCCACTGGAGAAGGCAATCGATCCCAAGGCCTGCGGAGAAGTGTCAAGCGGCTCTGATGCAGTATTCTCTGATGCTGCTGTAGACATGGTAGAATGGAGCGCCAGCAGCAGATGAGCCACTGAATTCCCCACACGACTCAACACTGAGATAGTGTTATAAATACGCACCAATAAGTCACCAGTTTGCCTGCACTCTGGGTTGGGGCAGCGGAGTTCCTGTTTCAGGGCTTCATCTGGAGATACCACTAGGGAAGAAATACATGGCTCTACAAGAGGGATGCTACCAAGCCATTTCTCCTGGGCTTCAGCCACTGCTGCCAGTGTGCGCGCTAGTCGATCAGGCCTGGATGACGGAGCTGAGTGAAACGCAGACAGCATTTCTTCGGTAAAGTCACGACAGCTAGGTATCTGGAAGTCCTCCGGCCGTGCAACCGGATGACGAAAGAGGTTTGAAGGACCCAACACAGGAAGAGGTGGGTCCAAATTCAACCTAGCAAGGACCATCTTGATAGTGTCCTGCGGCGAGAACACTACTGAAGACCCAGCACCTTGAAGACCTGAGCCCTCCTCACTATGCGAGTGTTGAAACTGAGATTGTAAAGATGAGGTCTCCTCTAAAGGTGCAAAACACTCCTGCTCATGAGTATTTAATGAATCCGAGGCTGCTAGAGAAAAGGTGTCCAGCTCCTCCCTGAAACATTTAGCTGCTGATTCAAACCTGGGCAATGAGGAGGTAGATACGGATCCCCTCATTTCCTCATTTACGTTCTGAGTGGCAGAAGGAAATGAAATCGTCAACAGAGCTTGAATTAGATAGTTCATCCACCTACAGCAGAAACACAGTATTAGTATTGTAGTATTGTAGAGGTGGTCCGTTTCTTCCTTGGAGGCCCTTCAGTTTTGCTAGCTGAATGCTTACTACCAGTCTGAACCTTGGCTCTGGCTGGTGCTGATAAATTTTGAACTGAGGCAGCCCTAACACCTACACGTTGAGAAAATAAACCTTGATAAACCACTGTGCTAATTAACAGAGCTGAATATGGTAACAAACTGAAGGCAACAAATATGTACACATGGTAAACAAGAACCCTGGTTAACCAATGAGTTCTAATGCAGACACTCACCTCAATTCCTCTGACAGGAGCACAGCCTTTAGTGAAGACCATGGATAACCAATGGGTCCGAAACAATCCAATGTGAATCCAATAACGAATCCAACAACGAATTCAATGTTGTTTTGCATTCAGAAGACACAGTTATAGCGGGGAGCAAACGCCAACCAAAGAGCTGTGTACACTCGAGCGAGATCTCTTCGCGAGAATGACAACACGTCATCGGTAAAAGTCACGTGTGACTGAATTAATACAAGATTCTTGAGGTGATGAGCGAGACGCGACTCCTTCCACAATGTTCTGACTGCCTCTGGCGGCGTGGAACAGTGAAATAGAAGCAAAATGATCCGCTGATTCTGCCTGTGCCTGTTATTTTAGTATTATACATATGTTTTATAGCATTTATTGATATTTTATTTTATTTTATTTTATTGTATTTTTTTATTTAAAATTTTATTGCTTTTTATATTTCTGTATAGCTTTCATTTATTTTTATTTCAGTTTTAGTAATTTTAGTACTTAGACTTAAACTTAATTTCAGTTTTATTTCAATTAACGAAAACAAGTTTTAATCGTTTCAATTTTAGTTAAAGGTGACATATCATGCCCTATTTTCACAAGATGTAATATAAATCTATGGTGTCCCCAGATTGTGTCAGCAGAAATTTGCCCCTTTTTGGGTGTGAGCAAAAACACCTCCGTTTTTGTGTGTGTCTATTTAAATGCAAATAAGCTGCTGCTGCTCCTTTAACCTGGCTTCGAAAACAAAAACAAAACACGTGAAAAATCTCACTCATCCAAAATTTCAGAAATAACCATTAGCGGAGTGTAGCCTTACAGAGAGACTCAGGAAGAGGTTGCAAGTTTTAGACTGCACCTGGACGTTTCTGAATGGTTAGTGGATACATTTATGTAGTTTTTGTCGAGTTGCATTGATTCATCTGTTTCTGGTAGATTTCCGTTGAAAATAAAATTGATCCACTAACGTTACTCTCTTGTGTCATTGGAGGCTGGCTGGGACTCTAAATAGTGTTCTGTGCTCGTCTGTGCAGCCAGCGACAGAACAGTTTGCATGCTTTGCTCGAACTTTTGCCATTGCGTTAGAACTGGTTTCACTGTTGTACACCAAATGGCGGCCCCTTGGGTGGAAACGTGCAGATTAAGGGGTGGTAATATTATAATAAGATCCCCTTGTGTCAGGAGGGGAGCGAAATCTGATGACTTATTTGTTGACATGCTTGCAGTGAAAGGCTTACCAAAACAAAGTTACTGGGTTGTCACTTTTCACAATATCTGGGTTGGTATGCACCAGGGACCCGATTATAGCACTTAAACATGGAAAAAGTCAATTTTCATGATGTCACCTTTAACAATAACAGCACCATTCTGTGTCTGTGTGGATTCATGTGCCGGAAATAATAGCTGAAAAAATGTTTCGACATGTTTGATTTGAACGTAATGGCTCACAGCTGTCAGATAAAAGGTTCGAGATGTAGAACTTGGATCTGACAATTATATAGACTCTTGAAACATGAAATAAACCCACGAGCCAGTATGAAACGAAACACAAGTATTTCCTCTGTACCCAGTCATTTATTATGATTTGTATTTCAGAATAAATTTCATACCATTTCTAAATATTACACAAAACTACAATTTCCACATGAAAATATTCAGATTTTTTGGGTGATCACCACAGATCCTATAAAAACCATAAAGGTGGCCATTTTATGAGTCCCATAGTTTCATTATTTTTCCCCCCTAAATCACAGTGAATTGTTCCCAGTTTTGGTTTTGCACATTGGGCTCTTATGATGTGGGTCTCTGTGTTTCTGCTGTAATTAACTTTGTGTGTGTGTGAGTTTGAGTGTGTGTGAGTGAGAGAAAGAAGGAGTGGGGGCATGTGTTGAGGCCTGTCAATTTACTGAGCATGATGGGACATTTAACAGAGCTGGTAGACACACTCTCCAAAAACATCTAATGATCACAAACTTCAAGTGAGTTTGTTGTGGTCAGAGGTCTCACAGTCTTATGATGTGGCAATAAGACATAAAATATAGGCCTAGAACACACACATTGGCCCACCTGGTCCTTTATCCATGTTATGTGTGTGTGAGACAACAAAGGCATAAAACACCGCACACTTTCACACAGACCATATTTAACATTGTATAAACCCCCATGTAGTTCTGAATCCAATTTCATCTACCTCAGAACTTTAAAGATGCTTCATATATGTAGATGTATATTTCTGTACGTTCTTTCAGTAACATTAATAGAATGTTCATTCAGAGTTATCTGGCCTTTAATTATGGTCTTCTTACAGAAACGCTATAGCCTATGCATTGAATCGACCGCATGTTGCTTACCACACAAAAATAATAATAATAATAATTGGTTACCTATTAAATGACCATTTAAGAGACGTTTCTCACATGTTTTTCTTTGACTGCTGGGAATGCGTCTTGCTGACACAGGTCTAGAGAACCTATGTTGTTTTTCATTGCACTGCACGCTGCATCTCACGTTTTGTGGAAAGGGCTCTTAAACCCAGAAAATTATTATCCCACAATACACTCAAAAATGCAAAAAAATTATTTATTCAAGGAAAAAACATTCACTGAATTATGTAATATTTTAAAATATGTAATATGTTGATTTTTTATTGAATCGACACACTACTTTTTATTATTGAAAAAAAAAAGTTTAAAAATTGCTGTCGAGCCATATACAGTAGGCCTACTCACTGAAAGAACCATATTTGGCTCGAGAGTGGAATACCTATACATTTACACCAGTGCATTTTAATTTTAAAACGCATAACCTTCACTACGGTTGCGCCTGCCGTCCACACATACTACTCCAGAGTTTTCGACCCTCGAAAACGGAGACTGACCTCTTCAAGGGTTAGTTCACCCAAAAATGGAAATTCTGTCAGTAATTGCTCACCCTCATGTTGTTCCAACCCCGTAAGGCTTTCGTTCATCTTCGGAACACAAATTAAGATATTTTTGATGAAATCTGAGAGCTGGCTCACTCCTCCATAGGCTTCTCTGTAATTGAAACTTGCCGGCCCAGAAAGTTAGTAAAGACAATGTTTAAAATAGTCCCAAGTGACTACACTTGCTCAACCATAAGTTTATCAAGCGACGAGAATACTTTTTTTTTGCGCAAAACCCCCCCAAAAATTACGACTTTATTCAGCTATTCATTTTCTTCTGTGTGAGCATCACATGCATCACACACATGACCAGCGTCGGCCAATAGTAAGCCTACGTTCTGACGTACAACCCAGAAGCGCTGACTACGTGAACTCACGTCAGAGGCCCACACAGAAGAAAATGAATAGCTGAATAAAGTCGTTATTTTTGGGGGGGTTTTGCGCACAAAAAGTATTCTCGTTGCTTGATAAACTTTTGGTTGAGCCGCTGTCTTGGCTGAACTAACCCTTTCAGTCAAGTCCGAAGCAAGACAGTCACACTCAAGTGATTGATACTCATAGCATAATAGCAATACCCATAACCCATAGCAACGCGTTATGGCAACCACACCTCAGACTGACAGAAACGTAAAAATAATCGTGAATTTAGGTTACCATACTTTAGTTTTGTACACATTGTCATGTTAATTATAATCAAATGCATTTTGTTTTATTGACCACAATATTATCATTGATATTTGTTTGAGAAGGGCACTTTTGATTCATTTTTAAAAAGGGCAGGGGCTCGAGCACCCAAAGCGTCCGCTGATTCACGTGCCTGATTCAAAGGACAACTTCATGGCTTAAATATATATGTGCTTTTATTTATACTACATGCTGCATATAACACTTGATCTATAAACTTCTATTGTAAGTGTATGAGGGTTTTTGTTTTGTTTTGATCATATATGAAGGAATGAGCGAATTATTATTGTCTGTGAAAAATTGACGTCACAGATGCTGTCAGTAGAGTTTAACTTGTTCCTTTAAATATTAAGAACTTTAAAAATTGATTTTGTAAACTTATACTTGTCTTTAAACATAAAAAGTGAAGACTAAACTATAAATAAGCATTTGATCTGTTTGCGTGGCTCTGTGGTCGTTTGTTTGTGGTGGGGGGGGCTGCAGTTTTTTGGGAGGGGCAGGAAAAGGAGCCGAGAGAGGAAGCCAAAAAGCATTCAAGTATTGAGCCAAAATCTGGGGGATAATCTCTTTGGCTCTGCTAAAAAGTGTCTGTGGCTGAAACTCTTAATTTTGAGATCATTTTGGGTTGAAAAATAAAAACACCCCAGGGACTGCAAGTTCAGAGGGGTAGTTTAAGTAATCAATCCCATGTTTCATCTCAGTGTACAGTGTGAGAAATTACCACGGCGATCCACAGGTGGTTCCCATTTGTCTAGATCATCCGTTCAGCTGACACTCTGTGGTCCCTTCCACTCCTTTCATTTGTCTATCCCTCCTCTAATGCCATCATGTTTTCTGAGAGATTAAGAGCAATGATGTGGATTGATCTGATGTAAATGGTATAACTCTAAAAAAAAAACTTAAGTACACAGCCAAAGGGTAATTTAGGGACATGTTTAGCCCTTTATATATATATATATATATATATACACACAGTGCCTTGCATCCAACAGTATTCATACTCATTAATTTTCTCGCATTTTGTTATGTTGCTGCCTTAAAGGAGCTGTATGTAAGAATGTGGCCAAAACTGGTACTGCAATCACTTTCAAATTACTGTAGAGCGATGTATCCCCTCCCCCTCCCCCCTGACTCCAGGTTGCCAGATAGTCTGCAGGATCCAGCACGAACGTTTGTAGCTGCAGCTGTGGTAACTAGAGCAGAGCTGGCAACCCGGATGCTGAAACACTACTGACTTCGTGATTGGTAGATAGGTGGAGGGTGGTGCATCATGGCAAAACACAACATGACAACATCAACATCAGTTGAGGGCTGCAACTATCACTTTTAAATGACAATATCCTGGCCGGACTACTGTTGTCAGTGATATAAGTATTTGAAATGAACATGATTTCTTAATGTCTAGTGACATATCAGGGCCATTTTATGATTAATTGAAATACATTTCTTACATACAGAAGAATCCCCTGAAAATGTCTGTCCACTGAGGATCCCCATCGAGCTTGAGCGGATCTGAGGAGAAGAATGGCAGAAAAACGCCAAATGCAGATATGCAAAGCTTGTCGCATTATACCCAAAACGACTTGAGGCTTCAACAATAATGAGTGAAGGGTACAAATACTTATGCAATATATTTATTTCAGTTGTTCCTTTTAAAGTTGTCATTTTGTTGTCATTTAAAGTAGTTTAACATTCAACATGACAAAATGTGGAAAAAAAATGAAGGGGTATATAGTTTACAATTGACCACTGTTATGTTTATGAAAGCCCATTTCCACCACTTAAGAAAACTGGTAATAACTGAGAGCTAAAAAGTCAATTTCATGAGATAAGTCATAATTATGATATAAATTATAGCATGAGCATATATAATTATGACACAAAAAGCCAACATGTTGTCCTAATTAACCTTTTAATCATAATTTAGTTTTTTTATATCATATTTACAATTCATAATTAAATCATAATTAAAAATGTTTTATTTATTTATTTATTATTTATTAATTAATTATTTTACTAATCTAATTTAGAGGTCAGTAAACAGAACAGCAAACAAACTATCTGAGATGTTACAATGGTTCTGAACAATACCGTATCTGTCATCACTGTAAAATCATTCACAGCACCCCTGCAAATTTACTGCTTGAACAGGTTTAAATGACCTCACAACATGTGCTGAACTGCAATTACTCAACAGAAAGCATACATTTTTAAAGGCACTCAGAGTGTTGCATGAAGTGTTTGTGAGTTGGCTCTGACAAGAGCACTGACCTGGCCCCGTACCCAGCAGAGAGAGAGGGAGACTGCAAAAGGAGGTTGTGAAGGACACCAGCATGGGAAATGGGGAGAATCTTGGCATGACTGAGAGTGTTTCGCCTGATATGTTTAAGAGATGCCAGAAAAGCCTGCGAGGAAAGCCAGCTCTCAATCACCTCTGCTCTATACTCTCTCCCACATCTCTCATTCTTCCTCTTCTCTTTCAGTCTCTCTCTCATGGCAAGAGCCCCGGGCTGAGGTTTGATTGATGCCTGTCTGCAGCTCGAGTGAGAGGACTAAAGAACCAGCACTCAGTAGGGAGCGCAGCCACCTTGCCAAAACCGAGTCCTTTGATTCTGAAGAACGAGTGAACTTCAGTCTGGCAGAACTGAAGGTGTTCCTTTAGCACACCAGCAAATGAGATCGCACACACTCAAAGACTGTAACATCATAGTAAAAGAAGTCTCACTCAGCCCCATAAAAGCACATTAATTGGACCAGGTGACCTTTCCATTGTCATTAGCACCTACTTAATCCCAGCCGTCATTTTACGGTGTTTTTTGTAGCCTCATTACAGGACAATCATATTTTCTTCACTTTCACATATGCATTGCATTTTACTCTAAGGTTACTGAGCTAGAATTGTACATAGTGTTACTGAGAATTGAATTAACACCTATAAGACAATTAAAAATTAGGACTTGGTTTTTCCTTTGCGATGCCTAATGTGAATAATTTAACCACAGGTTTTTGACGAAACTTGGATCTTTGTCTCTTGTTATGCTAAGGTTTTTTTTTTTGAGTGTGTGCTAATTTGGCCATTATTCAAATATATAATATAAATTGGCCAGAACAAAACGTGATATTTAAAGGGATATTTCACCCAAAAATGAACTTTCTGTCACCATTTACTCACCCTCATGTCATTCCAAACCTGAATGACTCTTTCCTATGACAGCACAAATGGACACAGAAATAATGATTGCTGTTAAGCTCCCAAATGTCAAAAAAGTACAATAAAAAAGTACCATAAAAGTTGTGTGCATGCAACTTGTGCACACATTCAGGTCATTCCTGTGTAGTTTGGTGGATTTTATGTCCCTATGAAACAATACTGGATATTTAGCATAAACTGTTTATCAACTTTCATGCCACATGATTTTCCATGCATCGATATACCCCAATTAACACAAATTCATAATGATTAGTACCTAAGATAGTACCTAAGATTAGTACTTAAATTCATCCAGAGTAGCCTGTGTGGACGGCAGGCACAACCGTAGCGAAGGTTATGCGTTTAAAAAAACAAAAACATAATTGAAGCACCTGACAAATTCCCATGTCTCCAATCCAATCATGTATATTTAAAAAAAAAATAAAAAAAACTCTAAAGAAAAAAATTAATGTGTGAAACCAATAAACTTTTGTCCCTCAAACTGAGTCCACCCTGTTAGGTGCTAATTGCCCTTTAAAATCTAGTTCACCCAAAAATGAAAATTAACCCATGATTTACCCTCAAGTTATCCTAGGTGTTGACATGTATGTTCAATCATACTTCAGAGTAATGATTTTTATTTCCCTAAGGCAACTGTTAATTGACATAAAATGCAGCAGCCAAGCATTAAAATTGATTAACACTTCAGAGTGGGTGGCTGTGCACTGTTACCTTTTTGGAAAATTTGGAAATTCATTTCACAGCAACTCTCATGGTCTTTCCAAATCTTTGATATGACAGAAATTGCATCCACATCCAGCAGAAACCATATTTAACAAGAAAAATAAAAGATTGTACTCATTACTGAGGCATGACGTTTGTGTCTCTGTTTATGCAATCATGAGACTTCATTTGTGTGCATGGATGAGTTTGTATGTGCACTGTGTGTTTGTATATGGATTTGCCACATGTTTCCATTTAACAGCACCGGAGAAAGAAAGTTTAAAAAGCCGGGGCACAGCACAGGCTCTAATTTGCAGTGGGGATAGTGTGCGATGATCTGGTAAAATGCTGTATGGTGTTTTCACTCTAAATACAGCGACAGGCCATGCACACATCAGAAGCTGACCACTCCTGGGTTACGCACTCATGCTGACAAACTAAAAATATCAGCTGAAAATATTTCGGGACACTGCACACACCAAAAAATGGCTGTATAAAGTCAGTAAACTGTGAAGGCTTCACTTCTAATTGACAGATTTTACTGTGAAACTCATTTTGAGACCGTGAGTTTCAGTGCAAGGAAAGAATGCGACATCTAGCCAGACACAAAAAAAATTGGCAACAAATTGTCAACAATACTATTTCAGAAAAGAATCAAGAAACACTTCATCCTTTGCACATGCTTTTCATGTGTTAATAAGCAAAGTCCAATGCTTTCCTCACCAAAATGTAAAAATATTCAGCTATTGTTGTCCAGTGTAAGTTTATTTTCTCTCTTCATTCAAAGACCACCCTTCCTCTTCTCTTTTATTTGTCGTTTTGGCAGAGACACGCACTGCTGATCGCATGGGTCCCTTGTCAGTTTGAGACTTGTTAAAAAGATTTGACACTTTTTGCGTTTAGTGCTGCCAACAAATTGGTACAAGTAGGAACATTACATATTGTTTTATTTTAATATCTGAATGAGGCTTTGATATTACACTCTTTTCCATTTTTTGTGAGACTGTTGTTCCTGATGAGCTTATACACTGTAAAAAAAAGTTGCTGCCTTATATTTTTAAGTACAATCAACTTGGATGTTTAAAGCATTTCAGCTTAAATTGCATTAAACTGATGTAAAAAAAAAAGTTGAATCTTTTATAAAATTGCTTAAATAACATTGTTAAAGCAATGTAAAAAACATGTTGTTATAAATTATTGATCATATATTTCTTTACAGTGTGGGTGCTATTTTGTTTTGGGACAGATCAGATTGCATTTCAAACAGTCACATTCTGGGAAATGGGAAACACCGGGAAGTACAGGTATCCATCCATCCATCCATCCATCCAAGTTCAAGGATCTTCAAACTTTCAAACAATGTTAAAGCTTTATTTAGTTAAAAAATAGTTAAATGAATATCTTTGAATTTCAATTCATTTTGAAATTCTACTTCGTAATTCAAATTCAAATTGAAATTCTGAATACTGTTTGAAACCTTGATTTAAATTTTTAAAAATTCTTTGAAATTGATGTACAAAGCATTCTTAATTCAATTCTCAATGGCACACAACACAACCCTGTAAGAAACTGATGCAAGTTATACAATGAAAATCTATTTGAATGTAATCAGCAAAATAGAAATATAATCTTTCTGGAAAAATTATATCATGATAATTTTAGAACCATTATAGATAATATCAAAGCCAATATACCATTAGAGTCATTGCATCTTACACTGAAAAATTATGCCAAAATAAAGAAAAATTAATGAATCTTGTGTTATTCTTATAGTGTTAACATTACATCAGTTAGGGAACCCCTGGAATTCACAGCAAGTGTCAATATTTATTCACCTCTCTATTAGAATGAACTGCCAAAACCCAGAGAGGGATCTGGAAGGAGGTTAAGGTGTCCTCACTCACAGCTGTCCGATAAACATCAAACAGAGGCTGATGGTGAGATGAAAACCTCATCTGCTCCTGATATGGTCCTTTGTTGATTGAGTGCTCGATTCATGCTGACACGATAGATTCACACGAACACCAATAAATACATCAAAACACAAAGATTTGGCTGACTGGACAGCCTAAAGTGATCGCCACCTGTGTAATTCTTCTTTTTATTCTTATAAACCCATCTTGCAGAGCATGTCAGTAAAACAGTTGAGCTCCAGGTGCATCAAGGGAAATGCTGAGCTTATTATTATTGCACTACTGGAAGGAAACCACAGACAGAGGCAGGAGGCAACAAAGTAGGGGGGAGAATTTTGGCGTCTTGGAAAGGAGGAAATGTGTTTGAGAGGGAACATTTCGCTCTTCTGACACCAGGAAAACGGGTAAAAGTTATTAATATCTGTGTGAGTGTGTTTGGGAAGTTGTGGGAGGCATTTCCGGAAGTAGGGCCATGTGCACCGGGGTGGTTCCCATGATGCCGTGCTGTGTTGTTTGGGTCAATTCAGGGTGTGGTTGATAGTTTTCCACTTTGGGTGGAACCAGAAACAGTATCAGGAATGGAGGGCCATCAGAAACCACAATACTTTGACTATGTGGAGCTGAGTTTGTCTCGGTCAAACCCCACAGTACCGAAACGGCAAGCTGGCATTGATGATGTGGCCACAGTCGCTCTGGAAGAGCAGGAAACATCTCCAGTGCCCTGCTGTGGTGCAGGGATTTTCTGAGCCGGGCGCATTGTTTGGTTTGCGCTTGTGAGACAGCCGTTTAGGCCACAGGACTGATTGTCAGGCAATGAAAACACATCACATGGAGGAAAGGCGTATATGAAAGCATCACGCAATCCATGTCTTTGTTAGATCCACCCATATTCATCCGAAATTAGATGGATGTGTGGTTTGAGTGGTGATTTTCTATTGCGGCTGGCCTGGCTACTATAAACAACAGGAAACTAAGTATCCACAAAGTTTACCATTGAGCTCTTCCTCCACGTGCCCTTCACTGCCAAAGGTTTATAATGCAACTAACATAAATAAGAAATATAATACTAGGGGACTTGTTTATCAGAAATACAAGCAGTGGCAGAATTTTTTTTTTTTTTAAGTGAGGGCAATTCTAATAATACTGAATTAATGTCATATTTACGTCAACAGTGGTGAATTTTAAATTTTGATTTGAATAGACATTGCCATAAATAAAAAAAATTGTAGCCTAATATCTCCTTTTTATTTAATTGAACTGTTTTTATTAAATAACATCATATAAACAATGTAAAAGTATCTGAGACAATAAAGCACAAAAAGGTAGGTCAAATATTAATTTGACAAATGCCAGTTCCTCAATGGCATCATCTTTCCAAAAGTGGCATCATTTTAGGAAAACATAGACTTCATATTTGTGGCTTTAGATTGTGGCTTAAACTATTGTGAATAGGAATGAATTATACTGGAAAAAGTATGTATTGTGATCATGGACAGAATGATGCGTTCCCCAAAAGCATTGTTTGCCAATTGGTCGCTATAGTTCAATCATTACCAATGTAGTTCAACGATTCGCCGTATCCTGATACCATAGTTCAAACAAACACTCGCAAATAGCATCGCAAAGTTACAAGGTTGGAACCATAGATATATATATACATAGTCGCTAAGCCGCTAGCTTAGCGGTTGAAAATGTCAAAACCGGTCTGTGAACACTATCTCCAATAGACTTCAGAAGATGATTTTGCTAAACCAACACAATACAACAAGACGAAGGTGTCAGCTAACACGACATGAAAAATATACTATAGTAAAAATAAAAACGTTAAAAAGTACTATAGTAAAAACAAAGTTTGTCTCAGTCAAGCAATTTAGTTCTTTATTTCAATCATTTTCTCTCCTTTGTATAAGTTATAACGAATAAAGTTTTCTCATCTGAGTTTGACATTACAACGCATATTGATATTTTAAAAGGGTCCAATCTGGCAGTGTTGTTTTTTAGGTGGCATATGTTTCGACAAAGTATGTGTGCCATATGAGTACAGTCCACATGTTGAACACAAGCAAAACATTTCCGTTCTATATGCATAGATGACTTTTAGTTTAGCGAGGCGGAGGAAGCAAATCTCATCATTTATCATTTCTCTCCTCGTCACATTTCTTCAACCCACCAGCAGGAATAAAATATAAAGCGAAACACTGGTAACTAAAGGGCGGGGGACAAATTCTTCTGCTGTGCAATAAATCAGATATCAAAGCTGATAACTCCTCTGTTTTACTCAAAGACAATCTTTATACAGAGGCTGACACATCCTTGGAGTTTGTCCGATGTAGGAAGTGAATCAGACAGCTGTTGAAGAGGTTTATAAGGTTAACCGTCCTCAAAACAAGAAAAGCCAGAGTGGGTTTCAAAAAGAATGTTGAAAAGGTTTTTAAACAGTCTATCACACAAGCTCTTATACATTCTTTCATAATCAAGTAATAACACCTGTTATCGTTACACATCAAAGTTTTTACAAATCAGAGCGTGGGACTGAGACAGTGGAGCCATCAGAAATATGTTTCGGGAGGATGTTGTAGTGCGATAATGCTTTTATAGGAGTAAAGCCCTTATCTTGTCTGTATACAGTCAACTGCTTCACTAAAACCTGACTATTCATCATCATGTACAGTAATTAGTTCTGGAACTAAAGTCATGACATTATTCCAGTAGAATTCCTCGGTAACATAGGCAAAACAGACTTAGATCTACATTAGATCTATGGAGGATGGGAGGGAGAGAGTGTCAAGGGTTGAACGGATCCAAAAAGTTTATGACAACAGAGCAGTTTTCGGCCAACATGCCTATGCAATGAACTTGTGATAAAAGATGATGAAAAGCATAACTATATGTTCTTCAAGGAATACCATTGTTGCAGTAAAGAAAAACAGTAAAGAAAAACTGGTTTATCTTGAAAAGCAGCATTTTTCTAGCAAACAAACTTTTGAATAGTGGCATAGTTCATCAAAAAATTAAAACTCTTCATTGTTCCAATGGTACATTTGTGTGTGCTTTCTAATTCACTTGTAGTATTTAAAAAATTTTAGTTTGTGTTTTATTTTTTATTTTATTTAGACATAATAGTATAGAATAATATCGGCTTAGCTATAATGTCCATCTCTGTCAATATATATGTTGACAGAGATGGACAGTAACAAAGTACATTTAATTGAGTAGCCTACTGACACTTTTTGAGTATCTGTACTTAACTTGAGTATTATTTTTTTCTGGAAACTTTTTACTTCACTACATTTCTGTCAAGGTCCTTGAGTAGAAAGTAGTAACGTCAGTCAGGGGATGATTTTGGTTGCAAGGGGTTGCATTTTGGTTGGAAATGAAAGTCGGATTGACATTAGAACCCGACATTGACTTGACGTCAGAACCCGACGTCGGGCAGACGTTGGATTTTGGTTGGAAATGAAAGTCGGGTTGACGTCAATCTGACTTTGGGTTCTGACGTCAAACCGATTTTCATTTTCAACAACAATACAACGTCTGTCCAACGTTGGAGATTAATATCAATCTGACGTTGGATTCTGACAGCAACCTTATTTTCATTTTCAACATTGGGTTTGGTCTTCTAAATGAGAATTTTGTCATTGTTTTGAGCACACTAGCTTATATATATAGATAACAGTAAGGCTAACATATTCATACTAAAAGCCAAAAAACTTTAAATAGGGCACTATTTGAGGACACTATATTGTGAACATTATTGAGTACACTTATTCAATCTCACATTCAGTCCCACTACTGGAACTGAGTTCTAGAAATAAATTCAATATTGATATGAGGGTAGGTAGGCAGGCATAGATTCAGAGGCATAAGGTACTGTAATTATACATGCAACAATGCAACAATAATAAAACAATGCATTGACATTTACTTTTGATACTTAAGTACTTTTAAAAATGAAGTACTTTAAGTACTTAAGTAATCGGTCCTTACAACTTTTACTTGTAACGGAGTAATATTTGACCAGTAGTATCTGTACTTTCAAGTAAGGAAGTTGTGTACTTTGTCCACCTCTGTATATTGAGCAAGGAAGATTTTTCTTGAACCCTCCCAAACAACTTGTGGTGATGTAGGTGATACATTTTTTTAGGCTTTCTGACCCCAAGACTCAAGTAATCTCTGCTGTTCTCCATCTGTGATATTTGAAGAGTCTTTGGCCATTAAGACAATATAGACACACGTTCTCTTCCAGGCAGATTCATAACATCTTTAGTTGATTGGAACTTTTTAATTATTGCTCTGATGGTGGAAATGGGAATTTCCAATGCTTTAGCTATTTTCTCACAGCCACTTTCTATTTTGTGAAGCTCAACAATCTTTTGCTGCACATCAGAACTATATTCTTTGGTTTTTACTCATTGTGATATATGATTAAGGGAATTTGGCTATTGTGTTTCCTCATATTTATACTCCTGTGAAACAAGAAGTCATTGTTGGACAAGTTCATGTTCCTAGTCACCCTGGTGTGCTGAGACATTTTAATGGGAATATACTTCAGAGACATTTTTCTCATAAAAAATTCTAGGGGTGCCAATAATTGTGGCCAACATGAATTGGAGAAAAACATTTAAACATTGGAGAAAAACATTGTCTGAGAGTTGCGAGTGATAAAAATGTTTTATAAGTGCTGGAAATTAAAAATCATTTCATCCATAAATCTATATTTAACCTCAGAACGATCACAAAGCAAAAAGGTGGTGCTAAAGTCTGAATTTGTGATGGCTGTGCTTTAAAATTAAATTATTATGATCTTAATTCAAGTTTGACAGTAATTTGTGTTGAATACTACTGTAAGGTTAACCCTGCTTACCCTGTGATTAACAGTAGAAGACATTTGTTAGAAATTTAGAAAAGTGATCAAATGTAATCTTTAATAAAGTAATTGAAATAGTTACACTACTTATTACATTTTAAATAAGGTAACTTGTAATCTGTAATCTATTATCCAAAGTAACCTTCCCAACACTCTGTTTTGGGAAGAATACAAAAAATTGTATTCTTGTATACCCAAGCTGAGCAGGAATTGAACTGTATGGATGAAGCAGGAAATCATGGCAAGTAGCATGAAGGGTCCCACAGATGGGATAGCGATTACATATTTATTGATTGTAACCTAACCTAACCTAATTCTAACCTTTTCATGACTGTTGTGCATGAAGAGTGCTGTGAATCATAATATTGCAGATTTAAATATATATTGCTCATAATCAGCATTTACAGTAGATCATAGCGTCATTGAGTGGAACTGAGTTACTTGGTGAAATCACGTTCACCTAAATAAAGCACAGACATAATTTGTCATTGGTTTCTGTTGCTCTCTACTATTCCATCCTGCACCTCTGCATTGCTTATGATTCAAATTTTACCTTTATATCTTTTTGCACAGTGCATAAAAATGATTTAATCAGTCTCCTAAATACAAACCACAACTGAGACATCAAGAAAGTAAAGCTCTCAAAACACGAATGGTTTCCTTGGATGGTTTCCTCCTCTGCGTTATAAAAAGGACTAGATTGGCAGCACAATGTCGCCTGTCAGAGGAGATGAAGCAGCTGTGCCTGGACTGACCTGAGGTCCACATGAGACTCACTCCTCCTGGGGCAGAACGGCAGAGGTGGGCTGGCCTTGAGATGCCTCAGATTGGGTTTGAGTGGTAGAGACAGCCGGGCCTATAGTGGACCGGGCCTGTGGTTTTGAAACGTAGCGTGCTGATCTATATTTGAGATTGAAAATAAATAGTCTGTCAATTTGTAACACCAATGTGGTTAGAGAGAAGATGGGAGACAGAAGCAAGGAACAGGACCCTCCACATATTCTGGCAATGTGAGATGGTGCTGGTTTTCATGGTGAGTTTATTGCTGGCATTGAAACATGAGCTGCATAAATAAAATCTGGACAAAATGGTTAGGTTAAGGGACAGTTCACCCAAAAATGGAAATTCTCTCTCATTATTTATTCCTTACCGTCATGTTGTTCCAAACCTGTTGGACTTTCTTTCTTCCGTGAACACAAAAGGAGAAATGTTGGAGGATATATACAAGTCTGTAAGAATGTCTCTTATGCTCACCAAGGCTGCATTTATTTTATCGAAAATACAGTAAAACAATAGTACTGTGAAATATTACTACAGTTAAAAAAATAGTATGTTTTCAGTTTTAATATTTTTAAAAGGTAATTTATTCCTCTGATCAATGCTGAATGTTCAGCACAATTACGCCAGTCTTCAGTGTCAATGGTCGCATATAAACGCTCTATGTTTAACTAACATTATACAAAATTATAGTATCTTGTCATTAATAAAGAGAAATTGTTAGCTACATGCAATGTATACTGAGAACACACAATTACACAATTATTAGACACAGACGTAGTATCCTCTCTGTCTTTGCAGTGATATAGTGAGCTAAGTGAAGCTCACCCTCCCACAGAGCAAAGCTGCAGGGCATTGAAACATTGTAATTATGGGTGAGGCACAAAGCATTCACCCACTGCTAGAGCGTCAGCTAAATACAAACAAGCCTGTAAGAAATTACATGGGGAGAGCAAAGAGTATAGCGACAGGAGAACTAAAACACAAAGTTTTGACCTTTCAGCTAAAGGGAAACAAAAGGGAAAAAGACTGAGTTCGAGCTGATAGAAAGACAACAGTAACTCAAATAACCACTGGTTACAACCGAGGTCTGCAGAAGAGCATCTCTGAACACGCAACATATCAAACCTTGAAGCAGATGAGCTACAGCAGAAGACCACACTGGGTGTCACTCCTGTTGGCGAAGAACAGGAAACTGAGGCTACAATTCGCACACGCTCACCAAAATTGGATAGAAGATTGGAAAAATGTTGCCTGGTCTGATGAGTCTCAATTTCTGCTGCAACATTCGGACGGTAGGGTCAGAGTTTGGCATAAACTACATGAAAGCATGGATCCATCCTATCACATGGTTCAGGCTGCTGCTGCTGGTGGTGTAATGGTGTGGGGAATGTTTTCTTGGCACACTTTGGTCTCATTAGTATGTCCATGTCCATCCCTTTATGACCACAGTGTACCCATCTTCTGATGGCTTCTTCCAGCAGGGTAACGTGCCATGTCACAAAGCTCAGATCATCTCAAACTGGTTTCTTGAGCATGACAATGAGTTCACTATACTCAAATAGCCTTCATAGTCACCAGATCTCAGTCCAATTGAGCACCTTTAGGATGAGGAGGAATAAGAAAATCACATCATGGATGTGCAGCCAACAAATCTGCAGCAACTACATGATGCTTTCAGATATCATTACAGATATAAATGGACCAAAATCATTGAGGAATGTTTCCAGCACCTTGTTGAATCTACACCACAAAGAATTAAGAGAGTTCTGAAGGCAAAAGTGGGTCAAACCCAGTACTAGCAAGTTGTACCTAATAGAGTGGCCGGCAAGTGTATACACTGTCAGTGCTAATTTTAACATTTACAACATAACAATAATATGTTTTCATTAAAATTTTTCATTTTAACAGACATTGACTGTACCATAGTATCCAAAATGAATTCTGTTGGCTAACGTTCAAACCAACGAGGTTTTAAATGCATTCTTCTCATTACGGCCTCTGATAGCAGAGGAGAATTTCTCTGTGAATTGCGCTGGCACGCTCTCAGTGACCCGAGACACTCTCCATAGCTGTCCTGGTTCTGATCTAGGTGTAGTGGATGAACCCGTCCAATGGCAAGATATAAATCACAATAGTAAAATACTGCAAACACGCTACAGCAGTTATCTAGTCATTACTCAGAATATGTATTTACACTTAATCCTTTGGCCAGCAGAGCATGAGAAGTGTCCAAGACAGATGCAGCTGCCAGAATCCAACAGTTCCACAGACTATAGCTTCACACACGCACCACTGGAGAATATCAGTCTATCTTCTTTAGGTTTACTCAGCGCCTCTTGACTTCTACTTGAGCCTGAGTTGTTAATTAGTTATTTCTTTTTTTATGTTAAAATTCGACATTCTCTCTCGCATAAGGTAGCCTACAGTAGTGTGTTGCTGGTTTTAAGGGTAGGTTTAGAGTTTGAGGTAGATTTGGAGCTTATAAAGCCTCACACCATATCACACCCATCAAAATGTGCTACATTTTAACATTTATAAAGAAGTGTGAAGTCCGCACACTGACGTTAACTGCTTCCAAATGGATTTTATTAAACAAGGCAACGTTTCGACCCTCAGGTCTTCATCAGGCACAATCAATTTTAACATTTCACACTGTCCTGACAGCTTCTTTTGTGCCCCACAGTTAGCAAAGACATTTGGACAATGGCCTGGTGTCAAGAATGGCAGCAAAGAAGCCACTTCTCTCCAAGAAAAACATTAAGGACAGACTAGAATTCTGCAGGAAGTACAAGGACTGGACAGCAAAAGACTGGTGCAAAGTTATTTGTTCTGGTGAAGACCCCTTACGACTCTTTGGCATATCTGGAAAATCGATTGTCTGGAGAAGAACAGTCCTGTGTTGTGCCCACAGTAAAGCATCCTGAGACCATCTATGTGTGGGGTTGCGTTTCATCCAAGGGAATGGGCCCTCTCACAATTATGCCCAAAAACACTGCTGAGAATAAATAATGATATCAAAACATCCTGCAAAAGCATCTTCTCCCAACAATCCAGGAAAAATTTGTTGATGATCTGTATTTTGATCATTTTCGAGCATGATGGAGCACCATGTTACAAGGCAAGAGTGATAATGAAGTGGCTCGGAGATCATTACATTTAAATTTTGGATCCATGGCCTGGCAACTCCCCGAATCGTATTCCCATAGAGAACCTGCAGGTCAGCCCTCAAAAAGCGAGTGGACAAGCAGCCTACAAATTGTGATCAACTCAAAGCACTAATAAGGCAAGAATGGATCCCCATCAGTCAGGATTTGGCTCAGAAGCTGATATCAAGCATGCAGAATTGCAGAGATTATGAAGAAAGGTCAACACTGTAAATCAGGTATTCTCAACCCTGGGCCTCGAGGGCCACTTTCCTGCAGAGTTTAGCTCCAACCCTAATCAAACACACCTGAACCAGCTAATTAAGCTCTTCGGGATTACTAGAGAGCTAACGGCAGGTGAGTTTGATCAAGGTTGGAGCTAAACTCTGCAGGAAAAGTGGCCCTCGAGGTCCAGGGTTGAGAACCCCTGCTGTAAATCATCACTCTTTGCATATATTGAAAGTTTTTTGCCAATAAAAGCCTTTAAAACTTATGAAATGCTTATCATTGATGTCACTGGTAGCTGTATGTAATCTGAACGTACCAGTTTACATCTGCCTTGTTGTCGTGACTTTAAAGGTGTCAGTTGTGTTGCTTCACTGCTTTTCACAAAACCTCTCCTGGCCTCATGGGTTATTAAAGTGTCCATTAGATGTGCAATTCAGAATCTCACCTGAAGTAGTAAGTCATCCGTGTAGGCTACGATTCTACTCTTTTCACACACTGTTTTTCGCCTGCTATATAATAGGGAAGTAGTATGCATAATCAGATAGTGACGGTACTGGTGTAAATATTACACAGTTCTGCTTTTAAAGGGATAGTTTGTCGGAAAAATTTAAATTCTGTCATCATTTACTCATCCTCATGTGGTTCCAAACCTGTATGATGTCTGTGAAACACAAAAGAAGTTGTTGGTAACCGCAGTTTTGGTGACAATTGATTTAAATTGTAAGGACAACAGAAACAAAAAATTCCTTAAAATATCTTCTTTTATGTTCAACAGAAGAAAGTCAAGTTTTGGAACAACGTGAGGTTAAGTGTGTGGGTGAATTTTAATTTTGGGGTGAACTGTCCCTTTAAGTGTATGTTGCAGTGCTTGCAAAAAGTGTTCACATTACCTTATGTGACACAAGCATGAGCCTCTAACCCCTGTTGTGGGGCGTGGGCCTGCAGAAACATCTGTGTCCAACAAGCCCCAGATGTGTCCGTTAAGGGAAGGGTCCAACTGTTTGTTAGGAGCGTGGATGCTTTTCATCCCTGGGTGGCATGTGGGTGCGAGTGTTAACTGGCTAAGCCAGCCACAAGAAGTTCAGGGGGTTGTGAATCAGGGATGTGTGTGTGCATCTGAATAAAGATGAAATAATACAAAGCGTGTCTGTATATGGATGGTGAGAGTGCTTAGAAAGGGGAGAAGCAAAAGGAGAAATACATAGATTAAAATAGAGAAATGAGAGAGGGAGATAAACAGAGGGTGTGGGGGAGACGGCAGTCTGTGGTAAGGTAGATCATGTGGAGTCTCAGTTTGGAAACCAGAGAAGCCCACAGCCCCTCCACTTCAGATTTGTCATACTTTCACCCGGCAGACACTCTGACTGCACAATTACGAAGATCTGCAGATCTATGACCTCTCATCACGAGGGGGCTTGGAAATCAAATCCACAGGGAGGTGCGACAGGACAGACGTCAGTGGATTTCTGCTTTTATACACAGGATCACACTATTTTTCTTTGGAATGGTTGTGTTTTTGATCACCACTTTTGGGCACTTCAAATTTCCATTGTGTATTCACACTGTTTATTTTTCTCAGAACAAAAATGTATTGCATCATATATTCCACTGTTACCTTTTGCTTAAAAATCGAATTGTTTTATAATCTTTAAAAAATGTTTTCTTAACAAAAAATCATATAGCCTATCATGAGTGTATGCTAAATAAAAGTCAGATTTTTTTTTAAATGACCTTAAACAACCAATCAATTCAAAATTGATCAAATTCAAACTTTGCTTAGACATATAAATGCTTAATTCGGAACCGCATACTACTCTTACTATTTCTGCCATAGAAAGATGGGTAAATAAAATTAGTAAGAGTAGTAGCCTACGCTAGTATGAGATTCCGAATTCAGCAAAAGTCTACTTTCTGTCTGCCGTATTTATATATGTATATATACTGCCACCTTCAGGCCACGATGATAAAGCGCACAGAAAATGTAAAATAATACAAACATTTATCTAACAAAAATGTTAAATTAAGACAATAGTGGTATACATGCAGGGTTCCCACATCCTCTAACTATTGAATTTACTTTTCCAGTTCGTGATTTCAGGATAATTGTTAAGGATTTTTTTAAATATTGGACTCCTAAAGAGCTTTTTCTAGTCAATTTATTTTAATTAATTTGGCAGCCAGACACTAAATTAGCAAATTAATTAGCTGATCATAACAAATAATAATAATAATTTCTATCCAGGCCTGGAAAGCAGAGTTAGTATGTTGCTAATAACACATCAGTGGGCCTGTAAAAGCCTGTAAAATTGACAGACCAACTCAAAGCAGCAGCCATTTGATTTATAGCAATTTAATTCATAATAAAAAAAACTTTGTTTCCATACTGAAATTCTATACATTTGAGCATGTTTGTGTAAATAAATGAGGTGGACTGGTTTGTTTCAGAAGTAAGTTCAGTATGCTTTCCTATTGTGCATGTGCTGAACAAGGTAGTTTCAGTGCAGGAGAACAAGTATGGGGTATACGTACAAAAAAATCAACTGAATGATCTACCCAGTACTCAAAACTTTTTTCCACTGCTAAGCCTCCAAACAAAGTAAAATCACTCTATAAAGTGGAATATAGAATGTGTATCACAACACAGCAATTTACCACCACACCACACAGGTCAACAGGCTCAGAAAAGCTGAATGGTAGATTGCACATAGAACGTATTGCACATCAGTCCAAACTTTAGATAATTACATACTTGTAAGGCAGCAATGTACTGATATTTCTTAAACATTAAATCTCCAAGTAATACACTTCTGCAATTAATGAATTCAGCATACATACAAACCTTGATTTTCATTATTTAATCATACATTTCTTTAAAGAAAATTGCCAGTGATGATTTCATTGTTATATTTGCATACTAAATTTGACTGGTCTTCTTTCTTACATCTATTTCCATACTGAATTGTGATTGGTCTTGTCTTCATTGCATAGATTTAAACATTTATAGAAGCCTTTCACAGTTAATACGCATTGATTCTTGTTTGCGGGCGACACAGAACCAAAGCCTTAAACCTCAACTTACCCTACCTTAAACTTTAATCCTATTTTGTTGCAGCCTTGCAAGCTACTAATATTTCCTTTAAGAAATGCAAACCTAGTTTTTGCTGAAATTATTATTACATTATTATTATAAAATATATTTCCCTTTAGAAATATAAAGTTACGTTCCCTTCTATTGTGGTCTTCCTTAAAACCACTATTACCATACACTGCATTTAAATGGCAGTGACTGAAACAGACTTTTGGCTTGAACAGAGTGCTCTGTTGCACATGTGCTCAGTTGTATCCAGTTCTTAGTTTATCTCCCTGTGTCGGTATGAGGAAGAAACACACAGGGGAATCGAGGTGAATGACTGAGGTATTTGAACTCCCTTCGGATTTAAGCTACAGGTGGGTCGTCTGAATCTTCAGTCCCATCTTCTGATAAGAGTGCTTGAGTGTCATTAGAATCCAATGGATGGAAACACCTAAGTATGCTGGAGTGAGACACAGAGTCAGAATGAATCAGCATTGTTAACTACACACCCTCATGTATAACAAATACAAGCAGCAGATGCAAAATGGGAAAGAGGAACTGTAAATGAGGAACTATAGCCTATGTTCATGGAAGTACAAAACCATGCTTAGAGGTTAAGAATAAGACCTACGGGTCCAACAAGGTGTTTTCCTGACCTAAAATCATATCATACAAAACAAAACTAAGCATAATTTAAATAAGAAAGACATTGTGGTAGTCAGTCATATTACAAAAATGCATGGTAGCAGAAGTAATCATTTTTAATGTATTGGTATTGGCTGATATTGGATATTTAATTGCTTATGCCAATGTCCTATATTTTTATGTTTAGATTATCCTTGCCGCCATCTAATAATCACATAAAGGTTAAAAACACTAATAATTTAATAACAATATCAAATGTAATCTTTAGCAAATCTCAAAATAATTTTTCATATTGTATGCCTATATCACATGTAGCATTTAAAGTGCCCCTATTTTGCTATTTTAAAAGTTCCTAATTTTGTTTTGGAGGTCTCCTACCTTAGGTTTACATGCATATAAGGTCAAAAAACACCGTAATTTTCTCACAATATGCATTGCACATCACCTCATTTCTCAAAGAGTCTGAAAACGATTTCTGATTGGTCAGACGGCCCAGTCTGTTGTTGCGTGTCGGAAACAAAATGGCTATAAGCATATCTGAATTATCTGAATCATCAGTGCGCGATACACAGTGTTACAAATGATTGTGTCTGATTTTCCATATCAATTCCAGTGCAAGTCATCATTCTTTGGAAGTGCATGAAAAATGAATTTGCATTGCAAATGAATCTTCATGATGAAAACACAAACCAAACTCTTCCAGGCCTCAGCTACAAACTTTGCAGACACTTTACATTCACAAACTATATTACAAGAAAGGTCATATTCGAAAAAGCATAATAGTGGCACTTTAAAATGGATTGAGTTTAGTTTTTAGTGTTTTATATTTAATTTATAAACAAAAGTTTACATAAAAGCGTAGAGTTTTAACATCAGACATGTATCAGCCCTAAAGTGAAAATAATTATTTGCTTATTGGTATTGGGTAGTATTTTAATATAGGTATTAGGATAGGTATAGGATATTTTTTACAAACATAGTGATAAGTGACTAAAGAAGATCTGGCATCTGCCAGTAACAGGATAACCAAGTAATCTCTGGATCTTAAAAATAATAATAATAATTACATGTCATGCATTTTATTCTTATTTATGAAGCCTCTATAAAATGCTTTAATTTGATATAATAATAATAATAATAATAATATGTATTAATAACATGCTTTTCTCATACCCAAAGTGCTATATAATCAGCACTAATTTTAAAGTGCACAGTTTAGACATTTCTGCATTCTATAAAGATCAGTAACTGGTTATGTTTCAGAGCAGCTCTTACCCCAGTAGACTTATGGGAATGAGACCGAGTCCAGCACCCAACAGGAAGACAAAGCCAGGACACCATGCTACAGTGTCCGCATAGATTTTGCTAAAAACCGCAGAGGACACGTTGCTGCACAGGTTTTCCATAAAAGCCACACAGGCAAACAGCGCTCCTGAGAGGGTAAACAAGGAAAATACATGATTGTCTTTTCAAAGGAAGACTGCATACAGGGTAAAAGTGCAAACAAAACTACTTTTAATTTACATTTCACATAATAAGGATTCTTAAATTTAACACCACTTGCCTTTTAAATGCCTTTGCGGTGCATAGTCGCACAAAAACACATCTCTTGAGCAGAGAAGAGCTCTTATCACCAGCATGAATAAGCTGAATTTTTTTCTTTTCTTTTGCTTTGGAACAGTGATTTTCAGAGAGCCACTCACCCTGCTCGAACTCTGAGACGACCTTTGACATCATCGAACGCATGATGGGGAACGGCATGATGGCAAACATAGCAGGAATCCTTACTGTAAGCAAACACATCAATACTCACATGAACTAAACAAACAAGGCCTCCAAAATCACTGAATTTTTCACCTAGTTTTAGATGGCTACAAATTTACAGCTCACATTGACTTTTACTTCATATTGGGTTAATATGTGTAGTTAATTTACCAAAAAAAAAAAAAACGAGGTCCAACATATCAGATCACTGATAATATTTGATAAAGAAATTCATTAACACTTTAGTACAGTTGCCAGTGTAATTGTGTTCAGACAGTTATCAAAGAAGTTAATTGAGCAAACTTTAGTATTATACTGTACATATAATAATTGCATAAAATGTGATAAGATATGTGAGGTCGCTGTAATCCAGGAACAGCTGCTGTTTGCTCTTAATTAATTTTATAATTCCTCACCATAATTTCACATATGCAGTGCACCATATATATATATATATATATATATATATATATATATATATATATATACCACTTTTACAGTCAGTATATTAAGAGCAAAATTGAGCTGTGAGATAGGACACACATATAAAATAATTTATTTGACTCTGATGTCTTGTTAAATTTGTGATTATGTGATTAATTCATTGTTGAAGGTTTAGTTATTCTCGGCTCTAAATGCTTGTTAGCCTTACTTTAAACAAAAATGCAAGGCTAAAAAAAAATTAGGATGTAGCAATATTAAAATTATGGCCAGCACAATAAATTATTTTCATGTTAAGTCCGATAAATAAAATAGATATTAAAATGTTATACTATTTTGTCTAAAAAAACAAAAACACTAAAAACTAAAGTCAATTATGTTAAGTGAAATTAGGCATCACAGCATTTTCATGTAGAAAATGAAAAATGGATATTCACTTTCTAAGTTATTTGTGCTATTTTATTTAGTAATTATTAGTTATTAATAATTAGTTAGTGCTTTTCAAATTGATAATGGGAAAGGAATATACACACATACATATACAGTATATTTATTAGTGCTATCAAATCAATATATATATATACACAGTAGTCAATATTTAAAGTGGATCAAAACCTTTCATCAAAGTTATACATGAATTTTGAACAATACCCGTTCCTGTTTTAGGACAACTTTGATTAACTTTTTTGATCCACTTCAAATGTTGACTACTGTATATATATATATATATTATTCTTGCCATAATCAATTAATTTTATAAGATACCCCAAAAACATTTTAGTGTAAACGTGCATGCTCACCGAGGAACATCATAAGCGTAGTCTTTGCGAAAGCCGTCATCAACATGCTTATAACGATCGACAGCATCCCGATGAGGACGATGGCTGTGTTAGGCAGGCAGAGGGAGAACAAGTACACACCAAGAAAACTAGTGATGAAAATGGAGGTGCTGGCCGCAGAGCCATAGCCCACGAGGATCTCGCTCCAACACAGCGGCTTATTGAGTTCGTAAAGTGTGATCATGGACAAACCCCCGGTATTGACAAAAGATACGGAGGAAAATGTAACAATCAGCAGCACAAGAACCCATTTTTTTCGACTACTTCCTCCTGAGAACAAGTAGTAGATACCACATGCTAGTTTCTTCAGGGCTTGGCAACAAGACACAGTCTCTGAACTGTCAATCACCCTGGTTTCCTCCAGAAGGAAGATAGCGTATAGCAAATTAACCACCTGAAATACGGCCGACGTAAAGAAAGGCCAGTTGAAACCGGTCGCATGCAGGAAGTACCCAGTGGAGATTGACGCCACACCCGCCAACAAGCCAATCATCATGTCCACCACCGCCATGCGAATGGTTTTCTGCTTTTCGTCCACGTATAAATCGGCCACGTAGGCGAAGCAGCCACCTAGCATGGTGCTGATACCACCAAAGAGGGCACTTACAAAAGAGGCGGCAATGAGGAGATAGAGGTTTAGCTCGAAGAAGGAGACGGCCAGGAATGAAAGCGTGTAGATCAGAGACCCAATGAGGGGCATAATAATGGTGATCCTTCGCCCGCGCTGATCACTGTAGGCCACCAGGAGGAGGGTCACTATGAGACTGGGGATCAAGGAAGACAGTTCACTGAACATAGAGAACAGAGAAGCTGCTTTCTGCACCTCCTGAAAAAAAAGAGAAGAGCAAAATAAATAAAATAGATGTCCATACAAAACTCTGTTGCTGCTTATGTATCTAATGAAGCAATTCCTGGTCCAAAAAAGAACAGCTATAAAAAAAAGAAAGAAAGAGGAAATGAAACGCAGATGTGTGTGCTTAGGTATCAGTGACCAAAACTATACCACAACAGACGGTTCTTTAAAACAATAACATGTGTTACTCACAGTACACTATATAATATAAGGGATATACTAAAATAAACCCTGACAGTGAGATCGAGACTTTTTTATTTTGCGATAATGGACATGATATATTGATTTGAGTTATTAGTTTACTTCTTATTTAGGTATTCACTAACTTATTAGGTTCTGTCTTTATATGGGAAGAGAAATTAAACATTTCCCGGATGTTTTCCGGTCTGTTAAACAGTGTTGATTCAGAATGTTCAGAATGTTCAGATTCAGAATGTTCAGCAATGAACCGAATGGCAGAGAGCACAATTAAAGGGATGGTTCGGAGTAAAATCAAACTAGGGTCCTTTGCACCATGACATCGAGCCAAAGTCGAAAGTTTGTAAGTACATCAGGAGTTTATTTAAATAACACTTGCCTGACGGCTCATGCTACTGCTAACCCGGACGTCGACGTCACTTCAGTGGTTTTGGGAAAAGCACGTAAAAGTCCTGGCAGAGGATGTAGTGGGGTTTTTTTAGATACTTTGGACATGCGTTTTGAACTAGATCCTATATTCATTATATTTTGAGTTTCTGAAGAATTTTTGAGACTTACATTGGTACAACAATAGTTTGTTTCATATGGGTTAATCTCTGCCAAAAAACGTATTATTTTATTTCGGAAGAAAAAGGAAGTTCCAACTATGGCTGACAGAGTTGACTGGTACACTACACTTAGAAAGAATTAGGTAGAAGAACAAGAAGAACAAGATTTTGCTTGAAAGATATACATTTCATAAGAAAAGATTAAAAAACCAGTCTGACAAAACAAGCCAGAAATCAGAGTTGGGTGTAGTGCATTACTAATATTATTACAGTTACTGTAATTAAATTACTTTTCCCTTGAAAAAGTGAGGGATTACTCTTCATTTTTCTGTAATTTATTACAGTAACTTCTAATGTAAATGCATTAAATACTGTATAGACTATAAAATAATTCTATATAAAACTATAGTGGATGTCTAATGTTAAAATGTACGTTTTTAATGTAACATTCCCCCTTTAAATACTTTGGTCAGTTCAAAAATAATTTATGCAATTTTATATTATTTATTTAAAAGAATTAAAAGAGTAGTTTGTGTCTATCCTTGTATTGTTCAACTTTTTGAGGTTGATATGGGATTTAGAAAGTAATTACTAATAGAGAAGGTAATTGGTACATCTAATTCTACTGTAGAAGATGTAATTAGTAGCTATTAATTAATTAATTAATTACTTTTTCAGAGTAACTTACCCAATACTGCCTAAAATAAGTGTCTTGCCTTATAGTGAGCCTAAATAAATGTATATTTATTTACATATATATTTATAAATGATAAATAAATATTTATTTAAATATAACCCATATTTATATTTATTTTATCTTTAAAAAAATGCATAAAATCACATGACAACAGCAATTCAGATAATGCCGCAAACCTGTGGTTGCTCGGCTAGACACCTGTGTGACCTGAGGAGAATTGATGTATTCGTCGACTAAAACAAAATATCAGTTACACTTTATTTTAATGTGTCCGACATTTAAGAACTGAGTAATAATAATTAACTACATGTACTAGGGTTAGGGTAGGATTAGGGTTTGGTTTAGGACTAGTTGCATGTAATTATGCCTACATTATAGTTATTATTACAATAGTAATGTAACATAATGTAACAAGGACACATTCAAAATAAGTGTTACCAAAACATATTGGGACTAGTTAGTTAAAAGCAACTGCTAAAGAATGTTACTTATGACAAAAGCTCTAGCAACTCTTGATTTGAAATGTTGCTACATAATGCAATGACATTAAGCATGGCTTAAGATCCAATTCTGAATAATTGTGTCAGATTTTCATGTGACCTGTAATACTCTTACCTCTTGCTGGCTGGTGTGGTTGCTGCTGTTGGCGGCGCATCGGGAAGTGTCGTTGGACACCGGGTATGATGAGTTTGTGATCTCCAGCCACAGTCTGCGATACACATACTGCTGTATGAGAGGATACAGCATAAAACTGGCAAACGCGTAAACCGCGACGATCGGCTCGATAAAGTACAGTCTCTTCATAGTGTCGAGGATGTGCGCTGCAAAGCCAAGATGAACACAGACAATCATCAGTCCACATGATCAGGCTAATTGTAGCCAAACATAATTGGTTAACCTCTTAAACTGGTTAACCATCAACCTCCTAGCAACATGACAGCTCAAATAAAACTGTCAACTGCTGAACACCATGGACTGTCACCAGTCTAGTTTACTTACGAACAATGCAAACAGATTTAGGACGTATATCTTCATTAATATAAATGCAACAGAAGTTCCTCTCTTCTGCTGAGACTCTTTGCAAGCGTTGTGACAGTTATACAATGTTCTCTGTTTTGTTTATGAAACATGACTGATCGCAATATATTCTGAAACGCCTGTTTCCTGCACTTGAGATTTTGATTGGTCAGTTGAAATCCAAGTCATTGTCATTGGTTGGTGAAGCTGCCAATCACCCCCAATGGGCGGGTATAGTCGTGAGAATGCGAGGGGGGTTAAAATGGAATTTTAGACCCTTTAAATGTGCATTTTTGTTTTGCACCTTTTGTTATATTATAATTTATAACGAACTAACAACTGCTGGAACTAAAATTGCTTTTAATATAATATTTTCTGAATTCTTTTGTAAGGTAATGAATTCACTTATTTATGTTTTTGCTTTATTTATTTAGCAGGATCTTGATATTTTCACAGATTTACATAGGTCTATTTGTTGTGTTATACAAACCTTAGGCAATCGTATGATTCTTGCTCATGCATAAGCATTGTTTGTGTCCCAGTCGTCCAGATATTTTTTTAAACAAAATAAAGCAACAAAAAAAATTAAATTATTATTTACATTCTTTTTTTTTCTGGAAGAACCACTGCATTATAGTCATTTGTATTCCCATTTTGCAAATATTATGGTAACATTGAGTAGGCGTACGTAATGGGAAGGGTCTATACATGACTGAACTGATAAAACTGGACGTGGACATTTAAAAAAAAAAATGCTTTAATTAGTTTTAATCTGAAGAGGGCGCCTCGAGGCTCATAATGACCGTTTTTTTTGTGTGTAGTCAAAAATGAAAATCACTACCTCTGTTTTTACTTTAGATATGTATTTGTGCAAAGTAAAAATATAGCCTACGTTGTAACGAAAAATCTTATTGTAGTATTTTTTTTTTCGACAATTGTATACAAACTATGGGTTGTAATTTGTAAAGCAATGGGTTCATCCATAACCAAACATAACATACATATGGCTAGAAGAAAATTTATAAAATAAGAAATAAAACAAATAGGAGCTAAATAAACAATATCTTATAAAATTGGAGCTTTATTTTTTAAATGATTTGTTTTGTTTTGTCACTTAAGAGAAGCAATCCTTTATTTTCTATGCAACTGGATCTATATGAAGTCTTTATCCAACTATGGTAACAAAAGAGCTAATAAAGCAGGGCTGCCAACTTTTGAGTTTAGCTTGCAACACAATAAGTGTAGGCTTGTGGTTGTCAAAACATTTGGTAGCCTAACTAAACAATTTTATTTAGTTTAGAGACGGCATATTATTACTATGTTTACATGGTGCAATGACTGGTAGGCTATTTATTTTATTATTTCTTTGATACAAATTTTACAATTTCAATTCAGTTATTGTGGTTTGATTCCATCTTGATTCAATATGGATTCATTTTGATAAATATTAGGTACCGTACAGTAGATGTTAATTTTTCTCAGTAAAGAAAATCTCACCTAATGCTGTAAACATAGGCTACAGAGAGCCCTGTCAGCTGGTATTATTAAATGTTAAAAAATAACTACTCAAATAAAATATAATGCGTTTTATTATTATAATAACAACTTTATAATATTTTAATGACATAAATAAAAATATAATATGTAATAGTGCACATATTTAGCAAAATAATAATTTATTCTAATACTAAATATATTATAAAATACAATTTGTTCTAGCCAACTAACGTGCTATGGTCATAGCCTAAATGTTTTTTTTCTGAGGTTAATGTAATGTTATGTGACACATTGTTCTCCAGCTGTTTTCATGACACTGATTTATCAATATTATGTATGAGGCATATACATTTCGGTAAGTTGTACTGTATCTTTCAACATAGGCTAGTTCATTTGTGTGCATTTCTTGTGTGTGTACTTCGAAGGATGCAGCCTATGACGTTTCCTACATCACATGACACAAATATGACCAATCAGCGGTCAGCTTGAGGCCCCGGAAACGGTTTTGGCCATTACCACAGTTCTCCAGTTGTCCTTTCTAGGTTGCGGTTGTATTTCTGTGCTTGAACTACCTGCCCCGCTAATCATTTTGTTTCTCGCCGTATACTATCACCACCAACCGGGGGAAGACAGACACAATTCTGACAGGTACACAAACCTCTTCTTTATCATGCATCTTCATAAATGCATAATAAATACTGACATATTAAATCTGTACCTTTAACGTAGAAACGAACACATTACCGCGCTGTGATCAGTAAAATGTCAGTTTATATGGTTTAAAAAACGCGATGGAGAGCTAGCTAGCCGGCTAACGTTAGCCGTTAGGGCTGGTCGTGATAAGGCTTTTAGCGCTGGCAGTCTGTCTTAACTGTTGATTTTGACAGACCCAGGGCCGGCGAGAACGGATCTTTTTCAGTCTAGTTATCATACGGATGATTTTTAATATCTTGTGCACTAACCTTCAGCTTCACACTGAGACAGTGGCCCAAGGTTAGAGAGTCTGTATGTGTAGGAATTGTAAACATGTTCATAGATTTAGGTTGCAAATCTGATTGTATGTGGCGTGGCATTGTGATGAGCACCTGTCATCCTGTTTCTGCATGGTTTGTTTCATTTGAGTCGGACATTTTAGCTCGTTGCTTCGGCTTTGAAGGGATTTGTGTTCATGATAACGTACATCCCTTTCTGTCGTGTTGACAGCATAACTAACATGTTGTTAGTATCGTGTTGTCTTCCCTAGTATAATGCGCTGAAAATGCATGATCTTTAGTAAGCTTGTGTGTTTTAGCAAGAAGAATATCGAAAGCACGGACTGTGCAGTCTTCTCAGTTTATTTCCTTCCTCTTATTTTAATGATTTATGACAGGATGCAGTCATAAAACACTATGAATTGTGTGCGTGGTTGCATGATGCGACATTTGATGCACCTTCAGGCGGTTTGAGGGTTCGAATGTTTACCAGACCCCTGCGGTGTTTTCTTCATATGATATGTATGTTTTCAAAGGAAATTAATTTTTTTCTTATTCAGGACTGAAACAGGTTGTGTCGAGCCATGGCATTCAGTAAAGGTTATCGTATTTATCATAAGCTGGATCCACCTCCATACAGTGTGATCGTGGAGACCAGAAATCGAGAGGAATGCCTGATGTTTGAGTCTGGAGCCGTGGCTGTACTGTGTAAGACTGTCCTCACACCCTTTATAATACTTGCTTTTTATTTATTTTAAATCTAAAAATGTTAAACCTGTTTAAAACTTTGATTTCCATTGATTCCCAGAATTTCCTAGATGCAAGAGAAAAAAATGCCTTAAATATTGTCTATTTGCATATAACTGTTTTGGAGTCTATAAATCATCTGCAAATATGACATGTGGTTTTTAAGTAAATGTTTTGATGTCATCCCCAGCGGCGGCAGAGAAGGAGACCATCAAATCGGCGTACACCAAAATGCTGGATGCTTATGGGATACTAGGAGTTCTTCGTCTTAACCTTGGTACAGTTTATCAGCCTCTTTTTTTTTTCTGCTTCTTCTCTCCGTTGTGTTTGTCATCATAACAAATACAAATCCGCCCTGTCGCCAGATTAAGTGTAAATCTCACCAAAACACTAAAATTCACTGCAAAACCAAGATTTATAGAAGGAGAATGCACAACATATTATCAACCAGTTTTTATACAAAGATAGTCACTAATTACAGTCTAACTACAAGGTCAAGAGTTTGCAAGTGTAATATATTTCACTGTCATCTCTTGAATACAACATAGACATTGAGACTCATCCACCTCAGTATTCAACTAAGTGGATGATGCATATGTGTCTGATTCTTCACATTCTGAATATGTGAATGAATGTGCTACGAACTGAACTCTGAATCCGCTTCACTCTTCTCCCATAGGAGATTCCATGCTGCACAGCCTGGTGGTCGCAACAGGCTGCAGTTCAGTTGGAAAAGTCCAGGATTCAGAAGTTTTTCGGGTAACGGGCACAGACTTCGTCTCTCTGAAGAATGACCCCTCAGATGAGGACCGGATCGCTGACGTCAGGAAAATCTTAAACTCTGGGAACTTCTATTTTGCCTGGTCCCCCACTGGAGTAAGTCTGGACCTCAGCTTGAACGCACACCGCAGGTTCAGAGAAGACATATCTGACAATCGTTTTTTCTGGTGGGTATTTTTCAGATTGTAACCTCAAAGGTCCGTTTGATCTAATATAAATATATCTTTTTCCAAACATTTATTTTTAGTGTTTTATGTGTGCTAAATATTTCCAGTTATTTGGGCTGTTGAACTCAATCAGTAGACAAAAAATGGTTATAATGGAAAAGTAATCTTCACAGGAATCAGTCCCTCCATCTCCATCTCAAGCATTATGGGGTGAACTGTGATGACTGGCTGCTGAGGTTGATGTGTGGCGGTGTGGAGATCCGCACCATCTACGCTGGCCACAAACAGGCCAAAGCTTGCGTGATCTCTCGGCTCAGCTCGGAGAGAGCAGGCACACGTTTTAATGTCCGAGGCACTAATGACGACGGCCAGGTGGCCAACTTTGTGGAGACAGAGCAGGTATGCCAACAATATGAGTTACCTGTGAATGACCATTGAACACACTTCCTTAACCCTCTGGTGGCCTTTGGTTATTTTAGCCCCGACCCCAAAAAATTTACTTTTTTTTGTTTGTTTTTTTTACTTCATCAGAATGGTATAAATCTTGGTTACTTTTGTGGCACTAGATATATAAACACAAACACAAACAAGAATAGTCTCACTTGAGATCTTTCTGGTCAGAAGTGACCAGCATAGGAAATATGAGAAGTACAAAAAAATATTTTTTGGAGTACAGTCTACATTTCAGCCACAATAAAGATAATGTCTAAATGTACATCCGAATGCAAAGCCTAATAAAAGTATGTAATTATGTCTGAAAATATTCCTATGAGCAACTAGGGGCTACCCAGACTGGTATTGTTGTAATTCATGTATAACTTTGATGAAAGGTGATCCACTTCAAATGTTGACTACTGTATACACCATGGTATTACTTATGATTTTCTTAATTTCTCCCACGCATGGCATCAGTCTACCTTCCATGCATTGTATTTTAACTTAAACACTGTATTAATTGAAAATAAAATACTTTTTTTTTCTAATTCTGTGTTCCGTACAGGTTATTTTCCTTGACGACAAAGTATCCTCCTTCATTCAAATCCGAGGGTCAATACCACTGTTCTGGGAGCAGCCAGGAATTCAGGTACAATAAAGCTTGAATCAATATGACGCATGCTTGCAAAATATTTGCATTGGGCTCTACTGCACTGAGCTTTTTGGAGTTCCAAGCCCCTGCTGAGTCATCATAACAAACTTATTTTCTTGTGTTTCCACTTCATCACACCACACCAGTGCTGACCCCCTTTATTCATATTATCAGAAACACTCGTTTCAGGGGATTTTGTTGCAGCTGAATCAAAGTCGAGAGCCAAAAGGACTACATGGGAACCAGCAGCTGGTATATTGAAGGTTTAGTTCTGTCTGGTGGATGATCTGTTCTTTACTGCAACGAGTTTGTGCAATGTCAGTCGGTGAAAGTTGCACCTAAACCGAGATTCATTTTGGAAAGGAGCCAGATTCGGATAAATGTATTATTGCCTTCTTGCGAAATCAAGTTAAGATGCCAGGAAGCTGGAAATGCCCGTGTCTTTCCTCTGACATTGCATAGATGATACATAGATGTGTATCTCTGCTTTTAGTGGGAAGCTGGTGAGGTGACCCTTCTTGAGCTGTTTTTTCAAAGCTTTGCACAGAACCTGAATGACAGGTGTTTTGTGTCATTTCAGGCCATGGTGGTATTGGTTAAGGGAGTCCATTATCTTCACTGTCTGCAAAACTAAGAGCAAAATAATGAAAGTAGTATCGCCACATGATACTTTTTTCTTTTCTCCCAGAAAGCTCAGGGTAATGTGAGCTCATCTCTGCTGCCATTCAGAATGTATCATGAAATATTAATGGCAGGGACCTGCGGAGACAACACGCAGAATTGGGTGGGACTCTGCACTGACTGAATCTAAAGCATAAATGTCCCACACCAGCTCTAAACCAGGGGTCTTCAGCCTATAAGGACCTCTTGTTGGAGGTGAAATAGGAACCATAGCATACATACAAAAAAATAGCATATTTAAATATATTACAAATGTAATTAAATTGAATTAAAAATAGTTACCAATAATCAACTGTTTTATTCTATACATTAATAAAACATTTTCAGTGTCATTAACTAAAAACTTAAACTATTAAATAATTTTCAATAATTAGAATAAAGCTGAAAAAATAAAAAATAAATATTAGATGAAAAACTTTTCAAAGAAATATTAGAAATGTAGAACTAAAACTAGAAAAACTCAACTGAAATAAAATAGATTAAAGATAAAAAAATAGAAAAAATGACTAAAAATTAAAATTAAAACTATTAATATTAAATATTAAACCAAAAGCTAATTCAAAATATTAATGCATACTATGATAGTATATAAATAATGATAAAATAACAATGTGATAGGGATACTTTAGCTTTATATTTAAGCTTTGCTTGTTTTAGCTTTAAGTTAACTTTGTTAATTGGATTTTTGTTTAACATGTTTTAATTTTTTTTTCACAAAGATTAGTTTGAGATCAAACAATAATTGACAGACCAACTGCAGCACCATCACAGGTCACTTGTTGAAGACCCCTAGTTGCAAATTTTGGAATAAATTGGGTGAAAATAAATGATACAAAAGGCATAAAATTCAAACAATGGAAGGACAGTATTTCAGTCACCCTAGTTAGAAGACACCATGAACCAATCAAATAGCAGGAAGAGGAACCAGTTATATTTAAAGATGTAACCCTATATGAGAATGCAGGAAATAAGAAGCCTGTCCTCTGTATTGCTTACCTATTATGGTTGTAGGTGTGAATGTAATGCATTACACTGAAAGATGTGAGAGCAGTTGGTCAAATGTCATTTAGATAGGAAACCATTATTAGAAAGGGGATTCCTGCTACTAGGAAAAACTGAAACTAGCCAACATTAGAAGCTCAAACATCTATCTAAAGCATGATTTATGACTGTCTTGGCAGGTTGTAAAATTCATGCGTTTCCTGGTATGATCGGTATCTCTGATAGATCTTCAGTGAGCTTATGAAATCATAACTGATGGCTCCACTGTGTTCTGCAGCAAATGTTTTTCATATCTTCAAATGCAGCTCTACTCAGCAGGCGGGACAGGCCTGTGTTGTCTTTTTCTCGCTGTCTCTCTTATCTTCCTTCACTCTGCCACCTTAATTTCCTCTTGCACCAAATATGAAACCATTCACAGTTCTTCCTTTTTTGTGTTTTCTTTCTTTTTCCACAAAGGTGGGATCCCACCGTGTTAAGCTGTCCCGAGGTTTTGAAGCAAACGCACCTGCTTTTGAGAGGTAATTAAGTTTCCGCTGCTCTCTGGTGCTGCATGCGCCAGTATCCAGCTGTTCTGGCTCAAGCCCAAACATTAGTGCGTGATGAAAGCAATCCAGCAGACATTTGTGAAGTGCGGGCCCTGCTTCAATCAGTCCTGTTATTTACCACAGTTTGGATGGGAATGTTCAGCCATGCCTAAGGATGTATTTTTAACTAGTCGATGTGCAATTAGGGTCTACCAGACCCCGATCAGATGCGTTTACACACACGACAGCTGGATGAAGTGCCACAGGGGGTCTCGAGGCACAATTTAAAAGTTGAACTTTTTTAACAAGACTGATTGCTGTCTAATAAATGCAAACCGCTCATGGCATCAGCATTGATAGCATGAAGTTCTGAATACAAGCGTAAGATGTCCAGCCCCTTACTCGTCCTAATATAAACATCTCGAAACCCATTCTATAAAGTACCGGTAAACCCAACTGTAAAATAATACTTTGACCATAAAAATCATATCTAAAACATAATGCACATTAGATTAAGTAACTACTATGTAACATTTACAGTAAATTAATAATTTAATAAAATGCACTTATTGTGTACATGCATGTTTTTATGTTGTACTTGTTGTTAAAATACCTGCATAATTACATCTGTGGTTACATCTGTTGACCCATTAACCCACCCCAAACCTAATCCCACCTCAATAGCAGCAAAAGTGTTTTCCAATACAACACGAAGACAGTAAGTAAATAGGTTTTTTTGTTTGTTTCGTTTTTTGACGCAACTACATAGTGGTTAAAGACACCTAATACAAAATGGGACCAAAAAACATGATGTAGAGTAAAATTTAAATAATTGCATCAAAATAATCATTTATTATTTGTTTATTTAATACATTTTCAGTGTTTTATGAAAAATATTTTAACAATTAAAGTATATAAAAATAAATATATTAAAATATATATTAAAATCCTTTTTTATATTTTAATATATTTTTTATATTTTAATAAATATATTAATATATAAAAACATATTTTAATTAACTGAAATAAAGCTTTATATATATATATATATATATATATATATATAACATGAAAATTTTAAACTTATAAAATTTAAGCAAAAAATAAAAAAATAGCAAAGTTAGGAAATGGAGTACTACAATGATTGAAACTAAAATAAAAGGGAATTAAAGTTAAATAATAAAAATGGCAAAAGCACATAACAAAATTACTAAAATTTAAACCGAAATGTGTCTTATTTATGTGTATGGTTTCTTGTTGGGTGCAAATGTTTGTTTTTCAACTAATTCTATTACAATTTCTCTGTAATATAATATAAATTAATATAATAGATTAATTGCCAATAAGAATGTGAAAAATTACAATTAATTACATTTAAATAAATAAATAAATAATTGATATTTAATTTAAACACTTATTTACACAATATTTAATATTTTCAAAACATTATACATTTAAAGATGCTACATTTGTTATTTATAAAATCTTTTTTTTTTTATCAAATGGAAAGTCTAAAAAAGGTCAGCATTTGTGAGCCAGTTTTAAAGCATCTTTTACGTTGGGACGGGTTAATAACGGCATGACCTCGTCAAGGTCACTTAAGATGTTTTTAAAGGAAAGAATAGATTGATTAAAATGATAAAATCTTATCTTGAACATGTGGGCGGATTTATTCTTATCCAGCCTTGGCTCCTCACGCTGAGCATGATGGACATTCTTTATTCATCATGAGTCACTGCTCTGTTCCCTGGAGTGCTGAGTCAGGTCGTGATGAGAAGATGCAGACAACACGGTCGTGAGGCTTTCATTTCTCACCCTCCGTCATGAATGAACTATTGATCGCTTGTTTCCGGAGCTTCTTTTGTTTTAAAATCACCTTTGATTTTTCTTGAAGCATTGGATTGCTGTAGTAGATAAACATTTGTTATTTATTCCACTTCAATATGATTAATGTGTACGAATGTGTATTAACCCTGTGTGATGTTTCCTGTCCAGACACTTTAGCGCTCTGAGGAGGCTGTATGGCAAACAGGTGATCATCAACCTGCTGGGTATGAAGGAGGGGGAACACATGCTCAGTAAAGCATTCCAGGTGATTTTTTTGTGTGTGGAAATAATCCGGTTTGGCGGGCTACAGTACTTTTTTTCCGATGTATTTCAATACTCTAAAGTATGACAAAACCACAGTGGTTGTTCCGCTTTCTTTACTGTGTAAAGACGCTTTGTCTTCGCCCACAGAGTCACCTGAAAGCTTCGGAGCATGCACACGCTGTGAGAATGTTGAACTTTGACTATCATCAGATGGTTAAAGGTGGGAAGGCTGACAAGCTCAACACTAACCTGAAACCTCAAATCAGCAAGTTTCTGGAGGAATGTGGTTTCTTCTACTACTCAGGGGAGGCCGGCATCCAGAGGTGGGGTTATATACCGTCCCAACACTGCTGGTTGTGGAAGAATAGCAAAAGACTTGAAATAACTAGTGCATGATATTTTTTTGTTCTTTCAGCCACTGGGGTCTTTAAAGCAGAAATAATGTGACATTTTTATCTATGCATATATGCATGATATAATGTAAAATAATTGTATTACAGTTTTTTTGTAATATGGTATAATAAATTATATAATACAGGGTTTCACAAACAGCTTCTTGAGGAAACTAGAGGTTATTTTATGAGTTGATGTAATGCTAATCATTAATTAATGATTAAAATACAATAAAAAATCATTTAAAACAACAAAATCAAAGTAAAACGCTTGATGAAAAATATGAAATATTTTATTTAATTACCTGCTTGTTGTGTGACCATTAACTGAAATCAAAGAACTGTGAAAAATGTGTTGTTAAATTACTGAAATATTAACTTAAAAGCTCAGGGAGAACTTCAAGTAAATATTTTGACAACATGGTTTGGCTGACAAAAAAAAATGGGAATATAATACAATTTATGATTCTGAAAATGAATATTAATTAAATTTAAATGACAAAATAATTAACATTTTGATTTAAATATTTATTTACTCAATATTCAAGTAATTAAAAAAAACGCTCTCAAGACTCAGGGTCTACAAAGTAATTGGCTAAGGTGATAACCAAAAATAGCTGAGTAAATTGTCTACCACAATTGTGTTCACCACAGATGTCAAACTGGAACCATTCGTTCCAATTGTCTGGACTGCTTAGACCGAACGAACAGTGTCCAGGCCTTCATTGCACTTGAGGTATATTTGTAACACAGTTACAGTTGTTTTTACATTTTTCTTGTCTTTCATTTATTATATTATATAATATGTCTCTTTTTTTTTTTCCAGATGCTTCCAAAACAGTTGGAAGACATGGGTCTGACGGAGAAGCCTCAGCTGGTGGCTCGCTTTCAGGAGGTCTTCCGCTCAATGTGGTCCATCAATGGAGACTCCGTCAGCAAAATCTACGCAGGCACTGGCGCTCTGGATGGCAAGGCTAAGGTGCGTGTCAGCTTGTAACACATGCAAAGAATGCAGCACAAAAGGCAACGGAGAGCTGAAAATGGTCGTTTCTGTGCGATCTTCGCCCCTTAAAGTCCCCATGTAGTCAATAATTGTATCCCTTAAAACTCATCTTTGATTACCAACATGATATATTTATGTCATGCCTTAAAAGAGCTTGAATGTAACTCTACACCCTTGCCTCATTTAGTATACGTGGTTCTATGAATATGCAAATTAGCCCCGCCTCCACTCACTCACACCAGCTCAGAGATCCACTCGTTGACGTGATTGGTTACAAGGTAGTTTGTGACGTCAGAAACACTAGTGATTTCAAACCGCATTCTGTCTTTGGTTCACTGCTAGCCTGGCAAGCCAGACCTACATCAAGATGTTAGGTCTGGCAACTCACCATAGACACGGCTCAATCCGAGGGGCGGGATAAACGGCTGTCTTTCAAATTCCCTCTGCACGCAATAGGACAGCGCTTCAACCAACCAGAGCGTTTTCCCAACAGTGGAGCTAGTTGATAGATTCAACTTTTGCCATATCTGGCCGGCAAAAGTACGAACACATCTTCCTTTTTTTAAGAATGACTTAAGTGCCGTTCTTTGCTCTTTTCTCAAAGAAAAACTTAACTCCAAGTCCTCCAGAGTCGCGGCCAAAGCCAATTCGAGAGACTGTTCTCCAGCAGCAGCAGCCATAGCAGCCTTTGTTTTCAAGTAGCAGGGAACCGTCGCAACTCTGTCGTCATTATGTTAAGCCCGCCCCGCCTACTCTATACACGACGTGATTGGCCTGACCCAATTTAGGTTTTTGCAGCTCGAATGTCAATGGAGAGTTGCTAGACTACCCTGGCTGCAAAATACATTTTGCTGCCGCTAGGGTGCGTCTAGATTTCTAGGCTAGTTCACTGCAGTTTTAAGGAGAAAATACTCAGCAATGGTGTTGACTTGTGAATTTGCACATGGTTTGTAATTAAAACACCACAATAGACACATAGATATATAAACAACATTAAAAGCTTGATTTTCACCTCAGGGGGACTTCAAGTTTAGGTTGTCTTAACTCATGTGTCTACTGTTTTTTCTTGCTTTCCTATGGCTGTTCCTCTTCCTGTTTGGTAAGTTAACTGTAGCAAGTTGTGTCGATTTGAGTTGTGATGCTGTATTTATCTTTTCTTTTCTGCTCTGTTTTGTTTTGTGTCGTTTCTGTTGTGTTAATAGAGAGAGATTACTGAAGCTGGCAGTGCTGTCAACTTTAATAAGGCCTCTTTACAGACCGTAAACCATAAAAGCCTGTAAACCTCTCCCAGCTAGGCCTCAAACCTCAGGCTATATCTAGCTAATCACAGAAATTGTTTTATATAACAGGGCTCCAGTCTAACATTTGAGAGCAGTAGCACCGGTGCCACTAAGTTCTACAGATGATGGCACCAGCACCTGATTTGGTAGCGCTGGGGGCTGGGGGGATTTTTCATCATAAAGATAATTTAATCATAAAATTACTATTATTTTGCATTAATAAGTGCAGTAACTAATAATAGCGCATGCTTATTTCTTGGAAATGCACATTTGACAGTAAAGCGCTGAGCTTGAGTTGAGATGCTACTAAAATTTTAATATTTTTTTATTTTTGGTCATCACATTAAAAATAACATTTAAATTGGATATGTTGAGCTTTGCTAGAAAAAGTGTCACTCTCAAAATTTCACTTTCAAAAGGTTGTACGAACCCTGAAATGAATAATTTAAAAACATTCGACTGTTTCTGCCACAATACCATGGTTACAGTTAGCGTTAGTACATTAAATCCATAGTGAATGTTGGTGTTTTGTGTACTGAGAAACCTTCTTTAACTTGTTCGTTCATGGCACAATGCTTCTCCTGATTTCCACGTCAGTGTTGTTTGATCTGATATGGTTTATAACCGAGAATTCTGCACCGAATTTGAATGCTTCCCACTAGATCTCGCTGCGATGCTATTAATGCTGCGGCAAATTCAAATCCTTTCTCACTGGATCTCCCAGCGCAGTGTAGAAAAATGCGACCGTTCAGTCGCATCTGGATCCCTGTATAAGTTTTGCTCTGATGTTCGTTTGAATTTGTTTTGTTTTTCCAGCCCTTAACTGTTTTATATTAACTATTTAATTTATTTGTTTTTTCCCTGTAGGGTGGAAAGCTAAAAGACGGCGCTCGCTCAGTCACCAGAACCATTCAGAACAACTTCTTTGACAGCTCTAAACAGGAAGCCATTGACATCCTGAGGCTGGGCAGCACCCTCAACAGTGACCTGGCAGATAAAGCACGAGCCCTTCTCACAACCAGCAGCCTTTATGGTATGATTTACAACACCACACTCTAGAGTCCGAAATAAACCAGGGATCTGGGGGGAAAATGCCCGCGAAAATAAAAGATTTATTAAAAAGATTTTTGGAATGTGGGGATAAAAAATGCCCATGTAGTGAACATAAGTACCATTATTAGTTAATAATTATGGACATTTATTCAAATTATCAAGTGTTTATTGTACTATAATATGTTGTTATTTTGTGTTTTATGAGAATTTTACTTATTTTTTACATTTTTACTTAGGATTTACAATAATGTACAATTATATTTTTTTAATTATTATTTTATTTATATATATATATATATATATATATATATATATATATATATATATATATATATTATAAATGATATATTATGAATATACTAATATTATATAATTAATTATATAAATATATTCAATATTTAAAATACCTGGTAGATGCTTAATAGACTTTACTGTTTCAGGTTCAGTTGGTTACATTCAAACATGCTCTGCACCGTTTTTTTGTGTTTGTGGTCATGGTTTTTGGGATCCGTCTGCTGTAGTGGACTGATTTCATCGTGTGAATTTGGATCTGAATGAGTTTCCTCATGCTATTGTGCTAATCTGCGGCTCCCGTCTGCTTTGGGTGTGAGATTAGCTCTGAACAAGAGGACTAATGCTGTTATCTTTCTAACGGCTAACTGTTAACCTCTCTCTTCCCCCTCTCCCTTTCTTTTTCTTTTTCTCCTTAATGCTTACGATTTAAGTCTCTGAGCCCATTTTACAGTCAGGTACAGTATACACAGACCAGCCATAAATCCATAACTGTTTATGTTTCCATGTGTCATAAACTTTGTGTTTATTTTGGCGCCTCTGACATTGTACTGCGTGTTTTTATCTTTTTATCATCCTTTTAATTTTCTGTGTAGTCATGTTTTAAATACAACATTTAATTTTGTCCAACTTTCAAGGACAGAATTTAATCTGTCTCATAGTGGTTTGGTCAATGTCATATGTGTTATATTTTCTTTTGTGCGCTCTGGCCATTAGTTCCATGTCTAAGATATTATTTCATATCCAACTGTAGTACTCAATCATTTTAATGAAGGTTTTGATAAGAATTTGTCTTACTGTTTTTAGCATCTCCCAGAGTGCTTCTGGGCATGTGTCAGAACTACTACAAGTACACACGACCCAAGAAGATCAGAGTGTGTGTGGGTACATGGAACGTGAACGGGGGCAAGCAATTCCGCAGCATTGCGTTTCGTAACCACACACTTAATGATTGGTTGTTGGATGCTCCTAAGAAGGCCGGACATCCAGAATTCCAGGGTATGTGTTGATGCAAAGTCAGCGCAAATGATACTTCAAAGGGAAATGAGGTTGCTGTGTATTTAGAGAGGACCTATTATGCCCTTTTACAAAGTCTTGTATTTGGGGTCTTCTAGAATTATTTTTTATGCTTGAATGTTCAAAAAACACCTTATTTTTCACATATTTTGAATTGTTGCAGCACCTCTCTTCCCAGTCTGTCAGTAATGCTCGGTTTAGATCCTGTCTCTATGAAGCCCCTCCTTCTGAAAAGCGCAATGTGCTCTGATTGGTTGGCTGAATCAGGTAGTTGTGATTGGTCAACTGCTTTGCTCAGCTTTCGGAAATTTTACGGCCCTTACCATAAACGCATTATCTCTTGGATATGGCGACAACACCTCACCCCATTTTTTGCATATGCCTTGGCTACAATCGAGGCATTTCAGGGAGTTCAGAAACAGTGCATACTGATATAGAGAGTAACTATTGTAGTGGACGTTGCGCTTTGTAACTTTGCAGACCTTTTTCACGCTCAAACAGCAACATTACACATACAAAAAATTTGAAAATGTAAAAAAAGCATAATAGGTCCTCTTTAATATCTGTCAGTTAAATGACTAATGAAACTAGTGAAAAAATTTAGTGGCTTCTTATATCATAGTCTCGGTCTGTTTTGTCATGCAGATAGCAAATCCAACCCCGTGGACATCTTTGCTATCGGCTTTGAGGAAATGGTGGAGCTGAATGCTGGCAATATTGTCAGCGCAAGGTAAGAACTAACCTGACGTTAGAGATTTCAAAGTTCACCGGTTGTACTTGCATAATAAGCGGAAACAACATTTCCTGTGGTCAGTGGTTGGAATGTGCTACACAGTGATCATTTGTTTCAATCGGCATTTAAAGTTAAATATTTCTTTGTGATATCGTCATGCTCTTGTTCCTTTGAGAACTGTTTCACTTTTCTTTCTTGCCTGGCAGCACCACTAATCAGAAGCTGTGGGCTGCAGAACTGCAGAAGAACATCTCACGAGATCAAAGATACGTGCTGCTGGCCTCAGAGCAGCTGGTGGGTGTGTGTCTGTTCGTCTTCATACGCCCTCAGCATGCACCGTTCATCAGGTATGAGTACGATCATTTCAAGTATTTAAGAGGATTTAAATGACTTCTATGTTCTCATATTATGTGTTGCTGTTCTATAATAGGGACGTTGCTGTTGATACAGTGAAGACTGGCATGGGCGGGGCCACTGGTAATAAAGGAGGTGTGGCTATTCGCATGCTCTTCCACACAACTAGCATCTGCTTCGTGTGCTCACATTTTGCCGCTGGCCAGTCACAGGTCAAAGAGAGGAACGACGACTACAATGAAATCGCACGCAAACTGACCTTCCCTATGGTAATCATTTATGATGTAAAAATGTGTTACTTCTGTTCAGGTTATGATCACCTTCTTCTTCTTTTTATAATAATAATAATAATATTAGTAGTAGGGCTGTCAAAATTACCACATTAACGCATGAGATAATTTTTTTCAGTTTAACACGTTAAAAATATTTAATGCAATTAACGCAGCATCTGTTTTTTCGTCATCCTTTGGTTAGCATTACATTATGTGATCACGCTCTTATTCATGCAAATGCTTTTAAACCATTCCAGCATGACAAAACAAAGAAGAGAACTAAGTGTGGTACAGGCGTCCTGTCTGTGAATCTCCTTTCTGTGGAGATTCACACTCAACTCACGCGCACAGAAAGCTGCTTCAGACAGTGCGCCGGTTCTCTTTCACGCTTGAAAAAACACCACCACAAACGTATGCCAAAATGGCCGTTTTGTCGAGTATCCTCGTAAGCACAGTCTTAAATTAGTTGAATGAAGTATTAAATGAACATAAAACGTTGTCAGAAAATGGATGTCAGCTTCATGTGTGTGACGCATCAGGTTTTAAAGTGACAGTAGCCTCATAAACCTGCTGCTGTCTATCATGTTAATCAAAGAACAAAAGAATAATAGAAAACTTTATTTTTTACACTTTTTTTAGCTTTAATAAAAATGAATCTATATTTAATTTATAAATGATGCAGTGAAGATTGTGAAGTGTTTGATAACTTTATTTAATTTCTGGATATTTCCTACCTGTTAGATCAAATATTTAAAATATACTGTCTTTATGTTGTTTCTACATTAATTTGGAGATTAAATGTGAAATTATTACAATATAAAAATATATTAAAAACTTAAAATGTTAGGTACGATTAATTACAGAAAAATGTACAATTAATTAGTTCATTTTTTAATCGATTGACAGCACTAATTAGTTGTTGTATTCATATTTTAAGTACATAATGAACTATTAACAATATATTATTTATATTTATTTTTATATAATATAAATAATAAAAACAATAATAATATTGTTTATTATATAGTAATATTGCTGTTATTAGTAATATTAAATAAAGAATAATAAATATTAATATAAATATACATTTATTATTTATGTATTTTTTTTATATAATAGAAATACCCAAAAAAATTAAATATTTATCATTAATAAATGATAATATAGTATTATTATTTAATTATGAATATTTTTTATTTGTATTATGTTTTAGGGTCGTCTCCTTTACTCCCATGATTATGTATTCTGGTGTGGAGATTTCAACTACCGAATAAATATTCCTAATGAAGAGGTGAAGGAGCTGATCAGACAGCAGAATTGGGATTCACTGATCGGTGGAGATCAACTGGTGGAGCAGAAGAATGCTGGACAGGTATTTTAGGGGGGGGGGGGGAACAGCTATATCAGCAGTGCATTATTTTTTTATATATTTTTTTTACATTTCAGAACATTTTTTTTATTACTTTATTTATATTCCAGGTTTTCAAAGGCTTTATTGAAGGGAAGCTGGATTTTGCCCCCACTTACAAATATGACCTGTTTTCGGAGGACTACGACACCAGTGAGAAGTGCCGCACACCGGCCTGGACTGACCGTGTGCTGTGGAAGAGAAGAAAGTGGAACTTTGATAGAACTGGTGAGAATTTAATTCAAAATATATCCTTAACCAACAACCAAATTTTAAATGCAGTATAAAACAGCTTATGTAAGTTGAAGTTTAAAATTTCACTAAATCTGTCTGTGTGTGTTACAGCGGAAGAATTGGAGTTGAATGTAGTAGGAGCCCCAGTGAGTGAGGAAGATCAGTACCCATGGAGCCCTGGAGAGCTCAAGTACTATGGTAGAGCAGAGCTCAAAACCTCTGATCACAGGTGAGAGAGACTAAAGCCAGAAAGCCAACTTTCAGGATTTACACTGACAACATGCTTAGTGCCATCCAGTGGGCCTCAGAGGTACAGCAGGAGGCTGTCCATTAATGTTTTTTTATTGTCAGTAATTGTTCAAATATAAAAATTCAAGTCTATCTTTGTTCTTAATACCACAATGATCAGGATTGGACAGTTAAATCACATTGTGGACCGCAGTTCTATTTCCATTAACATTTGTCTCTCAAAAGGCCTGTGGTGGCCATCATAGACATGGACGTACTTGAGGTGGACCCAGAGGCCAGACATCAGGTGTATAAGGAGGTGATCGCCCTGCAGGGTCCACCTGATGGAACCATCCTCGTCTCTCTCTGCTCTTCTGGTCCTGATGACTACTTTGATGATGCTTTGATCGACGACCTGTTGGACAAGTTTGCTCATTTTGGCGAGGTTATTCTTATCAGGTAAGAATTGTTTGCATATATAATTAAATTATTATTATATTTGATTGTTATATACACTAATTAAATGTATTAAATACTCATTAATTTGATGAAAAGTGACAGTTAAGACATTTTATTATTTTCTTTTGGGGTGACAGAAAAAATATTTTCTGTCCATCCTCAAAAATATTAAAGGGATAGTTCACCCAAAAATTCAGTCAATATTTACTCACCCTCATGTTGTTCCAAACCGGTATAATTCTTACTTCTGTTGGCTACCGTCAACCAGACAGTTGACAGAAGCCATTGACTTCCATAGTATTTATCATAGTTTTCTTAAGATGGAATTCAATGGGGTCCATCAACTGTCTGATTACCACCATTCTTTAAAATATCTTATTTTGTGTTCAACAGAAGAAAAGATACTCATACAGGTTTGGAAAAACTTGAGGGTGAGTAAATGATGACAGAAGTTTTATTTTTGGGTGAACCATGGGAAAAAAGCAGAAAAAACAAACCTTTTCCAAAATTGATAATAATAAGAAATGTTTCTTGAGCACCAAATCAGCAGATTATTATGATTTCTGAAGGATCATGTGAATTCAGCTTTGCCATCACAGGAATAAATTACAATTTTAAAATATATAGAAACAGTTATTTTAAATTCTAATAATATTTCTGTATTTTTCTGTTTTTACTATTTTTGATTAAATAAATGCCACCTTGGTGAGCATAAGAAACATAAAAAATTCTTACCGACCCCAAACTTTAGAGCAATTTTTTATTTTTTTTCCTGAACAGGTTTGTTGAAGAGAAAATGTGGGTGACATTTTTGGAGGGGTACTCGGCACTGGCAGCTCTGTCTTTGAGTGCCTCTACTGTAAGTGACTCTACTGTACAATAAGTTTCATTATTAAAAAAAAAAGAACATTTACATGCAGAAATGCATTATATTGTATCATAATAATGACAGGTAATCTAATCGTCCCTCATTATGTCCATATGCAGGTGAATGGAAAGACCATAGACATCCGTCTGAGGAGTCCTGGTTGGATAAAGAGTCTAGAGGAAGAAATGAGTGTGGAGAGAATCTGCGGCAGCATCCCAACGTCCTCTAGCTCCACTCTGCTGGCAGAAAACTCTGACATGGGTGAAGAGTATGATATGGAAGGTATGGCATCTGTTTGGGTTACATGGTTCCAAAATGCAACATGAACCAATGGAAATACGGGACAGCGTGGAGTTCCATTTTTACTGCTGTGTCGACAGGTGATGTGGACGAGGAGGTTGAGGATATCTTACCCCAGCACCTGCAGCCTGGAGCGGGCATGGATCTAAGCTCATCCCCAAACCCATCCCCACGCAGCAGCCCCTGCCCCTCTCCTACCCATGGAGAGCCTGCGCCCCCCATCCGGCCCAGCAGAGCCCCCCCACGCACAGCTGGACCACCACAGGGTAGTGCTAATATTTGACTCTACTCAACATTGACCAACCCATATGTGTTTATATCAGGTTTTTTTTGGTTTTTTTGTCCTTTCCACAGTTCAGAATTTTGGGGTCAGTAAGATTTTTATTTTTAAAATAAATTAATACTTTTATTCACTAAGGATGCATTAAATTGATCAAAAGTGACAGTAATTTTTTCTGAAGGATCATGTGACAATGAAAACTGGAGTAATGATGCTTAAAATTCAGATTTGGCATCACAGGATTAAATGACATTTTAAAATATATTAAAAAAGGAAACTTTTATTTTAAATTGTATTAATATGTAACAATATTATTATATCCATCCACAATATATTTTAGATCAAATAAATGCACCCTTGGTGAGCATACGAGACTTTTTTCAAAAACATAAAAAAAAATCTCATGACCCCCAAATCATGTAACTATGTATATATATATATATATATATATATATATATATACAGTGAGGAAAATAAGTATTTGAACACCCTGCTATTTTGCAAGTTCTCCCACTTAGAAATCATGGAAGGGTCTGAAATTGTCATCGTAGGTGCATGTCCACTGTGAGAGACATAATCTAAAAAAAATCCAGAAATCACAATGTATGATTTTTTGTTAACATTGTTAACATTTGGTACAGTAGCCTTTGTTTGCAATTACAGAGGTCAAACGTTTCCTGTAGTTTTTTCACCAGGTTTGCACACACTGCAGGAGGGATTTTGGCTCACTCCTCCACACAGATCTTCTCTAGATCAGTCAGGTTTCTGGGCTGTCGCTGAGAAACACGGAGTTTGAGCTCCCTCCAAAGATTCCCTATTGGGTTTAGGTCTGGAGACTGGCTAGGCCACGCCAGAACCTTGATATGCTTCTTACAGAGCCACTCCTTGGTTATCCTGGCTGTGTGCTTCGGGTCATTGTCATGTTGGAAGACCCAGCCTCGACCCATCTTCAATGCTCTAACTGAGGGAAGGAGGTTGTTCCCCAAAATCTCGCAATACATGGCCCCGGTCATCCTCTCCTTAATACAGTGCAGTCGCCCTGTCCCATGTGCAGAAAAACACCCCCAAAGCATGATGCTACCACCCCCATGCTTCACAGTAGGGATGGTGTTCTTGGGATGGTACTCATCATTCTTCTTCCTCCAAACACGTTTAGTGGAATTATGACCAAAAAGTTCTATTTTGGTCTCATCTGACCTCATGACTTTCTCCCATGACTCCTCTGGATCATCCAAATGGTCATTGGCAAACTTAAGACGGGCCTTGACATGTGCTGGTTTAAGCAGGGGAACCTTCCGTGCCATGCATGATTTCAAACCATGACGTCTTAGTGTATTACCAACAGTAACCTTGGAAACGGTGGTCCCAGTTCTTTTCAGGTCATTGACCAGCTCCTCCCGTGTAGTTCTGGGCTGATTTCTCACATTTCTTAGGATCATTGAGACCCCACGAGGTGAGACCCTCCCCCCAGTCTGAGGGAGATTGACAGTCATGTTTAGCTTCTTCCATTTTCTAATGATTGCTCCAACAGTGGACCTTTTTTCACCAAGCTGCTTGGCAATTTCCCCGTAGCCCTTTCCAGCCTTGTGGAGGTGTACAGTTTTGTCTCTAGTGTCTTTGGACAGCTCTTTGGTCTTGGCCATGTTAGTAATTGGATTCTTACTGATTGTATGGGGTGGACAGGTGTCTTTATGCAGCTAACGACCTCAAACAGGTGCATCTAATTTAGGATAATAAATGGAGTGGAGGTGGACATTTTAAAGGCAGACTAACAGGTCTTTGAGGGTCAGAATTCTAGCTGATAGACAGGTGTTCAAATACTTATTTGCAGCTGTATCATACAAATAAATAGTTTAAAAACAATATATTGTGATTTCTGGATTTTTTTTTTAGATTATGTCTCTCACAGTGGACATGCACCTACGATGACAATTTCAGACCCCTCCATGATTTCCAAGTGGGAGAACTTGCAAAATAGCAGGGTGTTCAAATACTTATTTTCCTCACTGTGTATATATATGTATGTGTATATGTATGTATATATGTATTTACAAGCATCAGTAAAGTAAAAGAGCAAAAAATATATATCTTAATATTTAAATTCCCTTCCAGAAGACCAAAAATTCCAGTACATTAATTTTCCTTTGTTTTTACACTGCGAAAAGGAGGATTAAGCCCAGCATCCATTATAAGGGAACTGGCAGGTAAAGAGTGCTGTTTCAGATATGTTGCTGATGTGCTTCAATGGTTCCTGAGCTCTTAGAGTGTGTGTGTCTCAAGGCTTCGATGTGGTTTGCAGTGCTGTGGGCTGAGCTAAATCTCTCAGGCTGTTGTTTTGATGATGAGATGTGTTTTTATTTCATTTTATTTTTTTTTGCTCAGGTTCTCCAGTTGATGGTCAGCCAGCTGGAGCTCCTTCATCACAGGGGCTAGAGCCAAAACGCGCCCCTCCTCCACGCCCCAATGCCCGACCAGCCCGACCTGCACCTCCACAGCGCCCACCGCCACCCTCAGGTACAGCTATGAAATCTTTGTTCATTTTTACACAGGCATGACAAGTTAAACCCAAATGAGACAAGTTTTTCCTGGGATTGAAACGCCCAAACAAATGTGTTCAATTCATTATAAATAATATGTTTTCACTGTTTTTCATTGGCATTTTACAATGGTTCTAAAGGAGGCTCTACTACACCTGTTAGGAAAGATTCAGCAGGTAATGCTGTACATAATGTTGTGATTTGGTTAGTTAGTTGGCCTAGATATTAAAAGTGTCTGGCTAACCTTTTCGAATGTAATGCACTATGATGCAGTTCTGTGTTCTGTTTGGTAGTGTTTCATATGCTTTTCTTGAGCCTCGTTGTAATTTTGGCTTTTTGTTGTTTTGTAAAAATCAAGTTTGCACTGTAAATGTTTTTGCAACTGTATTTTTGTTCATGATGTCATTTTTCTGGAAAAAAATTGAATTTTCTTTCAAAGGCTTTGCTGAGCCTCTCAATCTAGAGTTTGATCTGACTGAATATGAAGGTAATTTCTGAAAGAAATTTAGATTTTTAGAAGATTCTTGCAGTGTTCGTCCTTGTGTATGGTGACCTCCTGGTCAGTTGAGACCTCCTGCACTTGCTAATAGAAATAGACTAATTTATGTGGGGCAGGGGTGTTCAAGTCAACCATTTCGCAGTGCATGAAGTCTCAGTTGTTCCAATGATTTTGATTTTAGTTTTCGAGTGTGAAGTGCTGGGTTGAATTAGGTGAATTAGCTTTTGTAATTGAATAGAGAAAGAAAGAAATGATCTCTCCATCAGGTAAGGAGTCTGTTTGGTCAAATATATTTTCTCCCTAGCTGAAGGCTGTAATGTGCTACAAAACTAATTTTGAATAATTCCAAACTTTTTAATAACTTTTCCCCTCATGCTGACAAAAGGACAAAAAAGCCCAGCATTAGCACGTGCAGATGCATCTGGTGAGTTCTTGTCTCGCTCATCTGTGACAGAAAATTTAATTGACGGACATATTTGGGCCTTTATCATGCCATGATTTTGCAAGCCTCGGGCTAGTTTTAACAAAATAGAGCTCAAAAAGTTAGTTGACGTTCTTGACAGGAGCGGCTTTCTTTTAAGGCATCTGTTTAAGTTTAATCTTCCATCATCAGTTTTGTAGTATAGACTAATTGACTGGCATTTGAATTGGACCTGAAGTTCAAAACATAGATTTTCTGATATTTTCACAAACATATTTTCTATAACTATTACTGAATGTTTGATTATGGCATCGGCTGTTTTTCAGGTCGAGGTCAACCAACTGGATCAGCCCCTGGAGGCGCCCCAAGGCCGGTGGGTGGGCTAATTGACATGAATATTATTAAAAAAGGAGAAAAATAAGATGTATATCGTGCTAAAAATTATGATTTTGCTTTAGATTCCACCTCGAGCAGGAGTTATCAGTGTCCCTCCTCAGGCTAGACCTCCTCCTCCTGCTCATCCCGGGGCCCCCAGACCCATAGCAGAGGTGCATCCTGGGGCCCCTCGACCATCACCTGATAATCACCCCGGAGCACCAAGACCCACTGCTGAACCCCAAAGCAAGCCATCCGAGCTGCCTCTGGGTTCGTTAAACTCTTCTAATTACCTATTCATTTTACTTTTATATTATAATTTTTGTATATACATTTCTTATTGAAGTGCAGCCCCTATTTGCTTTCTTGAATATTACTTTTCATGCAGTGTGTAATATAGCTGTTTGTGTATGTAAAAGGTCTGCAGTATTAAAGATTAAAGTGCACAACAAATAAAGTCTCCTAAAAGAAAGAACCGATTCTGAATTGCATAATGAGTCATCAGCAATTCCAGTCTCGCTTCCTGTTACATGCCTAAGTAACAATGCAACAAATTGGCATAATGCCAGCCTATGGTCCGCGAATAATGTCTACTTTGACTCGCCCTCAAACACTGTTGTTGCTGCTGCAGCCTGAAAGAGTTTGGTTTTTGTTGTCGACATGTTGAGAAGCCGCTGTTTTCTGTGGTGGGAATCCACATTGCATGCACTTCAGAAGGATGATGACTCGCACTGGGATTGATACAGAAAAACCAACGCCAACGTTACTGTTCGTATCACTGTGTATCAAGTGCTGAGGAAGTCTCCGGAGCTGAAATTCAGATATGATAATAGGCGTTTCGTTTCTGACATAAGCTGAAAGCTATAGACCAATCACAACAGACTGGGCCATCCGACCAATAAGAGCAGAGTAGGCTCGCGGAAAGTAGGGGTTTAGAGAGACTGAATCTTCTAACCGTTTCCAGACTCTTTGAGAAACGAGGTGATGTCCAATGAATATCATGAGAAAATTAAAGTGTTTTTTGACCTTGGATGCAAGAACCTTTAAAATAGCCCAATAGGGGCACTTTAATTTAGTATTTAAAACTGTATAATTTTATATGAGATTTTATACAAAATTGAGATATATGTTATGTATGTGTGTATGTTTTAAAAGTTTAACCAATCTTTAACCATCTACTGTGTGTCTGTCTTTCAGGTCCACCCCCCACACTGCCAGGTCCCATGAGACCTCAGATGATATCACCCATGCAGCCTCAGTCTATGTCACCAGTGCAGCCTCCTGTCCAAGCCCAGCTCCCTCTACCAATGCAGCCCACTTTCCCTGCCCCTCTAGTGCCTCAGCCGGCCTCCCAAGCACCTGCTGGAGCCGCTGCCGCCCCTCAGCCCGGACTGGCATCTCCCAAGCCTCCACCCCGGAGCCGGTCCGCTCACACACTGCCACCTGAGTCTGCTCCTCCTCCTCCTCCTACAACCCAGGTTAGTCCTCTTTCTCTACTCACTTTTGCATGGATGTCAAGATCATAAGCTCTATATTTAATTGTGATAAAGATCAACACTCTTTCAAAGATGCAAAGACCCACAAGATTCAAAAATTACAAAAACGTGTTCACATCCTAAACCCAAGCCGGGCTCAGGTGCAAGACAAAAAAGATAGCATGTATATGTATATGTATATGTATATGTATATGTATATGTATATGTATATGTATATGTATATGTATATGTATATGTATGGAGCTGTAACTTCAGTGTGCAGACATAATTTTTTCCTTTCTAAGGACCCACAAGATCCCATCCTGGGGTTAATAAGGCCTCTTCCAGATAATCCAAGGCCTCTTCCTCTTCCTCTTTCTTTTTTTACTTTTCTAGTTATAACGACTTTGTTCAGGTGGTTCTCATAGTCATGTTTCGCTCTTCTTGATGCATGTGTCTTTCTCTTTCACTAGCAGGAGCAATCCTCAGGTTGACAGGTACTGGATTAAGTAATTTCTAGTATTTCCGTTGTCTTCATGGCACCATAGCCTGTAGTCACGATGTATGGGGTGCTCATACATATAGGATCCTCCATGTTATAGTTGGTTTTTCCCCTTTCCATCTTTAATTTTACCTTTTTTTTATTTTGAATGTCAGAAAATTATAATGTAAAACTTAACTTGAACCCCTTGATAATATTGTATATATAAAAAAATGGTTTATCAAGTTTTTCCAACAGGGGGGTTCAAGGAAAGTGTCATCCAGTATTTGTTGTGGGTATTGTTTGTTTTTAATCTGTGATATCTGTTATAATTGTTTTCATTGTTTCTTGGACAAGGTTAAGCAATTCTAGTAGACTTGCACACTAATCATATTTGTCTTTTTTGTTTTATAATGCTGGTTTTTGTTTTATAATAGACTTTAATAAAACAGTATTAGGATCTTTTAGTTTTTGATTTATGTTGATGTCGGTCATTGCACCATTTATGTTTTAACCAACAAGTCATCATGATTTTTATCAAACATTGTAACAAACACAATGTTTAAAATGAAAAGTCAACATGAATCAACATGGGTTTTCAACTCTTTTTACATCTGTAATAATGAAACAGGATATTAAAAGGTGCATTCAGTAATTTGGTACTAATTTAATGAATTACTATCTGTTTAACCTAAAATAAGTGCATTTAATTTTTACGACTTGAGGGAAATTAGAGTTATATTTAAATAAAAAGAAGTAACATTTTTACTGTTCTGGGTCATAAATGACCCCCAACATTTGGGCTATTATTTAGCAGCTTAGGAGGGGTAAATGAGATCTAAATAATCTAAAGTCCCCCAAAGTTATTAGCCCCTTTTGCATTGGGTAGTTCTAGGAACTAGCCAGGGTGGTTCCCCGAGAACTAAATGTTCCCCTAGGGTCATGGTTTGTTCCTGGTTGCATTCGCACCGCCAGTAGTAACTCTCAAGTGATGTATACCACGCTTGTTGTTGGGACTTTTATTTTGACAGCACTGAGAACGCCAGAGCCTGAGCACACGGCACTCATATTCTCCGTCTTCATTTGTTTACGATTTGTTTAACAGTTCTGTCTAATACATTATAAAGAAAGTAGACAGTATATGAAAAAGTATAAGCATTTGCCGTGTGGTTGATGCCCAATGTCGCTAGCTGAGCAGAAATACATAATCATGTTTCTCTTGGTCCCCTCAAAGTTGCATTGGATTTTCTCCTTAAGGTTAAGAGGCCCATCTATCACTGTTGTTCTGCACTTTGTTCATAGAGTTAGTTTGTGGAGTAAATATATAGGCTATAATCTGTGAGTGTACACAGCTTTTTTTAAATGGCGGTTGCAGTTGTTTTGCGTGCGTTCGGCCAATCAGTGTACATGTACGTCACTGATAGTTCCTATTGTGCTGGGTTAGACCCTACTCTGAAGTAGGAGCTAAATGAGTTCTCCAAAAGGCGTTCCTGGAACTAAAATCGTTCCCAGTTCCTGCAGTGTGAACACGCCAAAAAGCGGATACTGCTGCCATTAGTTCTAGGAACTATGAAAAAGTTCCTCCAGTGCAAAAGCCCCCATTGTTACTATTTCAGTGAAGTTAGTGTTATGACATTTCATAAAACACACAGTAAGATACACTCTTACTGTTCAAACAGCCAAGGTGTGACCATTTAAAAAAATAAAAATTCCCAACAAATTTAATACATTCAAATCTGATTTCATGTTGACTTTAAAACTCCAATATGTTCTAGCTTCTCATCATGTCATAAGTTTGATTTATGTGTTTTTCTTTCCCCAGGCCAAGGACATGAATGGAGTCCAAAGAGAAGCACAATGGAAACTAGACCCCTTTGACATGCTTAACAGCCAGTCCCTCTTCCAGAACGCATCGTTCTCCGCTTCCCTCCCTCGTTCCTCATCCTCATCCACCACCTCCCCTTCTTCTTCTTCCTCTACGTTACCCAGCTCCCTCTCCCTATTCTCGTCTCCAGACACCAGTAACGCTCCATGTCTCCTGTCTCCACCCGTCACCTCGCGCAGCAAATCCCAGGAGTCCCTCCGTTCATCCCCTAGTCCGTTCCTCGCTGACGCCCAACCCAGACCCAACAGCACAAACCCTTTCACCGGCAACCTGCTGTCCTCCCCTCGCCGATCACTCACACCCGATTTCTACACCCAGCATCAGGCCCAAGCGGCCAAGCCTGACCTGCACAGGGCCATGTCGGCTGTGGTGCACAGTTCCACTCTTCCAACATCTTTCTCCAGACAACAATCCTTAGTTCCTGCTACAGCAGCAGCCCCAACCAAACAGACCCAAAAGTGGGTCACCTTTGATGACGATTCAGACTTTTTAAGAAAGGCTCCGTCCGCAGTTGGGACCGGCCCGCCACTTATACCCGCAGCCTCATCCCTTCCCTTCCCACAACCCACGAGCAGCTTCTCCAGCTCAGGCTTTGACTTCCTTTTAAGAAAGGCTCCATCTGCAGCTGGGACCGGCCCGGCACTTATACCCGCAGCCTCATCCCTTCCCTTCCCACAACCCCAGAGCAGCTTCCCCAGCTCGGGCTTTGACATGGACAGCAACTGGGTGTCGCTTCCCACCTCTACGTTCCCCACAATCCCCCCTCCGATCCCAACCAGGACTAATACCAGCATCAAAAACGCCCACATCCCTTCCAGAAACGAATTCACAGAGAGATGATACAGCGGAGAACATGTATGTAAAATATGGAGAAAATATTATTGTGTATCTATACGTGTATGGTTTGTATAAAAGTGCGGTGGTGGAAATGTTGACCTGTTTGTACAAAAGAAAGAAATCTGGCTGTTTATTTTAGCCCAATGCAGATAGGAAACCAAGACGAATTCAAGCAGATCGGTATGGTTTTTTAGATTTTAAAATAATGGTCAGAGAACCTGTCATTTGCATATTAACCTGCATAGACATATACACACACATGTGTGTAAAATTGTACAATTCAATGGCCAGATATTAAACATTTAGCCCGCAAATCATTCAGCATCAAACTACATGTTAATCAGATGTAAAAAATGTACAAATATTAAATTATATATCTTGTTGCATTTTCATTGTTTACTCACCTTCATGTCAGAAAACACAAGATGATGTTTTGGAGGAAAAAAAAAATGTGTCCATTCAATGGATCTCAATGGGGTTGTTTTGGACCCCAATGACTTGCATAATACGCACAAAACCATTTTTCAAAGTATGTTCCACAGAAGAAAGCAAGTCAAACAGCATTGTAAAGACATAAGGTGAGTAAATGATGATAGATCTTTCACTTTTTGCTGAAATATCCCTTTATTCTGTATCCCAATTCAAATAAGAAAAACGTATCATCAAACGCACATATTTAAAATGCCTGGCTGTGTCCGACCTGTTCTACACCGTCATATCCGTTAAATGGGCTTGTCAGTGAGCAAAGATATTTTTTGATGTTTATCTCATTATGAATGTATCTCTCACCAGTTTCTATTGCCTATGTTAAGATTCAGAGTGTGATGTGTGCAGTACAGTTGCTGTGCTTTTCTGCATACTCAAATCGAGGGTCTAATTTTTACGAGTCTACACACAAAAGACCCCCTCCCACCCCATGCATCGTGTAGCACGACCAATGTGCTTAGCTTGTCAAAATATATCCTCTATACATATTCATAGTGATTATATGTCTTCCTAGTGGGGAAAAAAAATTAAAGTAGGTCTGAATTGTGTTTATATTTGCAGCATATACATGCCATATCTAAAGTGCACTGAAGAGCTCGGTCCTCTAGGCGTTCAAACGCAAAAGTTTGAGATGTTACGTTTGCGTGGAGAGGGCGAGTGAGGGTCACAGTGGCCCTCTCATTCATCGACAATGTATATACACGTGCTTTCAGTCTCCTCTGATCCAAAGCTCTTGACAGAAATGCTGTATTAAACAAATGTGTAGTGTGTGTGTGTGTTTGATTTGGTGGGTTCCTCCCTCAGGATGTCGGTCATGCTTTCTTTAGTGCAATGTGTACTTATTCGCTCAATGATATATTATTTTTTTATTTTCGGTGAACAGGTTGTGGATAAATCTATTTATTGTTGTGCGGAGGAATACTGTGCTGTGTTTTGGAGTGTGACGTCTGTTTCTGTGTACTTTAGCTGTTAGTGTGAGTGCGCTTGAGTGTTTGCGTCGTCATGATGAGGGATTCTGATATCTTTGTTATAAGTCATTATAGCATTATGTCTTCAAACTGTTTTAGTGGAATATATTTGTTATGGTATGAAGTATGGTGTAATGTTGAGGGGAAGACAGACTGTTAAATGAACACACAGATTGATTATGAATGCCATAATATTTAAAGCTACCATCCTATGTTGTTTAATAATGCCTTAGACATTTTGAATTAAGTGTTTATTGGATTCTTATTGGATAAATGGTTCAGCCTCAGTTGTTTTTGTTGATTGTATAGCATTCTGGACTGTGTAATGATGCATTATGGGTGAATGGTCAGCCTTCAGGCACTGGCATTTTATGTGTGCAGTTGGTTTACTCATATTATGCAGGTTTTTAAATGTCCTTCAAGGGCATAGTGAAATGATTCAGTCTTGGTTAAAGTGTAGGTATTTCAGGAAAGCAGTATTTTACTTGTACTTTTGTTCCTTGTTTACATTTTAGGTACACATTTAACATCTGCACAGTTGTTCAAATGTTCTCCTGGGATGTGTTGAGCAACATATTTTGGCTTTGAGCTTACAGATATATTTTTGAACCTGGAAAGCACTGAAAAGTTTGTCTCCATTTGTGGTTTGGTTGAGGAAGGGGTCAGAAGAAAGCCAGCCAGCAAGATTATGTGTACTAATGCATGAGAAATCCATTCCAAAATGCATTCCAAAGCACTAACTGTGAACATCTCCAGAATAAAGAGAAGTATCAGGTTATGGATAATAAACTATATCTATTTTTCTTTTGATGCCTGATAAACACAATGTAACCACTTAACATTCAAAGGCATTAGAAGTGATTTGTTCAGGTGTTCTGTATGTAATGGAAGCGTTGAACCTGACATTGCCAGCGCTAGTTATTAAAAAGAAGCAAGATTTTATAGGAATTAACTCCTTTTGTGAAGTTAACGTTCCATTGTAGCTTTTAGCCCAGTAGTGAACAAAAGTCTGTGGTATTAACCTTATATGTATGTATACACAACCAACAAAACTGCAATTCAGTAACGAGTACTCGATCTGTAATTTAAGTGCACATCAAAAGTGCACATTTATGTATGGAGCAATTGATGTTGTATGTATGCAATAATAAATGTAATTCAACATGAATCGTACTGTTATTATTGGATGCATCAGATCTTATTACATGACAAAGTATTTCAAAAGTGTGTATATATATATAATGCAATATATTACTGCAAAGCTTTTATGAGTATCTGTTTTCTTGTGAAATGTTTTGGAGTGTTTATTTAATGTTGGTTGTTCGAAATGTGCAAAATCACACAAATCGAGTGTGTGTACATAAACTTTTAATAACAGTTGTAAAAATTCGAAAATTATTTTAAAAAATCAAGCTCATATTACTTAGCTTGACCTCCCGAAGTTTATTATAGATTACATATAGAGATATTTTTTCTGAGGGTTAATCGCCTTTCACTGACCGTTTGTTAAAAGGAAAAACGTCCTTTTTAGGTGTTAGTTATTTAATCTATATTATTTAAATACTATTATAGTATTATTTTTTAATCTTTATATTTGAATTAGCTTTTATTTTTTTAATTTGTTTTAGTACGTTTATGTGCTTTTTATTACTTTTTGTTGTTTTTAAATATTTCTAATTTTAATAACAGTACTGAGTTAGCACTATACTGCTATATATATATATATATATATATATATATATATATATATATGGTTTACATGTAATATTAGTATTTTGTTTACCCCAATTTGGTATTACATTTTTATACAGTTGTTCTACATGACACAAACTAAACCGTTTAAGAGTCCTTTATTTTGTAATATAACACTTCCGGTCAAACGGGGCAGGTTCTGTCAAGGTTGTTATTGCTGCTGTCTTCACATCGTGCATCGCATCAACACAGTGCTGAACTGAACGGCAGACCAATCTCTCATAATAAACAGCCATGATGGGATGTCAAAGAAGACGCACCTCCGTGTCAGGGGCTTTTATGCTTCCCCGTTTACTCTGCCTGATGTGCTTTGCTGTCATTAGTCTGGCTGAGAACATGGACATGGTAAATGTGGTGACGGAGAGGAAAGCGGAGGAGAGCCACAGGCAGGACAGCGCCAACCTGCTCATATTCATCATGTTACTCACACTCACTATCCTCACGATATGGCTCTTCAAACACCGCCGCTTCAGGTTCCTGCATGAGACGGGCTTGGCTATGATTTATGGTGAGATTTAGTTGATGTATTCATATTCAAGTTCACATTCAGGAACCTTGTGTAGGAGGGCACCAGGAATATTGTGCATGAGCTCATTAATGTTCTTGTTCTTGTACAAAGTACTTGTCAATCTGTTCAATAAATTATTTTGCAATGCAGCAAAATAAAAATAAAAAATACAATGACAAAAATTACTTTCAATGCCAACCATAGTATAATCTTAATGCTGTAAGTCACTAATATAGGGCAAATGTAAAATAAAGAATATCCAAGTTTTGACAGATTTACAAAACTGCGAAATTTAGCCAGATTTATGTATTTATATAAGCTGTTTTTTATAAAAATTTTGTCTGTTTTTAATAATTATTGTGTAGTAAATACTTAAAATCTAAATTGAAATCTTAAATATAAATCTTAATTATTTGTAATTGTTAATAATAATATTTTTAATAAATGTAATATTGTAAATCTATTTTAAAGCAGTTATTGTGTAATATATTTAAGATTCAAATTAAGATTTTATTATTTAAGTCTTAATTTATTATATTTTAATAAATGTAATACTTTTAAGTCTTTTAATGCATTTATTGTGTAATAAATACTTTTATCTAAATTGAAATCTTAAATATAAGTATTAATTCATTTATATATTTTAATACATTTAAATCCATTTTTAATTCAATTATTGTTTACTTAATACTTAAATCTTAAATGGAAGTCTTAATTAATTCATAAAAGTAATAATCTTAAGTCTATTTTAAAGCTGCAGTCCGTAGCTTTTTTGGGTTAAAAATTATCCAAAATAATTTTTTTGAGCAAGTACATAACCAGCCAGTGTTCAAAACAATCTGCTTGCCTTAGCTCGATTCAAAACGGTAAGCTTGTAATAATGTTTTTAATTCCAGTGATACTGGTGGATTTCCACGGGAAATTTGAGCATGCCTTTGCGTCATTACGTCACATCTGAGTACATAAAGAAGGTGTCTTGGCTAGTAGGCTATATTGCATGTGAGGATGTTGGAGGTGGAGATTTATAGCCTTTTCTCACAGCACTTGATATAATTAAACTTATCAATTTGATGGCGGATCCAGAAAGGTTCAAACGACAATCACCAGTGACAACTGGAGATTCACCCGTTGTAAAACGCGAAAGACTTCGGAGTGGCTACAGAAAAAAAGAGACTGCAACCGGCCCATGCGAAAACAAGGATAAATATCGGAAGGGCATTAAATGTAGTCACGCAATGCTGATGTTGTTAACATTAATAATTTGAGAACAAAGTATAATTTGCACGGTTTGACGTAATATGATAAGCGATCGTTAATCAGCGCGATTTACTGCAATGCTTTTTTCCAACAAAAGTGGATGTTACTCCACTTTTGTTGGAAAAAAGCATTGCAGTAAATCGCAGAAAATGAAGAAAATACTCACTTGTTCAGATGACATTTTCCGGTGAAAATTCTTATGTTGGTCATACTTCCAAAAAGTAGAATCTGTGATTCCGAATGACAGTATCCACACCGGCGCGGTGACTGACAGCCGCACATTCTCCTCAAAACATTGGATTCATCCGTGCTGTGCTGTGCTGTGCCGTGCCGATGCACAACCCACGTAAAGTTGATAATTCCGTGAATAACTGCAATAGCAGATTTCAAACAGAGATGGCGACAAAGAGGAAAAACTACGGAGTGCAGCTTTAATACAATTATTGTGTAATTCATATTTAAATCTAAATGTAATCTTAAATATAAGACTTAATTTCTATATTTTAATTAATTGAATACACGTAAAGCTTTCAGAATTTTTCTGATTGTCGTCATTGTAGAAAATATGATTACCATGATAAATAATTGCTTTTGTTATTTCTCTGTATGTGCTTTGCTTAACATAATGAGTATTAAAACACTATTTGATGTATATGTTTTTCATCTCCAGGTTTGTTTGTGGGTGTGATTCTGCGCTTTGCGGTCCATTCGCCACAGGACTTCAATGACGTCACCTTGAGTTGTGCCGTGAACAGCAGTCCCACCACCATCCTGGTGAACGTGAGTGGACGATTATACGAGTACAGCCTGAAAGGAGAGGTGCGGGACAGCAAGGGCCATGATGTGCCAAATGCAGAGATGCTCAGGAAGGTACTGATGTTACCTGCAATTTTTAATATTGTTTGTTCCTTCTACTGGATGTGAATGTATAATATTGTATACGGGATTTTGTTTTCACACTTCTAGGTTACTTTTGATCCTGAGGTTTTCTTCAACATTTTGCTTCCACCCATCATCTTTCATGCGGGATACAGTCTCAAACGAGTAAGAATATGATTATCCTAATGAAAAAATTCACAAAATACATAAATAATCAGGAAAAGAAGCTTGTTTAATCAGTAATTCTGTCTCTTTTATCAATGGCTGATGTGGATTAGCTTGTTTCATTTTTAGTAATCTGTTTTTTTTTATTCATTTTAACTATCAGAGGCATTTTTTCAGAAATTTGGGGTCTATCCTCTCCTACGCCTTTGTGGGCACACTGACATCATGCTTTGTAACAGGGTGAGTGATGATATTTTAAAAATAAAAGAGCTTTGCTATGAAAAAAGGGTAACACTAGTTTAGGGTCCAATTCTCACTATTAACCAGTTGCATATTACTAGGATATTTGCTGTTTATTAGTACTTATAAAACACATATTTATGCCTTATTCTGCATTAACCATATTCTGCATCCCTTAACCCTACCCAATACCTAAACTTAACAACTACCTTACTAACTATGGTAGTTAATTGAGGCAAAAGTCGTAGTTAACACTGAGAACTGGACCCTAAACTAAAGTGTGACTGAAAAAAGATAATATTATATAATTCATGTTGGTTTTGTCAAATGTCCTCTGTGCAGGTTGGTGATGTACGGCTGTGTGGTGTTTATGAAAGCCATCGGTCAGCTTGGAGGGGATTTCTTTTTCACTGACTGCCTTTTCTTCGGTGCTATTGTATCTGCTACAGATCCAGGTATTGTTTTTGCTTTAAAATTAGTACACTGAGCTCTTATATTTAATATATTTAGCTATATTAAAATTCACTTCGAATGATTTCATAACCGAGTTTTTAATTTCTTACAGTGACTGTTCTGGCCATTTTCAATGAGCTGAAAGTTGACGTGGATCTCTATGCGCTGATGTTCGGCGAGAGCGTCCTCAATGATGCTGTGGCCATCGTCCTGTCGTCGTGAGTGCACACACACAGCAGCTTCGTGTGAAGTCGTCAGGGCTATATATTCTTGCGTTCAGATAATCTAAATTACACAGATATAAGTTAGTTAGTCACCGTAATACTTATGAGTGTAACAGCTCATCATCCCTCCACTGACTAACTTCACTGCTGTCTTCCATATTCATTGAGTGAGCAAAGAACTTCTTCTGGTATGTGAAATCTTTGGAGTGACTCTCATCAGCGTAGAATTGTGACGAATCTAGATTGACATAAAAGTCGCATGAAGTCCGATATTACTGTTCAGACTGAGGTTGCATCGCAAAACATTAGACCTGTATCTGATTTAGAAAAGATCAGATTCCATGTGGTTTGTGCTCTTCACACTGTCATGAAAAAAGACAAATTTAAGTCGCATATGAGCAAAAAATGGGCCACTTTTGGCTGCAGTCTGAACGTAGCCTACTTCTGTTTAATAGATCAAGAATAAACAGGTTGTTTGCACCACCGTTCAGAGGTTTTTGGTTGGTACGATTTTTTTATGTTTTTGAAAGATGTCCTGTATGGTAAAAACAGTAATGTGAAATTTAAAATAAGTGTGTCCTATTTTAATATATTCAGAAATTAGTGTCTGTTTTACCTTAGAGTCTTTAGTGTCACATGATCCTTCAGAAATCATTCTAAGTTGCTGCTTAAAAAATTATCATTATTTTCAATGTTAAAAAGAGTTGCTGCTTAATATTTTCATGGAAATCGTGATATATTTTTTCAGGATTGTTTGATGATTTTTTTTTAATGAACAGAATTTTTTTTAAATAGTATTCTTTTGTGACATTATAAATGTTTTACTGTCACTTTATATAAGTTTAATGCTTCCTTGCTAAATGAAAGTATTAATTTCCATGTTTTGAGTTATGTCAAGCACACAAGCTTTTCTATGTATTGTAAACATGTTCAGTCAATCATGATAGGCTATGTCTTGTTTTAATATGAAAAAGTATCTTTCTCACCTTCTAACAGATCAATAGTGGCATACCAGCCTGAAGGAGACAATCGTCACACATTTGATGGCAGTGCCCTGCTCAAGTCTCTGGGTGTCTTTCTAGGGTTTTTCAGTGGGTCTTTTGTAATGGGGGCTGCAACTGGAGTCATGACTGCTCTGGTATCTTTATATCTGCGTCATTTACATAACTAGCCAAAATAATCAGTCTAAACCCATCTAAGGTAGTTGATGTATTAATATGTGCTGTTATTTAGGTCACAAAGTTCACCAGGCTGAGAGATTTCCCCTTGCTGGAAACGGCCCTTTTCTTCCTGATGTCCTGGAGTACGTTCCTATTGGCCGAAGCCTGCGGCTTCACAGGTAACTATGGCAACCCTATGATAGAAATCTTTGTTTAGCCACATGCTGCATATGACATAATGGGAGAAGTTAATACTGTTGGTTTATGCAGACAGGTGACTTCTCTAAAATTGCTTTGTTACAGGAATACTTGATTCTAATTTCTGTTTTGCAATATAATGATCGGCTGACTATACATTATCATTTATAAACATCATAAACTATATTTTGGTCACACTTTAGATTAGGGTCCAATTCGCACTATTAACTAACTATAAACTACGACTTTTGCCTCAATGAACTCCAAATTACTGCTTATTAATAGTTAGTAAGGTAGTTTTTATGTATTAAGGGATGCAGAATAAGGCATTAAAGTGAGCTTTATAAGTACTAATAAACAGCCAATATCCTAGTAATATGCAATAAGTGTTAATAATGCATAGTTAATAGTGAGAATTGGACCCTAAACTAAAGTGTTACCTATATTTTTAATCAACTGTGTTATTGTTAACTAAAACTATTGAAAATAGTTTTAAAAAAAAATATATATATATATATATATAAATACTTGATGAAAACTTAAACTAGAGTACTAAAATTACTAAAACTGAAATAAAAATTAATTAAAGCTAAATAAGAACTAAAAATGACAAAAGCACAAGAAAATTGCTAAAACTTACACTGAAAACTGAACATTCAGCATATTAATAAATACTATAATAGTAGATAATATGAATAATACTAAAAGAATCTTCGTTGTTTCTGTGTTTAGGTGTGGTTGCAGTGCTCTTCTGTGGCATGACTCAGGCTCACTATACATACAACAACCTTTCTGCTGAATCCAAAACTAGAACCAAACAGGTAACATGCGTCTGAAAGCCCTCAAACAACTGTACAAACGTTTTACATCTTTGAAGATTGGTATACTGATAGTATTGTCCTCCATTTCCCCCAATAGTTGTTTGAGCTGCTGAATTTCCTGGCTGAAAACTTCATCTTTTCTTACATGGGCTTGACACTTTTCTCCTTCCAGCACCATGTGTTCAATCCCTTGTTCATCATAGGTGCATTTGTATCCTTTTGAAGCTGTGTATTTGTGCTGTACTCATGAATTGTGTACGGATAAACATTCACGCATTATCCTTGACCGTGGCTTTCATTGCCAGTTGGCTATATTTCTTGGCAGGGCGGCCAACATCTACCCCTTGTCTTTCCTGGTAAACTTGGGCCGCAAGAACAAAATCGCCTCCAATTTCCAACACGTCATGATGTTTTCAGGTAATACCTTACTTTTTAATGTGCATACTTTCCTGTTTTCTTTTGCTTATGATGTCATGCTGACCTCACAGGTCTCCGAGGGGCTATGACCTTTGCCCTCTCAATTAGAGACACTGCGACATACGCCAGGCAGATGATGTTTTCTACCACCCTGCTGATCGTTTTCTTCACCGTGTGGGTCTGTGGGGGCGGGACAACCCCCATGCTGTCACTCATGCATATTCGGTGAGTCTTGCATTCTGGAAGCAATGGAAGCAATTTTTTTTTTTTTTTTGCTTAAATTACATTATCTTTCCACAGAGTGGGAGTGGACACAGATCAAGATAATACTGTAAGTTCTACTCATGTCTGCTGGAAATGCAACTGCTGATATCAGAAAAAACGCTGTTTAACATTCAAATATTTACTGTACAAATCTGTACCATAAGGGTAATATAACAGGCTATATTAACTTTCTTGTCTTTTTCTCTTTGCTCACATAGGTCACAGCACCAGATGGGATGACACAAAGAAGTACCAAGCATGAAAGCGCCTGGCCGTTCAGACTGTGGTACACTTTTGACCACAAGTATCCTTCAGTTGTTCTGCCGAGTTCTATCAACGTTTAATTGTTACACCCTTGCTTGCACTCTACATATTGGATTTGACAATCTTAGGCAACCATAATGCACTGTACATCTCCAATAGTATAGCCCCTTTCACACAGAAAGTCCAGAAAATACACTGATAATGTGAAAATGCTAGTGTTAAAACCCTCGGTCAAAGAGTCGCACGATAACTGCGTCATTGCGACAACAAAAGTGTCATCACTACTACACCCCTTATGGCATTGGTCCTGCCTTTTGTTCACACAGGGCACATTCTTCACACAGAAAACACTCTTAACAATTGGCAATATGGCAATTTTCTGGGATCAACGCTCTGTGAAAGGGGAATGTCTTCAGTACAGCATGTTAAACAGTAGAGGGCGCTCATGGTCAACTGTAAAATGTAAATCAAGGTTTCATTTTTCCATCTGGGATTCACTAATGACACATTCGCTACAGTTGTAGTCACATGACATGCAGGTAAAATAATAATGTTTTCTTTTTAGGAAGTGTTTTGATTTATAATGTTACATTTTTGTGATCAATTACTAGCTTTTCATCAACTCATGAACCTCCTGTAATTCACTCATGAACACACTGGTGGAAACCCTGCCCTAGAATTTTCATTTTTCACAAACCGGACTAATGATTATTATGATTACTATTATAATGATTATTGTATAATTATTATAATTCGAGATATCCTACCAGAAGTGCAGTTTGGTATACAATATATAAATAACTTGTGAAAAAAATAGAAATAAATGTTCATGAAATGGTAAAAAAAAAAAAAAAAAAAGTATATAAATTGATCAAAAGTGACAGTAAAGACATTTCTAATGTTACAAAAAAATCTACTAAATGCTGTTCTTTTGTAATTTCTATTCATAAAAAAATAAGCAGCACAGCTGTTTTAAACATTGATAGTTATGATAATAATAAATGTTTCTTGAGCAGCATATTATTATGATTTCTGAAGGATCATGTAACACTAAAGACTGGAGTAATTATGCTTAAAATTCAGCTTTGCCATTACAGGAATAAATTACATTTTTAATATATAATAAAATAGAAAACATTTACTTTATTACAGTTTTTACGGTATTTTTGATTGCAGCCTGTATATGTAACAGTATAACTAATAAAACTAGTAGTAGTATAATTATTTAAGTCATTTTAAATTATGTTTAATCCTTAATGAAGTGGTGCAGTTATTTAAAACCCTTCCTCACACACAGCGGGCCTCCTCTCACTACCACTCTGCCGGCCTGCTGTGGTCCAATAGCGCGCTGTCTTACTAGCTCACAAGCCTATGAGGTAAACCATTGAACCATAGCTGCTTTTGGCTCAGACTACAGTGTAGAAATGTGTAAAATCATATTAGCACATGAGTGTATTCTGAATTGTGCAAATCATGGATTTTCTTCCCCCCTCCCCCACCTCTAGAACGCCGGTCAATTGCATGATGAGGACACAGAGCTGATTCTAAATGACGGAGATGGTTTTATGTACAGTGACATGACGATCAGCACGGACGCCCATGGCATGCCCACCACCTCCACGGGCCAGGCTGGTCTTTACTCACTAGCAGGAACGTCAGATGATCCTCTCGACAGGGAGCTTGCGTTCGGAGGCACCCGTCTGGTCCTCCCCACAGAAGAGCATCCAGACCCGCTGACATCATTTCCTCCTCCTCCACCATCCCCGCCTCTGTCGGACCCTCTGCGCCACAGAGTCTGAGCCTGCCGGACAGCTGCTGACCTCTTGCTCTCCAAGTGATGCTCTTTTTTTTCAGAGAGATTAAGTTAAATGTTTATTTATGCTTTTATTGGTTCATTATTTTGTGCCGTTAATATTTATTTATTTGTCTAGACACTGTTCTACTATGGTTGTGTTGGCTAATCCTTCTGTTTTCTTCCTAATTTCTCAAGAAAAACAAAAATGTGCCATAAAAGATTCTAAATAAATTTTGTGTTTAGTAGTGTGTAGCTCAGACTGAACGTCTGCTTCTATTGTGAATGCATTGATGTGTCTTGATGGATCATTTCAAAGCCATGCATAACTTGTGGGTCAATTGTGGATAAATCTATTTTAATAAGTGCCTCCTCCTGTTTCCTGGTGTTTCCTGTGGCTCATCATTACCTCATTAACATTTACAAGAAAGAGGTTCATATTTGTGAAAAAGTGATTTATTTATAAGTGTTTCCGTTGGACCCTCTAATAAATGAGGATTTATGTACTTTTTAAGCCAGTGTCTTATTGATTAATTAATTTTATTTAATTTACTAAATTAAATTAATTATTGATTAATTTACTAAAAAGATATACTGCCATCGATTTCGTATTTTAACAGGTAAATATTGCTAAACGTAGCTTTCTAGAAATTGCTAGACATACTGCCTGATGGAATTTTGAAGATATTTCAGAAATTGGCTTTTAAATCCATTTTTGATAATGGAAAGGGCTCCTTTTTCATAGAATGAAACTGTTGGATCTTAATTTGATTGTTTTTTGCGGCGAATAAATGAAAACCCGCACACCCTGTGGTTTACGAATCCTACGATGGTAAAATATCTTAATATTCATGAGCCAAATCTTCGTCATTAGATGGTAATTGCGCAGCGCCAGTTTTACCTAATTAATATTAAGAAGAAAGATTTCGCCATTGGACGTCTACCAATGAACGTTAGCATGGCCTAATTAATATTTATGAGCTAAGACTTCTCGACAACCCACCAACGCAAAACCCAACCAAGTGCAAAACACATTGAAACTTTTACTGTGGCTGCAGCGGACAAGACACTTAACGTTACAGCACCGTGTCCCACAGAAAGAGGTAAGTTTAACTTTCTCAACGGTTAAAAACTGAGGATAACAAAGCAGCAAAGAACGTGCTATTCTGCCTACATGCAAAGACCTATGCTAAGAAAAACATCAAATAATAGAGGCAGAAATTTTAGCAAAATAATGTTTTCATATTTAAATAAATAAATAATCAAATATATATTTTCAATATATATATATATATATAGGCCTAATGTAAAAATAATTTTCGTGATTTCAAAAAATATTTTAATCAGTTTAGTGTTGTTGATCGACAGGAATTTATTTCACCTGCCACCAAGACTTATAACAAACATCCATCATTATACTCTTGAAAAAAGTTCACATTTTCAAAATGGTTTCGCTGTTTAATATTTAACCTGTCTAAGACAAAACCTACCCTTACATGTGCAGTATGCTGTTGATTAACCTATGATCTACCAGTGAGTCTGAAAATGAGGTGCATTAATGTAAGTACAGTAATGGGGCGTTGGCTGCAGGGATTTTCTGCATGTTCTTTCAGCCTCTGAAATCTGTTTCTTATTAAAGATTTTCACTCCAGAGATCTAGCCACATGTCTAAGGTATGGACTGATGGGCTGAGAGACTCTGCTGGACAGTTTGTCTAAATTGTCTGCAGAAAGGAATTCACCCCATGAGGGCGATATAAATATCTGATATCTGTCTTTGATGTCCATAACTCTATCATTATCTTTTGCACATTCCGAAGAAGTAAAATGCACAGGAAAATCATATCATACCATTTTCCCATTCTGACACTTTTTGCTGGCTGAAATGATGTGTCTTTACAGACACTGAATTAAGCGTGTTATTACTAAGGTAATTAATATTTAAAAAAAGTTTGGTCGCATACCTTATGAATAGTCCATAAATTAATAACAATAAGTATTGACATAACATACATTGAAAATTGGAGCCAAACTCCCTGTTCATCCCAAGACAAGTATTGTATTGTATCAAGGGTGCATGTATGATCTCATGTGTTTGAGTCACTGGCTCATGACTGATTATGAATCAGGGGCCAGTTGCAACAAACTTCCTAAAAAATTTAATAAATCCTTTGCACTTACTGTATAACAAAGGGTTTTCTTAAAGACTACACAATGAACATTTGACATCACCATCAACAGATCTGTCTGTTCCTCATTTACGTCTGATCCACGCAGATCTAGTTTAACGTCCGTGAAATTATCTTGTGTTCTCCTGCTATTAAGAACACAGTGGGGACCTGTGAAGCATCTGACATTCCCTTAAAGGGATAGTTCACCCAAAAAATTTAATTCTGTCACCCTCATGTTGTTCCAAACCTGTATGAATTTATTTCTTCTGCTGAACACAAAAGATATTTTGAAGAATGTCGGTAACCAGACAGTTGATGGACCCCATTGACCTCCATAGTATGGAAAAAAGATACTATGGAAGTCAATGGCTACCGCCAAAACTGTTTGATTACCAACATTCTTCAAAATATCTTCTTTTGTGTTCAGCAGAAGAAATAAATTCATACAGGTTTGGAACAACTTGAGGGTGAATACTGTAAATAATTAATTTGAATTTTTTTGGTGAACTATCCCTTTAATGTCAGATGAAAAGTTATTCATTTCCTCCCCATTTTTGCTTGTTGGTAAAAGCATATGTCGAAACATTTAGGTAAGAACTCAGTGGATTGATACTAATATGGTTTTTCATATCCCTCTGTTCTGTGTAGGTATTTGACTATGCATATAAAGGCAGATCAATATTTGTTGTAGGCAGATGAGCGCTGCCTACAACAAATATTGCAAACTGTTTGCGTAGAGTGTAAAGGGTGATATTTACACCATAGGGCTGATTTTAAAGTTGATAAGAAACAGCTTTTATTATTATTCTCTGGAAACGTAAAATAACAATTAGGCGTAAGTGGAATCTGTATGTTCGTTTGGCTGGAAGCTAGTTATTTTACTTTACAAAGTTTTAAGTATGAATATTTTTCTTACACAAGCGCATCGCTTCGCTTCAGAAGGCCTTATTAACCTCCCGGAGCAGTGTGGAGCACTTTTATGATGGATAGATTCACTACAATTCCATGAAGCATTGCAAATGACAATCGAATTAAAAACAATGGAGAAATATAAAACAACTGATTTAAAGATGTTGATTATGTCCTGTATATATACAAAGTATTTTGAGAGAATAGTGAGATTGACTTGTGCTTCATGGGAGAAGACGAGCACTAAAGAGCTCTTTCGGAGAAATTTGCTTTTGATTCTCTGATTGGTGGAGATTTCTTTACAGAATCATGGGTAATGTAGTTTTTACCCAGAGTTCCACTGTTAAACATGAATATTTCAAAAATAAGTTGATATAATGTGCACTGATGGCTTCCTTCAACAAAAGCATATACCATTGATTAACAACCTCGTAGCTCACAGTAGTTCCGTCTTTAACGGTTTATAAGTTATTGTTAAAAATGAATTCCCCTATGGAGAAAATGAATAGGATTTTTACTTCCCGAACACGACTGTTGCACTAAATTGTACTTTTGACAGCAAAATCCAGTGACTGGCCATTCAGAAAGTATTCCAGCACGCCATGTAATAAATAGCCTATTGTTACAGCCAGGTCCCTTTAAGAGAAACATTATAAATTATAATGAATTTATGAAGGCATCAGTGTAATTATATGGTGGTTTACATGTGGCTCCAGATTAACCCTATAGAGGAACGGTAGTCTTGTTTGAGTTTCCTCTTAGTGTATTTAGGACTGCAGATCAAGAGGACTAGGGTTACACAGTTGGCCAGCCGTCTCGCCTGTTCTTCTTACCGCCACTTCACTGGCTTCCTGTTTCCAAGCGTTTGCCACATTCTTCAGCAAGTAGATCATGCCAACACAATAACGCTCTACCAAGACCCCCTCAATTTTACCAGCTGTAAAACAGGGTTGATTCCATTACCATATTTCAGATGACCAACATTTGCTAATCAGGACCATTTGTGCCTTAAAATGCATTTAAAAAGCCAATTCATCCAACATATGTTTCTCTGTTTGGGTTAGAGCATATGCACAAGTGCGCTCATGTGTGTGGTTTGCGAATGCAGTAATTACTGTAAAAGTGATATTTTTGAGCTAACCAGCAGGTGATGTCATTGCCCAACTTCTAATTTGGTCGCCTTCATCATATGCACCGCACCCCGTTGTGGGCCTGAAAAGAAAAATAACTTGTTAAATGCATGCAAAAGCAGCATAAAGCAGGAAAAAACATGGTCCGTATCACCATATTATTTTTCTCTTCAGCTGAAGTCTCACAGGCTCTCAAGTTCCCTCATATCGCATCAACCAATGGGTCGCGAGCAGCGTGACTGTTCCAATTCTTCCCCTCGTTTGCTTTGGCTGCTACGCTCGCCCGACTGCGTTCCAGATGCTGGTGCATGAGGTCATCCTGAAACCAGATTCAAGTCTCAACAGTCTGCCATCTCCCTGGAGATCACATTAAATATTTGACTAAAACAAGAGTCTGTCCGTTCGCCATTACATCAGCGTCTGTAAAAATGCCCCCTTTCACACTTATCTGTGACCCATTTAGCGGGTTCCCTTCTTTGCTCATTGTTTGAATTGAGCTGTTTGCTATTAATTCTAACAAGTAAATTAAGTTGTGGCCTAGTGGTTAGCACATGTGCTGTGGCGTTCTTATGTGGGCGATGTGAGTTTGAATCTGGGGTGGGTTTCATGAAAATCTGAAGGAAAAATAATGAAAGTTGTTATTTTTAATGATAAACAATTCTTAAAAATAATAAAAATGTTACTAAAAATGATGACGCATAATAATAATGTCTCACTTTCATTTTTTAGGGAACATTTGAAAAATGAATAAATAAAAATACATATTTTAATAAGGAAAAATATAATCTATAATAATCTAAAAATAATATTTAAAAAAGATAAAGATAATAATATTTTTAAGTCTTTTCAGAAAAACAAATGTTCTTAATCTTGAGCTAGAAAATACAAAGAAAATAATAGTTGAGAAATGTTTTGTGTATCCAGCCCCTGGTTCACATTGTTCTCCTCCTCATTTCTGTCCTTACTTGACCCTCCAATAAATCCCATTTGAAAACGTATGAGCTTTGCTGAGCGGCTGTTAGAACTGAGCTAAAATGTTATCTCCAAATGTCTATCTGGTCTGTCGTTAAAGTTAACTGACCAGGAAACACAGAACTGGAAAAGGTATCATGAAGAACAGCAGATTTCGGAAGTCTTGGAACTTTCTGGAAAAACAAGACCACTTTTGCCAAGTCCTGTAACAGATCCCACATATTTAAGCCTCATTACAGTTCAGATACTTCTCCTGTGTCCATTAAAAAATACTTCTGCTAGTCTAAAACAGACATGGACGGGATATTTGGTTTTAGATGTGTTAGCAGGACCACTGGTCAGCATAGGGGACGATACGCTAGAGAAAGTCAGTGAGATAGAAATTGGCATAGTTTATTCTGGTTTTGGCAGTGATGTTAGAACTTGAGCAAAACATATTTATGGACTGTGCAGTACAATTTGCCCAGTTTAATTTGAAAGTTTGGGATTTTCTGGCTCCATACCCATTAAGGATGTTAGTTAGAGTTTACATTTGCAAAGGAGACAGGAACGTAAACGTGTTATTTTTTTCCTCCGCTTTTGGGACTCGGTAGAGATCAGTAAAATATGTCATACCACGGCCTTTAGTTATTTGACAGACAACACCTAGAAGTTATTCATATGTGATGCATGCTAAATAATTAACCAGATGTGTGAGTGAACTCACTAAGTGAATGAGAGGTTCCCTCTTCAAACTTTGTTAAAGAACTGTTAACATTCCTCATCTCACCACATGCATACCAGACATACTTAAGCACGTATAAACCAAAGCGATCAAATGTGTGCCCGCATACTAAAACATGCACATATTCGCTTGAAGCATTTGCACAAAAGTTAATATTTCATACCCAGGAAGTGTTCTGCCCTCATTTTTAATGACTACATGGGAAAGTACATGACGTTTGTTTTGGCGAGTGAAACAATATGTAATTCAAACCAGGCATTCGTTTATAATCGAATATCTCATAACAAATTCAATTTTTTTTTTTTTATTATTTCCTTGGCTGGTTCACGAGATCATTTGATTTAGGTATGAATGCGTGTAATGAGTGCACTTCTTCATCATCATTACTGTGAAGAGATGTAGGCCTATCATACTGAAGGATCTGTCTTACTTTTAGCCCGTGTCTAGTCTGCTAACCTGCTTTACAACTGAACTGACCCGCTATCAGATCAAGATAAGAACTGAGGACAATAAAAAACATGTGCTGTTTGCTGTTGCCTATGGTTACATAACAGCTCAAAGCAATTTGGCTCCTCCGCTAAAGGGAAAACGGAACAAACTATCTTATCAATAAATTACCTCAGTTTCCTGAGGAAACTCTGCACACTGTTAGTTACATGAGGGGGTGTGGGACGTGTTCAGCTTTTTTTCTTTTTTCCTTTTCTTTTTTTCTACATTTATTCATCATGATGTATTTTTATGACCAAATTTTATGATAACGACGAGGTAATCGCTGTTATTATTTCTCACAGCTGGGTCTATTGGGGGACTATGGCAGATCGTTCCAGTTGTTTTTACTGTCGCGAGGACCTCAGTGGAAAGAAGTTTGTGAGGAAAGACGAGAAACCAGTTTGCGTGCGATGCTTTGACAAGTTCTGCGCCAACACTTGCACAGAGTGTCGACGGCCAATCAGCACCGAGTCTAAGGTAACGCGTGATATGATATGTGTGTGTGTGTGTGTGTGTGTGTGTGTGTGTGTTTTCCATGGGTGGTACTGTTGTTAAAATGCCACGAAAACCCAGGCTGAAATCTTGGTCTAATGTGTTTTGTGCCCTTGACATTAAACTTGACATATGCTTTATAGCTCTGACCCATATCTGTCAATGTCGGATAAGAGCACTTATCATAGGCTACTAATGTAATAGTTTAGAAAAGGTTTTTACAACTTCAGTAATCTATATAAATTAGGCTTTGAAGTCAAGATAAAAGTAGAAATAGGCTACTGTATACATACATTTTTTGTATTTCTCATGTTTTTATATAAATATATATATATATATATTATAATATAATATATGCTCTACCGTTATAAAATGTTGGGGTCGGTAAGATGTTTGAATTTTTTGGGCTGCATTTATTTGATTTAAGAAAATACAGTAAAATCAGTAACATTGTGAAATATTATTACAATCTTTTTTTTTAAAACTGTTTTCTATTTTAGTATATCTTAAAATGTAATTTATTTCTGCAATGGCAAAGCTGAATTTTCAGCATCATTACTCCAGTCTTCAGTGTCACATGATCCTTCAGAAATCATTCTAATATGCTGATTTGCTGCTCGAGAAACATTTCTTATTCTCAATGTTGGAAACAGTTGTGCTGCTTAATATTTTTTTGGAAACTTTTTCCAGATTTTTTGATGAAATAGACTAAAAAATACTAAATGTATTTACTGTCACTTTGTGATTAATTAATGCATCCTTGCTGAAAAAAAAAAAAAAAAAAACGTACTGACCCCAAACTTTTGAATGATAATGTATATTTATATATAAATATATTACTTTCACAAAATATTATTATATTATGTTATATTATATGTGTGTACATCTCTCAGTCTCAGTCCTTTCTCTGTAGGAGCTTCACCATAAAGGACGGTACTGGCACTCAGATTGTTTCCGATGTGCCAAGTGCTATAAGAACCTGGCCAAGGAGTCTTTCACCTCCAAGGATGACAGGGTCCTGTGTGGGACGTGTAGCTCACGTGAGGACGCCCCTCGCTGCCATGGCTGCTACAAGCCCATACTGGCAGGTATAATATAAATGTATTTTTATATTCAGTCAATAAATCATTGTCAAATATTTATTTTCACTGTGGCAAATTGAAAGACAGGGCCTCAGCACACATTGCTTTAAAATAAGATAAAACAACCATTAAATGAACTAAAACATAAAATAAAGACATAACCTGACATTATATTTCTTGTTTAATTCATTTCCTTTTTTTTATGTATAATATATTCATGTGTAACCGACTGTACTTTCCGTTTTTCTCTCTAATGTGTTTGATACAGGCACTGAGAATGTGGAATACAAAGGCAACTCCTGGCATGATGAGTGTTTCACCTGCTATCAGTGTCAAAAGCCAATCGGCTCTAAAAGTTTCATTACAAAGAACAACAACATCTACTGCAGCCCTTGCCACGAGAAGAAATTTGCCAAACAATGCGCTTGCTGCAAGAAGGTGAAAGATTTAGTAGAATGAATGGATTTTTAAGGATCACTTTTAAAGTGATTGATTTCTTAATATTCTGTAAACACAAAACATGTTATTTTATTGCTTCCACATGTTTTGTCCTCCAGCCCATTACCACAGGAGGTGTGAATTACCAGGACCAGCCGTGGCATTCGGAGTGTTTTGTGTGCTCCTCCTGCCGAAAGCCTCTGGCTGGCACCCGCTTCACCTCCCACGAGGAAAAGGTCTACTGTGTGGACTGCTACAAAAGCACCGTGGCGAAGAAATGCAGCAGCTGCCAGAATCCCATTACAGGTTTGAATCCACACACAGACACACAATTCTCGACGTTATGCATTCTTCTTGAACGTATTTGACTTGAACTAAAGTGACAAATAAATCATCCCACAGGATTTGGCAAGGCTACGAACGTAGTGAACTACGAGGGCGGCTCTTGGCACGATTACTGCTTTAACTGTAAGAAGTGCTCTCTTAACCTGGCAGACAAGCGCTTTGTAGCTCGCGATGGAGACATTTACTGCTCTGACTGCTCCAAGAAACTGTAAGCGCCTACTCACCGTGGAGACAAAAAGAGAGATTAATTCAGAAAAAAAATGTCAGCGTTCATTTGAATTTATACAGAAATCCCACATAAATATGTTGAAGTATTGACAAAGGCTTCTGTTATGTTGGTTCTGGCTTCTTTATGAGGGGAGTTTGATATTTCCTGTGAGAAATGTTACATTTACCTAGAGGCTTTGATGGGAAAACTTATCCTCTCTCTTTCCAAAGGCCCATTTGTCTCAGGAAAAATTGTGAGACAGGATGACAGATGGATAATGAAGAGAGGTGTGTGTGTGTGTGTGTGTGTTGTTTGAGACATATGACAGGTACATCTGTGTTTCAGAACGACTTGTTTCATTGTATCAAATGAAGCTTTGTGTTGATAACTTTTAAATCTGTAACAGCTTGTAATCTTGGCTGCTGAACTGCACAGTAATATGGGTTTCTGTATCTTTTAGATTGCTTCCTTGTGATTTGAAATACTAATTGTATTTTTTTTGTAATTGTCATAAAAACCAATACTGGAAAAATTAAAATGCGTAGCTTTTGTCGCTCTCTTTACTTACACATTCTCCTTACAGTAGACTAACATTCAAAAAATACATATTTTACCTTTGTATCATCTGAGAAAAAATAAATAAAGTTGAGATTCTGACAAAACTGCTTGTCATTTGTATTTGCCATGTCTTTTTTTTTTTCATAAAACAGCGACATCTAGTGGCATTATGTAGCTTAGAATTAGTAAATGATAAATCAGTATGTAGGCTTTAAAAACCTCAAAAATATGCTTTGTTTTTAGATAAAAGTCTCTTGTTAATTTAACTGTACCTTTTAAACATGCTATAGAATAAAATGTTCATTTTACTTTATATTGTTTTGAATTACAATAGAACACCAATGTTACCTTAAGCCTAACTCAGATACGACATCATGGTTTCAGCGCTATTATGGAGCTCATAATATGACAAAACGATTTGAATTTGAATTGTGTAAATTTGAATTATTTGCAAGTGTAATCTAACAAAATTGAATTTTAGGTGGTAGTTTAAATAGTTCTGAATTTGATTTTTTTTAAACGAATATTGAACATTTGAAATTTAACAAATTGAAATGTTTTTATGGCTGAATTTTATAGACATGTATTTTCAAACAGCTAGTTTTTTTGTTCTGAATTCATATACTGCAAATATTCAGTTAAAAAAAATACAGATTCAAGTTTTCAAGATGAAGAAATTCGGAACTTCAAATTCAGTTTTCTAAAATTCAAGTTCAAAAATTCAGATCTTACAGAAAGTAGGTCACAGGTCATCCACAGGGAAGAGTAAAGGATCTCAGATAAGTCGAACAGAGCATTTTGGCTGCACTGCAGTAGTTTTCTGCCGCAAACGCGGTGGTGGTTCAAGAGAATCCGTGTATCTTTCGTTCAGTCGTTTTTTATTTAATATTAAGAGTAGAAAAATGAGAAAACAGCTTGAGTATTAGATTTCTAATATTCTAGTAATAATAGTCCTCCGCTGCAGCAGTTGCACGGAGCTTAACGCGTGTATTGCAACTATAGGCTACATTTAATTTTCTCATCAAACAACTAGACTGACGAATGGCTCGGTACAACAGAAGAGCTTAGAAAGGGCTTTTTCTCTGTGTAGACCAGCAGTTGGTCTGGTGTGCGGCACAGCTTGCCCTTTATATTGTACAACAGACCAATTAAATTAGGCAGAATAACTTTTTATATGTTTGGTTGACTGTGTTTCATTTTGATAATGAACAGTCTGCGATATGAAGCAACGCCAGAACTGATACTATGTTGTGTGAGAGCGCGATGCGCGAGCGCCATCTCTTGGATTTGTTCCACTGCTGTTATTTATAGTCATACAGATAATATGACATCATTCGAAACAGTAAAATGTATATTTTTATTTGTGTACATTCAAAATGACTACAAAATATCATGTAATTGAAAAATAAATAAAACAACATGATGCGCTGCTTTAGCGCGTCTCGGTCTCTTTAGATCTTTCTGGCACTCACCAAAAATGAACCAAAATACAGAGAATAGCCTTCTTGGCGCGCCTACTTTTGAAAGTCAACATTTAGATTATTTAACGTGTTTCATGATAAAACGTGACTTAGCCTATACAGTCCAGAAAATAGGCTAGCAGCTATAGGTTATAGCAAATTCAGACCAACTGCTGGTCTACACAGAGAAAAAGCCCTTTCTAAGCTCTTCTGTTGTACCGAGCCATTCGTTAGTCTAGTTGTTTGATGAGAAAATTAAATGTAGCCTATAGTTGCAATACACGCGTTAAGTTTTGTAAGCTCCGTGCAACTGCTGCAGCGGAGGACTATTATTACTAGAATATTAGAAATCTAATACTCAAGCTGTTTTCTCATTTTTCTACTCTTAATATTAAATAAAAAACGACTGAACGAAAGATACACTGATTCTCTTGAACCACCACCGCGTTTGCGGCAGAAAACTACTGCAGTGCAGCCAAAATGCTCTGTTTGACTTATCTGAGATCCTTTACTCTTCCCTGTGGATGACCTGTGACCTACTTTCTGTAAGATCTGAATTTTTAGACTTGAATTTTTGAACTTGAATTTTAGAAAACTGAATTTGAAGTTCCGAATTTCTTCATCTTGAAAACTTGAATCTGTATTTTTTTTAACTGAATATTTGCAGTATACGAATTCAGAACAAAAAAACTAGCTGTTTGAAAATACATGTCTATAAAATTCAGCCATAAAAACATTTCAATTTGTTAAATTTAAAATGTTCAATATTCGTTTAAAAAAAATCAAATTCAGAACTATTTAAACTACCACCTAAAATTCAATTTTGTTAGATTACACTTGCAAATAATTCAAATTTACACAATTCAAATTCAAATCGTTATATTATGAGCTCCATACTATGTTAGATAGATGTTAGCCTTGTACCTGAAAATGCCTCCATTACTTGTTACAAGCATAGACGTTGGAACAGGGGGGGCGGGGGGAGCGGCCGCCCCCCCTCTGGTCAGCTAGCTGGGGGTTTTTTTTCGTTGTTTTTGTTTTCCGTTGTGTTTTTATATATATATATATATATATATATATATATATATATATATATATATATATATATATATATATATATATATATATACACAATATTAATTAAAATGTGTTTGATTTAAGCCAACATTTCAAAATTTTGTGTCATAAAATTTCTTGTCTTTAAGCCTTTCGCACGTACGATCGTGTAATGCCATATTTTAGGTTTCAGACATATAAATTCACATAAGTACTAAAAAAACAATACATTTAGAGTTTGTAAAATACACACTGATGTCTATGGAAGAGGTAATAATAATCCTTTCCAATATAAATCGGCACGTTTTATTCATTTCAGATACACATTGTGTAAGTAACTTTAATGTTTACTCTATTCTTCTCCCAGTTCACCAGCCACTTACTTTTAAGTATTTCGGGAGAAGTGGATGAATTCACGTGTTGTAAATCCAACAGATCCGATTCTCTGAACTGCGTCTGCGGCACAAACTAACATGGCGGCGCCCATCGCGCATACAGCTCAACTAACGCGATCGATATAAAGGTGTTTAAACAACACTTCCACTTGCATGTATTTGACAATCGGAATATCAGATATTTCATGCCATAGCTAACACATTTGTAAATATTCTGAATAAAAAAGGAAAAAATGACATAAAAGCAGATCATAAAAGCAGATCATAAAAGCAAAAAAACAAAAAAACAAAAAAACAAAACAATTCTATGGAAGTCAATGGGGTCCATCAACTGCTTGGTTACTGACATTCTTCAAAAAATCTTTTGTGTTCAGCAGAAGAAACAACTTGAGGGTGAGTAAATTATGACAGAATTTTATCCCTAAGCAAACAAATCCTTCAAACAAATAAAAATTGATTCACATTTGATACTCGCACTCCAATAGTTGTCCAGCATCTTCTAGAAAAACATGCGGTCGCTGGTCCTCTAATTCGGTAGGTGGCGTTGTCACTAATAACCAAGAAAAGCGGTCAAAGTTCAAAGTAACCAAAAAGATACTAAAGTAAATACTTTACACCACTGTTGTAATGTAAATGTCCAAACTCACCAATGTAGGCCTCAAGAGTTCAAGAGCAATGGTATTACAATTAGTAGCGTCATGGATAAAGTTCTCTGAATTTTGACGTTATCATAAGTGATTTACTGGCCAGCAAAAACAAGTGCTTCTAGGTTTATTGCATATGTTTACATCGATGCTATGAAATTTTGCAAATATGAGAGAGAAATTGTACAAATAGACTTAACCTCAAAGTTGCAGCTGTTGTTTGCTAATCATATAACAACTATACGGACTGATCATTTAGCTGCACTTGGCTTTATGAAGATGGTCATAATCTGAATAAGTGGATGATCGATGAGCTTAATGAATAACTCAATAGGACGACAGGGGAACTTGTAAAGATGAACACAAGATATCTCTCATGGTCATACCTTTCACATCAATCAACATACATGTTGATGTACAGTTACTCTCTTGAATGAAGAAATTACCTACATGGAAATTTGACACTAGCACATATTGAATGTGGTGAGTAACTATTGTTTAATTTTGCTTGCATTCTGTTACATCTAAATTTTGTTTTGCATTCATAAAGATGCAAGAATGATTGAATAATTGATATTTGTAACTGAAATATCTATGTATGTATGTATCTAATTGCAATATGTTCAATAAATTATAAATGGTTTATATGGAAAATGCTGAGAAAACTCTTTTAGACCACTGCAGTGGAGTTTGATACTGTCTTAGAAATAAACCATTTTCTGATTGCTTGTTTTATCTTTATGTGTAATTTTATTTCTCGCCTTTTGTCAGGTGGAGAATGGAAAAACGCAATAAACAGGTTAAGGCTTTATTCATCGTCCTCATTCTATGTATAATAACATTGAAGAATGGAGGTATTATTGTTGTGCAAAATACTTTAAAATTCACAATTTGTTATGTTTTGTTGATTTGTTATGATTTACATAATTTCATTTTACACCCGAGGTTCAGTAAAATATGACAGTCTGTGGGGGAAGAAGGTGGATTTCATGACGAAGGACTGTACATACTGGCAGCTGAAAAATGAACACACAATCCCTGACCTGAAAGAGCTCAGCGTGTGTGTGAACATAAAGAGGAAGATCAACAACGCGCAGTGGACCGCATTCACGTACCTGCACCCTGATAAGACACGCATAGAGCTAGGGATGAAGGGCTCTGGATCAGACCTAAATATCATAATGTTTGGAAGAGTCTGGACCAAATCTTCCGTGGTGTCCTTCGGAAACTGGCATTCAGTTTGCATGACCTGGTCCAAGTCTATGACTGAGCCAAAAGTCTATGTTAATGGATCCAAGGTAGACTTAAAGGCACAGTCTACAGAAACGGCTCTGTACCCTGACTACCGTAGTGTGGCCGCAGGTGGCACTTTGACTTTAGCTGTGGCCCACAATTTTTCCAATGGCGATATGAACATTGAAACAGGAAAAGAACTGAAGGGCAGTTTAAGTTTGTTCAGGGTGTGGAAACGTGAACGCAGCGCTGAGGACATTTCAGGGTTGACCTGCACTGATGGGGATGTTCTGCATTGGGAGGAACAAATCTGGGACAATGCCATGCACTGCAAGCCTAGAGAAGACATTACGCAACAGTGTGGTAAGAGGCAAAAATGCACACACCAAATTTGTTATTGATAGGATATATATGGCCCTTTCCACAAATAGGGTACCCTGTAAAAATATATATATATGAAATAAAATAATAATTTATGGGAATGTCCAAAAAATAAATCTTCCAAACTATGTTTTTAATCTACTTTACTGGTTGTAAAAACAAAGAAACTGTCATTTATTTGTCTGTCCGCTCTGATAAGATGCCCTGTATCTGTGAAGAGGTCACAGCCTTGAGGTCTGGAGCGTTTGGTCATTTAAAAAAAAAAAAATTCAGTAATTACTTAAACGTTCTGGGAAGATTCTCTTTAGGTCATAAAATAATAACCTGCAGGGGATGTTCTGGGAACGTCCTCTTTAGGTTATAAAAAGAGAACCTACAGAGAGCGTTCCTAGAACGTTCTTATTTGGTTCCCAAAAACAATTACCAAATGGGAACGTTAGGGGAACGTTCTGTGTTTTTCTGGGGACAAGGTTGAACGCTCGCGTATTACAAAATCAACAGTCCAGTTTGTGTAAAATGAGAAAATGGAATAATATTACTTGCTTGTCTCTTCGCTACTTTTTTATGATAGTAGGTTAGTTTTATGTTAAGCACCAGATTATCAAAATAGGGCCACCAAAAAGGATTTTTGCTTCTAATGTTTTCAAAAGTAATGGAGTACAACAGAGTTCCCTATTTATGAAAAGTGCTGGTATGTATTGGCTGATTTAATTAAATTATGTCCACATAAACAAAATTAAATTATGTTTGCTAACATAATGTCGTATACGCCATGCCATCTTTATTGGTCTTTTTTATGCCTCACACAATTTCCTATGTTTCAGACTGGCGTTATTATGAAGTAAAATTAGTGTTTATCATCCTTCGTGAAGATGGAAGCAAAACAAGCACTGAGGATGCTAGAGAAGTTGCACATCAGTGGGTGAGCAACAACAAAACGCATATTAAATTTTTACTGCTATTAGTACAAGACAAAATGTCAATAATATTTGTATATTATCCTCTCTCCAAGTTGACACATGTAATGCAAGAGGTAAAATTGAGGAGGACTATACATTTGTACAGAGTCATAGTGCAACCTTTAGTAGGGTAAGATCTTGTAATATCTCTCTAAACACAGTACAAAAGTTTTCAGGCCTGAATCTAAATTTACTCTTGTTGTCTTTCTACAGCTTACACACACTTTCCAGTAGAAATGCAGAGGTGCGTCAGTAGCATTAAGACTATCTGTACAAAATAAAAATCTGCATGCTCATCAAACTAACTAAGAGATTTCTCTCTTCAGGAGGGAACCATGAACTTGTTGGCGACAAGTCCTGGAGCCAGCCAGTGAGGATCTACTTCATCTTTTTCACCTCTAAATGATATTCACAATCTGAAAGAGTTTTCTAAATACCATTTGTGCTTTTCGTACATTTATTTTTGTATATTGAAATTATCACGCATTTACAAATTATCTTAAAAATTTTTGAAAGTAAACACCTGCAAAATGTCGCCCTATAGCACAAGCGGACTGACTACTGATAATGTCATTCTTGTGTTTCTTCATAGGTTTGACTGTTTGGCTCACCTGACTGTGATTCCTAGTGTTGATATAGGAAAAATTCAGGATGAACTCTCCAAGATCCTTGCCAAGCATTACAAAATAGACCACTACAAAATAATTACAAGTCCTGATGCCATCTTCATATACCCTATTGGTAAATCAGATAGTACTCCAAGAAAATAAAGCATAATCTCCATCCAAATCAACAATTTTCCATAGTCAAGCATGTTTCTGATGTATCTAACAAGTACTAGTGCAGGCATGCATGTTTTCAATGATCTGATCTCTCTTTATAAGATCTCTTACCAGACACAACTCCAACAACAGCAACGTCATCTTTGCCTCGTACAACTGAAACACTAACAACCACAACTCCTCAGCCGATGCCTGTGACTAGTCAAATCTTGACTACTGCAAAAACAATACGCACAACACCCATACAAATGGAAACAACAACAGCAGTTGTTTCATCCTCCACTGAAACAAGTCTGTACAGGAACAGAACAGTAATATATGTAATTCTAGATACACACAGGATTCTCTGACTGTTTTTCACTACATGTCTTCAACAGTCACTATCTCCACACCATTCATGGAAACAACGCTGGCAGAAAGTTCCTCGACAATTAAAGACACAACAGTTTTATCCTCCACAAGCCTTGCATTAAATACAACTACATGCTCTTCTACAGCTTCACCTGAAGGAATCATATCAGGTAAAGAATTACAATATCATTTTGTTTTTGTTTTCTTACAGTTACTGCTCTTGTGAAGTGTGGCATATTTAATAATGTCTCTGTCCTGTAAATAGATAGTTATTTCAATGTCATCGTCAATGTGACTATAAAAGGCTCTGGTGACCCTAAGAATATAATTGAAACCTGGGTAAGATCTCAACAAAGTAAACCTGAATTTATCCAGACGTGTTGCATGTCAAACTGGAAACGGGTATCATATTTCAGTAGTGTTTTTTTATCATCATTACAGCTTAATGAAACTCTTTCTAGTAAAGGAATATCTGTGTTGCACTTCAAACTCGTGACCTCCTCAAAACGTGCACGAAAACGAAGGTTAGTCAGTCTTGTTGTTATATTGCAGAGAACAGACCCAATCCCAAGACACACTATTGATTTTATTTTAAACATGCATGTCTGATTTGTGTTTGCAGTGTGGAAACAAAATCATCCAAAGTAGTTGGAAAGGTACATGCTATCTATCTATCTATCTATCTATCTATCTATCTATCTATCTATCTATCTATCTATCTATCTATCTATCTATCTATCTTTCTCTTAGATACACAAAATAACTATATTTCCTATTATCTTGTTCATTTGTTTCGCAGCATCCCCAGTTCTCAAAAACAAGGTGGGATCTTTATTACAAGATCTCAACAGCAATTGAAGAAAAGTAAACAATAGTGAATAATAATTGTTATGAACGTACAACATGATTTAATGTGGTTATCTGATATGGCTTGTTCCCAGCCATAGCTGTGTCTTTCATGCTCAGGTAACAACTTCCTCAAACATCGTAGACACACAAAAACAGATTCACTGGCTTCTGGAGCAACCATACACCAGTGGATCAGTATGCTTGGATGCCCAACCTCAGGAAATTGTAATTTCTTATATTGGTATGTGCTATATCTGAAGAAAAAAAAAAATCTGATGATGAGGGAATCAGATCATGATTCATTCTCAGTACAACTCTCTTCATCTCCAAAAACAGGGCCATGTCCTGAACACAACCATCACACCAGACAGGGGCTTTTTAAATGGCCCCAAGTTGGGGTTCAGCACAACACCTCACTCCCCTGTAAAGGAAACCGTGAAAAGACAGCATATAGGGAATGGTAAGAGCCTCTCTTGTAAATCTCTTGAAAATATTCAATTTTTCTAAAACAAAATTGATGTTATAAATTGCTTCCAACCCACAAGAACATGAAGCTTAATGGTAAAGTGTGTAATTTCTGCAGCACTACAGCACCAAACATAATTTAGAATAATTCCCGCCATTCCCAGCTAAGTATTGTTTTCCCAACATTCCCATTTAGTTATGAAACATTATTTTTTTTAAAGTTCTGGGAAGTTTTAAGAATTATTTTCCTTGCTTATACGAACACTAATTATGGAAACTTTAAGCAGAACATTAAATTTGTTCTTCGAGGAAACGTTGAGGCAATGGGCCCTATCATACACCCAGCGCAGCGCAACGCAAGTGTTTTTTGCTATAGTTTCCGCCTGACGCAGTTATCATTTTCACATCCAGCGCCACGTTGTTTAAATAGCAAATGCATTTGCGCCCATTTGTGCACCCATGGCTTGCTGGTCTAAAAAAGAGGTGTGTTCAGGCGCATTGTTGGCGCGTTGCTATTTATCAACTGAAATAGACTGTGCCATTGACCAACAAAAACCTGGTCTAAAGTCAATGGCGCAATATATTTTTGTCATTTAAAGTGCGCGTTAGTAATATGCGCCTATAGGCGGGTCCACAACGTGCTTACACACGGCTTATTGCACACACAGGGACCCGCAGCAGCACACAAACATGCCAAATAAAAATAAAAGGTTTCTAATGTAAAACATTAAAATTATCTACATAAAGGCATGGTAGAATCCGGCTTGTCCCGTAGATGTTCTGCTTGCCACTTTAACCTTGCGCACGAGCAATCCATTTGTGCTCTGGAGACGCGTCTTTCCATTTGTAAAATGCGCCATGTAAATAGCGAATCCGCCATGGGGCAAGCGCAACCGGCTTTTAAAGGGAATGGGAAATTACACTCTGATTGTTTTTTGCACGTTACGCCCAAAACACACCCATTACTCATTAAGAGAATAGAGACAACCCTTTTAGACCATGCGCTGGGTGCACCGACCATTTTTCCGTCGTTAAACTAGCAAAAGTGGATTCGGACACGCCCTAAGTGCACTTGCGCCGTGCGCTTTAGACCATGTGCTTAGATCGTTAAAATGAACAACTGAATGCAGTTTCATCTGGTGCCACTAGAGGCACAGTGACTTAATCTTTGATCATATTGCAATCTTTCGCTTGCAATGCCAAGGTCATGGGTTCGATTCCCAGGGAAAGCAAGAACTGATAAGAATGTAAATGTGTGCCTTGAAATGCAATGTAAGTCGCTTTGGATAAAAGCGTCTGCCAAATGCATAAATGTAAATGTATTGCAATAATTGCATTAAATCATTATAACACTGCCAGTTCATACTTGCCTTTCTGCTTAATGAAACCTTGATTACAGAATATGATCTGTCTATAAATCCACTGTCAGGGTTGTTGCTCCTAATCACCAACTCTAAAAAGAGGAAGCCATTTTGATTTAATATTTACAGGGGCTGCTGTAAACCAATTAATCACATATGTATGTTCCATATGGTGGTATCATTAACGTCAGAACTGTTTGTATGATCGATTTCATTTGCAGAGGTTAAACAATCTCTTGCATTACAACAATGTTCCAGTCGTTTCAGGTTTATTTACAGCCATAAAACAGATAGACAGGTACCCTGAACCTGATGAGCATTATATAATGTTGTGTATCTTGGAGTCAGGCAGCTCTGAACTAATTATTAGAGGAATTTGATGAAATGAAATAATTCATGGTTTGATATGTTTATTGATTGTGACTGTTTCACCCGTCTCCCTAGTTTTCTGGATGCAAACTCTAACAATGCTCATTGGAAATCTCCAGACCTGGGCCAGTGCAAGGTTGTGGTCAACAGTGTGTCAGATCTGGAGAACATTACAGTCACTAATGGTAAACCCTTCTTAGAATTCATATTAGATACACAAGCTTCCTGTTAAGTAAATAGAAGGAAGAAGAAGAAACATTTTGGGTTCCCCAGTTTTTAAAAGAACCATTTCCAAAATTTCCAGAACCAAAATGTGTGATTTTAATCATCTAAAAAATTTCTTTCCACTATAAAGAACATTCTGTGCAATGGAAAGGTTGTGTTGCTGTTAAAGGTTCTTCATGGAACCATTAATGCCAATAAGTAAATTTTAAGAGTGTAGAAATCTATTTTAACACATTAGCCTCTATATCATCCTGATATATTATGTTATATGCGCATTTCTTCAAAACACTCCCTTATGCTTTTCCCTATTAGACAATGCAGAAGATATTCTGATCATTATTAAGGACTTGATACATGAGAACAAATATCTGGACGAGTACGAGCTCTCAACGATACTGAATAAACTAGACGATGTGATTAACGTTAGCGTGATCACACCTCCGCTGGGAGGGGTCATCCTCAACATCACATCTGACATCCTGGAGTCTGAAAGCGACCTGCTACCTTTTACCAACAGGTGTGTGTCTTTGTGTGTGTGTGTGTGTGTGTGTGTGTGTGTGTGTGTGTGTGTGTGTGTGTGTGTGTGTGTGTGTGTGTGTGTGTGTGTGTGTGTGTCTGTGTCTGTGTGTGTGTGTCCTGGTAAACTCTACATTATAGGGACAAAATGTCCCCACAAAGATTGCGACATCCGAAATCCTTGTCCTTGTTGGGACATTGTTTGGTCCCCATGAAGATGACAGCTTATAAATCATACTAAGTGATGTTTTTTGAAAAGCAAAAGGTTGGGTTTAGGGGTAGGGATAGTGTAAGATAGAATATACAGTTTGTACATTATAAAAATCAGTGGGTGTGTGTGACATTGAATGTTTATTTAATTTGCTTGATTTTTATTACACAGTAAAAGTATGCCATTTTGATGTGGTTGGCCGTGAAATGTGTTGTGCGTAACTACATATTAATTAAATTAGGTCTGATGTTTTATGTGAGGATTTTACAGGGATATTTTATACTTTCCATTTAAACAGAAAATCCTTTCCTGTCTTTGTGTAGTATTCTGAACATCACAGAGGCTGTTGGAGACCAGATGGTAGGGCTCAATGGAGACACAGTCAGTTTAACAGCTTCTGCCCTGGCAATATCAGTGGTCAATATTGACCAAGAAAATTTCCATAACCTCACCTTTGGAGTCTCATCCACAAACAAAGGCTTTAACCCTGAGGTGAGCACAATCACATTTAATAGTTGGAGGTCAGTATATATATATATATATATAATATAATTTTATTTTTATTTTTTTATTATAAATTAATACTTTTATTTAGCAGGGGTGCATTAAATTGATCAAAAGTGACTGTAAGGCCATTTATAATGTTACAAAAGATTTCAATTTTAAATAAATCTTTTGAACTTTCCCTAAAAATATTAAGCAGCACAACTGTTTTTAACATTAATACTAATAAGAAATAGCATATTAGAATGATTTCTGAAGGATCATCATAAGACACTTAAAACTGGAGCGATGATGCTGAAAAATCAGCTTTGCCATCACTTTTTCCTACCAAATATAATGCATAATATATGTAAGACATCTTAAAAGTCACACAATGATCAAATCTTATGTTTTTCTTCTATAGATTTATATCAACCAGGAGCCTTTTGATGGTACAGTGGCCTTCCTTTCTCTTCCCTCTGAAATACAAGACAGATTCCCAATCGTAAACGATACCAGCCCCCGTATTCAGTTTCAATTTTATGGTGTTCCAACTCTCTTTCGAACAAAGGTGAGTTCAGTTACTGAGGCAGATGTTCATTTTACAGTTTGTTTGTGACACTATTTTGACACGCTACTTTTTGTGAATTTGCCACAGAAAGACCCAGATATGAAAACACTGAACACTTATGTGGTGTCTGCAAGTGTGACTAATGCCACAGGACCCATTGAAAACCTAAAAGAATATGTTGCAGTCACTCTGCGCCATCTAACAACTAAGAAAGTAAGTGGAGTTCTTAGAAATGTCCAGGAATTAAAAAACACTGGCAAAAAAAATGTAACTGTCTTTACCTTTGACAGAAGGACCAGAATGTCCAGTGTGTATACTGGGATTTCAATAAGAATGGCAAGTCACTTGTACTAAATGAATGAATACATTATAATTCTTCACACATTAGGTGCTATGTCTCATAAGTGTATTTGTGTCGGTGGATTTATGAATGTACTATTTTAGATGGATATGGAGGATGGAGTCCAAAGGGGTGCTGGACGTATAATATCAGCAAAGATTACACAACCTGTCTTTGTGATCACATGACCCACTTTGGAGTGCTGCTGGTGCGACACAATTACAATTACTTTATTAGTTTGAAAAATAGTATATAAATACAATAATAATAATAATAATAATAGGCTACAATAAATATATAAAATATGTTGGCTTTATAAATAATAATAGCATTTGAATATTTTATGTATTAAGCCAAGATTTATTTTTTTTTTTTTTAAGGACGTGTCCAGAACTCCTATTGATGAAAATAATGAAAGAATCCTCACTATTATTACATACATGGGCTGTGGAGTGTCTTCATGCTTTCTTGGGATCACAGTGCTAACATACACCCTCTTAGAGTAAGATGCTTTAATATTTTATGTTAATAAATGGCATTGCAGCATACATGCATTGCTATAATATTTGCCACAATGGATATGCCATACTGTCATGTCTATTCAAACAGTTTTACAATAAACTTTATATTTTAAAAGTCATTTTTCATGTTACATTTCTTTGCCATTGACTTTGGATGCATTGCATCTTAATACAGGAAGTTAAGAAGAGACTACCCATCCAAAATTCTGTTGAACCTGTCCATTGCATTGCTGGGACTGAACCTGGTGTTCCTACTGAATTCCTGGATTTCTTCTTTTGGCATATATGGCCTATGCATTGCTGTGGCGGTGACCTTACACTATTTCTTACTGACTTCCTTTACCTGGATGGGCTTGGGGGCTGTGAATATGTACTTTGCTTTGATCAAAGTTTTCAATGTGTATGTGCCCTCATACATCTTGAAATTCTGCCTACTTGGCTGGGGTGAGAGATTTAAGCTTATTAAAACATTCAGAGACAGATTTATGTTTTTAATTCATTCATTTAACAGCCATCATGTTTTTGCACAGGGATTCCACTTTTTATATGTGGCATGGTGCTGGCTATAAAGAGAGATGCATATGGCATGAACACCATCAGTGATTCCCAAATGACACTGGATGATTCTGAAATGTTGTAAGTGAAGTTTGATGGTTTTTAGCATGAAAATCGTAACAGAACAGCATTTCAAATTGACTATAGTGTCAAATGTAAGTTAATAATTGTCATGCCTTTCTTTTTCAGCTGCTGGATACAAAACGATGTGGTTTTTTACATGTCAGTAGTGAGCTACATAGCCTTCATACTACTGTGCAATGGCTCCATCTTCTTAGTGGTTTTGATCCAGATCCGAAATATGCAAGTCAATCAACCTGCTGGCACCCGAAGTGGGATCTGGAAAGACCTGCGGGCTGTGGCGAGCCTTACCTTTTTATTGGGTCTCACCTGGTCTGTGGCTTTTCTCGCTTGGGGTCCTGTCAAAGTGGTCCTCCTCTATCTGTTCTCCATACTGAACAGCCTTCAAGGTGAGAAAGAGCACATCAAATTCATTTAGATTCAGCTTTACAATCCAATCTATTAATATTCTATGTTGTGATTTGTTCCAGGATTCTTCATTTTTGTGTTCCACTGTCTCATGAAGGAAAACGTACGGAAGCAATGGAGAATACATTTATGTTGTGGAGCTTTCAAGCTGCAGGAATACTCTGGTAAAGCACAAATTTCTTCCTCGCAATATTAATCATCATGGAAAGCACAAGCACTAACTTTGTGATTGTTTTCAGAATGGAGCCAAACTGCAACTGTGGTTCCCAAACACAAACCCAATCCACCAAATACGTTTCCCTTCATGGCATCTGTGAGATCCATCAAGTCTAATTCAACTCAGAGCTCAACGGTTTCCTCAGAATCCAGCCAACGTCAGGTGACTATCACAAGACCTGACCTGGGTAAGATGTTGTTACCAATAAGATATATTGTTGATGCTATAATGTTCAAATCTTTTACATTTGCTTGTCTTAACCTTTCCTGTGGTAGGATTAGTATATGAAAACCGTTTGGTAATACCAAGAGCCAGGGCAGGACTGTCGGTTCTTCCCCGTGATGCATCTCCTGCCACAGGAAGTGGGCTTGAGTTTCCTTCAAGGCCATGGAAGAATGGATTCAACACAGATATCTATTCCAAATAAATGTGACTGTTTTTTGTTTGTTGCTCTGTACTAAAGAATGTGTTTTTCTAGAAACTTTCAGTTTTAAAATGACATTTGGCTCTTAAGAAAAATAAATAAACAAATAAACATGTTGAAAACAGATTCCTCAAATTATATCCTAGCATATGCTGTAACTATCTTAAACGAAAATTATGTAAATGTATGATTTGTTTGTAAAAATGTGGAATGACCTGTACATTTCCATAATAAATCTGCAATAAAGTCTAAAATGGATTTGAATGAAAATCGTAAGCTTAGTACTGAGAGAAACCTTAAGGCGGAACTACACACAAGCGCGACAGTTGCATTCCGGAAGACGTACAGTGTTGGACATGCGCGTTACCCTCGGAAGTGCAACATTTATGTTTTGTAGGCACGGCATTGGAAAAGGTGGGTTGTCTTTTATATTTTCTTAATTTAAACATTAAAGCGGTGTGCATTTTTGCTGTTCACCTCATATATTAAATGTAGACCGTGCTGTTTTTCTAAATAAGCCTAGGAACAGTTGTGTTGTTCACCCGTCAGATCGGCATAAGCGGATTTATGTGGGTTATCGTTAGTTCTGTCTCATCCAGGCCCGGACTGTCCACCGCGAGTACCGGGAGAATTCCCGGTGGCCCGGTGACTGGTTTGGTCCGATGCCCTGTATTTATTTCATATTATTTACAAAAAAAAATTATTATTATTTGATATTATTGCCTGCTCATTGTACCACAGCGAATCCGGTATTCGATAATAAATTATGAATCTACTAGTCTCTACTGGCAACGCTATGGTTCGGCTCACGTCCGCTTTGTGCCTCCGTCAAGCGGTTTCGATCAGAGTAATCAGCGCGAGGGGCTCGAGGATGGAGAAGAAGCGGCCAGATGGAGTAGCTAGTGGACAGTGGCGCCTCCAGGACATTTTAATAGGGTGGCCAAAGGGGGACAGTAAAAATCCTAGGCTGGCACACTAAAACAACGGGGGGAAAGGGGGGACATGCATTGATTTCAATATCTATTTCTTTCTCTATACTAAGTTTATTTTATGTAATTTGTCATGTTGATATGCAGATTAAATTACATTCATAAAACTACGTAGTATGCACATAAATCACATTGTTTAGCAATGAACTGTAAAATACATTTATAAATTCCTGTGTAAATACATTTATACGAGTGATACAACGGCATGAAAATACACCAAAAATGAAAATAAAGTTTTAATAATAATCAAGTGATACATCAAATGTATTTAATAACCAACACTCAAATAATACAAAGTTGTAAAAACATTAAAATTACACGTAAGGCATTTTTTTATATCAACTTTTTAATAACAGAATTATGTTTCTACAATTTGTTGGTGATTTAAACGATGGTAGTAATAGCCTAACTTATTTTCATGACAGATTTAGGCCTATTTAAAAATAACCTACATTAAATAATTAATTTATGAATGATAAATATGTCAAAATGAATGAACAGGTTAAGTAAAAAATAATCAATATGTAATCTAATGCAGATATTTATTAAAATGCTCCCCTCTAGAGTTTTTTTTCTTTCTTGTTAACTAACGAGTTATGGTCATTGAATAGATTTCCCGATGTAAATGTAACGTTAACATTGTTTACCAGCTGTTTTATTTTACTCCGGTGTTTGAAAGTCACTGCTTGAGCAATTACATTAATAATTTGTGCTATAATTTCTACAGTAAAAGTAGCAAAGTGCATTGTGATTATTGGATGTTATGCGCTACAAAATGTTTAGTGAAGTTTTGTTTCGCGCATCAACTAAAAACTGACCTATTTCTAAACAGCAAGTTAAAAACTTTAGGATGACCTGGTGAATCTAAAGCTACAAAATGCATCTCTTTAGAAGGGAAAACATGGTGAACTATTGTGCATTTTGTCAGTTTTTTTTTAAGTTCAAACAAGCAATCCTCATATGAACCCATCAGTATGGCCCTGTCCCAAATGGCACACTTCAGTGAAATATCTCCATCTTGTCTTTGTTTCTGTAGATGAGCGGGGACTCGGATGGTAATAAAGAGTTCCACGAGCAGCTCCGTTTGCAGCAGCTGTATGAACAGAAGAAAGAGGGTGGAGATGATCCATTCACGTACGTCGACCCAGAAGACGGCACTGCGTACGACTGGGACCATGAAAAGAGAGCATGGTTTCCAAAGGTCTCCCATTACCAAACAAAATACTACATTTACACAATGTCTGTTTTAATAACCCGATCAGAGCTGATTCGCTGTAAGTTCTGCATTAAAGTTCATGTTATTTGCTTTCTTTATAGATAAATGATGATTTCATCGCAGCATATCAAGCAAACTATGGATTCAACGAGGAAGGGGCCCCTGATCCGTCTGCTGCGGCTCCTCCCGCCGAACCAGAGGAGCCCAAGAAGACGGAGGAGAGCTCGGACCAGGACAAAACTAAGGAAGGCGCTCAGAAAGGAGAGAAAAGAAAAGCAGACCCAGGTTAGAAGATATTCATAATCATTTACCTAATAACTGCTTTATAGATGAACTAATTTAATAATTGATGATCTTTACAATGTCAACACTGAATTTACTTCAGCTGATCAGCCGAAATGCATTATTTTCCTGACACAACCTGTATTGTATAAAGCTCTATATAAAACAAGGTGACTTGACATAAATGTTTTGTATTCTAACTATATTAACAAATATGTATTGTATTTTACAGGCTGGTTTGAAGTTGAAAAGGACAAAAACACAAATGTTTATGTGACAGGTAAATAATGTCCTCATTATTAGATTAGATTACTACATGTTTTTAATATAAATATCATGTTGTAAATACTGGTATGACTCCCTCTAGTGGCCATATCTACTTTTTAAATCAGTTGGTTGGTTTAAATAAGAACTGATAATCAACTATTCAGTTCATGAAGTGTTTTTCAGTGCATGTGTCTTTCTGCTAGGTCTTCCTCTAGACATAACTCCTGATGAGTTTGTGGAGATTATGTCCAAATGTGGAATTATCATGCGTGATCCTGTCACAGAAGAATATAAAATCAAGCTCTACAAGGACAAGGATGGGAACCAAAAAGGAGATGGACTTTGCTGCTACTTGAAGGTTGGTCATTATAACATATTGTGTAATATTCTATATATATTTCAAATAAAAACACATACACGTTTGACGTGCAGTGTTATTTTAGTATTATTTATAGTATTTATTATTATTTTGAATTAGCCTTTATTTGTATAATTTAAGTTTTTATTTATTAGATTTTAGTTTAAGCAATTCTGTTATGTGCTTTTGTCATTTTTATTAGTTTTTTTTTTTTTTTTTTTTACTCTTTCGATTTGGCTTTAATTATATATATATATATATATATATATATATAATTTGATCTCAGCTTGATTTCAGTGAACAAATACTATTTTGAATAGTTTTAGTTTTAAAACAGTTTAACATGCTTTACATGTGTATTTATATCATTTGTAGGCAAACATTTTAATTTGATTATTCCCTGCAGAAAGAGTCTGTGGCTCTTGCCGAGCGGCTCTTGGATGAGTCTGAGATTCGGGGCTACCGACTGCACGTGGAGGCAGCGCGATTCGAGCTCAAAGGACAATATGACGCCAACAAGAAGAAGAAAAAGAACAAAGAGTACCGCAAAAAGCTCCAGATGCAACAAAAGTACAAACCTTTTCTAGCTGAATCCTGTGTGGCTCTATGTAGTCAATTCTGACACATAGTGCAACAATGCTCTGCTTAATCAGCATAATATTTTTTGTGTTGCTGTAGACACGACTGACACTTGTCATTTATGATTATCAGGCAGCTGGACTGGAGGCCGGAGAAGGCCATGGACGCTCGCAAAAGGCATGAAAAAGTTCTCATCATTCAAAACATGTTTCATCCCAGTGACTTTGAGGTAAGAGTCAATCCTCTGAACATACCGACACACCCAGAAGAAACACTTGAACATATTGTAGATGTTATTGAAAAGAACAATTTGTTGGCAACATTTTACATTGAGTGACATCTGCATGGAAAAGAGCATTTGTAAAATGTCTTTTGCTGCAGCTGAAACCAGATCTACAGAATTTTCTTTTTACAGCACAGAATGTGTTTAGCCTTGCACTGGTATTCAAGATGTGCAAAGTTAATTACAGAAATGCTTTTGGTTAGGAACAGTTTAGAGCTATGGCATTGTTGAGTTTATCTGTACCCGTGAAACGTCTCTGCGTCAGACCTCAAGGCAGGTTTGTCTGCATTCCTGAAGTAGGTGCAGCTTAAAGGCTCAGAGAAGAGCAGGAATGAAGGTGTGGATCCACAAATCTAGGATCCTCATGCTTTCTGCATCTTTTAATTGTGTTTAAGAAATGAGACTGATACTAAGATTGAACTATGTTTGTGATTCAACGATAAATAATATAGGCCTCAATTATGGCTAATTTAACTGGCTACCATTCAAAAGTTTGGAATCAGTAAGATTTTTTTAAAGAAATGGATAACTTTATTCAGCGATTAAACTGATTAAAAGTCTCAGTGAATACTTTTACATTGTTACAAAAGATTTGTATTTCAAATCAATGTAATTTCTGTAATGATGCTGAAAATTCAGCTTTGCCATCACAGGAATTAATTAACATTTTTTTAATTAAGTATATTTTAAATTGTAATATTATGTCACTACTACTATTTTACTGTATTTTATCAAATAAATGCAGCCTTGGTGAGCAAGAGACTTCCTTCAAAAACATTGAGCAGTAGTGTATACTACCCCATTAATCATTTAGAAACTCCTAATCACTCTTTATTATAAATATTTTCACATTTTTAAAATAATAGCAAGTGATCAAAACGTATATGAAGTAAGATTAATAGGAATTGACTGCAAATGTTAAACAAATAAAAGCCATGTTAAATTGTAGCTTCTTCAAGAGTGTACTAGATTCTAGCTCTGCACACTCTGGACATTTAAAATTTCAACAAACATCATAAAGTGCATCCTGGGATGCTTTTTAAACATTTGAAAAGTGTTCACGTGTATTTTAAAAACTTGTTTGGTTGTTTTTCCTTCATTATTCAGTCCAACCTCATCCAACCTTCAAGATTTTTTTTAATAAAAATGTTAGTACCAGTTAGGGACAATTTATATTTGTCTACGAAGCCCATTTCAATCTTTTAAGCCTTTAGATCAAACTTTTTTTTTTTTTTGATAATGAAGAATATAAATGTTATCAAATGTGTCCAAACATTTAACAAAAAAATGTGTTGAAGAGCTGCACCATATGTGTCCTGCAGGAGGATCCTTTGGTTCTGAATGAGTACAGAGATGATCTACGGACAGAATGTGAGAAATTCGGGATAGTGAAGAAGGTCATTATCTTTGACGTAAGTCCTTTTTTACTTCTGTCCACAATTATTATGATGACTTAATTGTGTTTTTTTGGCTTAACTTTTTTTGGCTATTTCTTATGCTCAACTCTTTGCTTTCTTCCATTGGAAACAGAGGCACCCTGATGGAGTGGCATCCGTGGCTTTTAAGGAACCTGACGAGGCGGACATGTGTCAGGCGGCTCTGAATGGACGCTGGTTTGGAGGGAGGAAACTATCAGCACAGCCGTGGGACGGTGTAACTGACTACCAGGTAAAATACTCAGCCTGTTTTAAGTTATGAAGAATTGTAATTTGCTACAGAGTTTATTTCCTCGATCTGATTCAGGAATTTGCTGAATCACGAGAAGTGGGCGTTGCATACAAACCAAATGTGGGTTTGCTAAAACAGTCTCTAAATAGCTATTTGGCTGTTGTTTAACATTACCCAACAGTCTGCACGGCCTACATGATGTCATCAGTACTAAAATTACCAAAACTAAAATTGATTCAAATTTTTAAGTCTGGCTTTAAAGCATTTCATAGCACAGAGTCTGCATTTATATAAAAGTTTTTCATGATCTTTTAATCTCAACAGACTCTGGAGATTCTGCAATCCTTATGCTTTTAGATCTCACAGCAGCATTCGATACTGTCGACAACAGTGTTCTTATCTCTCGTCTCGAGCATAGCATGGAGATTAAAGGCACTGCACTAGAATGGTTTAGATCATATTTTTCAGAGAGAGTGTTCAAAGTTGGTTTTGGTGGCTAAACTTCACCCGCAGCACCACTGACATGTGGAGTTCCTCAGGGCTCTATTTTGGGGCCGATTCTCTTCTCCCTTTATTTGCTTCCCCTTGGATCTATCTTGAAGCATAACGTCAGTATCCATTTTTATGCAGATGATTCACAGCTCTACTTGCCTATAAAAAGTAAGGGTGATAATTCCCTAAAAAGACTGTTTGATTGTTTTTATGACATTAAAGCCTGGATGGCTTTACACTTTTTACATTTTAATGAAAGTAAAACCGAAGTCATGATATTTAGACTCAGTAGTTCTACTTGCGCTTCCCATTTGGACCTGGGTCCCCTGACACCCTATGTCAAGTCCATGGTAACTAACCTTGGTGTTAAGATGGATAGTGATTTTCAACTAGAGAAGCAGATAAATTCCGTTGTAAAAGCTAGTGTCTTTCAACTCAGGCTGTTTACCAAACTGAAGCAAATTTTTATCTTTCACTGATTTTGAGAGGGTTATACATGCTTTTATCACAACTCGCCTGGATTATTGTAATGCTTTATATGTAGGTATTAAACAAGTCTCCCTCTCCTCTGGTCACACAGGTTGAGGAAACCTCACGAGAACGAGAAGAGAGACTGAAAAGCTGGTCCTCTTTCCTGGGTGACGGATCTAAGGCGGACCCTTCTAAAGCAGCAGAACAACAGAATTCCAGCACACAAGAAGCAACAGAACCGACTCGACAGGAGGAGGGTACAAACGAAAGCACCGCAAAACCACAGGAGGGGAAAGATGAGGAGGAGGACAAGGAGGAAGGAGGAATGCTGTCGACCGATAGCAGTTTAGCAGGAAGTGATGATGAAGATGCGTAGATGTGGAGAGAAAACAGAACTTGTTTAATGTCTCTTGCTCAAACATCTCAACACCAATATACAGTGGTTTCCTTTTAATTGTTCCCACGACATGCCAGTGCATTTCACCATTTCAAAATTTTGGGGACAATGATGGAAATGTAACTGCAAATAATCATTTGTGTGATTATCACTTTCCTTCATGCTAATGTGTGTCACTGTCCGAATCATTTTGAAACTTCTGTTAATAGTTTTATAGTAAAAACACATTTTGTGACCTCTTCATTGTTTCTTGCTTTCGTGAAAAAGACGTTTCTTATAAACTTTGCCACAGAAAAAGTTTTTGGTTTATATGGGAACAAAAAAAAAACAAGCCCAGTGTAATTCCGTGTAAGCGTAATGACAGCTGTGATGTTATCTGTCTGAGATGACCTTGTTCAACTCGCTCGGGCACATTTCTCAGCGCACAACCTCCCGCACAAGTATCACATTGGTTTTGTTTTAGTGCGATCGGTGGCTGGATGTGCGCTGGATTCAGTTCGGTAAGCAGCGTGTTGAATGTTTCGAGGATTTGATTTTTTTCTGAATGCTGTTGGAGTCCTGTTTCAGTTTGAGGAAGGAGTGCTTACCTATTTAGAAATGTGGGTTTCATCTTTGTCTTTTTTAAATCTTTTGCTGTTCTCTGTTTATAACTAGTCTAAATAAGAGATTATTTATATGAAATAGGTAATTTCGTTTGTTTTTCCTCAACTATTTTGTTGCACTGTCCAGATTTCTATCAAATAAGTAATGTTAACATATTAATAAACTGTACTTTGCCATCTCAAGCTACATTCATACATTTTAATATACACTACTTTTCAAAAGTTTGGGGTTGGTCGATTTTTTTTATGTTTTTGAAAGAAGGCTCACATTTATTTAATTAAATTCATTGTAAAAATTCTCACATGAAATAGTACAATTTAAAATAAATTTTTGATTTTAATATATCCAATACATATATATACACTTGATCCTTCAGAATTCATTCTAATATGCTGATTTGTTGCTCACAAAACATTTCTTGTTATCAATGTTGAAATCAGTTGTGCGATCATGGTTTTATTTTTGTGCAAAACATGATGCATTGTTTTTCGGGAATTTTGATGAATATAAAGTTCAAAAGAACAGCATTTATATAAAATAGAAATCTTTTGTAACATTGTAAATGTTTTTACCATCACTTTTGATGATTATAAAAAAAAATCTTATTGACCCCAAACTTTCAAACCGTAATATTGGATCAAATTCATGCCTTTAGAAAGGTACCAGGGTTGACAGATTTACAATTTCATTTAACAGTACAAGCGTTGTGCTCAATGAAGAATAACACATTATCAGTTAAATGCTGATATTTACATCCATTAATATCCACTTAATTTTCCTATACAAAATCATTGTAACAGGGTTGACGTCGTAAGATTTTAACTGGAGAGGTTATTTTTGAAAGATTGGTGTTATTACAGTGTTAACCATTTATTTGATTTAATGTATGGGACAGTAAATTGCTTTAAAAGGGGAAATACAATAGGGTTGATGCACAACTTCATTCATTTTATGATTAATAAATTAGAGAGAATAAAGACAAAATGCTAGATTTATTTCAACGTTAAGTACTCCACATATGTACATGGGGGACACAAATGAAACCCATTTTGTAAAATAATAAATATTGTATCCCTAAGTCAGGATGATGGAGGACAGACTGTTAGAGCACTCAGAGGAGTGTAAAGATTCTCCTCAGCTGTTTACATACTATCAAGGTGATATCAACACTGCCGTGGATGAGCACTTCTTCCGTGCCCTGAACAAAGCCACCACACCAAAAGACCTCAGCACTAAAGCCAAGGAAAGCAATAGGACTCCCAAATCTGGTGTGTTAATGCCAGTAAATCTATCTATCAATCTATCTATCTATATCAATCAATCATCTAAATATATGCTTTTCTTATCCCAGATGCCCGCCTATCATCATCATCACCATGGGCTTTTCCTGGTCTAACATCTAAGTACACACACTCTTCTGGCTCCTCAAAGTTGACCCAATTGACATCCATGGACGCCACATCTCAATCCCAGGGAGTTATCGTGAATCCCTCAGGACTATCATCCTCATCCTCCCTCTGGCCCTGTCCACCCAGACAGAGCACAGCCTTTGAACTGCCTCAAATACTCTACCAACCGCCCATGGCTGCTGAGGGCAGCGGCAGCTCTTACCTGAATCTGTTACAAATGGATCGCCCAACAGGGGGCAACATGATCTCGCCCTTCTCAAAATCAGAGACCAGACCAGAGTGGAATTCTGGGACGGCCTTTAAAGATGTGTCTGGAAGCAGGATCGGCCTAGATTCAGGTACTGCAACTTATGCCATTGCTAACAGTTCGTTCACAGATGCATCTAATGCAAGGGTATACATTGTAAAGTAAGGGATAATGAAAAGTCTGCCGTTCTTGATCGCAAAATAAACTAAGACAGATGATTAGATCAGCCTTTATAACCCTGAAGTATGGGGTTCCAGGGGTTTGTTGTGTGATAATGCAATGCTAAATGTACATTATCGGTGTTAAATGGCTACTCACCAAAAATTAATAAATAGGCCTGCCTACATAGGCACGAAATATTGATTTCTTTTTTAATGAATTTTTGCAGTACTGTAAATGATTTATCTGTGCACTTCATTATTTGTTTTTTAAATCCATGTACTCTCATTGTGCAATTACTCTTAATTGTGCATTTTCCCTGTAAAAATAAACAATAAAGTAAAGTAAAGATCCCTGTTCACACGGATCTGTGAAAGCGACTAAAAATGCTGTATATGTATGCCAGGCCAGTAGTTGGCGATGTCACTTTGTATAGAAACACTAAACACCTATATACTGAACACCTAAAAGGCATGCGCATGACATCACCGTTTTCACAAATTTGTGTTTTTGTAGTTTACACGTAAAAGATAACTGTATCGTTTTCAAAAACTTGGACTTTGAAACCCGTTTTCAAAAGTTTGTGTTTTCAGGACCCAAAACGCTGTTGTCGTGTAAATGAATGGCCAAAACGCACACAAAAAAAAAAACAGTTTTTAGTTGAAAACTGTAGTGTAAACGGCCCATTAGAGTTTCAGAATGGGTTTCAAAGTGCAAGTTTTTAAAAACAATTCAGTTATCGTCTCTGTGTAAACTACAAAAATGCGTATTTGCGAAAACGGTGACATCATGCACATTTATATTGTGTTCAGTCAGTAGGTGCATTAGGTGCATAGTGTTTCTTTACAGAGTGACATCGCCAACTACTGGCCTGGCATACATAATACAGCATTGTTCGTCGTTTTCACGGATCCGTGTGAAAGAGGATAGTTTTGACAATGTTGTTGTCTGTATGCGAAGGATGCAAAGGAAAAACCTTTCCATTTTTATACATAGTTGTTGTGTAAACGTGCCCTTAGCCTCTGCCATGATGTTCGTATTGATATGTTGGTGTGACATGTGAGGTACTGCCGTAAATCAATCCCCCCGTTTCACAGAATTTTGTACCCTCTCACCAGACTTTTGGGGGATAGCGTGGGAAAGAAGTCAGTGTACCATAAGAATGATTTTGAAACTGATATATATTTATGAAAAATGTATAGTTGCTTTAAATGTGATTGTCACTTCTGAATCTCTGAGTAGCTTCTTTGGATAAGTAATTACTTATTCTAATTTCATGACTGTTAAAAAATTATGTTCTATATATTACACATACTGTATTATGTATGCCAGGCCAGTAGTTGGCGATGTTCCTTTGTAAAGAAACACTATTGCCAGCTATATAGTAGGGATTTATGCATATTCGGATGCAGCTTAACATGCAGTGCATTTGTTTACTCTGTCTGTTTATGTAGATAGATTATTTGTATTATTTTGTGTTTTTCAGGTGTGCCTGTCTCAGAAATCAATAAGGATTTGTACTGGTATTGAAGAAGAGATTTCTGGCTTTACAGTATGACGAAAATACATTTTCAGCATAAGTCTGCCTGTGTTTACATTATTATGTAAGCTTAAAAATGCTTTTGGACATTCGGTAAAGTGACTCGAACCATTCTATTCATGGTGTCAGACATTCCTCAGAGATGAATGGCAGTTAATTGCTTCTTTTAGCCGTGAGCATGTGAATACGCTTATAATTGGATACAAGTGAGAAAACCTGATTGGAAATAGTTCACTTCTCTTAGCTAGATGAATGAGTAAGTAAAGTCTATTTATATGATTTGTAATACAATCATAGTTTTACTAAACTTTCTTTTTGTATTATATGCTGTTTTGAAAGTTCATATTTTTACTGTAAGCTGTAAAAAACTGTTGTCATCAGACAAAAAAATATATATATTTAATATAGTTACTTTTCTCTCTGAAAAGTTCCTCATACTTTCGGGGACCCTTCAAAACTTCATGTACAATTGTTTCAACTCTTTAGAGCAGGTCACACAGAAAGCAAATCATAGTTCATGCAATGCTGAATGTGACATGAGCAAACCAAAAATAAATTTCCTCTAAATTGTTCAAATGTTCTTGAATTTCATCTTTACAAACCTGTTTTCTTAAAACCGTTTCACACTTTTTTTTCCCTCAGGCAATGATGTATTTCCCTGCCACAGTCCCTCACTTTTGATATATGAGTATGACAAAACAGCTAAAGGCTTTTTTGATGAATTTCCTCAAATATTTCCAAGAATAGTATACAGTAGTCTATTTTCAGAATGATTAGACATGTGACCCTTTGTTTAATAAATCCCACATAAATATAGTCCTTTTGTATCTACTTTACACATTTACATACTTTTTAAACAAGACGTTTGATTTTTTTTCAAACAGAATTATGAATGATTAAAATTTTTTGACAGTCTGTTGTATATTAGTAAATTAGAGTTTTTTAAAGGCAATTTACTGATTTTCAAAGTCAACTGCATTCTGTCTCTCCTGTTTAAAGCATTGATTTGCAGTGTAATAAAGACTCAAGGCCACCCACACATCTTTGAGAGCTCACGTGCTGCTGTTTCAGTTGGTCCAGAAGTGGGAGACAATGTCTGCTGAGCAAAGGTGCCAATGGGGGATTCGTCTTCCACTCATTCATAAATATTCCACAGCTTCAGCAGGAGAGGGCTGCAGTGCTCTCTGCTCTGCGTGTATTCAGGGGATGTGGGGTATGGACATGCACGAGGACAGCCTTTCACGCTCACTTACTCCCACATCTCTGTAAAACTGCAATTACTGCTAATAACACATTTGGAGACTGGAGAACAGAGTCATTCATTTGCCTGTCCACAAAACTTAAAGGGGCATAACTATAGAGAGCCACTGAATGCAACTTTGCTAATTTTTTTACAAAAATTAGAGCAAAATGATAAATAATTTATCTTAGGTTAGCATATTAATAGCTTTGAACATACTAGCAAACATACTAGATACTATAGAGGCAATTTTTATTCTCATAGTGTGACAATATCGTCAAAAAAATGTGTGTTCAATGAGTATATGCTTCTTTTTTTTTCTGAGCAACAATGGTGGAAATGTTCAATAGATTATTTTGTAACCAAGACTTTAAGATATGTGACTATACATAAATATAAAATCATTAAGAAATATTCACTACTGTAAAATTTAACTCTATGGTTTGAGAATGAGAATCGTTATAACTGAAGGCTTTTTAACTCTCTTGGGTTCAATCAGTGGTTTATAACCCCAACATGGGATTATTATAAAAAAATTTACAATGAGTGCACTATATTCTTGCTTCGTGTGCTTTTCTCTTTCCCATCATCCTCTCACATCCCCAGAGTGTGTTCATGAATGAGAAAATACAATTTGAGATGTTCTCAAAGCATTTACCCTATCAATAAAGATTTAAATGAACACTAAATTAATTATCTTATCATTTGATTTAACTGTTAGCAGTAATCTCAACCATGCTATAGGAAGCTTAGTTGTTGTTTTTTAGAAAGCATGCAACATTTGTAACCCATTTTACTAGCATAATGTGACGTAAGTACAAATGAAACAGGATTCAATCTGCAGGCCAGAATGTAAATTTAAGCAATGGAAATTAGATTTAGAAAGTAAATTAGTTTAAAAAAATGTGGAAAGCAATGCTCATCTCACAGCAAAAATGGGTACATTATAGTGGACCAGATGGTGAACTTTTCATTTCGACATGCTCACTATTCGATTATTGATGCCTTGGCACATTTTAAGTTCTCTCCCATCTGCCCTAATTTTCCTGCTCTCTTATGAAATAAATAAATCAGGCTGATGCCTAACCAAGAGGACAACAGGGGCACATTAAATCTAAATCTGTCATGTATTCAACACATTTTAGAAACAACCGAGAAAAACTGCAGACTAATTTTGTTGCAGTTTACTGAATTACAGACTGACTGTTAAACTGTTTAATTCAGGAAATGACCAGCGCAGTTAAAATAGTTTTTCTTCTAATTAATGGACTATGAAACTAAATATCCCAATGACTAGATAATGTCTGAAACCTTTAGAGATGCGAGACATTCTCATACAGTATGTCAGTCCTTATTAATAGTTCCCTTTTTAGACAGAAGACCCTAGACCTATATAGGTAGTCCATGCACGGGTATTGTGGCAAGCCATGTTTACCTTTATTTCTTTAAACTAACTAGAATATTTTTATACTACTAGTATTTATTTTTTAAATAATTTATAAAATGCAGTAGTAAATTGTGTATTTTTCAGTTTCACCAAATAAAACAAGATATTCCATCTTACCAGTATCTACTCCAAATGAATAGCTTATGTTCAATATTCACACTGCAGGTATTTATGACACTAATATATATCCCATTTGTTACTAGTCACATTTCTTATCTCACTAATTACATTTGCCTTTTTACTTGTTATGTGTAATGATTGAATGGCGACCTATAATTCAACTGCAAATCTTACTACACTGTTATGTAAAAATACTACAAAAAAGTATGTAAAAATAGGGCACAGTGTAGGCTAGGCCTATATAAATATGAAGGATTTTTTTTTTTTTTTTAAATCAAGTGTTTTACCTGTATCTTGCATTACGCATTTCAGTGTTGTGTTTTTCTGTATAATGTCGGGATAATGTCCTGGCAGAAAATTAGGCCTACCACGCTACATTTTCCGTTTCTATTTTTTTACAGTGTAGAATTTAATAGTGAAATTCAACAATAAAAGGCCTGGTCACCACTGGATTTCTTACCAATAATTAAAAATATATAGTAGAGACAAAAAAAAAAAAAAAAAAAGTATTCGTTTTAAGGAATAAATGGCTTGCCATAGACTACTTTGAGGATACGCGCGCTTGAGTGGCGTTTATGCTGATAGCTGATAGAGATTAAAGACGGGAGGGTCGCGTTCTTCTCCTGAGGAGGGGGGCACTAGAGAGGCGATAATGAACGGGAGCTGTGGGTCTACGGGGTATTTAAACAGCCTGAGAGTGCAACTAACTTTCCCATTGTCAAACTTCTCCATTCCAGCATACAGGTGTGCTCTATTCAGTCTATTATTATGGTTACTGCCCGCTATTGTATGTTCCTCAGAGAGTCCTCAGAGAACGGCAGCCAGTTGGACACACCGACTCCAGATCAGCCCGGATTCAGCCGCACGGGACACACTGTAGTGGCAGTGTGTTTGGGAATAATCTTCGTTTTCGGTTTCCTAAATAACTTTCTTGTTCTTTTGGTCTTCGCCCGATTTCATGTCCTGAGGACTCCTATCAATCTGATACTGCTGAACATCTGTGTGAGCGACATGCTTGTTTGTATTTTTGGCACACCTTTAAGTTTCGCCGCGTCTGTAAACGGCCGGTGGCTGACGGGAGTTCACGGCTGCAGGTGGTATGGTTTTGCCAATACAATGTTCGGTAAGACTGAGATTTAATTAACTAATATATTCTACATTCTACTGATAATAAAAAAAAAATCGTAGTGATTATCCTATCTATAACTGCACGCAGGGGCGGATCTAGAAAAATATCTATGGGGTGGCAGGAATTTTTGAGGGGTGGCAAGTTGCAACATATGGCAGACGTATACTGAATTTAATCACAGTTAAAATGGCCATAACTTTTAATTCGTTGCTGCCAATAGGGATGGGTAGGCTATCGTTCAGGTTTTAACGGTATTACTAGGCTACTCTTACCGATACTCCTTATTGATCCGGTACTTTAACGGTATTCTTATCGGTTCTTTTTGTTATATTAAAAAAAGGGAAAAAAATAATTTAGAATACAATTAATATTGCTTTATATTTTGAAATGTAAAATAAATATCTATAGCAAAAGAAAAAGCAATGCTTTAACAAAACAAATAAAACATGTAGGCTATGTTATGCAGAAGGGTGCAGGCTTTTGTGTTTTATATTCAGAAGACATAGGACACCAAAAGCAAAGTACAAACACATGGTCAAACAAAAAAAAGTATACAATTAAACAAATATACAAATTATATACCCAGTGCTTTAATTTCAGTAATGTCTACTGACATTACTGTTCAGGATATACATTAATATGGGCTAAAAATACATCTAATAAAGGTTTAAAATAACACTATAGTTTATCATAGATAGATTAAAGCTTATATCATTCAAGAGCTGCGACTGTTTTTCTCTTTGCCTTTTGTTGTTTGATTCACATTAATGGAGCAATCGTCAGCAGGTTTATTAGACTGCTGCCTCTTTAAGACCAAATGCAGATCTAATCATTATTACGCATCATATTTTCTCCCAACTATTAACGCCCATTTAAGACATAAACTGTATTTAAGTGAATAATCTGTTTAAGTGAATCTCCAAGACAGCCATTTTGACATATTTGATCGTTTAGATGTGCGCACGAAGCCCAAAATATACGTTGCTTGTCTCGTTGCGGTGTGTTTCGGAGCGCGTGCCGCATTTGGAACAGCGTCTATTGCGTCAATTTTGGCACTTTTAATAGCCTTTTATTATCAAACGCGTCCCCCAGTTTAGCAACAATATAGACTACATTTTACAACAATCACCGATCATGCAGATTCTGACGTTACGTTTGGGTTTTAGGGAGAAATGACAGCGCGCTGTGAAGTTGCGCTAGACAGAATGCAGCTGCAGTTTTTAATGGTTATACCTCAAATATCTTCTTTTTTTTATAATCATTGGAAGCCAAAATCTAAATCTAAAATAAAAGTCAATATAACAGCAGGAGAACAATTATGTCACATAACCTTACATTTACCTCAGGAAAGCCATTTAACGACCATAGCATGTTAATTGAATAGAAAAAAATTAGAGAGGAGATTTTGCTGAGCACTATATTACATAGGCTATTTGTTATATTTTTACTTATGTCATTAAATAATTGTTATTATAACAAAAACTGCATTATATTTAATTTAATGTTATTTTTAACCTTTAATAATACCAGCAGATTGGGCCCTCTATGTGAGATTATTTTTTTAAATAAAATTTAAAATAAACATGTATCCAAATTAGTCAATATTGAATCAAAATCGGAATCAAATCACAAGAATGGAATTGAAATCTTGAAATTTTTGTCAAGCAATAATAAAAACTGTATCCCATACCAGTCATTGTACAATGTAAACATTGTAACATGTTGTCACTAAACTTCATAAAATTCTATTTAGTTACCAAATGTTTTGACAATCACAATTACACAATTCACTCCAAGCTAAACTCAAAAGTTGGTCAGTCAGATTGGTTAATTATTACAAATAATTGGTTAATTGGAGTTTGCATCATTGATTGTTGTTATATTATCCTGTTTATTATAATGTGAAGTTGTTTTAAAACCATATTTTATTAAATTTATGTATATATATTAAAGGAATGAGCCTCCCTTCACCCAAAAATGTAAAATTCTGTCATCATTTACTCACCCTAAAGTTGTTCCAAACCTCTATAAATGTCTCTCTTCTGCTGAACAAAGAAATGTATACAGGTTTGAAACAACATGAGGGTGAGTAAATTATATGAGACAGAATTTTCATTTTTGGGTGAACTATTCCTTTAAGGTGTCTTGACATGATTCGTCTATGTGTTTTTAATCCACTACAAAGAACCACTTCATAAGAGTCATTCGTTCGGGGATCAGATTACACTGATCGTGCTGTATATTTGGGTAAATGTTTTCTGTTCTGTTGTGAGATGTATAGATTTGTACATGGTTTAATAAAAGTTCAAAAAGAGAATTTGGCAGCAACTATGGTTATCAAGGTAAATTAAGGTAAAATAAACATTTAGTTGATAATCATATAGGCCTAATTGATTTGTCTCTTTATCCAACATCAACAGGTATTGTTTCACTGGTATCCCTCGCTGTACTGTCATACGAGCGTTACAGTACCATCCTCTGCTGCACAAAAGTGGATGTGTCTGACTATAGGAAGGCCTGGCTCTTCATCACAGGCTGCTGGCTGTACTCTCTCGCTTGGACATCGCCACCACTCTTCGGATGGAGCAGTTATGGTCCTGAGGGTCCCGGCACCATCTGTTCAGTCCAGTGGAACCATCGCTCCCCAGAAACGACTTCTTACGTCATCTGCCTCTTTGTCTTTTGCCTGCTCCTGCCTCTTCTTCTCATGGTCTACTGCTACGGGAAGATCCTCATTGCCATTCATGGGGTGAGGGAAGAGTGAAAGTGGAAAAGGTTTAAAGAGAGAGAGTGGGAGTGGAAGCAGTGATTTTGATAAAGAGCTCTCTTCAAATAAGACTTATCGATCTTTCTAGCCAAATGTTTGTTCATAAATTAAGCATTTTTCATGCTACTGTCCAGAACCAAAATCATCCAAAAATAAAACAATTGTGTCATCATTGACTTGCCCTCATGTCATTCCAAACCCACAAGACTTTTTAAATGAAATCTGAGAAGTTTCTGTCCCTCCAATGAAAGTCTACATAACCAAAACCTAAAAGATCCAAAATGGAAAGGAGTCGTAAAATAAATCAATTTAAATTGAATGGTTTAATCAAAGTCTTGTGAGGAGATATTATTGCTTTATATGATGAACAGATTTAATTTAGGCTTCTATTCAAATATAAACACACTTACATAGAGTGCATCACACATTGTAAACAGGAGCTTGTGCCTGTGTCATGTGAAAAGCCTAAATTAAATCTGTTCATCATATAAAGTGATCATATATCTTCACAACACTTGGATTAAACCACTTGATTCATATAGATTTATTTTGCGATGCCTTTATGAACTTTTTTGGATCTTTTAAGTTTTGGTTACCTTTCAATGGTGGGACAGAAACCTCTCTCTTAATTTGTGTTTCGAGGATTAACCAAAGGCTTATGGGTTTGGAATGACATGAGGGTTAGTATATGATGTCAGAATTCTCATTTTTGGGTGAACTATCCCTTTAAATGGCTATGCACAGCTGGATCAGATTTGAGCATTTTAGCAAATTCTTGTAGGCCTTAAAGCAGGGCTCAGTAGTTTCGGGATTTCTTCGCTGTATTCACGCTTTTTGCTTGCAGGTTTCTCTCTAGAGCTCCCCCCACAGCTTCGGAATAGATATTTGACAACACTGTTGTAAAAACTCATTGGCGATTCTCAGACGCCAGAGGCTAGTAGATCAACGACATCAAAGTAGATGGGTAGAAGTAGATTCTTTAAAACGTCTTCTTCATTCGGGTTCGAACAGCGTGAGGGAGCGCAATAATGACAGCATTTTAGCAGATTTCTTTTGGCCTTAAAGCAATTGTTTACATCGCGAGACCTGATATCACGCGATACTTCCTGACGCGGCGGCCGGCGGCCCGCCGGCTCAAAGTTGCAAGTGCGGATTCTCCACTCACGGGCACCAGGGGGGTGCGAAACGACCACCATTCAACCCGAAATAAGTAATATAACCATTCCAATGACTCCGAAGCTGTTCAGTTAAGGTAAAAAAGTTACTTAGTTCACCTTTAAACGTACAGTATGGGATTTTTTCTCCACTAGGGGTCGCTAACGTATTTACAATAACAAAGGCGTAGTTTGATGATGCAACATTTGCTAAGAATTATGGATCTTGTCGTCAACGTCAAGCCGACCGATCTAATAATGTTTATGGATGACTGAATACATCAATGCTTTTATCATGACTGTGATATGAAGCAGTTCGGGATTGCTAAGAGACAGCTGTCAGCTCCAAACGCGACGCGAGTCCTGCGGATATAAAAGGAATATGGACATTTCATTCTACCGAACTACACGCAGAATTACTACTCACAGGTCAGTTTATTAGACAAATTAAACTTGTGAGGTAACGCAGCGCTGTTTCACTTGGTCTAACATTACACTATCACACTAAACTGCATTTGAATGTGTTGAAATGTATGTGTTAGTCTGTCTGTATGAGACTAGCAGTAAACTAGATCAACATTAGAATAACATACAGATCATATTCTGACATTTTATCATTGTTGAACTATATAACATTGATTAGTTTTATGTAAATGTGCTCACCTGTTTAATAAAGTACATGTAGGAGCGGTCGAAGTCTCGGACGTGGAGCTCTCGTTTATATACTGTCTATGGGAGCTCTCGGCATCTCGAAAACACCGCGCTGATATTGATTCTCGTTTTAGTTCTCCTTTTTTATCCAAAGTCTGCTTGCCATGGTCCATATTTGAACGAAACAACAACAGCGTGCAGATAGACATTGCGAACTACAGTGGTCCACGTCTGTTGTCTTGGTTACTATCAGAGGGCTCTGGTTCATAACTCTGGTTACCATGGCAGCACGAGCGGAAACCAGGGACAACGCGGATATGACGCCATTGACTGCGACAAAACGGAAATAAAGAAACGTCCCGTGTCTTCGAATTAAATTAAAATTTCTCCTGGTTTGAAAGTTGTTGGAAACAGTCGGGATAATGTAAGTACACAACTAAAAAAAAATATATAACATAGATATAGTGATTTTTGCTATTTTTAAAGCAAAGAAGTTACATATTGTGCCTTTAACAAATGCAAAAAAAAAACAAATATTTGTGAATCAAAACATAAAAAATAAAATGCTTTAAATTCCGTCAAACATTCTGGGTCATAGACACCATGTGGTGTTTCAAACCAGACGCAAATGTACAGCTTGATACTGTTGTTCTTGAAAAGCAAACCTCAAAGCATGTCTTCTCACCCCACAGGTTGCTAAGATCAATCAGACAGCTGCGCAGAGGAGGGAAACACACGTGCTGGTGATGGTGGTTTCCATGGTGTCCTGTTACCTGCTCTGTTGGATGCCGTATGGGGTCATGGCATTGCTTGGCACATTCAGCGTTGGCATTGTCAGCCCCACAGCCAGCGTCGTGTCGTCCATACTAGCAAAGAGCAGCACTGTTTTGAATCCCATCGTCTACGTTCTGTTCAATAATCAGGTATGTGCCTCTTATAGGTGTATTTGTTTCCTCATTATCCTTATAGACTTGTATTACCATCAATTCTGAATTCATTGCCAGTTCTACAGGTGCTTTATAGCTTTAGTAAGATGCGGTCCAGAGCCTCCAGCCCATCTCACCCTTCACACTGAAGAAGGTGGTGCTCAACAGGACTGCATCCCTATGGGGTCATATGGTGTTACTTCTCCACCTGATAGCCCAGACAAGTTTGGGACCCCCACAATGACCCAAAGGGCTTCACTACAGAGAGGTAATAAGACTTTGGTTCGTGTGGTGCAATGTTCTCCCTGAAAGTGCTGGATATGAAAGCACTATCCATGCAAAACCATATTAAGAGACAGGAAATAACATTGTGTGCATTTTTACTGCCATATACATAACTCAATGTGTGTTTTATAAGAAATATATTATATCAAAGTTTTGTTTTTGTGCAATGATGATATTATTTAATTTGTTTAAAGGACAAGTTCGGTATTTTACCCTTAAAGCCCTGTTTACAGATCGTTTCTGATGAAATACAACGGTTAAGATTAAACTTTGGACACATGCTGCTGTCCCGAGAATTTTAGGTTTCTTTCGCTTTCCCCCCCACCTACAGAATGGCAGCCTATGGGCACTGGAACAATCCTTCCAAAAAAACGCATTAAACTTTCGTTTACAAAGATGTGAAACTCACCGAGTGGTCAGGGGTGTTCACTGATATGCTCACACAAAAATCGCTCCAAAAGATGCTTTCCAACAGGTTTTATCGTAGTTTTTGTCCAAGTTTTTTGTCCAATCAGTGAACACCCCTGACCACTCGGTGAGTTTCACGTCTTTGTAAACGAAAGTTTAATGCGTTTTTGGAAGGATTGTTCCAGTGCCCATAGGCTGCCATTCTGTAGGTGGGGGGGAGAAGCGAAAGAAACCTAAAATTCTCGGGACAGCAGCATGTGTCCAAATTTTAATCTTAACCGTTCTATTTCATCAGAAACGATCTGTAAACAGGGCTTTAAGTGTAAAATACCGAACTTGTCCTTTAAATTTCTTGTAAATGTTGCATGAAAGTATTGCCACCAGGTGTCAGTATTTGTTCAAACGTGAAACAATGTAACTTGGGCTTGGCAGCATCTAAATGTCATGCCTATGGTGTGCAAAGGTATGAAAAAAATAGAAGTATTAGGATCTTTCGTTCATACTATCTGAATCTTCGAGTATATTGTTTTTGTCAAGAGTCGGTCAACTAACCCACTTACCTATTTAATACAAGGATTGTGACTATAATCCAAGTAGTACCCATAATGTTACACCAGAGATGTTTTTCTCACAGAATTCAACAGAGTATTTTAACTTGGCAAATGACTTTAATTAGGTCTGAATATTTAATTTTATGTTCCATTGCTTTTAGTGATCACATATCTTCAACTTCTCAGTTTTTAAAGGGATCCTATTATGCTTTTCCACTTTTTCAACTTTAGCTATTGTGTAATGTTGCTGTTAGAGCATAAAAAAGTCCACCCCAAAGGGAGATATTTTATTTAACAGAATCCACTTTTCAAGAACTACAACGAACGGCTCGTTTGGACTACAATGCGATTTTTTTTTCCGGATCTTATGAAGTCACAATGTTACTCATTTAAATAATCCACGCCCACGGAATACACAAAAAAGGGGGCGGAGGCCTGGCTGAGCTGATTAGAAACTATGAAGAGTGTTGCTGCCACTATGTCAATGAGATGCCTTTTTTACCCCACCCCGGTTCTAAAACACCTTTGTTTGGCCTTCTTCTTTTTTAACACTGTTCCTGAGCTTTATAACCCTAACATTTATCTCTGCGCTGCACATTTTATGGAGAACATGTTTTGCTTTTGTAAGCTCTTGGACTTGTAAGATGGTTCACTGCTCCTTAGGAAAATTAACTATGGTTTTGTTAACGATTAGGCTATTCTTTGTATTACCTTAGTTTTCCGACAAAAATCGTATCTATAATGCATAAGAAATGCCATATCCTTAATATTTACACTAGACTAGAGCAGAACTCGCAGTTATGGAGGGGCGGGACATTTCCTGAACAATCTGTGCCAATCACGACACACCTGAACAAAAGGTTAAATCAGTCAAGCTAATTAATTGATAATGTGAATTTCTAAGCCTCATGAACAATGATAATTGAGTCAGGTGTTCCAATCACATGCTCTTCCTGCCCTATGAAAGAGTTGGTTACCACTGAATTTTGTTAAAGTGAAATGTGGCATGACCTGAAGAGATTTCAGAAAACCACATAGGAATAATTGTACTGGCTCATTTGTCTGGAAAAGGTTACAAGAGGATGTCTGAAGACTTGGGGCTTCATCAGTCCCAATTGAAGCAGACTGATCACAAATAGAAAAAATTTAGCGCCAGTCGTGCCTTGGCTGTCCTTTCAAAGGTCAGCGTAAAGACATGTCAAAGGATTCTTTAAATGGCAATGTACCGAGAGAGAAATGTATAAATCTGCAGGCATTTGAATATAATTGTTCCAATTGTATAGCACATTGCCAGGATGTTTGTGATCTGAAACTTTAAAGAAAGTGGGTCATGCAACGTGTCTGTTCCTAAACAAAGGAATAAATCACCATCAGAGTTGGTCCAAACAGAGGAAATTCCATATATTAGAATGGTCAGGTCAGAGTCCTGACCTCAATCTCATTGATATTCTGTGGCATGATTTCTATTCAAGGCCATTTGAGGCATCCCAAAAATATTTATGATACAGCTTGTGTAGAGGAAAGGACCAAAATACCTCCTGTGCAGGTCAGCAATAGGACGAATTTGACAGCAATTGGGGTCCCAAAATGTACTACATATAAGTAATATTCACACAAAACCTTTGTGGCACTGTAAAATATTGTCAAATGACAGAATTTAATTAATATTGACTTAGATGGAAGCTATCGAGACTATTTTAAAAGGTTCAAACTGCTCGTCAGGATAGATGGTGCAGGTTCTATGATTAGCCTTGGCTGATTAAGTTCACAGGATATATGTGAGGAAGGCTTTCATTAATAGTGCTCCTGGTTCTCATCACAGAATGACTGGCTCTGAAATTGGCTTGTACCTGACAGAGATAGAACTGCACATCACACTCTCTAATTAGCCAGCAATCCAGTTGATGAGAAAAGATCTTCAGCTCTGAGAATGGCAAGTTGATCTGAAAAACCCATCAGTTCTGACAAGGTTTGGTGAACTTAACTGTATTGTTGTTGTTGTTGTTATAATTGACTTAATTGTATTATTGATCAAACGTATTAACTTAAAATCTCAGGGGCTACTTCAAGTAAATACATTAGATCAAAGAGGTTCAGCTGACAAAAAATTGCTGACAAATGATCAAATTCTGTGTGGGTCTCAGTTTTCAGTGACAGGTACATACCTAGTGGCTGATCTGTTTGTGCAATTCCACAAACCTGGATGACCTTCTGAATGTATATAAGCAGGAGGCTTTTTTTTAGATAGGAAAATAAAAAAATAAAAAAAGTAGTTGGGAGAATCAATGAACTATAAATAATTTACTGCCACTGTGAGAATAACATTGTAACGAGTAGCTGTAATGAAGCACACGAAAAAGGACAGAAATAGGCTTTAATAAATCCACAAGGAACACTCAGGAGATCATAGGAGAAAAGCGCATCCTTGCGCCATAAAAGTCCAGCTGAGGAGGGAATGAGGGGACTCTGGAGTAGGGTGCAGAGTAGGTGGAGAGCAGAAAACCAGGGAAAATGACAGAAGGAGAGACCAGGGTGGTGATAATGGTGGGAGGAGCCAGGGAGGAATCAGGAGAAGGAGTAGCCAGGTGGGGACCCAAAGTGCAGCCTGGATGATGGCCCATGGCGGAGTCGAGGGTGGGTGGAGTCTCGTCAGACGACTCCAGGGGGACAACTGACTGAGACGAGGCCGATGGAAGTAGAGTCCTGGGCACAGACGAAGAGCCAGCGAGACCGTGTGCAGCGGTGACAAGAGTCCGAGGTGGAGCCAGAGTGCCAGAGGACTGAGGCGGAGCTGGAGGGAAGGAGGAGCCAGATGGAGCCAAATGGGTGGAGGCCAGATTCAGCTCACCCTCCCCCATTCCCTCATACTCCACTAACTCCCACGGCAACACATGATGTTGCCGGCTCACGCAACTGGTCAGACATTTCATGAGGCTCGGGCTCCGGGGCGATGGTTGGCTTAGTCCTCGTTACTGGTGCTGGCTCGTGCACCTCTGTAGTTTCTAGATATGCAGTGGGGTGATGGTTGGCTGGGCTCTGGGTCCAGAGTGGGGCTGGTGATGTCTTCCGCTGGGCAGATGGTGAAAGCCGATCCATTATTCACCAGCGCCCACTCCACAATAGCGGCAAATCCTCCCGAGGACCGTTTCTTGGGAGGCGTGCCTTGGACCATTAGGCACGTCAAATCCAAAAATTCTCTTGTGTGGTCCTCCAGAGAATTGCGTGGTCCTCCTTCTGCTCCAGACATAGTAGTTGGACAGCAGGCAGGTTCATTTGTGAGGGGGAGAGGGAAAACAACCAGGGAAACTAACAATATAAGGGCGTTCTCGCACTGGTAGTTTAGTTCGGAATGGGGCACAGTTCGCATAAAAAATTGCTTATGTGAAAGCTGTCATGCGGACCCGGGTACTGAACCCCGAGACCTCCTGAAGGAGTTGGTCTGAGTTCAGCTGCACTCGAACTGTGGCGCGATTCGCGTGAATGTGAAAGCAACACGGACTCGGGTGCACACTTTTTCAGGAAGTAAAGTAACCTGCGCATGCGTTTTAGCCAATTACGATGTATTTAGTTAATTAAAACACACGTAAGGGATGATATTGTTGATGATTTACCTTGGATACGAGCTAGAGTGAGCCTGCATTGTATTGCAATCAGGGCACCAAATGAATGGCAAAATTAGGTGGTCCTAGGTTTTTCCCTAACATCTACTTTCAATACATCACAAAGCAGTCGGTGTATTTGCCATAATTAAATCCATAATGTGAGTAATTTGTGTATTATATCAAATTATATCCTCTGTATTCATCTCTGGTCATCATTATCCCGACGCAAATCTCATGAACCTCATTGTCATTAATTATACAGGGCAAGGCAAAGGTTCACATGCATGATTACCGATAGACATTAATTTGGCCTGTCATGTCAGATAATCTATGGCAGTATTTCAATCTCAGCACAGTGGTAAACACGGCTTCGGCAGAAAAATGATGCATGGACCTCTTATAATTACAAACCGCAACCCTGTGGTTTAATGAATAGGAGGTTCCTGTCTATATTTCTTTAAAAGGCTTTTGCATTCTCCCATTTGTATTCATGTTCAACTGCTTTCCATTTGATCTCTAGTTCACTCTGTTCCAATTTCGATAGAATGACATCATCAAATCAAATGGCATCATCAAGCTGTCACTTTTGCTCTAGAGATCAGTCTTATCCTTGAAATCAGACTGTTTTCTGATCGATCAGGTGAAATGAGAGCTCATACACACATCGGCGCTCAAACCTTGAGCCCAACACCGAGTCCGAGAAATCTATAAATCACTGTCAGTCTTATGGAGGTGTCCTTGGATTCTATTTATGAAAGATATGGTGTTATTACACAGGCCTATGCAGTAAAAAGTGTTGTATGTGTGAATTATGTGTGCATGGGTGTTTGGTTTGCTTTTATCACTACAGATGTTGTGTTGATTCTCACTATTTTAAACAAGTTCGAGATCGTTACGTGAATCATTTTTACAAGAAGCGTTTCAAGCCTTAAGTAGGAAACCCATTAAAAGTGTCCCCATATTTAGATTTTTAACTGTTTTGGATATAGCCTATGGATATAAAAAAAAATTACAAGCAGTACAAAATGCGCAATAAAGAGCTGCTTCACTGCGTTGCATGACATTATTGCTAAAATATTATCTTGGAAAGTCATTATCAGGTCGTATACGATAATCTCCATTGTCAGACATTTACATTTATCAGTAGAACAAGTTTTTTGCTAGGGCACATCGGTATTTCACTGGGGCTCATGCATGACACAATTTTAGTGGCATATGCCACTAAACAAAATGGCATGTTCTAATGTTTTTTTGTGCATAAGATGCCATGCCATTTAATGTTATTTCTGCTACTGACTCATTAAGAAGAAACCAGTTCAAAGGAGCCGTTTGAATCAGACAGCGTGGCTTGCGCTATGTTCATTGTGGTGTGCTAGAAGTACTCACATACTCTTCTCTTCTCTGATTACTTGTTTACTGGTGCAAGGGCAAGACAACAAGACATCATTCACTTGAGATCACTGCAGAAGCAAACAACCATCCAACAATCCAACCATCCAATCAATTCCCGATGGACAAAATAAAGTCTCGCCCTACATTTTTCTCATGTGTGAAGCCACTTCATAACAATAAGGAAGAAAAGACTATTGCAACGTCTGTTTCATGTCTACTTTAAACCCTGTATGGACCCAGATAGAGTATTCCCAACTGTTTAGATATTAAATTGTCACAAAATATTGTTGTCATATTTGCACTGATAGTCCACTGTAAGCTTTTTTTCACCTTGGGAAAAAAAGATTCTGGCGACGGGGCTACATTGAGGTGTCTTCCACCATATGTGCATGATTGTATGTATGCGTGTATAAATCCCAAGAGAAGAGTTTGAGACAAGAAGCTGTACATTGCCAAGCTTTTAAAGTGCCCCTATTATGGATTTTTGAAAATTACCTTTCATGTAGTGTGTAACACAGCTCTAAGTGAATGAAAACATCCTGCAAGTTTTAAATCTGAAAGTGCACCATATATAGTTATTGTCTTTCAAAAGTAAGAGTCAACCCTGAGTCAATGAAATGAATCATTTTTCAAACGAGTCATAAGCCGTTTCATTGTGAAGTCAAGACGGCATACTGCCCGCCCACTTATTGCGTGCGCAGACACCAGGGAAAACTTGAACCTCAAACACTGCAGCTGATTTGTGGATACTGGATAGCATCATGTCGAGAAGACGCTGTGCTCTACAATGTGACGGTAAAGCCAGTGTTTTTCACTGCCCAAGGACGAGCATGTTCATCTTTACAAAGATACCACAGCAATATAATCCTCAATATATAAACAAAACTCTTGCTGTGTTCCCTTTATTTTACTGACTACTGCTTCTCAAATCTCGGAGTTCAATGCAGGATTTGCAAACCGCTTGCTCTTGAAAGATGGTGTACAAAATGATTAGTTTTGAGTTGTATATTGTGTAGGTCTCCTGCTAACTGGCTAACTCACGTTATCACTGTCTTACTGAAATACTTCTGCTAATCAGCTGTGGGCCACTATTACCTAAAATTGTGTCTATTAATGCAGATTGTCTGTCGCTCTCACTACTTTGAGGAAAGATTAAGCATGGAGCAAGATTTGTTTTTCCAACGTTTATGTTAACGTTACATCAGTCATTCACGTTATAGCTCGGCTAATATAAGCACTGTTACTGATACAGTTTCCACATGTTCACCGCAATAAATTAGAAAAATACTAATAAATATGTAACTTACAAGTAAAATTATCGGTTTGTTGATGGACATGCACTTGTTAATGCTGATGGTGAGGAACTACAGTTGCAACATCTCATAATCATGTACCTCAAACTGAGTAACGTCCTGCTCGAGTTGTCCTTGTGATGGAGGTTCGGGTTGAAGAACTAGTTCTTTCAAAGATTCATCATTGCACTCCCACTCGATTGATATGGTAAAATCGACGTCATTGTTCGTTACTGTGTTTAGTTTGTGGGTAGGAAGCCTCAGGACAGCTGACGTTGTTATGGCAATGGGCGTTTTTGTTTTCGACGCGCTGTACACAGTAGACCAATCACAACAGACTGAGCTGTCTGGCCAATCAGAGCAGAGTAACTCGCGGAAAGGAGGGATTTAGAGAGATTGATTCATCTGACGAGTCGTTTGAGAGTCTTTGAAAATGTGATGTGCAAATGTATTTTATGAGAAAATGAAACAGTTTTTTGAACTTGTAGGAGACTCCAAAACAACATTAGGAAACTTTAAATAGCATAATAGGGGCACTTTAAAAGATGCATATAGCAAACCCACAAACAATGCAAGGTTTGAATTTTTTTTTTTTTTTTTTTTTTTTTTACAGAGCATACATGCATTTTTAACCTGCTCTCTCCATTTATACGATAGAAGCCCTAAGCTTTCAGATTCTCCTGATGGCCTGACTCAAAGCTTTTATGACACAGAATCAAATATGACTATATTGGATCTAAAACGTAGATGCACTCATTCATCAGCAAAAAAGTTATAGGCTATATATATATATATTCTTTTTTTATATATTTTATATATGTATATGTGTGTGTGTGTGTGTATGGGTTTTAAAGAGTCCCATAACCTTTAGAAAGCCAATCCTCCCTGGTTCCATGGCAACCAGTGATGATACAGGCTGTCAGCCCCACCTTTCTTCTGCACTCCATCAACATCAGAGTACTTGCAGCACACACACACCAAAACAGATGGGAACTTCACGCTTAAATCTGCTCCACTGCTCTACTGTAAATATAAACACAACACAGACCTGCAACTATACTTTCTAGTATCTGCAGGTTTGGCAGTATTATGTAAGAAGTCCGTAGAACTTGATATTTCCCACAGTATAGCCGATAAAATTATTTATGCTCACTGAGCCGTGCCTTTCATTTATAGAGTCCAGGTTGACTGTGGTAGAGTTAGAGTGACCATGCATGACTGCACAAAGCTGGGGCTGCTCAGCCATACATGCAGTTCAGCCTAGACTCACCTTTGTCTGGTGTCTCTCCGTTCATTATTTGCATACTGGTGCAGCACCGAGCACAATTTCCTGAGTGCTGCTCTCGGAATCAGATTTTAAAACGGCAGATCAGCACTGAGCTGTCCATCATAACTTTACTCCTCCATCTCATTTCCTTTCATCAGTATCTACACATCTATCCATCCCACATCACTCTTCCATATCAGTCAGTTTGTGCTTCTCGTTCAGGCACCATCTGGCTACCAATTAGGTGATGTCACATCCTCTCCACCACATGTAATGCTATTTTAATCATAAGACTGTTAATGAATGTAAAGTCTTTAGCACCTTTCCCAGGGGCAAATAATCCCATCTCACTGGGTTTATTGGGAACGAAAGCCCAGTTCATTCAAAATTCATTTCAGGTTATGAAATATTAAGGTAGGACTTGATGGCCTTAGTGATGATGTAACCATCCCAGATTCGCCCAAGGAGCTTATTGAGGCACATTATGTATACTTGAAGTGACCGCCCTGTGTGCTTGAATGAGTGTATCAGTTTTCCTATATTTTGGAGTCAATGAATCACATTTGTTTTGATGGTTTTTTTTCCTTTAGTATATGACAGCCAAAAACAATTAAAGTTGAAGCTATTTTCTGTCATTTAATTTTCCTCTGCTGCTTTAAACTATTGGTCTGTCTCAAATGCTCGATTGCGTTTTAAACGTCTCGAAAACACAATCAAGCAAAGCCAATTTGCCTTCTTTATTTTCAGTGCTTTTCCATTAAAATGTCCCTATATAGGCCTACATTATTTAATGGTTTGATCATATTATTTGAATTAAATAGAGTTGAACTGGATGGCCATTTATAGTACATTAAACAACAGTAGGCTAGATGGTTTTCCAATGGCCTCCTCATAGGTTATCAAGGTTTCATTACACCACTCCAGTGAAGCAACGCACAACAAAATCAATTTCTTCATTCATGGCGACTTCATCAATATGAATTCATGAATATAAAAACAGGTAGAACTATCTACTTAAAAATCAAACTGTGCTTGCTGACCTGATGTTTATTCACAACTTATGGTTAAATTAAACCTATATATATACACCTATGGTTTAAATTCAGACTATTTATGCAGTGCAGTGCCAAAATGAACATTGAGTACATTCCTGAGGAGTTCTGAACGTCACAGTCTGCATATGTAAAGGGTGTGATTTTCACTGACAAACTGGTACATAACTACAAATTCATCATGTATAAAGCCACTTTTTGTCATTTGTCAGTTAATATTACTGATAACTTCAGCCCAGTATGTCAAATTACTTTAAGTAAATTATGTTATTATAAATGCAAACAATAATATACAGTCAGCCAGTCTTTATGATCTGCAGTGATTAGCCAATCAGAATCAAGTATTTCAGAGAGGTGTCTTATAATTGCACTTTTTGTATCATATGTTTAAAACTAAGGTCACCCTTGATCATTTGAACATTATTCAAGTCTGCAATGGGATATATTGGTCACATTCGAGGTAAGCAAAATATTAAGAGAATATATATATATATATATATATATACATACACACAGTGAGGAAAATAAGTATTTGAACACCCTGCTATTTTGCAAGTTCTCCCACTTAGAAATCATGGAGGGGTCTGAAATTGTCATCGTAGGTGCATGTCCACTGTGAGAGACATAATCTAAAAAAAAAAAATCCAGAAATCACAATGTATGATTTTTTAACTATTATTTGTATGATACAGCTGCAAATAAGTATTTGAACACCTGAGAAAATCAATGTTAATATTTGGTACAGTAGCTTTTGTTTGCAATTACAGAGGTCAAACATTTCCTGTAGTTTTTCACCAGGTTTGCACACACTGCAGGAGGGATTTTGGCTCACTCCTCCACACAGATCTTCTCTAGATCAGTCAGGTTTCTGGGCTGTCGCTGAGAAACACGGAGTTTGAGCTCCCTCCAAAGATTCTCTATTGGGTTTAGGTCTGGAGACTGGCTAGGCCACGCCAGAACCTTGATATGCTTCTTACAGAGCCACTCCTTGGTTATCCTGGCTGTGTGCTTCGGGTCATTGTCATGTTGGAAGACCCAGCCTCGACCCATCTTCAATGCTCTAACTGAGGGAAGGAAGTTGAAGTCGCAATACATGGCCCCGGTCATCCTCTCCTTAATACAGTGCAGTCGCCCTGTCCCATGTGCAGAAAAACACCCCCAAAGCATGATGCTACCACCCCCATGCTTCACAGTAGGGATGGTGTTCTTGGGATGGTACTCATCATTCTTCTTCCTCCAAACACGTTTAGTGGAATTATGACCAAAAAGTTCTATTTTGGTCTCATCTGACCACATGACTTTCTCCCATGACTCCTCTGGATCATCCAAATGGTCATTGGCAAACTTAAGATGGGCCTTGACATGTGCTGGTTTAAGCAGGGGAACCTTCCGTGCCATGCATGATTTCAAACCATGACGTCTTAGTGTATTACCAACAGTAACCTTGGAAACGGTGGTCCCAGCTCTTTTCAGGTCATTGACCAGCTCCTCCCGTGTAGTTCTGGGCTGATTTCTCACCTTTCTTAGGATCATTGAGACCCCACGAGGTGAGATCTTGCATGGAGCCCCAGTCCGAGGGAGATTGACAGTCTTGTTTAGCTTCTTCCATTTTCTAATGATTGCTCCAACAGTGGACCTTTTTTCACCAAGCTGCTTGGCAATTTCCCCGTAGCCCTTTCCAGCCTTGTGGAGGTGTACAATTTTGTCTCTAGTGTCTTTGGACAGCTCTTTGGTCTTGGCCATGTTAGTAGTTGGATTCTTACTGATTGTATGGGGTGGACAGGTGTCTTTAATTTAGGATAATAAATGGAGTGGAGGTGGACATTTTATAGGCAGACTAACAGGTCTTTGAGGGTCAGAATTCTAGCTGATAGACAGGTGTTCAAATACTTATTTGCAGCTGTATCATACAAATAAATAGTTTAAAAATCATATATTGTGATTTCTGGATTTTTTTTTTAGATTATGTCTCTCACAGTGGACATGCACCTACGATGACAATTTCAGACCCCTCCATGATTTCCAAGTTGGAGAACTTGCAAAATAGCAGGGTGTTCAAATATTTATTTTCCTCACTGTATATATATATATATATATATATATATATTCTTATTTTATTTAAGATTTTTGGGGTTATTATATCTGCCATAAAAGAGATACCTCTTTTGTTCCTAACTAATACATACACTCATCAACACAGATATCAGGTTTAGTATGCCAAGATAATTTGTATATATTTATTTTCTACTTAAATTTGTATTTCTTTCATTTTTTTATATTACATATTTAATGCATATTTCCATATTTATATTTCATTTCAGTATGAATATGCTTCATTCAAAGATTTCTGAGGATCTTTATATGTAAATGTTTTGCTTTTTAATGTCACAACATACAGTTACTCTTATATTTACTTTGTTAATATTGTTCTGAAGAAGAGTCACTTAACACCATAATCCTCTCCACTAATAAGCTGGTGTGTGGTGGGCATTCTGGCACAATATGGCTGCCGTCGCATCATCCAGGTGGATGCTGTACATTGGTGGTGGTTGAGGAGATTCCCCCCCTTCCATATGTAAAGCGCTATATAAATGTAACAAATTATTATTATTATTATGAAACGTCATGAGTGCTCTGAACATACAAAACATTTTATTCAGTGCAGCTTCTTAAATGTACAACATATAATAAACGTAGCAGTAGCAGGATAAAATGCACTTATATACATTTGTATTTTACTCCCATATCCATTAGAGCACATGGTTCCATATTGTAGTTAATATACATAGCTACACAACATGCAGCGTCCATTGTCCCCCATGCATTAAATATGCTTCATACACACATACATACATACATATAACAGAAGAGGATTTTGATCAAAATTATAACCAGGGGCTGCTTTCTGACCACTAAAGACAAGAAAGAAGAACTATAGGAATGAAGTTTCATACACAAGTTATTTCCTTATGCTGATTTAGCCCTGTTGAAGCAATGGAAGCTTCCTCTTACTTGGTTTTCATTACATTTTTGTTTAGCAAAAAGAGGAGTGGAAAAAAGCCTGCCCTGTTTTTACGTAACGGAAATCGACTACCGGGTTGATGTTAATCAATAATTTAAACATTTTCTGATTTGACACTTCTCCAAGATGCTGGGTTCTTAAATTAGAAGGGAAGTAAAGGAAGACATAAACAGACAAAAAAAAAAAGCATGGACGCACAGCGAGTAGCTTTTATCTATCCTGAATACATTTCCTCTAACTAAATGACATTCACTCCAGTGGTTTTCTCAACCAGCAGTCTGAGGGAGCTGAAATTACACAGATTGACTTACCATAATACAAAGAGACTAATGGCATCTTTGGTGTGCAGACAGACCGAACCCTAAATCTGTTTAATTTGCAGAATAACAATGTGTGTGGGGGGTGTGGGGGGGTGTGGGGGGGTGTGGGGGTGTGGGGGGGTGGGGGGGGGCTGATAAGACAGAAAAAGAGAAGAGAGGAGCAAACCGGCTTGTCTAAAAAGCTCACAACAATGAACCGCTGCCTCAAAAAAGCTGAGCTGAAATACTTGTATCATATGTCCAAAACCTTTGGGATTTCTGCCTCTATATACCGATAAATGGGTCGCACAAGCTGCTATTGTCATATTGTAGTTGACTCAGCACTATGGAGTTGGCATCCCTAGAAGAAATGGAGCAAAACACAAAAGTAGGTGTTCTAGAAGATTCTGCGACAACGCCACGGGGGAGAACCACAGCTCTTTATGCTACACACGGAAACAGGGATCGACCGCAAATGGAGGCAGACCCCTACATCAGTAAGATGGCTTGGTTTGTTTGTCTCAGGAGGTTGACCTGCAGAAGATTGTACAATGTAGGTTTGCACTTCAGTTCTCATCACAGTGATTTCAGGAAAACACTAGCTAGCGACCAGCTAAGGGTTTCACCGCACTCTTGTAAACGCGTTTGTGCTGTTTAGTTGATGGTAGAGTCCAGCAGCTGTACAGCAGCAGGTTATGTCGACTCATTGTGGCTCAGAGTCTTTCCACCGTTGAGCATGGCCGAGGCGCTGCGGCTCTTGGTCGGAGTACCACTTCCGGAGCGGGAGAACTCAGTCAGTTCGTGGAGCGACGGCTCTCTGTACATAGCAACTATAATGGGGAGACACAAGTAACAGGCCTCATGAATCTCATGTTCAGGTTCTAGCAAGCTTGTCTCTTTATTAGTAAATCAATACCTTCTATTAGTGTCTACACAGCACTAGGGATGGGAATCACAAGAAATTTAAGGGTTCAGAATCCTTAAGGGTTCCTTTACTTTTACCTTTAATTTGAGGAAGAAATATTTGGAAAACAGAATATAATGAAAAGAATAAAATGAAAAACAACAAATAACATAAAACATACTTCACACACACACACACACACACACACACACATATATATATATATATATATACCTCTTTATAAGAACATAAAAACTGCTGATTCACAATTGTTTGCCGTGCTGAACAGCAATGTAACGTTGAACACTTTCAGAGTATTTCCTACCCCATCTCTGATATTTGCATAAGTTTGTCGCATTTTTGGCAGTCACACGGAACTTTCAAACTGGCTGTGAAGTAGCCGTCCTGCATCCTCCACTTATTCACCATGGTAAAATGATTGAATGTATGAATAAATCCACACAAAACAACTGACCGTCAATATGTTTGAAAGAAAAATATGTTAGCAATGTAAATAATTATTTAATGATTATAATATAATTATTTATGACATAATTATTCATAACCGCTCATTTAAAAGAAATTGTGTTTTAAAGAAATACGTTTTGGTGGAGAAATATTGGTAAGTCTCATTTGTGCTCATAGTTTTGATTAGAATTAGAATTCTGATTGGGTGGTCACATACTGTCTAGCCGCAAAAGTTCAAATATTTCAACAAGATCAAAACGGAACCGAAAATTCCACATACCCATATATGATCAGAAACTCACTCAGCTCCCATTTTATACTCTCAATTAGAAATGAATGACTTCAGGTCTGTTTGTCGGAATGGAAAATCATCATTTGACAAGTTCCAGGTAAGTACCCTATTCAGCACAAAAACACCTGATTGCAGTAAAAGAATAATTTTGCTTTGAACATTGTTCTAATATAACATGACTTTGTTTTAAATCCAATTGCATGGAGCACCCATGCTCATTTCAAGCAGACTAATGTCTAGTCATCTCAGCTTCACTTCTGACTGTGCACGAGCAGCTGCAGGTTTGATTTCCCCTCAGATTTAGCCAGAAAGAAAGGCACCACTTTAATTTAGGGAGGAAAAATGATTTCTTCAGGGGGTAAAATAAGGTGTGCCTATACTTAACTATGGTATACTACTAATTTTATGGACTAATTTTACACTCTATTAGCTCAATTGGAGAACGATGTTTTAAGAATAAGGGATTGATATTAAGATTCTAGTTAATTGCAATAATTATTTTCTTATTTTGCCCAATAACCAATAAATAGTTAATGGTTGTAGATGGTTAGAAATTGAAATCCATGGCTTAGTGTGGATGTCAAAACCAAAATGGCATATTACTTAACAATTAGTTAATGTGCCTCAACAAGTAAAGTCATAACATAATGATACATTTGCAAATCATTAGCTAATGATTAATTAAAGAAGACAGTTCGAAGTTGAAGTACATGACTTCAACCCATTGTGGTAATTAACGCATTAATTTACGCTATTAGTTAATAAAATATGTTATTAAGGAGGAATGAATACATTATGACACATTTAATTAATAACAATTCATATATTACTTAATCTAGTAATCAATTAGAATCTTTATTAGTTACTGATGCAGTAATCATTAATTAATGTTTTAGTTCTTCATGAGTCATACACTAACACATGATTATCTGTGCATTAGTTAAGCATGAATTAATGCATATTAGTGCACCCGTATTGTAAAGTGTTACCGGATTATCTGAATCAAGGTTTAAGCCTAGTCCTAGACTAAAATGCAGACTAAAATTTAGTCCCAGACTAAACTGTTTGAGCTGTTTAACTGAAAGCAACTTGCACTGACGTATCTTAAAATATGTCAGTGCCATTGTTTTGTCTAAATATGCTCACCAGTAATGGTTTTTTTTCTAAGGCACATTTATAAAAGCTACTTAAATATCCTAATTGAACTAAGGTCTTATCCTGACATAGTCTAAGGCTAAGCCCTGTCTGTGAAACCAGCCCATGATTAACTTTAAGTCAGCGTCCGATAAAATGTCTGATAAAACATATGGTAACTATCATGCACCCTAACTGTCAACATGTTTACAGCGCTTCTACTGGTTTAACCAGATTAATAGCACAGACATTCCTTATGCACACCAGGGTTATGCCATATAACTCTGTGCAATACAAGCATGCGCTTCCAACACATATGCATTTTCATCTTTTCATAAAGCAATAACACCAAACAACTGCAGATACGACCTGAAAATCTACTTGAATGCTTGTGCTACAATCAGCCAATATATCCTCAATCTAAAGAAGGTATTTTTAGAAAGCTATCACCCTGGCGATCGGTGCAGGGGACACTTAAACGAACCTTTGAGAGGTTTGGGGATGAAGTGTGCAGCCGGCTTGGTCTTCTTAACATGATTGCCCTTCATGACTTGACCCTCTTTGTTGAGACCCAGGTACCAGCCTCGGCCCGACTGCTGCTGCCGATAGATCATTGACGAGTAGGTCACGTAATAGTTCTCAAACACTGACTCTTTAAATTTGCACTCTGGCGTGAAGTGCTCCTGTGAGAGTGAAACAGGCAGAGAAGACAACAGAGAAATAAGAGACAGAGAGAATTATTCTTACATGTTTGTGGAGGAGTATTTGCATAAGAGAGAGGGGAGAAAAAATTGTGTGCAAGGGAGATAAAGAAAGCGAGAGCAGACAAATTTGGTCCAGACCAGCCTCCATCAAAATCCACACAACACCTCATCATGATTTGTCTTTAAACCTGGAGGTAAATTCCACTGATTGGAACTGTAATAAGTCGTCTAAACATGGTAGCACGCCGCCCCGTCCAGTTTGTGGTTCAGATTGATTACCATTAAGCTCCTGAGGCACGAAACTCATTCCTGCAGATCAATACATTCGTCCAGGGGAAAACAACCACTCAAAATCAACAAGGAGATACGTGTATACCGGCAAGACCATAGGTGCGAGTTTGAGTTATTCCTGTGGGCAGTCAGATGTGAACCCACACACAGTTGAAATGCAAAGGTACAGAGTAAACTGTTCCTGCACAATGAAAACACAGACCTGGCCACTGCAAATCTTTAGCATTTTAATGCCAGCAATGTTGCGCAAAATGTCCATTTTGAAATGACAGAAGCACTTATTGGCACGGCACTAAATTATTCATGTCGCCACAGCACATTTAATCAAAAGGAAAAGAGGCGAGGGAGGCACTCGCAAAACAGAATATCCATTAGAGCATTATAGTGATTTCTCCATATTTAAAAACTGCGGAGTAGATATCGGGCAGAAAACCTTGAGTATGATGATGCATCATCTCCCAAGAGCGTTCTATTCATAGTCCAAATACAAAGCAATTATACGAAGTGTGAATTATCTTTGCGTGAATACGAGGTGCTAACAAGAATGTCTAAATATGCCATCATCTCTTCTTTGAATATGATCACGATACAGTGCTGCGATAAATAAGAGAGGCAGATGGTGTTTGGGCAGGAGTTGGATCTCATTATCTCTTCAGTCTATCGATCGCCCGCTGTCTGGAATCCAACCTGCAACCTTTAAGTTAACAGCTCGGGTCCTCAGGCATCCATGATGCTGTCTAAGACATAGATTTAACTCCAATAAGAGCGGCAGTGACGAAATGTGGGATGTTTACTACTGCCCTGAACTCAGAAGAGCCCACAATGTGTAGGAGGGACTCACAAAGATGCAGTATGAAGGGATCATCATACTTACAGAGGTGTACAGGTAGCCTTCGTTGTTCATGGCCAGGTAGAGCTTGGTCTGAACGCCCTGTATAGCCACCACCCGCAGCCCAACAGGGATGAGGTTGAAAATAGCTGTGAAGTTACAGTACAACAAAACAGAATTGAACCCATGGGAAAGAAGCGTGTAGGCTTGGTCGTGTTTTAACATGTTTCGTGTAGTGAACAGACCATAGCTATTATCTTCCTCCTTTGTACCATTGATGGTCCCATCAGCTTGGAGTTGTAAATGAAAGCCTTGTCGACTGTAGAGCTTGGTGACTATCCCCTTGAGCTGAGGCTCTGTAAAATTGATACAACACATATTAGGAGGAGGGGGGAAAGGGAGGACATGCAACAGCACATTATATGAGAAGAAGAAGAAGAAGAAGAAGAAGAAGAAGAAGAAGAGGAGGAGGAGAACATCCAGCACAAAGGCACAGCTTGTGAAAGCCAAGAAATTACTGTTGGAAAACCATAAAATGGGAATTGTGAAAACATAGTGAGTGCTGGTGCCAACAGGACCCAGGGATTTGCCAAGCATGCCTCAGTGTTCAGGTGATAGATAACTATGGCTTATATAACATGCATTTCTGTAATATTCTGATTCAAGCTAATGTATGAGTCACAAAACTTTATTTCCTCATTGTATACAAGAGAAAATGCAACAAAAAAGAGCAACGAGAGCACAAATCCCATTAATGTTTACCGATTCTGTGCTATTGATATTTGATGATGCTGTAAAATAATTAATTTTAGTCACAAACAATTTTCTAGACAATTAATTATAGTAATTCCCATTTCCCCACCTAACCAGTTACCTTTAAGATATATTTCTAATTGATCTGACACTTAAACCAATAGTAGTCAAGTTCATTCATATTACGTTTTTGTTTTTTTTACTATTTATTTGTTTCTGTTATTTATGTTACTATTTATTATTAACAATAAATTGCATTTCTAATTTAGTTTTGTACTGATTTCTCTTGAAAGCAGTTGTATTTTCAATGCTTTGAGCATTAATATCTCAACAGAGTATCATTTTTTAAATAAAAGGTTTATTTTTAGTTAATTTGCATGTTACCAACAAAAACCCCAACCTACCAACCAAAAACCCACTATATGAATTAATATAGTGGGTTTTTGGTTGGTAGGTTGGGGTTTTTGTTGGTAACATGCAAATTAACTAAAAATAAACCTTTTAAAAACGAGATCATTTATTATTTATTGCTGAATAAAAAGTATAAAACACTAAATATAAGACCAGCCAGTGATCATATCAACAGCACATTAACAACAAATGTTCAATATCAGCAATAGCAGTCCATCAAATGAAAGTCAGCATAACCCAGAGTGCCACAGATCTCTGTTTAGCCCAATCTGATTCAGACTGCATGATATAGTGTAGAAGAAGTGAGGAGCAGTGTGACCTGGTGATATTGCAACATCAGCTCTAGCTCAGAGAGAAGCCAGTGTTCAAAAGCAGTGGACTGTGAAATCCTTGTCTTGTTACTCTGCGCAGCGGATCTTAGTACAGTAAAGGAGTTAAGTGTATTAACTATGATGAGGATGATGACGATGATTGATGGACATGGTAAAGTCTGATAAAAAGAACACACATAACATCAGACCTGGCCGTCTTCTCTTGCGTTTCTTTGAGCCGAAGAGTTTGACGCGTGAGAATAAGTTGAGCCTGCTGGGCTTCTCGCAGTTCCCTATGCTCTTGTTGGGGCTGCTGGCGCATCGGTTGGCATTGGCTTTCTCCCGCTCCCTCGCTTGCCTCTTCTGCCGAATGAGGGAGCTGGCGATCGCTGCGGCTGTAGCCAGTTTGGCGTTTTGTTGTAGCGACGCGTCCCAGATTAAAAATGACCATATGTTGTGTATATTAAAGTCCTGTGTGCTCAGAACATTGTCACTGAGGAAGAAAAATCAATACTCCATGACGGACTGCGTAATGGTCATTTCAGAAGAAAGAGCATTTTTTTCATTGACAAATCACTTGGTTTGAAGCCTGTACACCCGCTTCATTCAGCGTCGGCTGTTGTGCCCTGCCATGGTGCAGCGGATCCCGGACGGCAGCTCCTCTTCTTCTCTCCGGGGAAAAAAGCTGTCTTCTAGAAAATTTTGCCTTTTTGTTGCGCGTTTGTTTGCGAGAGAAACGCGTGCCATTGTGCCATGATCCAAAGCTTTACTAAGCCATGCGCTGATTCAGAAAAATGGGCACCTGTTAACACACCGCGTCTGAGGACATAATTAAATAGTGTCTTTATGTGAGAACGAGGAGGTGGGTGGGGGATTGTGCTGAAAAATTGTCAGCAAGAGGTCCCCGCCTTTCAATAATGCAGCCTTTAATTGAAGTTGAGTAGATTAATCGTCTTCCCCTGCAGATGCGCTCTCGTTTTCAGCAGTGGAGATCTGCATAGGTACTCAACAGATTCCCCGTCCCCGTCCCCGTTCCCCAAAGACCGCCCAAAATATAGAAATTCAAAGGCGTAGGAAACGGCATCTAAACTCTGGTGTCAGGAATATGATCCATGAAAGAAAAATATCCACATCCAATATTGCAGAGATTTCAGACTGCTCTCTTTCCGACAGTGGGTTGTATTGCAGCAGCAGCAGCAGCAGCAGCTCGTTCTCCTGCAGCAGCACGGCTTCAGCACGGCCCCAGAGACGTGACTGTGGTCTTCAACAAGCCGCCGTGTATAAACAGGCAACATTAGAGCCTCCTGAAATGAGGAGTGGCCTTTGTTCCACATTTAATCCAACTCATTAATAGGTTTTATTTATACCATTTAAAAAAAAAAAAAAAAATTGTTAGAATTATACACTCTTAAAAAATAAAGGTTCTTTATTGGCACTGATGGTTTCATAAAGAACCTTAAACAGCCGTGGAACCTTTCCATTGCAAAAAAAAAAAAGGTTCTTTATAGGGGAAATGTTCTTAAAATGTTCTTTACAGTCAGAAAAACAATTGTTCTTTTGAAGAACTGCTCACTGAAAGTTTAATTTGGGGAACCAAAAACGGTTCTTTTATGGCATTGCTGCAAAAACCCACTTTTGGAACCTTTATTTTAAAGAGTGTTAAAAAAAAAAAAAAAAAAAAAAACTGTGGTTGCTAGAACTTTACTGTAAAATACAATTATTTCAATGAAGCATTACAATGACAAGTTACGTTTCGTAACTGCATATCTCATTTATAATGTTAATTTATCAACTAATTTGTGGTATTCCGATATGTTTGTTACTGCAAAATACACTGATAAGGCTACATAACGACTTAAAATTAATAAAAATTGGCCTCTGCAGCAACTAATAATAACATACACCATCTACGTATATACGACATAGCCAATGTGTCATTAAAATAATGCAGTAAACTATTTTTTAAATCATAAACAAAAGATTGTTCGAACGGGGAATTCTGGGAATGTATCTTAACTCATTAATTAAATGAGATTCTTTTTATTCATAAAAAACAATTTCACTAACTAAATGTATGTTTTTTTTTTCTTTTTAAATATAAATTTAACTAAAGGAAATTCATACTTTGTACTTATAAAATATCAAAAAATCTTCAGCAACTTATCTTACACATATATACATAAAATACTGTATAAGGTAAAGTTAAATAAGGTTAAATAATAGGTTATATAATATTTTTCACTGAAGATGATGTTACCCCATCAAACACATTTTTAAATTACCTAACAAAACATTTTTACAGTGTAAAAGGATGAATGGTGCCAACTACATTGAAGAACAGCAGAAAAATACATTCTTTTCCAGAGCGAATACGAGTTTTCAAAACGGTTTGTTTTTTAAAACATCAATCCTCCTCTGATGAAACAACTCGAAAGCTCTTCCGAGCCACTCAAGCTGAAGTTCAGTTGAACTGGTGAATTCCAGCACCACGGACAGCACTGAAGACCCACGCCAAGCAAATAAACCCATTCAACCACTCAAACATACCATGCATATATATGTATATCTCATTCATTTGTCAAACTCCTTTTAAAGAAAGCCCCCTGACTGGATATCTTCAGATATCTAAAAGTGTACCTGATACAGATCTTCTCAAGGGAAATGCCATCCTACTCTCAAAGGCATCCAGGGATGACTTTTATTCTTTCGCACTTCTTCACAGTGTTCAAAGCAAGAAAAAGGGCGTTGCGAACTTTCAACTAATTCTCATGAGTATTCTGTCCATTAAAAGAGCTCAGCCCGGCGATCATACCAGATCATTATCGCCTATTACACAGACCACTAGTGTTTAGGGCGCCTTATCAATGATTCATCAGATGCACTGGAGATAATGCCAACTCTAATATTCTCTTCAGGGTCATTCACAGCAAGAAGAGGAGGAGAGAAGAGAGTGAGCAAACACTCTTAAACCTTTGTGAATGAATCCTAATCACAAACCTGAGGACTTGCTCTATACATTCATCTTATAGTCAATAACAGATTGCAGTATATTGATTCCAAGGCAGCGTCATGAAAAATAACAGGCCAATGAATAAAACCAATTTGGAAACAAAGCAGAACTTCTAAATATTATTCTTGATAATAAAAGTGTCAGAGATCTGGCTGGCTTACAAGCACTGAAAACCATGCAGAGTTTAGGAATAGTCCAGAACAGCAGAGCGAACCAACATGTTCAGAGAGAGAGAGAGAGAGAGAGAGAGAGAGAGAGAGAGAGAGAGAGAGAGAGAGAGAGAGAGAGAGAGAGAGAGAGAGAGAGAGAGAGAGAGAGAGAGAGAGAGAGAGAGAGAGAGAGAGAGAGAGAGAGAGAGAGAGAGAGAGAGAGAGAGAGAGAGAGAGAGAGAGAGAGAGAGAGAGAGAGACACTAATGAGATATCAGGGTAACCAAATTTTTTTCTCAAACAAGGGGAATCGAATTAGTCTGGCCTTCCTTCCTGTTGTGTGTTGGGCCAACATGTGACACAACCAAGCATATTTTCCTGCTCATCTAATGCAACTAATCTAATGTGAGTTTAAGATCATATCAAAGTCACTGTCATACACAAGTGTTTTATGTAATCCTATTATGTTTATGCAGTCTCTATATTACTCATGCACATCAAATCTCTGGTGATAGTGACTTCTATCTATTCTTGATGTCTTTACAGTTAAGGGACCCTGAGCTGGAGCACTTTTTATCAACATTCTATATTTTCTGTGCTGCTATTAACACATATACTGCAGTTGTTTCTGTATCTAGGAAATGAATTGAATTAGCCTGGCAATAACATAACCATAAAGCCTCAAACTAATTTATTAGGGCTATTAGTAACCTCGTAGTTTAAGCAGATTTTGTTATGATGAGAAAACAAAGTTGTAGTCTTTGTATGGCACAAAGTCATAAAAATCTCTTTGGGGTATTTTTTAATGACTGAATGTGCTTATATTTTCAGCCACATTTCAGACGAGAAGACGAAAACAACCCCACCCCGATGAAGCTGATCTTAAAGTGCACCACAAGATGGCGCTAAAACATGTGAAATGGGCTGAGAGAGAACCTTGGGATCATCATCACATCCAAGCGTTCCTGAAGTGCACAATAAATCAGACCTGGGTCTGAAATACAGTCAGTGTATACATGCAGGAGTAACAATAACTTGTGCTGGCCTAGACGTGAAAACATTCCCTTACTATTCAGAGACAGAACGTCCAACCGAAAGAACACAAAACAGTTCATTAAAATTCATAACAGCACTGGTACATCGTGCACTGAAAATAATAGCATGCGTTGCGATGTTAAACGTTTACAACGCATGCTATTTCCGGTGGGTTACGGTGTATGTTGGAGGGATTTGATAATAAAAACAATGTTAAGGCTATAGTCTGTGGTTATTTTGCGTGAAATTAACATTGAAGGTGCTAGGCAGGCAGAACCGATAAACCTCTCATTTCGACAAACCTTCATCATTTTCTTTTTTCTTTAAAGCGAAGATTTTCCAGAATGGACAGCAAAAGAGCTCTTGACATTTACTATGAAAGGGTGAGTTTTCTTTCTGATCTACTGCAAGAGACTGGGTTGACTCCGCCCGCAACAGAATGTACTCCTTGCCATCTTGAACTGTGTATACTTCAACAAGTGACAGAACAACAAGTATTAGAAAAAATTCTGGTAGGTCAAAATATAGAAATCATATTTACACTGTACTGACGCATGCAACAGTGCACGTACAACACACAGAGGGAGGCCGAAAGAGACCAAGTCATTTGGAAAGATGATACTGACATCTGGTGGTAAAGCCTTGGATTTAGTGATCACCACACTATATCTTCTTCACTATTTCTTAAACTATTATTACTTTCGTGTTTTCAATAATGACAAATATACAAACAAATTAGTTACTAAGCTGAACACATCACAGTATTAGGCTATCTAAAAAAAAGACATTTTTCAAATGGTCCAAAATAATGTATTTTCTCATTTTTTTTAAATAGAGATGTATACATCATCTGAAAGCTGAATAAATAATATTTCCATTGATGTATGGTTTGTTAGGATATGACAATATTTGGCTGAGATACAATTATTTGTAAATCTGGAATCTGAGGGTGCAAAAAAATCGAAACATTGAGAAAATCGCCTTTAAAGTTGTCCATTCATGTTCGCGATTTTGCTGCATTCACTCACAAAAATAAATGTTTTATTTATTTACTAAATGTCTTCATGGAACATGATCTTTACTTAATATCCTAATGATCTTTGGCATACAATTAAAATCGATAATTTTGACCCATACAGTGTATTGTTGGCTATTGCCACAAATATACCGATGCGACCAGGGTCACATATAGCCTACCTGTAATTACATTTTAGAAAAATTTTATGTTTTTATTATTTGCTTACACATGTGGGGTGGAGCATTTATATATACTAGATCATGTATGATGAATTCTTGTCACTGACACTTTTATGGGGTTACAAATCACTGAGGCTTCAACATAGAAAATCAATGTTGTTAGTTTTAACACAGCATATGATGTATCGGTAACACTTGGTTAACATTAGTTAATGGATTGACTAACATTAACCAAAAATGAGCAATCCATTTGTTGCCGTATTTATTAATATTTGATAACATTAATTAATGACAATACAACTGTTCATTATTTGTTCATATATGCACTTTTGATTTTCGTAATATATTAGTAAATGATAAAATTAACATTAAGTTAGATTAATAAATGCTTTAGGGCCTGGTTTCACAGACAGGGCTTAGATTAAGTCAGGATTAGTCCTTAGTTCAATTAGGACATTTAAGTAGCTTTTATAAACGTGCCTTAGAAAAAAAAAAAAACATTACTGATGTGCATCTTGAGACAAAACAATTACACTGATATATTTTAAGATATGTCAGTGCAAGTTGCTTTCAGTTAAAACAGTTCAAACATGCATTTTAGTCTGGGACTATAGGCTTAAGCCTTATCTGTGAAACTGGGTGTAGTATAGTATTAGTATTTTTGAAGTGTAAAAATGTATCTTTGAAGTAAAACTAAAAACATGGACGCAAGTGGTGACATACAGTGACCAGAATTAATGAAGGTGTTCTAAATGAACGGTGTGTTCAATTAAAACTCAACACAAGATTAATCTCTCATTTAGGCTGAATCCCCAAATGTCTATTAAATATAATTAAAAGCAGTGTCTTTAATGACCCCTCATTTAACATGGTCTCAGTGTAGATGTGTAGATTGGTCCTCGCTTTTCCATGACTTAATAAACTTTAATGAGTTTTTCATAACAGTTTAATCAAACATAATCCTCGGCACTGGCATTTACAGCTCCCTCTCAGGGGTTTGTGAAGCTTTATTAGGCTACTTGTGACCCAACCACACAACACACATATTTAAGCAAAAAATCAGGCATGCACTTTAATGCTTGTTGACCTTATATAAAACGTTATGCAATGTATGTCCAGTGAAAGAACCACTGTAGACACTAAAAACAGAATACATCTGCTTTATACAGCTTGTTATGTATTTTTTATGAGGCAGCCTCTGCGCCTCTTTGTCTCCATGGCAATAGGTACCCAGCCTACATCCGTGAACTGAAGCGCGGATAGTATTTCACGCTCAAGAAAAATAAATAAATACATATATAATTGTTTTCTTGCTATCAACGGGTTTTATCAAAAGAACGCTTTTTAATAAAAGCGTTTGTTGTTTTTAGGCAAACCGTGAGAATACTGGAAAGCTATTTTTGTTTCTCGTGAAGCGCGCGCGCTCAGCTGTTAAAGTAGATTTAAAGTGACCGCATCACCGCAAATATGATCGCAAAATAAACATCACACTTGTTGGTTATGCGTACCCTTAAGCTTAATCGCTAACATATTTTTTATAATTGAATGTTAAGTTACTCTCTTTGTAGATGCCTAATAGATCGGCTATAGCGACGAGGGAATCAATTTTTAATGATTTTCAGTGCAATATGCTTGACAGCGGCCCATTAATTGTAACCGTCTGCATAACCAGAACTATCAATGGCTTCCAACGTGCGCCTTTTCCGCGTAATTATAAACAACCACATTTATGTCAATACATGGAGAGGAAAAAAGGCTTAAGTAAAATAATGCGATGTCTTACCCTTGTTTGCATCCTTATCTTCTTTCGTCTTTAGTAATGCTTTCCCGCTCATAGATCCCAGTTTTGATGAAGAATTCCAGATGATACCAAATCGGTCCGATCATTTAAAACTGGCTCTTCTATTAAACAGTGGCCAACCCCTCCTTAAAGGAACCAGAGCTCAGTTCATAACGATTTCCCTTTGTATAATATCTTTTTAATTATGTTTTTCATTTATTTTCAATCCAAGAATACTATAGGCTACGTTATCCAGAATTAATCAATTCTGTATGTTTTTACAATCACACTCATCAGATAATTACATTAATTTAATGTAAGCCTATTTAGTGAACAATTTAGTCAGTGCGTTGTAATGTTGCTGAATCCTTACCGTTTGCTGGTCCTTATTATTTTTTCTGGCAGGTGTGCATAACGCTTTGTTCCTTATGACAAAAGACAAGGCAGCAAAAGCAAGGCGTGGAAAAACTGTCACAACAGTCTTCAGATAAAATTAAGACGTGAAAGGCCACTTCCCAAGCTGTTTTAGTGTCGTTCAGTTTGCAGTCTGCAATATTACAATTCGTGCGCTCATGATGTGCTTTGACACATCATTAATCAGACCACATGGCGGTGTATCACCCTCGCTACGCAACTATTGAGGTCGCGTTGTGAAGCCCAGTCCCAAACTTCACCACGTGACGCATGACGTCGCCCTTCAGTCAGAAGAGTCAGAATGCTCTCGAGTTGACAAACATTACGTAGATTTACGCAAGACCATTCATTAATTGAACTCACCGCATTCTTTGATTGACATGCTGGTTTTGTTTAAAGAGCAGCTACAGGTCGGTCCTAACCCTAACCTATGATTTAAAAAACAAACAAACGAAAATGCCTATATTAGTTGAACAGGTAACGTTAGGCCTATCGCTATCATTTACGCTATAGGCTACTTGCTTAATAGTTGTTAAAATATGCAATTATTGTGGAGGCATTAGGCTACCAAGTAGGCTATAGTTAATTTCATTCATTCATTTTCTAAATAAATAACTAATTATATTAGTAGCCCACTGGATTTTCAGTCAGGCATCCTGTTTCATTTTCTAAATCGTTTTCTGCTGAGAAATCGAGTTCGCCTGAAAAGGTAGGCTAACTAGGGTGTGAAAATATTGTTTGAGTGAGATCAAATCTTTACATATTGAATATCTAGAATTATCTATTAAGATGCCAAAGAAAAAGTTGACTAGTTGACCTCCAGAAAACCTTAATTCCCATTTCATTCACCCATCCAAGAGCAGCATTAATTATGTAGTTTAAACTTCCTGTTTGACTGCCAGAGAGAAGTCACAAATCCTGTTACATAAAAAAGATGAGGCTCTTTTTTTTTTAAAGTTGGATTGTCGGATATGAGCACTATAAATATTTAAAACTTTTAAACTAGGTCTGTCCGGTTTCTTATATGTTTAGCACAAGATACTGTCATAAAAAAATTCATGTAGGTCATCTAAAGAGTTTATGCCATAGAAGATGTAGTTGTATGCCAAAATAGTTCATCTCAACTCTTAGCACATAATGTCGGTGTTTGTTGTTAAGTTAACGTTAGCGTCAATTGGCAAGCGAGCTCTAACGCTTTGCAAAGCTGTTTAGGTATTTATTTATTGGGTATGACTGCTAATAATTGTTTTTAAAAAGACTTAAAGGTTAATATACATGGCACCTTAAGTTTGAACTCCTAACAGTCATTTTACCAAAAACTATGCAGTGGTTAAAAGGAAGGTTGTGGCGATGAGTGTTGTTTGGTTTTTAAAAGCGCGCCACTTTGTGCTACCTTGCTTGTCACTGACTTGACCTAGCAGCCATGGACATCAGTTATGAGGCCAGGCCAGTGTTAGTCAGCCAAGTCTTGTCAATATTTGCTGGGTCCCAAGTCTGAACAGAGTTCTTTGAATCAGCGGGGGCGGGGGGCGGGGGGATGACTCAGGAATGTGATTGGTTATCCATACAAATATAATCATCCACAGGGATTAGGCTATATAATCCACATATTATGTTTTCATACTTTTTTCATACGATTTCATTTACTTTGAAATCTGAAGTGTGACAAAATGCATTATTCAAACACTGGGATGCTTTCTCATGACACTACAAACTGCTTATATGGTAAAATGCAAGGAAAATTACCCACAAACACTGCAGGTGCAGACTGAAAAAAAAAACACCCACCGGATGAGATATCTGTTTGCATGAAGTGCAAACAGATATGTCCTGAACTTTGGAATGATCATGAAAGTATTTTGACTGCTGAGAAAGATTTCTGCCTGAAGGGAAATAATCAAAGAGAAAATGGTGAAGATTTATCACATTATTTTGATATGCACTTTGCTGCTTGAAACATGGCTAATGTCTGAAGGTATGTTAACATTATTATAATCTTGTTTATATATGTTCCTGAAAATCATATATATATATATGTGTCATATATATATAGTGTGTCTCTGTTGTGTATGTAGCTTCAGTGTTTCTGCCGAGGGAGCTGGCGGGGTCTCTTCTGAAGAGACAAAAACGCTATAACACAGGATTGGAGGAGTTAGTGATGAAGGCTAACTTGGAAAGGGAATGTTTTGAAGAGCGCTGCGATCTAGAGGAGGTCAGAGAGGTCTTTGAAGACCAGGAGCAAACCGTGAGTAGCATAAACACATTTATCTCCTAAGAAAATTTTTTTAGCACTCTCTCTTTATGAGTTTAAAACTTTCCAAACTCTGTTTCAGATGAAATTTTGGAGGAATTATATAGGTGAGTACGAATGTTGATGTATGTGCTATGTAAAATGTTTTTGAATCTTTCTATCCTTTATTTTGTCCATAGTGTGTGTTAATTTTACATTACATTAACATAACAGAATGTATTGATAATATAATGTTCATGGCCTCTCCTCTTTCAGATGGAGACCAGTGTGAGTCGAATCCCTGTCAGAACGGTGGGAAATGTGAGGATGGTATGAGCACATACACCTGCTGGTGTCCAGCACGCTTTAGTGGGAAGAACTGTGAGTTAGGTAAGATCCGTGATGAGCTCTTATACTACAGGGCCGTTGAATGCTTGAATCTGATTGGTTGACGAACGTTCTAAGGTGTGCATTATTTTCAGGGAAACGCACAGCTAAAGTAGTTCCAGGCAGGTCTTGACCGCATTACAGTTCCATATCACTTCGCGTAGTCAACTGTAATAACGGAAAATAGGATACAAATAACAAGAAAAAACATTTAGCCCCATGCGCTTGATCTGCAATTTTCAATGTCTAGCTTCACAATCAATGGAAACATGCAGTTTAATTTTAATAAATAAAGTATATAGTCCTATATAATCAATAGAAAATTAAACTGAATATAGGCTAAATAAATGGATAGTCCTGCAGCACGGATTTTTATTGCAGATAATTTAACAAATAAATAATTATTGATTGGCCTACTTGTTAAAAGGGCTTTGTGTTTCATTTATTTGGCTAGTCTACTGTCATCTGTCAATAATAGAAACAAAAGAATGAACGAATTAATTAAAACGAATTGAATTAATAAATAAATAATAATATTGACGCACATGCTTTTCTGTCTCATTATTGCACATCTCTCTCTAATAACTGCATTAATAACTGCATAAAGCCGGGGACACACTTTAAGGCCGGTTATGAATGTTATTTGATTCTTATGACTGATCATGTCCAAACGCGTGTTCAGCGCATTCAGTCTGTGTTCAAAGTCGGTGTTTAAAATATGCTGCGATGAAAACAGTCAGAGAATGTGTCAGCTAGTCGTGTGTGCCCAGCATTAGTCTGCTATCAGTGGCTCAAACCTCCGTTACTAACTCTAAAATGACGTTTTGGAATTAGCAACGGAGGCATGGGATTAGATGCGTAAGAAATTAGTCCTACATACAAGAGCGTTTTAATGACAAAAACTTTACAAACGTCTTGAAATACATAATCTGAACAATGTTTCGAGGTGTGGTAACTGTAGTATAAGCGGAATAATTGACTTCAGGCCGTTGAATTATTAGAAAAATAATGCACACCCGAGGTGAACGGCCACTCCGCTTCGCGTCGTGACCGCATTACCACCTCGGGTGTGCATTATTTTTCTAATAATTCAACGGCCTGTCGTCAATTATTCCTTACATAATCTATAAGAGTTGACATATCTTATATCTTCTAGTTCAGACAACATAATTTATAAACAAATATGCCAAAATACTTTGTCTTATTTTATAGTTTTAGTTATAGTGTTTATTTTGATTTAAAAAAAAAATATATACATATATATATATATATTATTTATTTTTTTTAATCAAAATAAACACTATAACTAAAACTAGTTATAAAGGTGATAAAAAGGTGTATATTTGTATAACTAAAACTAGTAAAAAACTGATAAAAAGGTGTATATTTGTATACATTTTATGATGTTTTCTTTTAAATATATATCTGCATGCATGTGTGTATATATATATATATATATATATATATATATATATATATATATATTCACTTTGTTTTTTAATATATATATTTTTTTATTATCATATTATATATACACATTTATATGTATATATACAGTATACTGTATGTATTATTCATATATATATATATATATTAAAAAACAAAATAAATGTAATTTATTTTAATAAACAAAATATCTAATTTTATTCATGTTTTTTATATATATTAAAAACATACAGTATGTATGTATATATATATATATATATATACATACATACATACATACATACATACATTATTTTAAAAAATATATATATTAAAAAACAAAGTGAATATATATATATATATATATATATATATATACACACACACACATGCAGATATATATTTAAAAGAACACATCATAAAATGTATACAAATATACACCTTTTTATCTCGTTAGTAGAAATTCTTAACCTGCTATAGTTAATCTTAAGGTCTTCCTCTGCTAAACCTTATGTTGTTTTTCATGGGTTGGTCTGGTGCAGAGATGGCAAAACAGTGTAATGTAAATAATGGAGGCTGCATGCACTTCTGCACTGTGAATAAAATTTATGGACCAGTGTGTGACTGTGCCGAGGGTTACAGATTGGCTCTGGACAGCAGGACATGTGAACCTACAGGTACTGGAATCTATTCCCAATTATTACATGCCATTTATCTGCATTAAGCCACTGTATTGTCACTGGGACATATACTGTATTTCAAGCTCAAAGCTTTACTTATACTGTGCAGTATGACCTTTCATCTAGTGTATTTTGAATACCATTTACATTCAAAGGAATTTGATTGCATGTTTTAGCAGACGCTTGGGTTGGTTTGTTGATTAGAAAGTGGATTAATGCATGTCTGTGCTGAGAAGCAGAAGAGGTGAATGGGGATCCATTATAAAAGTTTGGAGAACTTCATTGTAAAGTCATGATCTTTGTTTTTAAATCTTGTTCTTGATTCATCTACTTGCATTTTTATAGGGCAATACCCATGTGGACGTCTCAGTAGGATTATTGCTGAAACTCTTTACTCAAGATCCCTTATCAGTGCTGAGAATGGAAATGAAAATCAATCCATCAATCACGTCAATACAACCGAACACAATATGACAGAGTCCAGTCCTACAGATGCCCCTGAAGTGAACAGCACTGGCACACTTCAACCTACACAGGACAACAACTCCTCCTGGGCTTTTTTTCCCACTCAACCAACTATCAAAAATGCAACAAACAATGACCATCGCATTGTAGGAGGCAATGAGGCAACACCAGGGGAGATTCCCTGGCAGGTAGTGAAGAGATGAATTGTGTGTGTGTAAATAAAACATTCATGAGATTGCTCCTCGTCTTATGAAGCAGGGCTGGCATAATCATTGGTTTGTGTCGAAAAATCCACAGAACAGAACCTTATATGGAGGAAATAATAATATAAACCTTTTTTCTCTGGCAGGTGGTTTTTTTGGCAAAGGTGAATAAGATTTTATTTTGTGGAGGCTCTCTTCTCAGTGAAGAATGGGTCATTACAGCTGCCCACTGTGTTGAAGGAAAGGTGGGATCATTCTTCATCAGAGTGGGTGAGAGAACTACACTGTCACATAGTTGCCATTGCTATTTGGTTATAGAATTTTTATTTTTTTTAATATGCAGTTGTACATATAAAGCAAGAAAATCATTATTGTTTTTACTACTACTACTACCACTATGTTATCTGTTTATATATTATTTGTTTTATTAACCCATGTATTATTATTAATTTATTATATATATATATATATATATATATATATATATATATATATATATATATATATATATAAATATATATATATATATATATAAAACAATAATTAAATAATTATTTAATTTATTATCATTGCTTTTTATTTAATTTAAGAGACTCTTAACAATCAACAGATGTGATGTCATGCATCTTGTAAATGATTTGCTATATTTCTTTAGGGGAACATGACTTCTCAAAGGAGGAGGGAAAAGAGAGTGACCACGGCATAGCGGAGTACCATATCCATCCACGTTACAACTCTCAACAAAGTCTTTACAATCATGACATCGCCCTGTTAAAGCTCAAGGAACCCGTTAAATTCTCAGACTACGTCCTGCCCATCTGCCTGGGCTCTAGAGACTTCACAGAGAAACTGCCCAAGAACGCGCAAAACTCCCTGGTGAGCGGCTGGGGAAGGCTACAGTTCGGGGGCATCGAATCCAAAACACTTCAGAAAGTAGAGCTCCCCTTCGTGGACCGGACAGAGTGCAAAAGCAGCAGCACTGACGCCATCTCCCACTTCATGTTCTGTGCCGGTTACAGTACGGTACACAAGGATTCCTGTCAGGGAGACAGCGGAGGACCCCATGCCACCCGCTATCAGAACACATGGTTTCTCACGGGCATCGTCAGCTGGGGTGAAGAGTGCGCCAAAAAGGGGAAGTATGGCATCTACACCCGCATCTCAAAATATATGACCTGGATAAGTAACATTACTGGGATCAGAACAGGACAAATTTGAATTAGATGAGGCCATTTTCCAGGTTTGTTTTGAAGAAAAATACACATTGGAATAATTTAGAGCTTACAGTCATTTCTACAGATAATATTTACTAGTCATCAACAAACATACTGTAACAATCAAGAAAATATATAGTTTACCATCCTATACTTTGTGCTTGTACTTCTAGTGAAATTATTTTCATACATGATATACAGTACCACTTTCACTGTACATATTATTCACCTATGGCTGTATGGCTTTAAGACGTGTCCTTTAAACTGAAGTACACATGAAACTCATTCAGACCACATCTGTTTTTCTTCTTCCCCCTTTTAACTTTATGACATGCACGTGTACACTACCTTTCAAAAGTGTGGGGTCGGTAAAATATTTTGATAGATTTCTTAACATTTTTTTGAAAGACATCTTATGCTCACCAAGGCTGTTTTTTATTTGGTCAATACCATACAAATAGTAACATTGTAAAATATTGTTATAATTTAAAACAACTGTTTTAATATATTTTAAAATGTAATTTATTCCTGTGATGGCCAAACTGAATTTACAGCATCATTATTCCAGTCTTCAGATATCCTTCTGAAATTATTCTAATATGCTGATTTGGTGTTCAAGAAACATTACTTATTATTACCAGTATTAAAAACAGTTGTGCTGGTTGCTTAATATCTTAGTGGAATACACTGATATATTGATACATTCTTTGATGAATAGAAAGTTCAAAAAACAACATTTATTTACAATATAAATCATTATCAATGTCCTTACTGCCACTTTTAATCAGTTGAATTGGATGAAGTTAATATTTAAAACCCCAAGCTTTTGAACGGTTGTGTATTTATTCATTGTAGTTTTTAATGAGGCTAACTAATAGATGACATATTGCATATTCACCTCAATTTTTTCTAAGCGGTTAACAAAGTCAAGTGCACATTTTAAATGCAGGAAGGGACAGGGAGAAAGTAAAAAAATAATTAAAAAAATGGAATGGACAAGCTTACAGTGGGCATTTTGATGATATACCACCAAGCACATTTTTTATTTCAATGACAAAAACTCAAATATGGTGAATGTGCTGAAAAATGAATTTAAAACAAAATATTAACAAATGAGTTTCATTTCTACAGTAGTCCCATGTAAAAAAAAAACTAAAAAGATGTGCTAAATAGCCTAGAACAGCTGTTTGTAATCTGACTTAAAGTAAATATGAATATAAACGCAGGATCATCTGAAGATGATCAGCATGTTTTGGAGCATAACAATGAAGCAATAAAGATTGCTGAATAGTGATTTATATGTTTTCACCTCACATACTCTCCAAACTATTTCTTGCACGCTTCTCTGAGATATTTCTGAAATACTGATGCCAAAAGCAAAGTCAGAATAATAAAAAAAGAACCTAATACTCTTTGAAAAAGGAATGTTAGGTTTTGGCACATAGACTAGTTACTGATGTGAGCTTTCATCTTTCATTCACTGTAGCGCTGGTATCTATTCCAGCATTAAATGGCTTTTTTAAAACAAGTGTCCAACCACTGTACCCATCTGAGGAGAGAGATAAAAAGTTTGCTATTCTCACAGGTCAGTGTACACGCCATGCTATAAACCTTCCTGTTTTAAAATACACTTAAATACTGTGCTAACTACACAAATACATGTTTCATATCATGTGTTATGGCACAGTATGGTGATGGTACCTTCCAGGGATGAAGTGGATCAGTGTAAAGTTTGTGCTTCGCAAAGCTCCTTTTATTTCCACACTGTATTGTTATAGGTGGCGTCTCTTTTTGTCTTTAAATCCGAGATAATAATCCACAATCCCCACTGATGGCAGATGGAAACTTTCTCTTGACTAGGCGGCTCTGTTCTCCTGACTTTGTGTTTGTTTGTGTGCGTCGTTTTGGCGTGACTGGGCTCAGTCCTGAATGACAGTAATGGCCTCAGGGTTGTCACATGGTGGGAGCTTTTTGTACATGTGGTTTATGTACTTGGGTGTTGCTGGGCTTCCTGCTGTTTATATCTCCTGCATCTATGAGACAACACCAAAGTGTTTTAGAGAAAGAAAAAAATCAACTGCAGTACAGCACAGTATGCTCAAGTCTGATAAAAAGAATCAGTTTGTCTCTTTAAAGGGGTCATGACATGAGAAATTCGCCTTCCATCTTTTGAAATATAAGAGGTCTTTGTACCAGTAATACATCATGCAAGTTTCATAGTTTAAAACATCCTCCTCATTATAAACAAAGCATTTATTTAATTAAGCAAGACATTGACAAATAGTTATACATCATCACACCATGCCTACTGGCATTCAGTCACTTAAAGAGGAGATATAATGCCCTTTTCACAAGGAGCCACCCCTTTAAGGGCGTTTTCACACCTGAAAGTTCGCACCAAGGTCCGAACCAAAGGTCATGTTTTGATACATTGTATACATTTGGTTAGATTTGGTTTGGTTTCACATTGCAATTATGCGAGCGCACTAAAGAACTTTACATTACGTACTTGCGTCCTGTCGTCATCAACTATATGGGCTGCATCTTGACATTGATTGGTTTGTAAACGGACGTGCGTCTGACGTCAGCGTGTTGTCAAGTCGGCGGGTAATTTTGACAAGAATGAATGAGCAGACGCATATCGTTGCCACTATACTTTTATTATTATGGCATTACTCCCTGCAGTACCAACTATACTCGAGGCTAGTTCAAATGAACGTCCTCGTTGTGCAAACATTTTATCGTCGCCGGCAGGACGCAGGACAAATAAATATTCTTCTTCAGTTGTTTAGGCTACGCGGGAACCACCGGAACTTCCTGTAAATGGTCTGAAAGTCCGAACCATACAGAAAATGCTTTCACACTAGAAACGAACCAAACCATTGCTCAGTTTGATCCGGACCGAGACTACCTCTTTTCGTCGGACCAAATTTCGTCTGTTTGGTCCAGACCATGGTCCGGGGGAGGTTTCACACCTGTAATTTTGATTCGGACCAAACACTGAAAAGTCCGAAAATCCGGACCAAACAAGGTAGATGTGAAAGGGCCCTTAAACAGGTAATTTCAGAAAGAGGGTCAGAATGAAGGTTGAATATAATCGGTTTTCCACATATATATTTGTTTGTTTGTTTGTTTTTTGTTTTGTTTTTTTTGCCTAAAAACTTTATTAACATTAAAAGTGACCCTCAAAAAACATTACAATATTAAAATGTATGTCATGACCCCTTTAAAATAAAATATTCAACATATTTTAAATGAACGTTAATTTATGTATAAGCTGCATTTTAGAGTATAGTGTTAATGATAAAGGTACTGTTTCCAACATCAATAACACTTACACTAAGCAGGAGGAGACAAAAATCATTAGGCCTGAACAGTTCACTCACCACAAGTCCACTGCCCGACCTAATGGAGGGACTTCTGCCTGCATCTTCCAGCATTCTCAGAAGTGTATCCACAGGGAGTTTTCCTTCACCTCCACGAGTCAAATTCTTAACATGCCTGTGGGAATTACAGCATGTTAATTGTGTGATGCTTGTTGCGTAACTATTGATCCAGAATTATTTAATACGTTCCTCTCCTGAGGGCAATGAATCAAAGTTATATATTCCAGAAGATAATGCAAAATGATGTCAGCATTTTGGAGCCAAATAAATGGGAGTTAATAATTATTAAGTCTTAATTAAGTCTTAAGTAGGCAAGAACGTGTTGGTGGCGTTTTATGCACAATATATCAGTATGTGGTTGTGGTACCATATCGGTTAATGGAAGATATTAAAAGATTTTAATATATTATATATATATTGTACAATTTATGTATATAGACTGTTAAGTGTAATCTCAAAATGAATATCCATTTTATACTAATCATTATAATGGTGTGATGCCTAAATTCACAAGTAGCATTTAAAACTAAATGTAGTTTTTTATTTAGTTTTTATTTATTTAGACAAAATAGTATTTTAATATTGGCCATTTAATAGTTATAAACAATAACATGAAAATGATCAGACCATGGCTTATATTTTTGGTGCACTTAAAGTCACCATGAAATCAAAATGGACAATTCTTGTTGTTTTTTTGTTCTGTTTTTATGGATTATTACAGTATTTATTCTAAATTATTTATCCATGCACATCATTATTTTTTTTTAAATTCATGTGCCTCTGTAATTTTTTAACCAAATAACTTCCCTCCCTCTTGCAGCAACATCTCTTCTCTGATGATGCATAAGGGTGGGACAACCTGTCACTCACATGACATCACAGCAATAACAAACCACAACCAACCAGTCAATTCACGATGGACAGAATCAAGTCCCATTCTCTCTGCGTTGCTACATAGGGCAGATTTCCACCCAACTGGGCAGTTTTGTATTTGATTATGCGGGTAAAAATTGGTTTAGGCAGGAGGACAAAATCTGGGTTGGTGTTGATGTTGCGGCTAAGCCTGCACTTTTAGCCAATCAAGAGCAATAGCAGGCAGATGTGATGATTCATGAGTGACGGGGTTTTAGCTCAATAAGAGGTCAGATTTTGAACTTGTAGCTGTATATTCAAGTAATTGCTATTTCAAAGTTGCTTAAGTTGTAGCTAGCCTACAGTAAAGAGTGGGAGAGTGACCCTCTAAAAATATGGATTACACCTGTGGTGGGAGATGACTCGAAGGCTGTTCGTAAATATAACCATAACTCTGAGATAAATCGAATATGGGACTAGTTTTGTCCATCATCATGTGTACACTGGCCTGGCCAGGACATCTGCAACTTTTAAACTGTCTAGACTCGTAAGATTTAGATTTAAATCAATGATTAATACATTTTGACTGTTCAAAGCTCTGCTTTATGTTCTACACTTCAAGAGAGACGTACTGTAGTTCTTTTTGAAGTTAAAGCGGATCACAAAGGAAAGTGCATTAATATTATTGTTGTTAATTTTTTTAACAAAAAATGACACATTTCCGGCTTTTATGGTGCGTGCAGGGGTTAAAGTTTGTTAATTTCTTAATCCGTGTTCCTGTTGTATTGTTCTCCTGGCAGGGAAATTGATTCATTTTTATAATTTTATTTTGTCATCATTATTTAGTTTTCATGGAGGTAAATGGTCCTCATAAACCTTGGTTGCCATGACAATTGAATTATATCACATTCTTTTGGCTGTGAATATTTTTGCAGAGCTTTGGAGAGCTTTTGGGCTGGAAATTGTCAACCTTATCTGGCTAACTCTGACCTAAATTTTTTCTTGTTTGAGAAGATATACGATATTTCACTCAGATATAAGTCACAATAGGAAAGAAAAGACTAATCGTAACTTAAAGGGATACTCCACTTTTTTTGGAAATAGGTTCATTTTACAACTCCCCAGAGTTAAAGGAGAACTCTGGTCAATTTTAACATTGAGCTAATTTTTTTGTAAATTTGGAGTGCTGTCAATACAGAGAACAACGACAAAAATCGGTGTTGCCTACACCGTGTTATCCTCTTGTTAAAATTTGCACCCTGTTGACTTCAATGGGGCAAGTTTTAAACCTGCTTTTAGCCTCTTAACATCCTTGATGTGTCATACAAGTGCCCAGCCATGTTAGATGATTCCTTCAGAGTGAACACGGGTGAATCTGACTGCAGTAGATGTGAAAGATATGAATAAAAATGATGTTATTTCAGCCAGCGCAAATACCTGGAAAACAGGATGTAAATACAGGTATTTGCGCTGGCTGAAATAACATCATTTTTATTCATATCTTTCACATCTACTGCAGTCAGATTCACCGTGTTCACTCTGAAGGAATCACTCAAATGGCTGGGCACTTGTAATGACACATCAAGGATGTTAAGAGGCTAAAAGCAGGTTTAAAACTTGCCCCATTGAAGTCAACAGGGTGCAAATTTTAAAAAGAGGATAACACGGTGTAGGCAACACCGATTTTGTGAACACTCCAAATTTACAAAAAAATTTGCTCAATGTTAAAATTGACTGGAGTTCTCCTTTAAACAGTTGAGTCTTACCGTTTTCGAATCCATTCAGCCGAACTCCGGGTCTAGCGGTACCACTTTTAGCATAGCTTAGCATAGATCATTGAATCGGACAGGACCATTAGCATCTCTCTCAAAAAAATGACCAAAGAGTTTCGATATTTTTCCTATTTAAAACTTGACTCTTCTGTAGTTACATCGTGTCTTGATTATTACGCAGGAATGAGAGTATAGTTCCTAGCCATATCAGCCTAGAAAATCGCAACTTTACATTTTCCATCGGTCTTAGTACACGATGTAACTACAGAAGAGTCAAGTTTTAAATAGGAAAAATATCGAAACTCTTTGGTTATTTTTTTGAGTGGTACCGCCAGACCCGGAGATCGGCTGAATGGATTCGAAAACGGTAAGACTCAACTGTTTAACTCTGGGGGAGTTGTAAAATGAGCCTATTTCCAAAAAAAGTGGAGTATCCCTTTAAGGAAAAATTAAAAATGGAAAATGACTCTCACCAAAGCCCCATAGCACTCTCCTGCAGCACGTGAATGACATCACCACATTTGACGATAACGTCATCCTTGCCGCACTTTAAGTGATCCACCATTGCTCTATACCTTCCAGGAACCTAAAAAACATGCAAACCAGCATAAAACAAGGTTAAAGCAAATAATTTAGACAATATAAACCCCAAATCCTTCATTGTTGAAACCTGATTAAACAATTAAAAGTTCTGAGCGAGATCTTAAGGTCAAAGCTCACCAGCAGCACATCGTCTTCTTCATCAGAGTCGGAGATGTTTGAGATGTCAGTGGTCGTCCAGTCCTCCAGACCCTCACAGATGTCCACTGACTGAGAAGTCCCAGGCCAGCCTGCAACCCACAACCAGCCAAACCATAATGACATTCCCACCATATGGATTGTAAATCTTTCATGCATTGCAATTACGTGATTCAATTTCATGCATATAAATGTGCCACAATTTACATATTACATTAAAAATCCCATTCTAAAAACCCATTGAGTTCGATAGCATAGTCAATTTTTCTGCGTCTTATCAACCAGATTTAATTCCGATGAAAATGGCCTTCCCACGGCCTCTGACTCACTGCGACGGTTGTTGTGAAGGGGACGTGGACGTGGAGAAACGAGGACTGGGTCTGTCAGAACCGGACTCACGCGGCCTGAATCGGCCTCTTCTGAGCTGACGGACGCCCCCTGGAGCTTGCTGTGAGGAAGGACATCAAAACAACCTGAGCAGCCAGTGATCTGTGTGGAACTCCAGGGCATGCACACGGACATATGCCTCACACTGACCCCACCAACCGATGAACCGAACAGAAACAAGGGCATCAAAAGAACACAACAACAACCATCAAACGTCGTCACAAACAGGATATTCTTGAACAGGACTGCGGTCAGTTGCCTACATGTAAAAATAAATGGCAAGTAAACTCGGTTTTAATGGTGTGAGTGTAATTTCAAGTCAGTCAATTAAATTTCAGTAAATATTCAATAATAGCTGAGTTTACATGATATTGACTCCAATCCTGTTCCGTTGAACAACATGACATTCAAAGAAATTGTTTTGAAAAACCAAATATAAAGTACCATGTGCTGCAAATAACTTATTTATATAAATACACAATTATTATTTATTACAAATATACATTGCATTCACTTAGGGTGAAGTATATATATGTCACATCAAAAATTAATTCCAATTGTTACATCAAAATAATCAAAACTTGCACATTAGCCAATTAATTAGCCCATGACTAGACTAACATTACATTTAAACTAGATTTAGATGAATGAATAGGATTCAATGCTTCTTAGAACTTCAACTTCACGCTAAATGTTTGAAAATAGTTCATAATGCTTATTAAACAGTCATTTGCTAATAGCATTTTACATTTGGTTCTCCAAAGTCCAAGCCCAATGTTTCCATCGAGTAGTTTTCAAAAATGAGGAGATCAAGAGTGTTTTTCATGCCAGTATGATACAGATTACTATATCCATCATGCAAATGGGCTCAAACCAAACAGTATTTATGAAGGTGATGATAAATTATGAATTATGAAGATAAAACCTAAGTTTAAAGTGCTAAGTTTCAGATCCTTTCATATGCAAATGTTGATTTACACATTTTACATCCATGCTATAGAAGAGATTGCAAAAACGGGAATGTGAGGGGTTATGGGAATACAGTGAGGATCACCTGTCGCCCAAGGGTGGAAATAATGACTGCTCACTATCAGGGTGAGCATCACCTGAGAAAGAGAAAGGCAGAGTTTAACCCACCAAGCACGACTGATTTAATCAAGACCGATATTAACTGATATTAACAGAAACGAAGATGCGAAGTAGGAACCTTTGTCAATCTTTTGCTGATTGTTGAGAATTTTTCTAATCTCAGTGAGCCATGCAATCTTCACATCTACTGTTGAAGCCTGCAAAATAAAACAATTAGGCTACAAAATACAGATAATTTTTTTCCAACAAGCAAATGTTTTTCTTATTTAATATTTTTTTTTATTGTATTTTTATGTATTTAAAAAAAAATTATATACTGTATATATATGTATATATATATATATATATATATATATAATGTTATATTATTTATATATCTTTTCTGATTTTTTAATATAACATTTTAAATACTTTATTCTATTATTTATTTATTTTTAATTACAAGCTATATAATCATCACAACGATTTCAGTAATAAGTTAAACTAAACACATTATACATTTCTTTTCTTTCTTTTTTCCCTTTTATTAAAACCAATTTTTTTTTACTTATTTCCAGTTTTCAAATATCTTTTGAATCCCCTACTTTAAATGTGATTTCACGACTTCTGGAACGCAGTGTATATGAAATCTGAATAAAAAATGGCTAATTAGTTCTTCTGAAGTACAGTATATCTAAAAACCCACATACAGTATTATTTAGTTCTGCAAGTTCTACAAACAAATTTGCGTTCAGGACTTGACATTAACATTCACTGTGAGGAGGTATTGAGGAGGCGTTAATAAGTGATGACAGAGGCCCTTGTAACTTTTTATCCATTGCATTCTGTGGAGTTTTAACCTTGATAAAATGACTCACCTGAACAACATACACCTCCTCTTTTCCGTTGTACCAGATTTCAAACTTCTTTACATCCCCTTTGACGTTTTCTGTGATACCAACAGCACTCATCTGCAAATGAAACAGAGGAGTCAAAGACCTCACTTGGAAATTCAGTAATGCAGTATTTTAATAACCTTGTGGGTTTTTAAACTGCCAATGAAATTTGAGTTAAGCCTAAAATCCCTTTCATAAAAATATTTTTGAGCACACTTAAAATAGGGCTGGAATAAACAAACAGGTGCTTAACTTCAACATCAGTGTAACTGATTGTGCTCAAAAATTGGTTTAAGTGTAGAAAGTAGGTCAAAGTTGGCTGGTTAGCTGCATGGTGGATGTTGTAACTGCACCATCTGGCTGCCAAAATCATCTTTCTACATTGATGGTCATTCAAAAGTAGTCATGCATTCTGACCAATTAAATATTTAAATGCCAAATAGGTTGGTCTCTCACTCTCTCTCACCATCAGGCAGTGTTTGAAGCTGTACGAGGCTGTCCGATCATGTGCCTCTCCACTCTCCTCTCTCTTCTTGCAGAAAAGCAGAGCTCTTTCATGAAGGAATAGATGCCTTTGCATGGGTTTAAAGCGAGCTATGTCCTTCATGCGCGTTGGGCCTTTCCTATGGTTGATCCAGACGTTGAAGGAGCCCTGCATAAGGACGCGTCCCAGGTCACTCAATTCACCCTGGATTCAAAGAACACATAAAAGACAAATGAGGGAATGCAAATAGAAACACGTTTGAAAGTTAATTACAGGCCATATTCTAATAACAAAAACATATTGCATCAACTGTCAGTCACGATAACATTAAACATTAAAATGCCCCATTATGCTTTTTCGAATACCTTTCATGGTGAATCTAAAAGGTCTGAAAGTTTCAACGATCAAAACGCACGATAAATTGAGTTATTGTCTCCCAACAGAAAGAACCGATTCTGAACTGCCTGAAATGAGTCGTCAGGAATTCCAGTCTTAAAACTTCCTGCCTGAACCTACGTAGGTTTGTAACAACTGAGCATAATGCCAGCATGTTGTCTACAATGGCTGTCTGCGAACAACGTCTACTTTGACCCGACCTCAAACACTAGTTGTAGCAGAGGCCTGAAAGTGTTTGGTTTGGGTTGTTGACATTTCGTGAAGACACTGCTTTCTGCACTGTGAGTGCTAATCCACTTTGCATGCACTTCCAAAGGATGAGACTGTTACAGTAAAACCGACAGCATCGTTACTGTTTCTATCACTGAGTATGCAGTGCTGAGGAAGACTCCGGAGCTGAAATTCATATATGGTAATGGACGTTTCGTTTCTGACACGCGCTTTAAAGGGATACTTCACCTCTGGAAAGATGAATGTGTATTTAAAATGGGTCATTTATGCAGAATTATTTTTGAATTTGGAGCTTTCTAGACTGAGAAAAGCCAGAAAATGTATTTTTGGCTTATGTGGATGAAAGACAACAACTCCCAGAATGCACTTGCTTCGCTGCCCTAGGAGGCCACTCCCAAGCCACACCTACCAGTTAGAGAGCAGTTAAACAACAAAGCTAAGCTACTAGTGAGTCTCCGTGACAAGTCTGCCCGGGATTTCGAGATCGCCCAAAATGTCCGGGATTCGGATTTTGCGTTCTACAGTCGCCATTCATTATGTTTACTGTGGCGAGCAGGACGAGGCTAGGGCCGCGGGAGAACGGCGCGAAGCCGGTGGCGTGGTTACTGATGAGCTACACCTGTGAGACGCACCGGTCTCGTATCTCTCACGGAGGAGCGAGGAATTTTCTTAGCAATGTTAAAACGCACATCAACCGACATCACTCGTTTAGCGTTCATGTAAACACTACATTCAGATTCACCAATCGGAATGAATTCAGTTAGATTGAAACAAAAGGTGTGCATGTAAACAATGAATGGCGACTGCAGAAAGCAAAAGCCGAATCCCGGACATTTTGGACGATCTTGACGGGCGGACATGTCCGGGAAAAAGAGGATGGTAACCCCTACTACTCAGCTTTCTCCTACTACTCGGCTTTCTCCACAGAACAAGAGCCTGCTAGCTTAGCTTCCAAAAAAAGATGTCTGACACTATGTGTACATTCTGTGAGTGAGATCCCACCCTCTATGGGCGGGTTGAAAACATGCGGGACAGCCCCTTCTACTGGCTGTAGTCTTTAGCCTCTGGCCAAAAAATCCTCAGATGACGCAAAATGACGATTTTTGCATCATCGGAGGATTGTTTCCAGACAAAAAATACATAAATCTCTCGTCTCAGGGGGATATGAGGGTGGAAAGCACGGTAATTCGAAAATACTGTACTACAGGTTTTCTACTAATACAAAGCTTAATGCTAAATCCTGAAGTATCCCTTTAAGCGGAAGACCAATCACAACAGACTGAGCCATCTGACCAATCAGAGGCTGAGCAGAGTAGGCTCACAGAAAGGCAGGGAGTACAAAGACAGAATCCTTGATCAAACCGTTTCAGACACTGTGAGAAAAAGGTGATGCTGTTTTTTGACCTTGGATGCATGTAAACATATTGTTGGAGACCTTCAAAACAAAATTAGGAACCTTTAAAATAGCATAATAGGCACACTATAATAATACGCCTTTCTCCATTCTCATTTGTTGGCCACACCTCATAACCTGTGATGGCAATTTGATGCATGGAGTCATTGACGGACTTGAGGAGATCCAGCATGGCATTTAGCGCCCCCTGCAGCTCAGATGCATACTGTGAGTTAGAGCTGTGCTTTAGTAGTTCCTAATCAAAGAGAAAGGAAGCACTTAGTGAAAATACTGGGGGAAATGTGGAATTTTGGATTTGGTTTGTTTTGGTTTGGTTAAGCACCTTCAGAAGAAGCTGATACTTGGTTAAACGTTGAACAGGTTTCAGCAAATATGAGTCCAGCCCTAGTTTATGATCCAGCTTCCTTTTGCACTCCTAAATAAGAAAACAGAAAATAAAATTAGTAAAATAAAAGATTTAAAATTCATAACAGGATATAAACCATCCCACTAATTACTATCCATGCCTATAGATATATGTGAGTGCTGTTTATTGTAATAATTTTAATCAATTGTTATGGAATGGTTGTGTGCATTCCAAAAAAAAATATCCATATCAATACCTGGATGAAGACTGAATCAGAACACTGCCTCCAGAGGGCATCTGAGCGAGGTTTGTTATGGCAGTAGCGCTCGTAGACCTGAAAATTTTCTTTCTGCAAAAAAAAACATTACAAGAGAACTGATATAGGGTATAGACAACGCATTCTCATCCTTGGGCGTCATATACTGACGCTTTTGACATTACGTCGACATCGAACGCACATGGCACCCTTTAGCGTCAATATGACACGCACAGAGCTTTGTTCGGTTATGGGTAGGTTTAGGTCTAGTGTAGGGTTAGGGTTAGACCACTAGGAGGCGCCTTCTGGCCCATTTCTATCTGCGTCTCATATTGACGCTAAAGGGTGCCATGTGCGTTCGATGTCGACGAAATGTCAAAAGCGTCAATATATGACGCCCTAGGATGAGAACGGGCTGACTCAGTGGTTCCTATACTACTTTTCTAAGGCGTCACTACTGAATCTTCAGCACCGCAGCAGAATAAATCATATTTACCTGAATTGTGAATGTGAGTTCACAGTCTATTGAATGAGATGCAATAAAAGGCAGTGTACCAAAAATTGATGGCAAAAAATGTCTTTCTGTTGAGATGTCATCAGAGCCTGCATGCAAAAACAATGTCCAACGTGACCAGTCTAGTCACGAACAAACAATTTGCGAACCAATGATTCTTACGAGTCGGTTCTTTTTAGTGAATCAAAGATATACAGCATGACTGTATGTGTTTTGTGTCAGTATCATTACTGACCAATTGTTCATACTTTATGATATGTCATTAAAGATACATAGATTTATAGACAGATTTGTTGAATTATATTTACAGTGTGTGTGTGTGTGTGTGTGTGTAGTCTAATGCCTCCATGTATTTGATCAAAGTACAGTAAAAACAGTAATCAGTAATATTGTGAAATAACATTGTAATATTGTTACAATTTTAAGTTTTTAATAAAAGTTTCAATATATTTCAAAATGTAATTTATTCCTGTGATGTTCAGCATCATAACTCCAGTCTTCGGTGTCACAAGACCCTTCAGAAATCATTCTAATATGCTGATTTGTTGCTCAAGAAATCTTTCTTATTATTATCAATGTTGCACTGCTTAATATTTTTGTGAAAAATGTGATACTTTTTTCTTCAGGATTCTTTGATGAATAGAAATGTCAAAGAAAAAGCATTTAGTTGAAATGCCTTTACATAGGTATGACACAGAATTTCTCACCCTTTCCAGAAAGCGTGCTCCCACTCTCTCTGGGGACTCTAAGCAGCTCTCGAGATCCTGCAGGAATATCCTGCACAACAAAGACAGGGTCAGCATGAATGTGTGTTTATTTATCCATGTGTGTGGGCATATTTCTCACCTGCTGTGGAATTTATAGATCTCAGGCAGATTTCCAAACAGCTCTTCTTTCTTGTTTCGCAGTACAGATGGCAGTATATTAGAGAGAGATGGGTTATCCATCTCCGCCCTATAACCCTTTCACCCAGGAACAGGAAAAAAATTATGACTTTCAAATAATAATTTATTAGCTCGTGAAGGTGAAATTTAGAATCTATTGCTGCTTAAAGGTATATCTAATGAGTGATTATAATCAAGGTAGTTTTCCTTCTAAATGACTTCTCTAGGCTTGTGAGATTTTACTTTGTTATAAAAGTTACCAGTGTGATTGCTGAAATGTTCTTTTCATGTATTCTCTAATGTCTGTATTAAATATCTGAGAGGTGACTGAAGCTGATGTCAGGAATGCAGTGCTTGCACATTTAGCCCGGCTTCCAGAAATGAAATATGGAAAGATGTTTTGTTTGAGAAAGGTCTTTAACATGTCAATACATACATCTGTTTTCTAGGGTACCCTGACAACTATGGTCATTGAAGTCTATAGTTTAAGGGATCATTTCTCAGTTAAAGCCTTACTTTCCAGTTATATTAAAGTGTCCTCTCTTTGAGAGAAATAACGTATTATCTTGATGTTTTGAGACTACTCTCCTGTTTATAGTTAGAGCCTGGCCAAATCCAGCCTTGGAAAAGATGTGTGTCGGTGCGTATGTTAGTCTTTTTGATAACAGGTTAAGGAACCACTGGCATTATTGGAGATTGACTGAGTTGTTGTTCTGGACATGCTGGCGCCCAGCAACCCAAATCTGCAACCTGGGAGGTCACAACATGCCTAACTTCAGGGTCCGAGTGTCAGCTGCATAATACATGGAGATATACCTCAGTCTATCTGTATATGTGTGGAAAATTACTATGTTTATCTATTTCTTGGCCAATCAGAATCATTCAACCTGAAGCAAGGACGTATCACAGCAGTTATACCCTTCACCAAGGTCTAAGCTATACTGTAGATTAGACCTTGGTGAAGGGTATAACTGCTGTGATCTTTGTAACTGTAAGCGAGGCGGCCTACGTACTCCATTGAGTCTTGAAGCTGACTTCTGCTGATAAAACTGCAAACTATCTTCAGTAAAACGTTTCTTCAATTTATTATAATTCTGACTCTTGTCTTAATTAATAATTTTTGGTTCTGGGTCTTTGACTGTAAATCCCCTTACACTCTAATAGTACACTTGTCATTTCTGTTGCACCCTTAATCATTGTGCCAAGTGATCAGAGCCATCACAGTTTACTTTCTTTTTATATGGCAGTCTCTACCAATGGTTGTACAGAAAACATCAGAAAAACGTGCATGTACAGTACGTGACCCGGCTCTGACTCACCGTGACACTATAAACTACAGTGTGAAAGGAAAGATTTGAATTCAAAATGATTGCATCCAAAGATCATCAACTATCACAGCTGTTAGGTAAATGGGATGTGGGAGAACAAAACACAGACCAATTATTTAAAGGTGATTTGGTCAAGACATTACCAGCAAAACAGACAGCAGCTCCTCCACGTAGATTCTCTCCGTCTCAATCAGCTCCTTCATTACGTGACTGTAGAGGCGAGGGATGCATGGGCAGTAACAAAGGAGAGAGGGGAAGAAAGAGATGAGGACAGAAAGGGAAAGAGACTGGTGAGAGACAGACAAAAAGAGGAGCTTCAGAAGGAATTCATGATTCGTGAACATATATTTTTGTCAAGATATTGCATAAATGCTCACCGTTTGTGCTGGTCAGGGTTCTCAACTCCATCGGGGCCGTAGGACAGACAGCTGCGGTTCTCCTCGTAGTCGTGCATCACCTCTATCTACAGTACAAGAACCAGGAAAAAGTTCCTAAAGCTGTCAGCAACGAGTAGAACCGGTGCGCTTTGTATGATTTTGAGATGAACAAGGATGGTCAGCCAAACCTTCTTTGTGCTGGGACCTTTCCGTGAGGCCCTTTTACCAGGGAGTGCAAGATCAAAAGAAAACCTTAAACTGGAGTTCACATCAAAACCTTAGAAAGATACAGGATACAGTCAGACCGATGGCAATTGTTCACCATGAGCAAATGCAGTTGAAATAGATAAACATACTGTGTTTAGGAGAGAACAGAGGGGATTTGCAGCGTGGCGAATTCTCAGGCCTTGGAGCGACCAGCTGGATGGGTCTGACCTGAATATCAGCCAGTTTTCTCAGACAAGCCTGTCTGCTCTGGATCATTCCCTGTACTGTTGATACCTTCTCTGTGACAGCCTCTATCTGAGACTAGCATGAAAGCAAAAGGGGGTGAACTTAAAATAGGCACTTGATCAATAGAAAATTATTAAGGACATACTGTAGAAAAAGAGGGACATTTTCACTACTGGTCTCAAAGGGTATATTTGTGCACTATGTGTGTCAGTACCTGCAGCTGTGGTGTGAGTATTGCCTCAAACTCCAGACTGAGGAAGCCCGGGTTAGACTGCAGGACTGAGGGCGCTGTCTCCATCAGTTTCTCAATATCCCGCAGGGCTACCTGCGCCCCCTCTTTGGACTGAAACTTATCCAGCAGCTGGTTAGCCATCAAATAGGCCCCCTCATCACACCAACGCACAGTCTGCCCATACAGAGATATGCAAAGTCTGTATGTGCTTTACATAAAGTGCATATACAGTATTCCAAGGTTCTTGCATTTGCATTTAATACCTCCTCCAACCGCAACAGCAGGTCCCGTATGCGTGTGAGAGATGCCCGCTTGGCACGCAGAGCTGTTGTGAGAGTGTCACAGTGATGCCTCAGTTCATTGCAGCGCTGAACTATTAGGGCAAGAGCGTAGTGATGACTTGTTGCAAGCTGGTGCCCATGTAGAATAATAATCTGAGCACGGCCCATTTCATCCTGCAAGAACAACAGAGCTACTAATCAAACACTTGTGTATATCAGTTAAAATACAGGTCAAAAGATGTTTCACCTTATCAGCTCTCAACATCAGCATCAGTCAACATTTGTGGTGTGCAATGCATTTAAACTGAAGCACAGTCTCAAAAAGGTTTCTTTTCATTTTCTATGAATGATTACTAGTAAAAAAGAAAAAGAAAAGAAGAGGTCAAATATTTTAATCATTAAAATTTTAAACCTCTGCTGAGGTCTCCAGCATCTCAAGGTCTTTGAGCAGCAGCTCCGTCTGGGCCACTGTTGTCCCCACAGATGCAATTGCTTTCTCCTGCGTACTGAGTTTCTCCAGAATGGCCTCCATCTATGCACAAAGAAAAAATAATTATTTTCAAAAATGCATTTAAGATCAATATTTCATATTGCATTCATTCAAGATTTTCACAAAAGGATTTTCGGCATTGGTATAATTACAAAAGATGTTTTAATGGATTTTTTCCCACAGCTGTTAAAGGGGACCTATTATGCCCTTTTTACAATATGTAATATAAGTCTCAGTTGTCCCCAGAATGTGTCTGTGAAGTTTCAGCTCAAACTACCCCACAGATCATTTATTATACCATGTGGTAAATATTTTTGGAGGAAGGAAAAACATGCTGTTTTCGTACATGTATCTTTAAATGCAAATGAGCTGCAGAAGAAGAGGGCGGAGCCTGTATAACTCTTGCCTCAATACTCTGCCAAAAGCTAAAACATCTGTTTGCTTTTGATTATCATCTCTATCACGGTCACCCTCAAAGACATTGCAGTTCTTCATCATCATGACAGTTTATTATCTGAATGCGTTTTAAAGCCATCTCAGTCTAAACTTCTGATATATGTTTTTCTGAGTGCACACATCCGAAGCACGAGCACAGACAGCTGGATGTCTGACGATGAGTATTAAAGGGGTGCTATAATGCCCCTTTTTACAATATGTAAAATAAGTCTCTGTTGTCCCCAGAGGGTGTAAGTGAAATTTTAGCTCAAAATACCCCACAGATAATTTTTTACAGCATGTTAAAATTGTCCCTTTTTGAGGGTCAGTAAAAACGCGTCGTTTCGTGTGTGTCCCTTTAAATGCAAATGAGCTGCTGCTCCTGGCACAGAGGGCGGAGCTTCAAAATCTCATGTGTGTTAGCAGCTCCGATTACCTCACGCAGACAAGCACTAAAATGTCAGAAACTGTTCTGCCTTTTATGTTCAAACCGGAGTCGGGCAATGATGGAGAGACTCAAGAAGAAGTGACAACATGTAGAATGCAACAGGGCGTTTCTGAATGGTTAGTTGATGAATTTATGTTGCTGATGTGGAGTTAACTATCTTAAAGTCTTTAGTTAGCATATTCTGTCATGATAATCTATAAATCGCTTGTGTGGGAACTGTTGTAAGATGCATACAGATTGACATGCTAACCCACTAACCCAGAAGGAATGTCATGTTGTTTATGCTCAAACAGCAACATTACACACTATCCAATGCTGCAAACAGAAAGTGGATAATTTAAGACTAACCGATTCAGTAGAATGAATCAGACTTTCCATTGCTGCAAATGAGAAAGTAGACCATTTCAGACAAACCGATTTACTAGAATGACTTCCAGCCCATCTTATGAAAGCAGCAAGTACACTGACTTTAGGACCAACAGAATCACTAACTTTCACTAACAGTAACTTTCCAGCGTTACATACAGTATGATAGAGAGAGCCGAAAGATTGTGTTAAACCTCAGCTCTCAGTAGCAGACTTGATCTAAGCATGCGAAGTACAATGACATCCAAAACAGCGATGTAGCATTTGGTTGTGCTTTACCGTGAATAGTTGAAAAAGCTTGTTACTACAAAAGCAGTGTTGTTAAAGTAGTTAAGTTAGTACACTTTTAGCTCATTACTCCAACACTGGTCTGTACCTCATGGAAGCTCAGCTCGTATTGGAGGAGTTGAAGGTATTGTTGAAGCTTTAGGTGGTGCTTCTCAAAAAAGCCATCAAAAGCCATTTCCATGTCCCGTAACTGTGCAACAAGCCTGCAATAAACAAATTGAACATGATGATTTTTTACACAAAGAGCCTACCTGAATTTTACACAAAGAGCCTAAGCTGAAGTTCATTTTGATGATTGGCACAAAAATGCATTGTGAACTAGAGGAAGTTGAATGTGCCAATACTAGGAGGATAAAAATTAAAAGAGGCAATAAAGACTGCATGATTTTGATTACCCGAAAAACATAAAGACTCCTTAGAGAGTTATTCAGCAACCCGAAAGAGCTGACAATGATTTACTTACTCTGCTGGTGGTGAGTAATACTGTATGAAGGCTACCTCTGCACTCTTTCTTTGTCTTGGCTGATGTCTCTGTCTTCTGCTGCAGCACCTTCCATTGCTTTTGAGGCCTCGAGGTTTGAGAGCAGCTGACGTCCATCCCTCATAACTGACCTAATGTTATCCTGTAGTAGTTTTCAAATCATATGTCTTATTCACCCATAACTTAAATAATTATTATTATTTTTTCCATTATTAAAGCTTTTTTATGTATTAGCAAACACATTTCCCCAGTCATTGTGTTTTATATTTAATATATTTCCCAATTCTGAAACCACATTGAAAGTCTGGGATTCACCCCACTGTTTATGTGCACAATAGGCCCACTCAATTGTGAGACTCATCTCCATACCTTCATCTGTCTGTATTTGTCAGTGTGTGATCTGAGTAGGTACTCAATGCCACTGGCTTCATCAGGCAGCTCAATCTCAGACAGCTCTGTGCCGAATGTCTGCAATAGTTGAGCGATCTCCTTCACTGTCACTGCAAAACTCTCTATGGCCTGGAGGAGGCAGCACAGACAGAAATATGCATTACTCAGCAGTTATTGCAAACACAGTTCAAAGCCTCCTTATCTAAAATTAGATATAAATATATTTATAGTTGCAAATCTAAATGAATTAATAGGAAGTAAACAGATATCCTTTAATAAGTGATTTATTTCTCTTATCAGCATTAAATAATGACACATACTATGCAATTTTGCAATTTAATTCCATTTTATGAGCATGTAATGGCATTTCTTGTTACAGCATTCCTTTCTTGAAATCAGAAAGCTTACCGTTCGCAGAACTATCCAGTCACTATGGCATTGCTCCAGGTTACCACCAAACTCAGTATTCAGCTGATTTTCATCAATGAAGCGAAGCAGGTCTGACAAGGAGCTCATCATAATCATCTGAATAATGCAGAAAATAGCTAGGGAATTAATTAAGCACATTATATTTAATGAAAATTAAGTTAAATACGATTAATAATCCATTTGTTAAGCAGACTAACCTTGTAAGGGTGGAATGGCCTTTTAACAGCCTTGTTAAATAAAGATTGAATAAAAATAGATGCAAATGTTTTCCCACATAATGAGTGGGGATTAAAACAAATGACTGGTCTCAATATTATAGTTACAACTTGATGTTTGTTTTACTATTCAAGACTTCAGGTATGCATCTCATCACTATACATAAAAAAACCCTATTGTTTTGTACCACAGAGGATTCTCATCAGCTCTTACCGGCATCTTGAGCGCAAAGTCGTCCTGACTGAAGCGGAAACCGAGGTCTGTTCCAGTGGTCTGAAGGTGGGTTTTGGGCCTCAGCACTAGAACTAAATGCAAATGTCCAGGGAATGACATCTGAAGAAGAGATGTGATATTTCAGCAATTTCAGTACATGTTCAACATCTTTCACATAATTCAGGATGATTTAAAGAGTAATAATATGGTAATATAATCATAAACAGCAATGTGGGTGCTTGTATATCATCTTCCCACTTCTAATGTGTTCATAGATGTATAGAAATCTAGGTCAGACACCCACATGTCCCCGTGGATGCACATATTTAAATTGTAATTAAGTAATCACATTAAAGTTACAGTAATATCAAGAACAGAGCTCAATTTAGAATTCAAATGTGTTTTTTTAAAGCCTTTACAAAGCAAAAAAATGTGAAACAATTGCTTTTTGTAACACATTTCTTGCTGATTAAAGCAGGAAATTCAGTCTGACTACAAGCAACTATGCACTTTTTTCAGTCAGTGGAAATCCAAGGCTGAATTTGTTGACTGTTACCCTACTAATGCTGACAAGAAAGTGTAGGCTGTCTGTCTTCTCCCTTTTTGACAGACTGATGGTCAATAAACTTAATCAGAGACACTCACACTTTTCACTCAAATTGCTGTGCTAGACTCCAGTAAACATCAGAGGATAAAATGTACACTTATGGTGCATATGTTAACAATGTTGCAATAAAACATATGCACAGCCAAAAAAGTCTATAATGTAGCCTATTATTATTGCGTTAGTCATAATCCACACATGGAGTTAAAAGCGTGGTCAGGTGTTTAAAAACGTGGCGATCATTGCACATAACTATTCAAATGTAAAACAAACAAATGCTGACTGCAATAATGATCACAGTAGGCTAATAACTAACAGTTAACATTACAAACGCGCGCGTGATCTAATTTATAGTTTCTATATAAATCATAGGACTCCCACCCAGCGCCCGCATAGCGTGTGTCAGTTCTGCAGTAAAAACCCGGTCCAAAACAGAGAAGAATCCATCTTACCGCAGCCCTCTGGATCCGGGGCAGTCCCCTGAGTGGATTAGCCTCCGCCATTGTTTCTAATTTGCCCGTTTCGTGGGGATGTAGACCCACTTCTTAGCCTCACAACTTCCCTCCCTCCATCACTTTGTCTGCGGGACTGTGAGCAGCAGCAGAAGCAGCGAGCAGTCGCAGAGCGGATGCTGCAGTGGCGACGACACCTTGACCGCACTTATCTGCTCATTACTGTCACACCTATAAAACGACACTCTTACGCGTAACAAAGTCTATCCATGAAACCACATTTTTGTGTGATTTACTCGAATCAGACCAGATTGGATTATATTGCAAGTGTTATAGATGGTGAGGGACACGAGTTATCAAATCCAGCACCATGGACAGAGGTCGAGCACTCGGCCAAATACCTTCTTCCCACCTAACACCTCATCATTACCTCACTCACAAACGATAATTATAAAAATATAGGCCTGTTTTAAAAATGTGATACAAAAATTATAAATAAATTATAAAAATAAATTATGAATACTGTATGTGTGTGATATGATGTTACATTTATAATAAATTAATAAATATAGAATAAATATAAATGATAAAATTAATAAAAATATAAGAAATGAATCAATTACACATTTAACATAATTTTTAAATGAACTGATTTTATCTTATTTGGTTAAAATCCCATTTAATATGACTAAATCAACCTAATTATAGTAGTAATAAAACATATTCATGGTTTAGATGTCCATAATATACAGTACCAGTCAAAAGTTTGGAAACATAAAAAAAAAAAAAAATTCAAAGCCTCTCATGCCCACCAAGGCTGCATTTATTTGATCAAAAACAGTAATATTACAAAATATTACTGAAAATGAAAACAACAGATTTCTATACAAATAAATGTGAATATTTTAATATATTTTAAAATGTAATTTATTACAGACCCGTAAGTCCGTGGTGCAGGCAGAGCAACGTCTGACCAAGGCAGAGCAAACCAGGAAACACAGGCAGGCAGACAGGCAAACAGGGAAACCAAAACAAAACATACATGTTACTGTCACATACATGTTACCTGTTTTGCCTACTCCGTTACTGATTATCTCCTTGTTTGATTCTACAGTTATATATAAGATAATTATAGTTATAGTTACATGTAACCAGCTTACCCCAAGCCAAAGCAAACTGCCCAGTCCATCCCAGAGCCAGGAGCGGAACACTATACCTGATAGATATATGGTCCACGGATCCACTTCCATTTTTAATGTTTTAGATAGAAATTAGAGTGAGAAGTGTGAATGTCTCTGATGAGGTTGATAACCATATAGCCATTAAAATGGAGAAGACAGAAAGCCATACAATACACTAACTTGTACATTAGAAAGTGCTGGCAGTCATTAAAATTAAGGACAGGCCTATAAAGTTTGACCTTAGTAAATGTTAAGGATCCCAAAGATCTGGATGGTGCTCAGCATGTTCCTGGCATGTTCCATGGCTTTATTGCCACTGTGGTTAAGCTTTTAAATCTTTGTTCTGGGACTTTCAGGCAGTGAACAAGGCAGTGGCGCCCGCTCGTGAACTCTGTCTGCCCTTTCAAGGCCAAGGAGCCCGAATCTGAACTCTCAGTCGGCCCTGTTATGGCCAAGGACGCCATCCATAAACTCTTTGCTTGTCCACTATCTGCCAAGAAGGCTGTTCTTGAACTATTTGCCTAGTCACGACCAAGGAGACTGATTATGGACTATCTATCTGTTACGGCCATTGAGGCCATCAATAATCTCTCTGTGCTTTGTTTCAGTGTTGCCGTAGTATCCAGCACTGACAGTACCGTCATGGTTCCAGGCTCCAACATGGTCTTTAGAACAGCCATGGGGGAATTCTTCAGTCCCACCTTAGGGGACTCCTTCAGTCCCACCTTAGGGGACTTAGGGGACTGCTCCACCTCCGTGAAGCGCTCTGAGAATCCCTTCACCGCAGGACTGAAGACGCCGGTGTTGGAGATTGGGGCGTCGAGAAAAGCGGTTCTGTTCGCATCCTTAATCTCTGTCAAGTTCAGCTAGAGGTGGTGCTCCAGCACAACCAAACTGGCCATACCTCTTCCGATCGACTGGGCGGTGGCTTTGGTGGCACGCAGGGCTAAGTCAGTGGCCTCAAGTCCCCAAAGGCCTCAGGGTCCGGGCCAGCCTCGTCCATAGAGCGGAGGAGCTTGGCCTGAAACACCTGGTGGATTGCCATGGTGTGCAAAGCCGATGCAGCCTGGCCGGCGGCGGTGTAAGCGCGACCGGCGAGGGCTGATGTCGTTCGGCTTGGATGGGTGGGCCGTCTTGATTCTCCATCCGCTAGAGGTGGGCGGGCAGAGATGCGCTGCCACAGCTTCCTCTAGGGGGGGAAACGTGTTGTACCCCTTCTCTTGCGGAAGTTGATGTCTTCAGGTGAGCCGAGTAAGGGGCGCGCCATGATCTGGTCAGCTCATCGTGTACCTCGGGGAAGCAGGGTGCTGGTCTCTGACGAGGGGTCTGCTGACGCCCCAGCAGAAACCATCCGTCGAGACGGCTTCTGGTGGGCTCCTGAGGCGGGGATCTCTCAATGTCGAGGCCTTTGACAGCTTTGGTGAGGATGCGAATGAGTTCAGCGTCCGCACTCGCTCTAGCGCCGTCTCCGCTGGCTTGAGTTTGAGAGGCGGGGTCAACCGTCGAGACCGGTCAGTCGTCTGCCTCAGATGCAGCCAGGGAAAGGCTGTCATCGCCTTCTTCCTGTGATGCGCTGAACGAGACGAGTCCTGCCGCTTGAAAGGAGGGGCATAGATGCATCTGCGAAAACAGCACTGGTGAGGGGGTTTCGCAAGAAGAGAGCGAGGCATGCGGGGACTGGGCCGGCATGGGCTCGCTCAGTTCAGGTATCCTTTGACCCCGTTGCTTCTTCCGTTGTGGCTCGAGGGGGGCTGGAAGCGGGTGAGCGCGAGGGGCAGGTCGCCGTCCAAAAGTAGAGCTAACCGCGAGCGCAGGATGGAAATGGGCAAGCTCTCGCAGTGCGGGCAGCCATCCTTGTTGAGTGCAGTCTCTGCGTGGGCAAGTCCCAGGCATGGGGCGCACTCGTTGTGTCCGTCAGTTTTATGCAGAGGGGCTCTGCACAAAGTGCAATCAGAGCGCGGCATTTGTAACAACGGCGTGAAATTTGCTCTTTTTCTCAAAGTGTCGCGGCAGTGAACACACAGATTTTTAGAAATAGGATATGGCTTATTTTCGCCGGGAGGCCGCAGGTTAACAGCGATTCAGGGGAAGGTGGCGTTGAGTTGAAGGTGCCACGTCCGCTGATGAGGTCGCTCTTTCCGCTGCAGGGGCTCGTCGACGGCGAAGGCTCGAAGATCAGCGAAGAAGGTGTTCGCTGAAGAAGATTAAATCTGATTCTATGGCGAATTGGTCCGCTTATACAGGCATAAGCCACGCCCATTCTGGTGGGTTCTGAAACGACCCAACTGGTTTGCGCGTCTCAGCCGCCTCGCCATAGGTTCGTGCAGTTGCTGCAACACAGCCAATGAGCGAGCTAGATGCCCTGCTCTGTGCAGCTGCACTGCATTTTAAAATAATGGCTTCAGTATTCTTGAGAAAAAGGAGTTTTCCCACTGCGTATAGCTACGCAATACAAAGTGGATGTTCTTGAAAGGGAACAGTTTGTTCACTGAATGTCCATAACAAAGATTAAAAAGCTTAATCACAATGGAAGTCATGCTGAAAACATGCCAGGAAAGTGCTGAGCGCCATCCAGATTTTTGGGATCTTTGGACATTTACAAAAGGTCAGGCCGGAGTTCATAGGTCTTTACTTCATTTGAGTGACATTGGTTTTGTCACAGAGAACTGCGAGCACTTTCTAATAAAGAGGGAATCCATCATGTGTGCTCAGTCGACACAATCCCATTATGGACAAAGTGGGAGTGTAGACAGATTAAGAGAGATTAAACTTTGAAACAATCTGTGCCAACTGTTGGTAAACAGCACCAGAACCAAACTGTACATTAATCAGCTGAGAAAAATGACTGGTATGGTGTTAGTGTTATATCTGTTATAGAACAGTGATCATCCAGATGCCATCTAGTGAGGTTGTGTACAACATTGTATATATTTGTAGATCCATTTTAAGTCATCCATTAACATAGCTTTGGATCATTACTCAAAGTTAATTAAATTCAAAGACAAATCTGCTCTATTATTTCAAGCACATTTGAAAAGGGTCTGTAGCTGGTTAGAAAAGTCAGATAAGTTTAGAATAAAACAAAATTATACAATTCTATTTCTGAAGGATACAAGCCGTGAAAAATGACTTGATTATTTTTCAGAAGAATTCTAGAATATTTTCTGTGATTATTCACTAATTTAGAAATAAGTAATTATTTATGTGTGCACTACAGTCTTTGACACTTTGTTACCTGGGCTTTACCTCTTTCTCAACCACCCTGCCCACTCCCTCCCTTAAGTGTAATTACAGACGCCCCAGAGCTCTTCTGTAATTACCTTTGGATTAAATCCTAAGTCTTCACACTTTGAACTAAAAATGGACCTTAGATATTAGAAGTTAGGGACTAAGGTGTTACTGACTTGTTGATTATGTAATGCTCATACAGTTTTCTTTAGTTACATCATTGCAGTCAAAATGTCCCTAATATAAGAAAGGTTTAAGTGAATCAATTAACCTATCACACTTTTTATTAAAGAATGCTTTGATAATTTGATGCTGTTTAATATGTTTTAAAAATAAAGATTCTTACCTTAATGTTTTGACTCGACTGTAGCTATTTAAGTAAATTCTTAGCAATAAGTGGATTACGCTCAAGAAATGTCCTTATGGTGGCAATTCTTGCACCGGTGAAACACGTGCCATCTGATTGCTCTTTCTGAACCCCTGGGATTGGTAAAGAGCTTCTTCATAAACACGATGTCATTGGACTGCCAGTACCTGATAGGAGGGAACAGATGGAAGGAAAAGCCATCTCAGTGAACAGTGACATTAAGAGATTTACCTGGGGTTGTGCAAGTTGGGATTCCTTAATAAGCTTACATACACCTTTTGTGCAAGGAAGCACCTTTAATGTGTGGAGATTAAAGGTATATAATTAAAATATATAATAGAGAAAACAATTTAAGGAACATCATTCAACACAAAAAGCTTTCATATAAGGAAAGGGGTAACACTTTACAATAAGGTTCATTAGTTAACTACATTAGTTAACATTAACTAATAATGAACTGCACTTATACAGCATTTGTTCATCTTTGTTAATGTTAATTTCAACATTTACTAATACTTTATTAAAATTTTGTTAACATTAGGTAATGCACTGTGAACTAACATGAACAAACAATGAACAGCTTTATTTTCATTAACTAACATTAACAAAGATTAACAAAAACAGTATAATGTATTGCTCATTGTTAGTTCATGTTAGTTAATACATTTACTAATGTTTAATAAAGGAACCTTATTGTAAAGTGTTACCAGGAAAGGCTTATGTGCCCATGCGGTCACTGGGTTCCCAAGCCTGTTGGCCATCTGGAGCAACAAGACTATTGTTTTATCCCTATACTATTTCTTTTGGGGTTTCCTTGATTTTTCAAGGAATTATGATGATGATGATGATGATGAAGCAGCCAACATTCATGTTGTGTCCTTTTCCTTTTAGGCAAGTTGAAAAAGTACAAATAAATGATTATCCTACAATATATATACACTGTTTTCTATCTAAAATTGTGTACGAAAATATGTGCAGTTCTATATTAAGGTACAGGGTGAATGGTCTATATTTAGGCCTTCCACCTTGTTTTGTCTACCAAATCGTATTACTGGGCATCTAAAATACTCACAGGAGGTCCTGACATGAATATTATATTATATTATATTATATTATATTATATTATATTATATTATATTATATTATATTATATTATATTATATTATATTATATTATATTATATTATATTATATTATATTATATTATATTATATTATAAAATTCATACATTACCATAATTTATTTAGATGCTACTGTACAATCTTACATTCACCTCTGGTTAGACCATATTTTATTGGCTCTGTCCTCATGCTAAATTGTCCATTTTTATTTATTTTTTTGCCTTGTTTTTATTGTTTAGCATTTGAAAGGTGAGTAAAGCAGAGTAAAAAAACAAAAAAACAAACAAATAAAAAACAAAGTAAAAACAAAAAACTATTTATTGCTTCAAGTCAATTGTAAATCTGACTAATTGAGATGCATAACCTTGTCCCAATCCAGTCACAGTACTCAGTCATAATTCTCTTGTTTTCATAATTATCTTCTCTTGTTTTCATTTCCACAAACTTCATACATTTTAGACTAAACCATTGCAAGCTTCCAGTATTTCTTTGTTGTAATTCCCCATTTTTATTTCTATTTATAAACATTGCGTAGCCCTAAATAGCATTTTAAGTGTTTAATTGGATTGACAGAAAGACAACGGCATCTAAATCAGAGGAGCACAAGCCATCAGAGCAAAGGTCCGAGTATAAAACCCTGCGCCTCTGACTCTCATCTGCACTCTCTGACTACACCAGACAGGCTGCGGATTACCAGAGAGAGGGAGCAGATCGCCCTAACAATCAACAGGTAAGAACTCAATGACTTTACATCAAAATGTTCAGTAACAGGTATTCTGGTAACAATTCTTCCTATCATCCAACAATTGCAGGACATTATTGTCTTTATTACAGTATTAAATTTACTTCTTTGAGTTCATTTAGCCCTCTTTAGATTATCAGCAGAGCCTTATTGTGAATATTAATTTAGCCTATGTGTACAACCAATATTTGATTGCATTCGGACTGTCTTCCTGTGACGAGTCACTCAATCAGCTAAATTGATATTGGACAATGACGAGCATTAAGAACCTCATGATGTGCATTGGAGCTTTACAGCTGAGAGACATTAGACGCATTCGATTTGTGCAAAAAATCTAAAAGGTCTCCACATGGTTCTTTTGCATTTATAAAGACCATTATAGTATATGCACAGTCTTTGACAGTCTCTTAGTAGCTCTTTTTTATTTTGATCATTTTTATTTGAAACGTAGGCCTATACAAGGTGCTCACCTGTGCTCACAACCTGTATGATTTATCTTCATGTTAGTTTTAGTCAAATATATATCCTGTCCATGCAATTTGCATTTAGAAATAAGCTTAAAGCCCATACGTTTGCATATTTAGAGAGGGTTACATCAAAGTATCTGAGTTCACTGGATGAGCAATGCCGTACAGCTAGGCTTATCTGTGTGCCAAGATTTGTTTGAGAGAAAAATAAGACTATGAATCCACAAACACACATCATGTCTTGCAATAAAGAGTGGGGAGACATACACACATAAACACTCATTCAGTGAGAGCCATTTGTTTAAAAAGACAAAAAAAAAAACACTCTTCATAAAATTCACTTTTCTATTTAATTTATTTCAGGAAAATCTTTGCACAATGGCAGACAAGTAAGTATTCTTTCCTTTTTGCTTTCACCTTTGAGAATTGTCACACTGCTCACAAACAAAAAAAAGTTCTAAATACCTTTTACTGTTTTATTTAGCATTACACTTGTTGTGCTTTTCAATACCAAAACAATTTATTAAAGATTTGGAGAAAGCCGAAGTGAATTATTTTTATGCAAATACCTGCTGAACTCTAACATTGCTGGATCATACTTTTCACCATAGTATTTACCAAGTGCTTAGTTTGGAGTAACTCATTTTTATATTCTTTTTACATTTTCTATTAATATTGCATGCTTTTTTTGTCACTTTCCAATTTTATGTACTTATTAAATATTGGCCCATCGGGTTATGTCTAAGAAATGACAAAGGCTCAATCAAAAGTGCAAATCACAACAACAACAACAACAAAAAAAAAAAAAAATATATATATATATATATATATATATATATATATATATATTATTTTTTTTATAATTTGAGAAATCAAAAATTAACAAACCACTTTATATGTCATGTCTAAGTAGGATAGGATAGGATAGGACAGAACAGGCCAGCAAAAATGACAGTAGAAGCATCACAAAAACTATTACTTTACATAACACAATGAGGAGTTATTTAACGTTTAGAATAGATCTCATCAATTTGGAACATTGATTTGAGTCCAGCATGAACGTGTCATAAGCCGGCAGTCACAAACAATTACCAGGCATCCTCTTTGGAGTAAACAAGCTGCCTCCATTCATGAAGCCTGGATTACTAGCAAAGGGTAATTCAGGCCTTGGCCTTAAAGTGTCTTAAAATACTAAGCTTTAACAACGTGATGAACGCTTAGGGCAAAAAGGTCAAACCTGCAAACTCAAATATATTGCTGCTGAGGTAGAGAGGTTGCTGAGGTTAATACCTGAGGTATAGACTTAATAGGACAATCCCTGCTCACTCCTCTTTGACACCATCTGCAATGTATATATATAGTCAGGCATTACAGAGTTACATTTTTGTAACACTTACTAATTTCATCTTGTTTTATCAGTGTTTACTACACCATCAACCATGTATCTTACTGTTCCTTATTCACATTTTTCTTTTTTGTGTTTTCAGAGTTTACAAAAAGACCAGTGGAAATGGCCAGGTACGACTGAACTTAACTGAAGATTTTTCAATTGATTCTGAATTGAATTCCTCAATTTATTGTTACAGATTCATGCTTGAATTTTCATATTTCATTACATGGAAATAAATTAGTGTAATGCACTGTTTATGTTTTAGCTCACTCTCTACCTGGGGAAGAGAGACTATGTTGACCATATTGACTCAGTTGACACTGTTGGTAAGAAACTGCTTGCATTTATTTTTGAAACACAGACAACAGGTAATATCCAACAACTAAATATGAATTGTTTCTTATTCTAAACAGAGGGTGTAGTGAAAATCGACCCTGCAGACCTTGGGGACAGAAAAGGTATTGTCATTGAGTTTTTTTTATTAAAAAAAAATAAATTAAAAAAAAATAATATATATATATATATATATATATATATATATATATATATATATATATATATATATTAATAAATAAAAATATTATATAAAAAGCATAGATAATAAATGTAAATAAAAAAAATAATTTAATCATTCATTTAATCATTCATACATATGATTATGTTATTTTTTTCTAAAAAAAGGATGAAAATGAATTTAAGACAATAGAACAAATAAAAAACTATGCTTAATGATGCTTCATGCAGTTTGGATTCAGCTGGCCTGCGCTTTCCGTTATGGTCGTGAAGACCTGGATGTGATTGGGCTTTCCTTCAGAAAAGACATCTGGATTCAGCACATACAGCTATATCCTGATGCAGGACACAAACCCACCCTGACAGAGATGCACAACACTCTCCTAAAGAAAGCTGGAGAGCAGGGCCATCCCTTCACTTTTAATGTAAGTCATCAGCCAGCACCAACAACAGAATAATTCATTTACACTGTGAAAACTCAGCAAAATAATACAGACAATGATTTACACATTCCTTATAAATAAAAAATGTCATTTGTACACCATTTGTCACAGAACATTTCCTCATATAACTGATGTGACAAATTAAAATGAACTGTCTTTTTCTTTCAGATCCCTACCAACCTCCCCTGCTCTGTTACGCTTCAGCCTGGCCCAGATGACAGTGGAAAGGTGAAATGAAATGAGAGCGAATTCAATATATTATCTTCAAATGGAAATGCGCTGAATGGACTCGCTCATGGCTCTGTTTTTGCAGGCTTGCGGTGTTGACTTTGAGGTCAAGGCCTACGTGGCCAAATCAGCTGATGACCCCGATGAGAAAATCGAAAAGAAGTGAGTGTGTTATAGGTTCTTTCGCACATTTTACCCCTGTTAACAATTTTTACAAATATTTTTTTTCTGTCGTCTCTCCCAGGGACACTTGCCGCCTTATCATTCGTAAAATCCAGTTCGCTCCTGATAACACAGGATCTGGACAGAAATCTGAGATCTGCAAGAGCTTTATGATGTCTGACAAGCCTGTTCATCTGGAAGCTTCTCTGACCAAGGATGTGTGTAAACTATGATGCACTGTATGCTTTGATATTTACCAAATCAAGAAGAAATTCATGTTTTTTTTCCCCATTGATGACAGATCTACTACCATGGTGATCCCATCCCCATCAACATTAAGGTCAAGAACGAGACAAACAAAGTTGTGAAAAAAATTAAGATTACAGGTGAGACTGATCAAAAGCAATTTCAAGTGATTCACAAGTTGTATGTGTAACAGGTAATGTAGAGTAATCCTGTCGATATTACAAAGTATAACCCCTGACAGGCTTATCGTACCATACTTCTTTTGCTATAATCACCAGTTGACTGTATATTATCGTATTACATGACTACTTCCAAATAAATCAATAAATGGACATCAAATATTGATTTAAGTTATTTTAGGATGATTGATTTAAGTTATATATTTATATATATATATTTAAAACTTAAATCAATCACATATATATAGTCAAGCATTCCATCGGGGGGTATAATAAATATAGCAGTATATTGGAATGAACTGATGTTGTATCCATTACTCTCATAGTTGACCAAACCACAGACGTCGTTCTCTACTCAGCCGACAAATACACCAAGAATGTGCTGAATGAAGAGTTTGGGTGAGTGTCATTTTCTTTGACTGTGATATGCATGTATGTCAGCCATAGCGAAGCTCTCTTCAATGATCAGTTGTAAGTTATCTAACCTATATGATTCAATTTTTTTCTGCAGGGAAACTATAGAAGGGAGTGCAAATTTTGAAAAATCCCTCGCGATCACTCCTTTGCTGTCAGAAAACAAGGAGAAGCGTGGCCTGGCACTGGACGGCAGGCTTAAAGATGAAGACACCAATTTGGCCTCAACCACTATGTGAGTGTTTGTTTAATCTTCAAACAGAGTTTTACAGAACGCCCGATAGAAATGAGTAAACTTACGCATAATCCAGTTATAAAATATAAAATATTTCTGGGCTGTAATGAACTACTCCTAATACAGCACATTCGCTATGATACTATACTGGGAACTCTGCTAATTATTCATTTACTTTTCCGTCCTTTCTTCAGAATAAGGGCAGGAATGGATAAGGAAGTTTTGGGAATTCTGGTGTCCTACAAGATCAAAGTTAACCTCATGGTATCAGGTGGAGGGTAAGGATTGCTTTCTTTGAGATATCTCTCCAGTTTATGCTAAACTCACAATAATAAAAAAATTATTGTTTCAATAATAATAATTATAATAATACACACACACAATAATTATTATTATTGTAACAATAACTAAAATGATATAATTTATACTTATCTGTTTCTGCTTTCTTTTTGCAGTCTGCTGGGAGGACTGACAGCAAGGTAGGTCAAAAATTAGAAAACAATTTAAATGCATTATGGGAAATCAGAAATGGCCGTTATCTAACCTTTTGTTTTCTCCTTACAGTGATGTGACAGTAGAGCTGCCTCTGACCCTGATGCACCCCAAACCCAAAGGTAAACAAGCACCCTCTTTTCTCTTCATTCTTGCCATGGCCAAACGTGGTCTACCAGTGTTTTTTGCCGTGAAGTATCTCACCCGATTTCTTTGTCTCCCTCTCTGATTATAACAGACTGAATGCCCGTGGAAGATTCCACAGGACAGACGTTACCCACGAGTACATTCCCTCACAGCGAGACAGCACAGGAAAAAGTCACATGTCTCCCCATTAAGCAAAGAAGGCATCTCAGACAATGAAAGGAGTATCTCACAACAAAGCAAGCACATCAATATCACTTAGCAAAGTCGCTAGGTCATACTGATGGCAATAAAATGACAGTTTAAGGCATAAATCCAACTTGAAGACAAATGTGTGGGGTGAATGGTTGCCTTGAGGTACTCGGTCCAGGAATAACCTCTTCTTGGTGAAAGTGCTCCCTGATGGTCATCATATTTCCTATACATTAGCCCATAGGTTACAAAGTGTGTCTGAGTGAGGAATTTCCAAATGTATGGAGTTTGATCACTGTCCATGTATGCTTGTGTTAACTTGTCTTGCCTAGAGTCTAGTCATTTAAACCAGTACATTTAAATCAAAGCAGCTCATGTGACTTTGTGTAATGTTTGTTTTGTCATGTGTGGAATTTTTGACTCTTGAGTCATTCAATTAAATAGAATACCCCCAAAACCTTCATTGACATTTGTGTTTATATGGATTGGTATAAATTATAAAACACTAAATGGTAAACGTGTGAATATAGTTTAAAGGGTTTCAATAAACAATACTTCATTTATCAATATATCTCAACATTTACTAATACATTTTGAAGATCAAAAGATAACATTAGTTAATGCACTGTGAACTATCATGAATGTGAACATTTTTATTAACTATAACATTAACAAAGGTTAATTAATGCTGTTTATTGCTCATAATTAGTTAATGGTTAATGCTTCAACAAATGAGACCTTGTAAAGTTGACAACTGATGAAATAGGGAAGTAGCAAACTGCTGTTGTTCGATGATTTTCAGACAGACTATTTGTTGGTCAGATCAATGCACAGCTACTGGGGCATGTTGTCACAAAAGGTTATTGTGTCCAAAATAAGCTATAGCCTACCTTTTTCTGGCCAGTAATAGAGCCCAAAGTTTTCAGTGACAGAAAACTATCTGAAAATCTCTTCTTAATGGCATGACACATGAATAGGACAAGTCAGAAAATACACTTTCACATACAGAAAAACATTATTGTGCACCTAGAACTAGAGGCATAACCAAATTGTCTTGCCCTAATCTTGCTCTTAATAATTACAACCATCATTATCTCATCAGTGTTTTTATAGTCCAATGATGATCTGGATTATAGCTCAGATGTCAATGTAATGTTACTGAGAGACTTACTACTATAATATTTACAATATCTATCTATAAATCTATTTTATTATACTAAAACTGTCAATGCAAAACTTCTCTCTCACTCTTTTTACAGTTTTCTTTGTAGTACCCATCATCACTAACTGTGATTTAACAGCATTTAGCAAGTGGGACTGTAAGCTGTTAAACCTTAGATTTTTAATCACAGGTGGATCTGTAGTAATCTGCACTTAGCATGTGGGTTTACTTAAAGCATATTACTGGCATGAGAGCCCGAGCTCATAGAGAAGGGCTCAGAACCCTGACCTAAGGGTTAGGTTTTTTTTAGGAGAGCACAACAAACAATGAACAAACTCACAGCCAAGATATCTCCTTCCTCCGGACCCCTACCCATCACACTTCACCTGCCTACAACAGGTAATGTTTTTTTTTTAGCTCTGCCGTAGTTTACTGGAGTTTTGATATTATTTAGTAATCGGGACAATCTAAAACATAAAGGTCCATAAGGAACCTTTCTCATCCATGGAACCTTTCTGAAGTTAATTATATTGTAACTACTATTTTGAAGTGTTGAGTTCTGAGGTAATGTGTGTGAGAACGATAGTGAAGGAGTAAACAAGATGGATGAAGTTTGCTAGTCCTGTCTAGTGTGCTTTATTGTTTAATAACTCCTGACTTCCATTGCACAAAAGGATCTTTATAGCGAAAGTGTTTATTTTTTTTGTGGGAGATTTTATCTTAAAGGGATAGTTCGCCCAAAAATGATATTTAAGCCATGATTTACTCACCCTCAAGCCGTTCGAGATGCATATGTCAATCTTTTTTCAGACGAACACATTTTCAGTTATTTTAGAAAATGTCTTAGATCTTTCAGTGGTTATAATGTGAAGCAATGGGGTCCAGCTGATTCACGTCGCAAAATGTGCATGCATCCTTCACAAAAATAATCCATCCAGCTAATGGGGGATAAACGAAGGCCTTCTGAGGGTAATCCGTGCAGTTTTGTCGTAAAAATATACATATTTAAAACTTTATAAACGAAAATAACTGGCTTCCGGTGGCGGTCGGTGCGCGTTCACAGAGATGGATGCTGGCGTATGACGTATGACGTAGCGCAGGAAGCGTCGTGACGTAGAACGAGCGTGACAGCGCAGCCAGAGAGCAGAGCAAAACAAAACTCTACGTTCGCTCTACGTCACGACGTCATTCATCTCCATGAACGCGCGCCGACCGCCACCGGAAGCCAGTTATTTTCGTTTATAAAGTTTTAAATATGTATATTTTTACGACAAAACTGCACGGATTACCCTCAGAAGGCCTTCGTTTATCCCCCTGGAGCCGGATGGATTATTTTTGTGAAGGATGCTTCACATTATAACCACTGAAAGATCTAAGACATTTTCTAAAATAACTGAAAATGTGTTCGTCTGAAAAAAGATTGACATATGCATCTCGAACGGCTTGAGGGTGAGTAAATCATGGCTTAAATATCATTTTTGGGCGAACTATCCCTTTAATATCAAGGAAATGTTTTTCACACTAAGAACTGTTCACTGAAAGGTTCTATGGGGAACCAAAAATGGTTAATTCCATTTTGTTTTTATTTCCAAATGAATGGTTATTAATTCTATGGCATCACTCTTTTTTGGAACCTATATTTTTAAGTGTGTATGGAAATCTATCAAATGTAGAAGTAGGGAAAGGTGACAATTGTAATTCTCTGAATGACTTTGTTTTTCTTAGCAAGTGAGAAGGATCCCCAGGAACAGAACTTAGTTGAGGATGAATCTGATGAAGAAAGACCATCTAAACGTTGCTGCACTCGATGGCCATTCCGAGCTGTACGGAGGGTGACCTGTGGCCTCATTTTAGGGGCTTGTGTGGCTGTTTCCTGGGCCTGGGGTACTCACAGTGCTAAAGAAACTCTGATAAAACATCCCACCCCTTTCTTTATCATTTGGTTCTGTAGCATCTGGAACATTCTCTTTTTTCCCTTCTACTATCTGTGTCATCTTCTCACGGAGAAACAGAAGCAGTTGCCAACCACAGAGTTCAGGTCAGAAGAAAACATTTCAAATGAACTCTGGATTGTTTTAAATGATCTTCATGACTTGCTCATGTTAGGATGTGTGGCAGTATTAATTTGCTAGAGTGCTGAAGCAATTAAATCAAGTAAAATAAACATTATTGTACTGTATATCATTCTTATTTTGACTTAATGTTTTGAAAGCTGTTTAGTGCAAGCTGCTTTCAGTCCCTAATCCTCCCAGCTTCTAGTACAGCTAAACAAATTGCCACTTTATTAATGAATCTATGCCTGGTCAACAACCCATAATGAGTGCAAAGTCATCACTGAAACTGGCTGGCAGTTGTTGGTATAACAGCAAAACCTTCAGCGTTATCATTTGGGGATAGGTTAAAGCTTTATTATAAATTGTACTGTGCATGCACAGAGTCCTGACTAAGCTGTATTTTTACACTTAGGTCGTTCTATTAATAAAACTGCATACATTCATCTTTAATAGTGAAAAAATTGTGGATATTGGTTTTTGTTGCAGAAAATTCACATGCAAATAAATCATTCTGTGAATTAATTGACAGGGGGACAGGGGCAAGATTTTACTCCAATTAATATTTCTCAAAGTTCTTTTCAGACTTACTGACCTTTTATGACAACATGCCCCAATAATGAGACATTGTTTTGACCCATGCAAATTTAAAGTAATACATTTTGTACATTGTTTACATTTTGGATCATTTACTTCTAACCCTAACCCTAATTTTTGAATTAAGTTTTACAAACCCTCTGCTAGAGAAAACACATTATTTTTAAAACTGATAATTCCAGTCCTTGATTCTGATTGGTTGAGCTGTGTTGTAAATTACTCTACAAACATACACCAAAATAAATATTAAAATAAGTATTTTTATGGATTAACCTTTTTATAAAAGCAATAGGCCCCGTGAAGCCACGTCGTGCCTATAACAACGGCCTTTAAATTCACTGTAAACCACGGCTTCTTGGGGCTTATTGCTTTGTTGTATTATTGGAGTTTTGGATTAATGACTGAGATAAAGCTCTTGTGACTATTTGCCCCAGTCTACCCTATTTCACTACTGAAAGAATAAGTGATTGTTGTGCGATCATTTTGATGTGACGTGCTGCTAGCCTTATAGGCCTATCTTTCTATTCTCTTTTGACATACAGAAAATGTAGTCAGTTCCTGGGTGAAGAACTGACCGTAAGGATTGTTCTGAAAGGAGCAGCTCCATTCTCTGTGCTATGGAGTTTATCTGGTTATTTGTACTTATTGGCGCTTTGCCGCATATCCAAAGTGGACGTAAGTGCCGTTCTCTGCTGCAGCCAAGCTTTTACTTTCCTCCTTTCATGGATCGGACTCAAGGACCGCTTCATGGGTGTCAGGGTGAGCAATCAAACAGGATAGCGTGTGTGTGTGTGTGTGTGTGTGTGTGAGTGTGTGTGTGTGTGTGAAAGGCAATTCATTGAGGCAATCACAAATATTTATTTATTTTAATTTCTATTTAGGTAGTAGCTGCCGTCCTGTCCATCACTGGCATTGTTATGTTGGTCTATGGGGACGGTTTTCACAGCGACTCAATCACAGGAGTGGCATTGGGAGTTGGCTCAGCTTCAACTTCTGCTTTATTCAAGGTTAGCACTAGTGGTGGGGATTTTAATTCATCCCATGTGACTCTTTTGAATCCGAAAAAGATTTGTTCATCAGAAAGATTCTTTAAGAATCGTTCACTTTCGTTCAGTGACTGACCATGTGACATTATTCAGTTATTCAGACATTATTCACTGTTACTATACAGTTGTGTCAGTAGGTGGCGACAAATTTTGTGTTATGAACGAGTCATTGAATCATTTATTTAGCCCATTTGTTAACAAGTCATTCACAACCGAAACAATTATACGTTCTTAAAGAATTAGTTCACTTTCAAATAAAAATTTCCTGATAATTTACTCACCCCCATGTCATCCAAGATGTCCATGTCTTTCTTTCTTCAGTCGAAAAGAAATGAAGGTTTTTGAGGAAAACATTCCAGGATTTTTCTCCATATAATGGACTTCAATGGCAACCACTGGTTTGAAGGTCCAAATGTCAGTCTCAATGCAGATTCAAAGGCTCGACACGATCCCAGCCGAGAAATAAGGCTAATGAAACGATCGGCCATTTTCTAAAAATAAACGGTCTTGTACCATCTCTGAGATGCGCCACGCATTACGTCATCACGTTGGAAAGGTCATGCGTGACATTGTTAAACATCCAGGATATGCACACATAAGGACTATTTTAAACAATAAACTGACACAAATACATAAAAATATGTGTCATTCAACATGAACGGTCCTACTATTTCAAACTTGCAAACACTTGGTCGGTACTTCCGACTACGTCACGCATGACCTTTCCAACGTGATGACATAATGCGTGGCGCATCTCAGAAGTAGTACAAGATGGGCATTTGTGGTTAAAAAGTATATAATTTTTATTTTATTTTTAGAAAATGACAGATCGTTTCGCTAGATAAGACCCTTATTTCTCGGCTGGGATCGTGTCGAGCCTTTGAAGCTGCATTGAGACTGACATTTGGACCTTCAAACTGTTGGTTGCCATTGAAGTCCATTATATGGAGAAAAATCCTGGAATGTTTTCCTCAAAAACCTTAATTTCTTTTCAACTGAAGAAAGAAAGACATGGACATCTTGGATGACATGGGGGTGAGTAAATTATCAGGAAATTGTATCTGAAAGTGAACTACTCCTTTAAAATTACTAATCACAACAAAACTCTAGAAGACTGTGTGAGGTTAAGAAATCTAAACCTTTTATCTAAACCTAAATGTTTGTTTTTTTTCTGCAGTTTTACTTTAACAACTGATGGCTTCATGTCTCAGGTGCTTTTCAGAAAGCGTGTAGGGAATATCCATCCAGGCCCTGCCAGTGTGTTATTATCCTGCGTGGGTCTGTGTAGTTTCGTCCTCCACTCCTGGGTGTGTGTATTGCTTTATTTTACACATGTGGAATACTGGCCTTCCTCTCAGCACATCCCCTGGGATAAACTCTGTGTCATGGCTTCTCTACTGCTTGGTAACTTATGCTTTTATTTTCCACTATCCATTATGTAATAATGATTGCACACATTTAATGTTTATAAATTCTGAAGTTAGAAAATTCTGAAGTTAGACAATTAAAATGACTTATGTGTTACATTTGATTGTATTTAATGATATTTTAAATGATATTATTGTTATTATTAATTATTAATAATTAAAGCTGTTATAATTTCATCATTTATTGTTGATATTATTAATAATATTATTAAATATTCAAAACAAAATAGGTCAGATTTTGTATTTGACATATAACTTTTAACTATTTTTTGTCCTGTTTTCTCCTAAGTTTTCAATGTGCTGGTAAATCTGGGAGGAATGTTTACGTACCCCTGTTTAATTTCTCTGGGAATTCTCTTGACCATCCCAGCGAGTGCAGGTATGTATTTGTACATGCATAAACATAAAAATAGACCTTCTGAAGCCTCACAGACATGTTGTCGCAGTGATTTTTGTAGAAGTTAGCATCACCCTGGTTCCCTCAACTAAAGACCCAATAGGATTTTTCCATTGGCTTCTGGATTATTGCAGAAATAAGCTCTGCGACCACCAAAGGTTTATGATTCTCATACGTTTTGTTCATCATGATATATTTTATGTTGTAGAATAAAATGCGAAAGTATCTTGACCTTATTTCAGGCATTTAAGCAAAAACCCATTCAAAAACCCCATTGACTTTTGACAGAAAGTGCTAAAATCCTAACTCTTGTCCAGGTTTTTGCCTACAAAAATACATCATTCCTGCACTCTAGAGGCCTAGTTGTATAAAAACGATCGGACATGTAAAGCATTTAATTTCTGTTTTTGCATCTTGCATATTTTTCCATGGTCAAGTCTATTGCCCTCTCTCTCTTTCTCAAGCTGTAGATACATTTGTGACCGTAACTCTGCACATTAGCCATGTGCGAACAGCAGCAGCCAGCATCATATCAGCAGGGTATCTCATGCTGCAGCTTCCAGAAAACTGGGATGAGAGCACTTTGCGCTGGCTCAGCACACTGTGGCGTGGAAACTGGCGAGAGGACAGTGTCCTTGGAGAGGAGACCGTAGGGGACCCTGCTGGGATTGCACGAGCAAAACCCAAACCAGCCAGTGGCACTCAGCTGAGAGACTATTATTAGAACAGTTGAGTGTTGGTCTGATGACATCATAAAACGCTTTGTGTGTCTGATGTGTAAATGCAACTATTCACATTGTAATTCTGTGTTCATGTTGTTTGAAATTCAAAATGTCTTTATTAGCTGCTGACACACCAGATTCAATAATGATAGTAAGATAATAAGAAAGATTATAATAAAAAAAGTTTAAACTTTACAATAATGTTCAATTAGTTAACATTACACTCTTAGAATAAAAGTGAAATGATGTTTATGTTCTATATAGATATTGTAACAATGAGCACGTAACATTTGTTACAGTATTTATTAATCTTTGTTAATATTCATTTAAAAAATACAACTGCTCATTGTGATTTCGTGTCAGCTCAGGTTCATGAAATAATATTAACAGATACAACTTAAATCTTTAGAAGTACTTTTTTTTGTTCATGTTGTTAATAATGTTAACAAATGGAACCTTATTGTAAAGTGTTAGCAACAAAATGAAAGCCAATACAAATTGTACATTTTATTTATTTATTGTGTATAGGTTTATATATATATTAGGCTACATTTTTAAAAATTCTCTAATAATTCAAAAATGATATTAAAGTTTAAAAATGAACATGAATGCCAGAATATTTAATTGGATAATCATTCTTTGCTTTCCATCATAACTTTTCTCTGTTGTCAAAATGCGTGTCTATGTAAGCTATCAAAATCCTAAACCTTTCTTTATTTCCAGTTTTAGTGAAAACAAAATGTCAGATTTTCAATGTGGTCATATTCATAGACAGTAAAAGAATCATATTCAATAAAAGTGAGAACAAATCTGCATGAGTCAGGACCTACATTCAGCTCGCTAGATGGCGTCAGTCCGTTTTCTCATCACTTTACACACACATTTCACCGCTGATGTTTCGAGCAGCAGGAAACGTTATCTGTGTTGTGAGGCGGCTGATGAGGAAAGCATGGCCCTTAACGCAGGTAAAATGTGAATAAAGTCATATTTTGCTTATTCTGTTGTTGACTTCCCTATTTATATCTCTCAATAATCTTCAGTAACTTTACTTACTTCCGTCGTGCTAAAGTAGTGCACGTGCAGCCGCGCTAAAATAACATCTCACGCTAGCAGGTTAGCGCTTCAATGTCTGTCGGTATGGGTGTGTAGCTTTAATTTGTTCGAAATATCTAGGTCTTTACAATGCCTTTATCATAAATGATTATTAGTGACAACCTTATTTTATACAGTCTATGGACAACCGAACCTAAAGTCGTGTAACTGTCTGAAATCTCCAGACATATGGATGTTAGCTGACAGGCTGTTTGTCATCTGTACATTAATGACACACACACACATGTACAGACATGAGGAATCCATGTGCTTTGATGAATCTAGATGAAGACTTTGAATGGGAACCTCCCTCCGAGGCGGAGATGAAGGTGATTCAGGCTCGACGGGAGCGGCAGGACAAGATCAGCAAGCTGATGGGAGACTATCTGCTGAAGGGATATAAGATGCTGGGGGATTGCTGTGAGCTGTGTGGGGTGAGAGTAAAACACCTTTCCTTCACTCATCAGTGACTTCATAACATTATTGTCATTATTGTTAATATATATAATCATAATATATAAACACTATATACGTGTGTGTGTGTATGTATATATAATATATATACACACACACACATATATATATACACACAAACACATATACATACATACATATATATATATGTATATGTGTGTGTGTGTGTATATATATATATATATATATATATATATATATATATATATATATATATATATATATGAGAGTTCAGATGCAAAAGCTAAATTTCACTTAAATGACAATTAATAGGTAATTTTCATTGCCATTTAAGTGAAATTACTGAACTTAAATATACAACTTATATATAAGTTTTATAAAAATGATCATTCAAGAAGAAAATTTCAGATGGCACTTAGAGGCTTTTGGGTAGTTGACGTGACGTGGCTTTTTCACCGTCACAGAAGATAAAAAATAATTTATTTCACATTTTCATCATTTAGAATACTATAAATGGTTAAACATTTTCTTGTTTTACATGAATTTGTTGTTTAAATACCTGAGTTAATTTTTATTTTTTTACAACTTTGAGCCAAATCTCAAAATCGTCCTATGGTGTGACGGTAGACAACATTATTTCATAAATATTAACTTTTATAAATAAATAAAATAATGTTTAAACATCTTAATGAACACTCCTGGCATAATTGTGCAAGTGTCTATTTCACTAAGTGGCCATCACGTTTCCTATACATACATTTCTAAAAGTGTAGGAATTTAATAAAGTTTGTCACAGAAAAAAATGTCCTTTGGTGTTATGCAATAACCTGATATTAAGTTGGGCAATATCATGGACAACTAAATTTAGTTGAAAGACCCCATTCAAGGTCATGTGACTGAAGACCCCTATGAAGCCCATGAGAAGTGCACATGGCAAGTATTTCTCTCAGAATTGTTCAAATATTTAACTATGTTTTCAGACCACTGAAATTGTTAAGATTTTTTGTCCTTTAGTGTGACACTCCTAAATTTATTTTTTTAATTAAAATTTGTATTTTTAACAGCAGGACTATGTAATATTATGCAAATGTATCATGCCAATTGCTAATAACTGTTCAGCTAGTATTAGCATGGTTATTAACTGCCACAAAAGCTCAAATGTCCTTTGGTGTGACAGAAAATGTCACAGGAAATGTCCTTTGGTGTGACACTTTGGCCTGTCACACCATAGGACACAGATGTCACACCATAGGACAAGACCTCCTTAAGAAGCTTTTAAAACGAAAATATAAAGTTTCAACAAAAAAACAAATGTCCTCCTTTATTATTGTTACAATAAACACTATATATTCTGACTCTTTTTATGCAATGACTATCTTTGTCCTTTAGTGTGACGTTTTGTCCTATGGTGTGACAAACATAAAACAACAGAAAAATATACTTATTTTAAAATATCTTTAAAAAAAGAGTCAAGTTTGGCATTAGGGGAGTTACAATAATATCTCCTCTTAAATAGGTACAATTTCAAACAGTTTTGTAAGGTTGGCGAAAAAGTTTTATTGACATTCGTAGGGAAAAGTTTATCAGGTTCATCTATCCATGTTGAAAATGATTCTAATTAGTATTTTCATGTAAAATAAATATCACTTTAAGAAAATAATGTTTTATTAATGTGAACAATTCTGTCTCAAGTATTTTTTTATGTTATTTAATATAATTTCTTAGTACTTTTTAAATGTCACACCATAGGACACATTTACAGTACTGTTGAGTGAAAACATAAAAAAAATATGTGAAGTCATTGACAAAATGAGTGACCACTACTATTTTCTGAAACTGCAGTTTTCATACTCCATAAATATATGTATTTTTTCTTAAAAAGTTATGTTTTCCAAAAAAAGTACTTTTTCTTGGCCATTTGTCAACTACCCTTTTGCATCTGAACTCTTCATATATATATATATATATATATATATATATATATATATATACATACATATATAAACAGTATGATTGTAAAGAAATTAATACTTCAACAAGGATGCTTTAAAGACAATATGAAATCTTATTTTTTATGGAATATTCTGTATTTATAAAAGATTTATCCATGGACATCACTATTTTTCTACAATTGATTTAACATTAAATTAGAAAACCATTAAATTGTAATAATATTACTGTTATGTACGGTGGCCGAGAGAGCTCAACGCGCTGCAACTGAAGAAAACACATGCAAATAGAAAAACACCTGCAAATTAAGGAAACATCTTCATCAGTTTCACAACACGTGTGCTCCAAATACTCACAACACAACCAAATACAGAAACGCGCTGCAAAAGTTCACAACACAAACAAATACAGAAACGCGCTGCAAATAGGACAGAACACAACGGAAATGTTTCCGGGGAAAACCCAATAAGTGACGGACCCGGCTAGGACGTGCTTACAGCTGTCTACTTTTATTATTATTTAATTTTTTTGCAAAACATGCAGAGATGACACGTTTATGACATACAACTTTGTATACAATATACAAAATGTATTTACAATATGTTCAATGTCATAAGAATACTAAAAAGAACAATGAGCTGAAGACTAAAATAAATAAATAAATAAAGATAGAGAAAAAGAACATGAGGGAAAGACATTAATCTATACATCAGTTACATTGTACACATTTTGTCATGTTATGTTAAAATAAGTTTCATAAGAAATGTTAGAATGCAGCTAGGGTCCAAATATGAGACGGCAAGTTTTAACGTTGAGACACTCACACACAGATATAACGCATATTTTAAAAACTTTGTTGTATAAAATGTATATTTATTTGCAACAGTTATGTTAACAGCAATAATACTATATTTCTGGTAAGAACAGCTATTCAGCTGATGGACACGCGCTGCGTTGTCATGGGAACATCCCAGGTGAAAATAATGAGGAAATTACGTTGTCTTTCGTTGCTCCCTTCATCAACACAAGTGCCCCGCTCCCTCCAAAGTGCCCAATTCAAGGGCTCTGCCGTCTGCCCTTTTAAGAGAGTAGGGCATAGGTAAAGCTCACAAGCAATAAGCACGTCCCAGCCGTCCGTCCGTCACTTATTGGGTTCCCCGGAAACATTTCCGTTGTGTTCTGTCCTATTTGCAGTGCGTTGCTGTATTTGTTTGTGTTGTGAACTTTTGTAGCGCGTTTCTGTATTTGGTTGTGTTGTGAGTATTTGGAGCACACGTGTGTTGTGAAACTGATGAAGATGTTTTCTTAATTTGCGGGTGTTTTTTCTATTTGCATGTGTTTTCTTCAGTTGCAGCGCGTTGAGCTCTCTCGGCCACCGTAGTTATGTTATGATAATCTAATATTAAATATCCAGTATGTGCCAATACCAATAAAAAAAAAAATCTGATTTAAACCTTGAAATAAACCTTTTTTTTTTCTTTCTTTTTTTTAAGAAATTATTTTAAAAGTCAGTTCATCTTTTCACTGAAATTATGCTGATAATGTCATTTTTATTTGGGGGGGGGAGTGAAACCTAAGCATTGTACTAGCATTCTCAGGTGAAGTTGATTAGACCACTGAAATTATAATAAATAATATTTATTTATTTTTGATTACATTACGTATGAATTAAGGAATGCAATGAATTGTCCTATATATTTTCAGACAATTCTGCTGCAAGATAAGCAGAAGAAATATTACTGTGTTGCTTGTCAAGAGCTGGACTCCGATGTTGACAAGGACAACCCAGGTACGTTTAAATGCAGCCTCTTGAATTGTTTATGAATGTACAGTCTTGACTCTTGTGTATCTCAGTCTGTTAACTTGTTCACTTTCCTTTTCAGCTTTGAATGCCCAGGCAGCCTTGTCACAGGTACGAGAGCGTCAGCTTGCGAGTCAGTCTCTCCCTGAATCTAACGGGGCCTCCTCCAGCGAACCCCCTCTCTCCATCACGGGCCAGCCCCGGCCGGAGCACTGCGAGGGGGCCGCGTCTGGACTGAGAGGTCCCCTTCCCACCACACAGTCCACTCCTGTTTCTGTCCCCCCTGCCAGCGCAAACTTCCTGCCACCTGCCAACCCTCCTGTCCAGACTACACCTCCTTCAGGGTCCTTGGGTAACACCCTCCAACACGCAGCCTTGTCGAGCGCAGAGGAGGCAGTGCTACACAAACTCAGATGGGCCACGCAGGAGCTCCAGCACTCTGCGTCAGTGGAGGCCAGTATCCAGCTCTGCAATCTCATCCGAGGCTGTGCCGAATCCCTGCGTAGCTTGAAAGAGCTCCAGCTCTCATAAGACTGAACTACAATCAGGGCTGTAACAGCACACACACATATAATATGAAATATGAACAGCACTTTTATATATATATATATATATATATATATATATATATTAGTAACGTACTCAATGGAATGTTTCAGTTGTGTTTGTTCCAAAGCAGCATGTGACTGTTGTGTGTTGAAATACATTGCTTTAGCTGCAAAAGCGTTTTTTCTTTTTCATGATTTTTTTCCCCATTTCTTTATGAAAAGCACTGAATTGACCGTTGTGACAATGTTACTACAGTGGCACCATTTTAGTGCTATGAGCTTTGCCATCGTAATGAATAGCAGCATCTTAAGTTTGATAATAGCTGTATCTTATTTCGAAGACTGCGTCCTCCGGTGGTCGCTTTCGTCTCAAGTCATTAAGGATGTCTTATTTCAGAATATTAACTATTATAAAAATGACTGTTATTCCCAGTGAAGCAAACATTGTAATGTCTTGAAGACTTTGGAATGTAGTGATCAGTTTACTGAAATAAAGCAGCCTCAATGACTTATACAGGTGTTTTGTTTTTTTTCGCTGCCCTGCGTTTGCCGTTTTCAAACGCAAAAGAAAAAACTGTGACAGGTCCTTAAGGGGCCAGTCACATAAAACACGTTTTTGCCTTGTAAAAAGTGAGATGCAGGCAATGGAATGGGGGAAACCTGTTTTTGCCTTCCACTACGGCGCTTTTCTATCATTTTTCTTTGTAAAGCAATAGACAGAAGTGACCATTGTGCTAGCGTTAATAAAGTTCAACTTAAAAAAAAGGCTGTTTCTAGGCATTGCCTTTTTGATTCTACTGCACGACTATTTCATCAGTTTTTGATGTATCTTGTGTCTGACACAATACTCTAAAAACGTGGTGCTCAAGTTTTCACATCTCCAGACGTTTTTTTCCATTCCTCTATTCTGTTTTGCGTTTTAAACAAAAAAACACGGTCTGTTCGAATGGCCCGTTAGATATTAATTTTTCCCACACAAAGCTCAGATGAAGCCTTTAAAAAAAAGTATTTTAGATTCAAGAAAATACTTAAGGAAAGAAAGAACATGATATGCTACAATGGTTTAATTACGATTACTGCTGAAATTGAGAAACAGCGCCTCCCTGTGGCTCAGATGAAGCCTTTAAAGTCCCCCTGTTGTCAATAATTGTATCCCTAAAAAAGTCATCTTTGATCACCAAAATGACATACATTTTTCCATGCCTTAAAATAGCTTGAATGTAACTGCACCCTTGCTTCATTTAGTATAGGCGGAATCATGAATATGCAAATTAAATTATTGATGTGATTGGTTACACAACATATTTGTGACGTAGATAACAACAGCGATTTCAAACCGCGTTTTTTGGTTCACTGCAGTTTTAAAGAGAAAATACTCAGCAATGGTGTTGGCTTAAGAATTTGCACATGGTTTGTCTTAAAGCATATTAAAAACACCACATAGGCATATAAATATATAACATTTAAAACTTGATTTTCACCAAAGGGGTCTTTAAAAATTCATTGAGACTCAAGAATATACAGGATAGAAATTACATGATTGACATCAGATTGCGTCCGAAATTGCATACTCTCTTGAGTAGGTACTTATTTTGAGTAGCCCAAGTAATTACTCCATAACCACTAAAAAAAATATGTTCTGTATAGTATGAGTGTTATTTTAAAATGTATACAGTGACACTCATACTATGCAGAACATACATTTTTAGCGGTCGTGAAGGAATGTCATACTATGTGCAGTGGAAAGGTGGCTTATGAATGTATTCCGGATAGCCAACTGTTTTTTGCTTACTATATAGGGAAGGATGCGATTTCGGATGTAGCCATGGTTTTATTGAGATTACTGCTGGAATTGAGAAACAGCGCCTCACTGTGGCCAAACGGCGCACTGGGCGGAGAGATTCAGTGGGCGAGGTTTAGCTGCACAAGACAAAAGAAAACGTTAAACGAAAACAAAGCGGGGCTCCTTGATCTCCCGAACAGGGTTCCCTGACCAGTTTTGCTTATATCCAAGGGTAGGGATTTGTTTTCATCTCGAGCAGTAGAATAAATGCGCTGCTTTACGACGAAATGCTAGTAAGGAAGAGCGGAAAATCAAATGCCTCCTGAAGAGATACGGTGTAAACGAGCTGTTATATAGTTATAATTTAGTTTAGACCAGCGGTTACATATGAGGAATATCGCATATGACTTTTCTTTATATTTTCCGGAAGTTAGTTTTTAGACGTGACAGTTGGTTGCAGTTAAGGTCATGCGCTCACCTTTAGCTTGTCTTTTTATAGAAAGGTTGTACATTTAGGCTAATCTCAATTGCATATTTTTAATGGTGTTAAAAAATAAATTAGGAAGATAACAACACCAGGCCTAGAAAAGTTTCAAACCAGGATTTTATTTTAAAAGCAAATACAGTGAAATCGGAAATGAACGGGTTTCAGTCCAGTCCAGCGGATTGTCCGGCTGGAAGCGTCTGTTCCATTGAAGGTTTGCCTCCGTTACCCAAAGGACTGAGTGGCATCCTAAACTCGAGCGGGGGATCGTGGAGGGACATTGAGAAGGTCTACAGCAAGAGGACACGCATCCAAGCGGATATCAGCAAGTCCAGAGTGAGCGACTGTCTTGGCCGCAGTAAACCAGCGAGCCTTGACGCAGCGCTGGCCGTGCTGCGCAAAGAGATGGTACGAGACAACGCCTGAATGTGCCAGTGTCACCTTCACTGGATATCTGCTAAATTGGCAGCTATTTATGGGTCAAAGACAAATGTCAGAGATTATTTTAAAAGTACATCTTTTAAAAGTATCGTTTAAAACATGTGCTAAGTTTTTTGAAAATGTAAAAGAAATGTAGGCTACATTTATAATCGTAGCCTATTCATTGTAGTTTAATACATTTTTGTAAAACTTTTTAGGTTTACTCCTTTTGACCTGAATACAACTTTTTTTTTGTTCATTAAAACGTCCGAATATTTAAGAACCCCCCCCCCCCCCCCCCCCCCCCCTCTTTTCTTTTTGAAATTTATTTTTTCTAAAGAAAAATGCATAATTAGAAAGTAATATATAATCATAGGCTAATAAAAGATTGTCAGCTTTTTTCAAGAATTTTTATTTATTTATTATTTGTTACAATCTCTGGACAGTTACCCTACCTATAGACATGTTTGACTTGAGCTCCACAAAAAAAAAAAATTAAAAAAAAACAAAACAACTTTTAATTCAGAAATTAAAAACATGGTAATCATTCAATAATATTTTTGTATGACAGTCATTTTAGTTTGAAATGTATTTTAATAAAAGTTTAACATTTTCATTAACATTTCATTGACAGTTTTATTGAAAGCAACATTACACTGTAAAAATTAGCTGCCTTACATTTTTAAGTACAACTAACTTGGATATTTAAGTCATTTCAACTTATATTGCATTAAACTGACTTAAAAAATGTGTTGAATCTTGAATACTTAAAAAAAAAAAGTTGAAAATCGCTTAGCTTATTTTGATTAGTTACGGCAATGTAAAAACATGTCTTCTCCTTACAAAATGTTACATTTTTACTATGCAAACTCATAACAGCTGTTTGAACATATATTGTTTGTACATTAGAGGTAATTAAAATATGTGTAATGTAAAATGTAAAATATGTGTCCACTCTAATGTCAAAATTGTACATTAGAGGTAAATAAAATATGTAATTACAATATGTATGGTAATTCCGCATAGCTCATATGTTCTTGTGTCTTTTGCAGGTTGGTCTTCGACAGTTAGACATGTCCTTGCTGTGCCAGTTGTGGTCTCTATATGAGTCCATACAGGAATACAAAGGAGCTTTCCAGGACATCTCCTCTTCTTTGTGCGAGAGCTCCTTCAACACCGAAAATGGCTATTCTGAAGATGAAGAGGAGGAAGATGAAGATGAAAATGAAGGGGAGAGTGGGGAGACGCTGTTATCCCTTCCTCAGCCCACACAGAACTCCCGAGACCAGTGGATCAAAGACTCTTTCCACATCCCCATTTAAATGAAGCATGCGCTCTCTTAGTTATAGATCTGATCTCCCCTCATCGATATAAACCGTGACAAACATGACTCCATTGTTCGAAGGATTCTATAGGCATCAAAATGATCAAGGCTTTTGTTTTTGTAGGATACTGTTACAATGGTGATTGTAAGCTTGTTTCAGGGGAACCATGGAAAACTGCCTTTTTACTTCCTGTGAAGTCATAAAGACCGGATGTGGACTGACAGGAAGAGGATGTTATGGCCAGAAACAGTGTAGTCTAGAATGTTTTTCTACTTCAAAAATGTTGAAGTATACATAAAAAATTTAATTAAAGACATGCCTTACTATTCTCTCTTTTGATATATCAAGTCACAATTTCATTATATTATATAGATGTGTCAGATGTGTATTATCACTTGTCTATTTTCTTACTTACCAGCATTTGAGATACTGTTTATTTTATTATACAATATTATTTGCCACCTCTGTTTTCCATTAGTAAGTTAAACTTGCATTTTGTACTAAATGAAAAAGTAATAAAACATATCAAACTTTTCCTTTTTGCTGATGGTCTCAAGAATGTACTACAGTAAAAGTGGTTTGTTTCCTTTATAGTTTAGCTATACATTTTTTGTTGTCTGATACTTTATCCACCAATGTCTCAAAATACATGCTCAACACGTTCAAATCAGCTGTCCAGTGCAGATATGAACACATCAGCCATTAGGTGGCACTCATTTCCTTCCTTAAAGTTTGTAAATTGATGTTGTTTTGAGTCATGATGTAAAGAATATTAGAGAAAACAAAATAACTCTTTTGGGAAACATCTCCTTTCCATTGCCTTGGTACCGTTTAGCGCAAAAGAAGATTGCTAGATTCTTTTCCTGTAATGTTTTATCTTTGAGTCAGACCAGATACATTCCATCCGATTAAAACAATTATACTAAATTTGAATGTTTGGATTGAGACTCGTTCAGATCTTTCTGAACCACTCGCTCATTACGCAGAAAGTATAAACAAATGGTTCCAGCTACCCTTGTGCTTATTAGGTAATCCTGCTAGCTTTTTATGCATTAGGGAGAGAAGGGAGGAACAAGTTCAGACACAGGCCAGGCAGTACAACAAAAAAAAAAACTGTTCCATCACTATTATTCATATTATTACAGTAACACAGTGGCTTGTCTTGTAATTTCCATCAAAATTAAAGGACAAATCCAGTGAAAAATGAACCTAGGGGTAATTAACACATGGTTACCGAGTCGATCGTTCCCTGCGATGCGTTTTCATGAAAATCGAATGTATAGAGTTTTATCTTTAAAAACAGATTAGCTCATAACACTAGTATATGGGGCACAGAGTAAGTAAAAGTAAATCGCTAGTTAATACCACTAACAAGGCTCAAAATAGCCTCACACTAACACGGTAGCATAATGAGGGTCCCTACATGCAAACCGAAGCATTGAGAACTTTGTAAGTGTACAGACAGTTTAATAAGAAGATACTTAACAGACAGTACATTACGCGTTTACAGACAGGCGTCATCTTGGAAAACAGTCTCAACTAATCGAGTCACGAACGCCGTGCTACGTTAGATTTCACTATGCGTAATTCCTATCGACCAGCTCACTTAGCACAGCGTTCGTGGCTCGATTAGTCGAGACTGTTTTCCAAGATGGATCCTGTCTGTAAACGCGTAATGTACTGTCTTTATAAAGTATCTTCTTATTAAACTGTCTGTACACTTACAAAGTTCTCAATGCTTCGGTTTGCATGTAGGGACCCTCATTATGCTACCGTGTTAGTGTGAGGCTATTTTGAGCCTTGTTAGTGGTATTAACTAGCGATTTACTTTTACTAACTCTGTGCCCCACATACTACTGTTATGAGCTAATCTTTTTTTAAAGATAAAACTCTATACATTCGATTTTCATGAAAACGCATCGCAGGGAACGATCGACTCGGTAACCATGTGTTAATTACCCCTAGGTTCATTTTTCACTGGATTTGTTCTTTAAGCTTTAGGTTTTATCAAGTCTATATGTAAGTCTATAGCAGTTTAATAAATACAAAATACTCAATCTTCTATGATTCTCTATAGGGTTGACAGTTGATTGGTTCCTCCTGTATCAATAGCAATGAGCTCGCTGCTCAACTTTCAAAGACTTGGTCAGCATTTGCTGTAGCAATTGCAGCGCGCTTTTATAAACCCTCCACCTTCCCCAGCTCCACCTGTATAGATCTGCTACGGGTAATTCATGTGCTATATTGTACAGCAGCAGCAAGTCGTATATGTCTTATATTGGCAGTAGCAAGTCCTGTACTTTCTCTGCAGCAGCAGCAGCGTATGATCTATTCCGCCAAGACCAAACATATCAACATTGTCATTTTCATTACCATGCCAAACACTAAGTTGTCATGACAGAAATAGCAATATACTATAGCAAGTTTCATGTAATATATAACAATATACTGTAGCATTTTCTATTATTCAAATTAATTTAAATGGAGGGGATGTTTGGAAACTTAGTCATGACTCCTGACCACAAATTTTACATATGCTAGCTGATATTTACATAAATTACACTGCAAACTATGTGTCTATAGAATTTTAAATTTTATAAATAGCTATTGGTTTAATCTCTGACATTTATTTGGGTTGAGCAGGTGGATGAACCACAGTGTCTAAACTCTGCTATCCGGGGAGGTCATGGTTCTCCATGCTCACTGCAGCTGCTGTCAGAGTCTGTCCTCCAAAGAATAGCAAACAGTTATTAAAGGTTTCCGTCTGGTGCTCCAGGCTAAGTGGTCGTATGTTTGAGTCTTCGCAGGTAGACAACAAGAACAAAGCTCTGGGCAGTCTTACAGCACTGAGAATTTGTCATTGTCCCACAAGCCCCACTCATCTTGCTGAAACACACTGTGGTTTCCACATTGCATACTTCTTCAGGGAGACAATCTCAAACTCCCCATATTTGGCATGATGGAGTGATTAAGTGGTGAAGGATGTGGCATTTCTCTAGGAAGCTCTATAAATAAAATACAGATGTAAGATATTGTTGGATACAATATCTCAACAAGGAATGTCTGTTAAAAGTAGCTCAAACCAAAGGTCACATTGCTATCTTTTCAATCACATTAATATGAAAAATATGCACTTTCTGTCCTTTGATTAATCTTAAAGGCATACATATTATGGCAGAAATGATTACACATACTTTTTACATACTTTTAAGCATTTTTTAAAACCATTCCCATCATTCTAACGTGAATTTATTTGCATTTTGCCATTCAAAAGTTTGGGGTTGGTAAGATTTTTTTAAATGTTTTTTTTGAAAGACATTTTGTATGCTCATCAAGGCTACTTTTTAATCAAAACTAGCAAAAACAGTAATATTGTGAGATATTGTTAAAATTTTAAATAACTGTTTTCTATTTTAATGTAATTTAAAATGTAATTTATTCTTGTGATGGCAAAGCTGAATTTCCAGCATAATTACTAGTGTATTATGTGTATTAATTACTTACAGTCTTCATTGTCATACGACCCTTTAGAAATCATTCTAATATGCTGATTTAATGCTCAAGAAACAGTTGTGCTGCTTAATATTTTTGTGGAAACTGTAAAACATTTTCTTTAGGATTCTTTGATTAATAGAAAGTTTATTTGAAATATAAACAGCATTTATTTGAAATTGAAATCTTAACATTATAAATGTCTTTCCTGTCACTTTTGATCAATTTAATGCATCCTTGCTGAATTAAAGTAATCATTTCTTTCTTTCTTTAAAAAAAAATAAAAATCTTACTGACCCCAAACTTTTCAAAAGTGATGTGGTTGAAGGAGAACAGTATGTCATCTTCATGTTCTTCGCAAATAAATGAGGCCCTTGTTTTTTTATACCATAAGGTGGTGTGGCACGTCATTATAAGGATGAGGCATTTCTTGATCCACCTAGTGAGTAAGCATGTATTATGAGTGAGCTCATGTCTTAGCCAGATACAAACTCAGCTTGTAATGTCCAGTGAAGGGAGGGGCCCATTTTGGAAATTCATAGTCATGGCCACAAATCACTGTTTCCCAGTAGACTTAAGTCTGTTTGCTAAGTTTTACATGAGCTGGCTCATATTTGCGTTCCTGAAATTAGACTGCAAACTATATTCAACAACTCTCAAAAACAAACCACTGGTAGTTAGTTTCACACTTCAATAATCACCTGTGCTGATCAGTTATTGTTAATGAGCTTTACTGAAATGCACATAGCCTTATAAGCTGGACTATACAGTATAAATTAAGGTAGCATAAGGTATATATTGAACATTGAAGAGTTTTTGAATTTGTTTTGTTTTGTGTTTTGAAATTGTAATGTCAAATTCATTTTTGTTTTAAATACAGAAATATAAGATTATATTAGGTTAGCAGTGAGTGGAAACACCAGACAGGAAGAGGTTAGTGTCACACAGGAATATGACTAAGGGGGTCACCGATTTGGATTCTGGGTCATCAACTGAGCCAAACATTTGTGCTCCCCCTCATAACCCACGCAAGCGGCACCACACTCGTTCCATCCCTCCAGCTGCTTCTGTCCATTTATCCCTCGCTCCCAGGCTTCTAAAATAGATCCTGTGTAACTTGAAAAATCCCCTTGTCAATGTCCACTAAAAATACCCATCGTGATCAAGGACTGGACAGCCTCACGGAGTCTATAGCAGCCCGTAGCGGAGTCTATGGCAGCCCATATGGTACATTTATATGATGTGAAGATGATTTGACCCAAATTAAGTGACAATGCAATGAACGATGAACATAGACCTATTTTACCAAATGGTTCTATGGGCTGCCAAATACTCCCATATGAATGAATGTCAGTCAGTCAGTCAGTCAGTCAGCCAGTCTATCTATCTATCTATCTATCTATCTATCTATCTATCTATCTATCTATCTATCTATCTATCTATCTATCTATCTATCAATCCATCCATCCATCCATCCATCCATCCATCCATCCATCTGTGTAAAGTATTGTCAAATTGCAACATAACTTGGTAAAATGTAGTAAAAGCTACCCAAAATGTTTGGAGACAACATAAATGAACAATCATAAATATGCATGTAGCCTATGTCTACCTTTGAATTATTTTGCCCTAAAGTCACAGACCAATTTTATTTATTTTTATTAGCCATACTGCAAGTCCACAATTCTATTTTCTTTTTTAAAAATTCCTTTCGCAAACTCCAGTTGGTACAGTTTTAGCAACTATATTGTAAATAATTCAATTAGTTTTTTTTTTTTTTTTAACTGCTTTTCATAAAAGCATCACTTTGGACTTTATCTGTAATTTTGCAACTAAGATATTATAATTATTCAAACTTATTCATAGTGCGTCCTCTTCTGACCCCTAGCTGACTGGATGTAACCCCTAATCCTGTCATTATAGTACCTTTCCTACTGTACCTTTCCATACAATGAGGGAGATTTTGCATAGAGCTGCATCATATGCGTGTTTGCATAACCCTTCCCACCAACTCCTGCACTTCTTCATCCACTTTCATCAGTTCATGGTCAGACAGCTGCTTTTTAGAATAATTTCGTAACGCGTGAGTTTCCACGACTCAAAAACGATAAGGTTCCTCAAGATTCTATACGCACAAATGTTTTTGCTCCAAGGCAACTAATTGCAATACACTGACAATCTCTCGCTCTGGTGTGTAACGTGATGCAGTAGTTTCCGTAAATGGTCTTTACTCGATGGCGACAGTTCGGTGGTACTGAGCCGCATGAGGTGCAGCTCGTGCTCCTCAGCAGGAACATTTCACTTTACGAGCCATCTGACAGCCGTATATTTCAGCAGGCTTTACTTTTTGTTCAGTGACGGGACGGTAAAAACACAATTTCCATGTTCCTGACTTCATTCGCGGACACTGCATTTTCTACAGAAGGATGACTTCAGTGTGGAAAAGATTACAAAGAGTTGGCAAAAAGGCTACTAAATTTCAGTTCGTGGCTTCGTATCAAGAACTTGTTCTGGAATGTACAAAGAAATGGTAAGTTATGATTTCTTTTCCGTTATAGCGCGTGTGTGCTTCCTAAATACGCAGTGCTGAAGGGCGGTTCTTCTGACTGAAACAGTACAATGCGCACACACTGTATCTTATTTTAATTTAGCGTTGGTAGTAGGCTAATCTAAATGATTGTGAATAGAACAATTAATACAGCTCTTGATATTAAGACTGTATTTGAAATGCATTGGAGAACGTTGACAGCCACACACACCTCTACTTCCGCCTCCATCACTCGCGCTGTCAACACTGAACATATTATGAACATCCATCATGATAATCTAAGCAGAATAAACTGCTGCTGCTTCTTTTAATTTTAATTTACCTCACTCACATAAGCGGGAGTTATAATTGTTTCATTGTTTCAAATTGAGTGGTGTTGCTTTTCCTTTCTTTTTAGGTGTTGTCCTCTTCATTTTTCGGTTATATATTATATTGTGAGAGCTTAAAAGAGCATTGAATTCCTCTTGACTTCACCCTTAAATAGGCGGGGAACTACTTTATTGCTGTTTTCCAACACAAAACTCAAATATTAAGTTTTGTGCAATATTTGGCTTTTCTTTTCTTTCTTGAAAAAAGTTTTTCATATAAACACAGTGTTGAGGTGAGAGAATTAAACAATTCTACTATTTCTGCTGTCTATCATAAGTGTCTTGATCAGGAGACAGCTGTCGACACAGACAGGGAGTGTTTCGGTCCTCACATGGCGTATCTGTTCTTATCTATGATCAAAGACAGCAATATCATGAAGAATTCAGGCTGATTGGATTTTAAAAAGATACTGTTTTTCAATCACAAGTACATAGCAAAGACAAAAAGGTGTCTTTAAATCAAATTACTTTATCATCACTACACCATACACAAGTGCAACAGTGAGTTGAAATATTGGGTGCATCATTCACCAACATTGCAGTCATGTAATAATGACAGTATAAGACAATATACAAGACTATATGCACAATACACATAATACGCTGTTTGATGATTCTGTTGGACTGGAGAATTTGTTTTAATCATTTTGCTGATATTAACTATTGACAATATTCTATGAACAAGTCTTGGCCTGGCAAATGAAGCAACCCTCCTTTATTCAATGGTTTGTCATCTGCCTTTAGGAGAACTGAATCACTCTGTAATTTAGAGTTAAGCACTATCTGAGTCATAGCATGCCCGAATCATCTTATTGGTGATCTAAATGATCTCAGTTTCACCAATTCTATATTCTAGAAATAAGTTACTCTTTCTTATTTAATATGGACTCATGTTCAAACTTTCAAATTTGTTACTGGAAAAAATAGGTTGGGTCAATAGTAAACTTGAGCAGTCGTAATTGTTGTTATCACCTTATGAGCTTACAGCTGATGTGCAATGTCCTAGATCCTTTTGCAACACCAAGGAAAGAAATTCCTGTATGTCTTTTCCAGAGCTTTCTTTTGCTGACCTAAACGTGTATCGCAGTACAGCTTTCTTAAAATCTCTTTTGTAGAGCAGGTGGTGTTTCTAAAGGTGACAAGAAACTACAGAATGTGTATTTCTGTAAGCACGTCTGATCTTGTGGGTGATTTTCATATACTGCCAGTGGGCCAAAGTCTGTTGATGTTACGCCACAGCTGAGGAGGGTGTGAGCTGGAGATATCAGACAGCTGAAAATGACACAGCGGTTGCTTCTGGGGTAATATAACTTGAACGGGGTGTGTGTATGTGAGCACGTGTGTGTTTATCTGACAGTTACTTTACATGTCAAAGTGAAGAAAAAAGAAGGACTGAATTATAGGAAGAAAATGACAGAAAGAGAAATAATTTTTCGAACCAGGCTGGCAGTCTATTTTTACGTTCATCCGCGCTCTACCCACGTTCCCCCTCTTCTCCTCCTAATTTATCCTTTTAGACCGTTCTGCCCTGTTGCTATTACTAGCTGTAACCTGAGTAAGAGTTGGGTCTCGCTTCTTTTTGTGTAGCGGTTCGTGCTGCTACTGACACACATTACCTTTGCAAACATCAATGTGAACAACAATAGATGATCCAGCTGTACTGTGACATTTACATCTGGACCACGTTCATTAAGAATCATATTCTCGGTTAGTTCAATTTTCCCTTCGTTAAAACTCATGCCATTTCCAACCTGTTTGACCTTCCTCTGTGGAATGCAAAAGTAGCAATTTCTATTCATATTCTGATCATGGTTTTCCATGCAAATAGAATGAATAGGGACTTCATTAAAGCACCATAAAAATATCTTAAAAGTGGTCCATGTGACTCATACGCTACAATAGCTATGTTTCCATCCACTTATTTTTATGCGCATTTTGGAATATGGCATTAAAAAAAAACAATGTATGGAAACGGCAATATGTGCAGAAATTAAAAAAATGCGCATAAAAAAACGTATGCGCACAATTGAGTCAGATTATCCGATAAGAAGACATGCACATAAACTGCGATTAAAACACATTTACCGAATAAATCCCTCGATGTAACAAAAAACTCACATGACTTTGCCTCAACAGAGGATGTGATTGGATAACTGGAATAACCAGTGGACCAATTTCATTGCACAACATCTGTTTGATCTTTCTGAAATACCTCAACCAAAGTTGAAAAAAGATTTTGTATAATGACTTCCCAGAACTGTCTCACATGATTGCATTACATCAGGCATCCAAATGCAAGATAACATGACAGCATTTATTGCGTTTCGTCATTTATGCAAGTCAAGTAATGCAGCAACTTCCATTTTTATTACATATATTTTGCGCCATTTTCCCAGGAAGTGACAATTTTGTTCTCTTGAACACATGGGATGGAAACGCTGCTTTATTCACAAATCTGTTAAAACCATATTCCAATTTTGTGCATAAGTTAAATTTGCAGCTTTGGATGGAAACATGTTTTGAAGCTGTGTAATAGCTTTGTGATGAACAGGGCAAAGCCTCATTTTGTGTTGGAACATCATGAGAGCAAATACTATACCGTTCAAAAGTTTGGGGTCAATAGTAGTTTATTCTTCAATTGATGCATTAAATTGATCAAAAGTGACAGTAAAGACATTTATAAAGTTACAAAAAATATATATTTCAAATAAATGCTGTTTTTTAACAAGCTGTTTCCACAAAAATATTAAGCAGCACAACTATTTTCAGCATTACTAACAATAATAAGAAAAAAATGTATAAGCAGCAAATCAGCATATTAGAATGATTTATATGTGACACTGACACTTTGACATCACAAGAATGATTTGCATTTTAAAATATATGAAAATTGAAAAAAAGTTGCTTTAAATTGTAATAATATTTCACAATATTACTGTTTTTGCTGTATTTTTGATCAAATAAATGCAGCCATGGTGAGCACAAGAGACAAAAAAATCTAAAACTTTTGAACAGTGGCGTATACAACAAATCTTTTTTTCCCCTTCAGTATGCTTAATGACAACCCTTATAGCCCAAAATATAAGTCGTCATTATTAAATGCGAACAGCTGTTTGTAAACACACAGTGAGATCAGAGACCAACACCCCTTGTGCTGTGAGCCAAAGTCAGCTCGGTCATGTGACCTTGCCGAGTTTCCTCCAATTCTTAATGCAGCGAGCATGGCAATGAACAGCTCAGAGGTGTACAATGGGCTCACATCTGAACAATTCACTACAAGTTTATTTAGGAAACGTGCCAGAGCAGATGTGTACATGTACACTGTACACTTGATAAATATGATTTCCATTAATTTGTGTTTAAAGCTCCATACTTATTGATTTGCATTTTTTCTGGCAATATATCATCATAATGTTCTGGATATCAGATATAAGGCTTATATGGGACTACAGGGTGCTGTGTGACCTCAATAAACAGACTTAAACAGCACAGGAACTTTTTAAAAGCTTTTTTTCTTTAACTTGTTTACATTTTCATCTGGCAGTATTGGTAGCAATGCAGGGGAGTGAATGTAATAGATACCACATGTCCCAAATGACACCAAATTGACATTTGGTTATTTAGTAAGACAACATTTCATGCATCAGCCTCACTCAATTATTTGTTCTTGGTGCTTGTTTGTGAGTAAAAGGTTCACCCAGTTTGGATTCGTCTTGTATGCAAGGCCTTGCATCATGTGCTCTTGTTTTGTTTTGGGTTTGAAACAACATTTGGCAGCATTTATTGATTCCTTTCTGCCTCTGGGTAACACTGAGAGACCAGATCGCAAGATCTGTTTCACTGCCTGTAGCTTTTTGTAGACACATACACAAACAAGCAATGCCACTGTGGCTTTCTCAAGATCATTTCGTATAGCCTTTATATGTACTTCCTGCTAATTTAAGCAAGCACTGAAAAGTGATAGTCTTATTGTAGAAGTCCTTATCAATAGTAAAAGACCCATTATTCAACTTGTAAACTCCCACTCAGCACTCTTTTATTTTTGTTTTATAGGCAACCAGACAAACTGAGAGTGGTGTGGACAAGGAGGAACAGACGCATTTGCTCCAAGGTACAAAGATAAACCATCTTTAATTGTCTATAAAATCACAAACCTGACTCTCGATTTCTTCCGTTTCTTCCAGGAGCACACCAAAACCATTGTGTATGAAATGTGCTATATAAATAAACTTGCCTTGCCAATATAAATAAGATATTTTAAGTAATATTATTTAATATTAATCAATGTTTTTATTGACACACATTTTAAATAATATACAAAATATTATAAAATATAAGTCTTGTTCTAGATACAAAATTATTCATGAAAGCAAAGGTAATTTAGTTTATGACTATGCATGTCCAGGAATCCACCATTTCAAGTTGATTTTCTTCCCAAGCTTTCAGTCAGAACAGTGCACTGACACTTAAATTATTATGTTTAACAATGCTTTATTTACAGTGATTTACGAGTGCTTACAATGATTACAACTGCTGTACAATGTGGATTATTATGACTGACAGTGTTGTTATTTTCTCATCAGCTTCATGCATGGCAGCCAGGCATCAAAAATCCCTACAGGGGAATGGTGGTGTGGCCCGTACCTGAGAATGTGGATATTACCGTCACACTCTACAGGGTATGACACCCATCGCATCTTATTATTAGCTATATGATATATGTCTAAATATATTGTATGAACTCATGCAATACACAACTTGTTAAAGATACTGACAAATGCTGAACTATACTATAATTTGTGTCAGTAAAAATTTACTTTTTGAATATGCTTTTGTTTCACAGGACCCACATGCAGATGAGTTTGAAGACAAAGAATGGACATTTTTCATTGAGAATGTGAGTTTTTCAAGAGATTTTGGTCCTTATTGACATTAAAGCATCACACAGATTTGTCGGCTGCACATTCATGATACGAATCCCCCATTCTACTACATACCAAATGTGCACTATTGGACTGAGATCTGGTGACTGTGAAGGCTATTTGAGTATAGTGAACTCATTGTCATGTTCAAGAAACCAGTTTGAGATGATTTGAGGTTTGTGACATGGCACAATATTCAGCTGGAAGTAGCCATCAGAAGATGGGTACACTGTGGTCATAAAGGGATGGACATGGTCAGTAACAATACTCAGGTAGACTCTGGCATTTAAACGATGCTCACTTGGTACTAAGGGGCCCAAAATGTGCCAAGAAAATATCCCTCACACCAATAAACAACCACCAGCCTGAACCATTGATACACGGCAGGATGGATCCGTGCTTTCATGTTGTTTACAACAAATCCTGACCCTACCATCTGAATGTCTCAACAGAAATCTTCCAATCTTCTATTGTCCAAATTTGGTGAGCCTGTGCATATTGTAGCCTCAGTTTCCTGTTTTTAGCTGACAGAAGTGGCACCCCAGGGTGGTCTTCTGCTGCTGTTGTGGTAGCCCATCTGCTTCAAGGTTTGACATGTTATGTGTTCAGAGATGCTTTTCTGCAGACCTCGGTTGAAACCAGTGGTTATTTGAGTTACGGTTATATTTCTGTCAGCTCGAAGCAGTGTGGCCATTCTCCTCTGACCTCTGGCATCAACAAAGCATTTTCTCTTTTTCGAACCATTCTCTGTAAACCCTAGAGATGGTTGTATCCTAGTAGATCAGCTTTTTCTGAAATACTCAGACCAGCCCGTCTGGCACCAATAACCATGCTACATTCAAAATCACTTAAATCACATTTAATTTCTTTAAATTTCATGTTTCTGAAGCTCTTTTTGACCATGGCTACATGCCTAAATGCATTGAGTTGCTGCCATGTAACTGGCTGATTAGATATTTGCGTTAACGAGCAGTTGAACAGGTGTACCTAATAAAGTGGCCAGTGATGTGTAAATGTGTGTGAGTGTATATGTTACCGGCAAAGTGTGTAATCCGGCATTCTATAGAATGCCTAGGTAATGTATAGAATTAGGTAATGTATTTTTTGCAAAAAACATCAGGAATTCTATACATTGCCTAGGCATTCTATACAATACCGGGATTTCACACTCTGCCGGTAACATATGTTATATATATATAGGTAATTCAAAATGCAAAAAGAACAAAATGTGAAAAATTTGCTTTAATTATTCTCAAAGTTACCATTTCTGATGTTCTACAGGAGACAGCTAAGGGCAGTCGGAAAGTTCTGGCTTCTGTGGACTTGAACATGAAGAAGTTTGCCAGTGCAACACACTCACAGACGGACCTGATGCTCAAAATGAAGCCTCTGTCGGTGAAGGTGGTGGAGGCCACGCTGAAGCTCTCCTTATCCTGTGTGTTCCTCAAGGAGGGGAAAGCTACGTGAGTTCTCCCTGTTGACCTCATCCACATGGAGTTCTTGCTCAGGAAGTTATAACACTTGCATATGGTGTTTAATTATTTAGATTCAATCATGTGGGAATGTGACCACAGCAAATCTTTTTTTGTGATTGCACCAAAACCGAATGCATGAAAATTGTTGCAAAAACAAAAGGCAACACGTTCCTTGATTTCGGTTAAAAATATTTGGAGTGTGTTTGAATCCAACAAGAGAAATGGTTTGCTGTTGAACACTGGCTTTAGTTTCTTTCCTGACATGTGCATGTCAAGAAGCATGCAGAGCAGAATTTCCAAAACAATACAGCCTTGTAGAGATGCTGCATTAGATGCTGCAAAAGAATTTCGTGCCTAATATCCATTAGATCAAATAACTTTACAGTTCTTGACCAGTTATGGGTTTCTTCTGTAGGGACGAGGACATGCAGAGTCTCGCCAGTCTGATGAGTGTAAAACCAACAGACATTGGGAACCTGGATGACTTTAATGAGAGTGATGAAGAGGAGGATAAGAGATCCAGTAGTGGGCTTAATCTCAGTACTGCAGCTCCAGGTATTATAAAAAACAATGAACATATACAATGGGGACCAAACGTCTGAAACCACATTGAAAATCTGGGATTCAAAATACATTTTAAACAAGGTAACATTATGATGTAAAATGCAGAAGAAATATACATTGTTTTGCTGATAATATGATTTGTAATGAAAAGTTAAAGCATTAAGTTACAAATACACAATAGATGCATTTTCACTTGTGGTTTCAGACTTTAGGACCCCACTGTATTTATAAAACACTTGCATACTCATGTCTTGTATTCTTTATCTTATATCCTTATTCATCTGCCCTCTTGCATGACTCACTACTGATGCATGTATATTTTCTCTTACCATAGTAACCCTTACTTCCTCACATGCTAGAACTTCTCCTTCTGTCTTTCTCTCTCTGTCAGCACCCCACCTTCCTCTTCGACCAACACGCTCCCAAGAAAAGAGACCTGCATCTATAAAGAGCCCTTCAGCAATAGGTACTAATATTTACATGCTCTTTGCATATTCTCTCTATACACTCTTTTCAGTCATATCACATATCTGATCATACTGATATCATTTTCTTTTTTTTATAAAAATTAAGTTCATATAAAACCACATCCAATTAATTATTTCCATTAGTTGAAATATTCCTAGAATGTTTCAGGAATATGATTTTTCACTGATGTGGTTTTGTTGCATAATTATCACATTCATTCTTTGTCCTCCATTGCATTGACATGCATTTCATCATGAATTTCATGAAAATATTAAATCTAATTTAAAGGGTGTACTTTACCTTTTTTACTCATCCTCCTGTTGTTGTCAGGACCCTCATGTCTTTTTCCTGGAACACAAAAGGAATTTTGAAACATATTCATGCAACTCTTTTTCTTAACAAAAGTTTATGATTCTTCACGTCATTATTGAGATGCATGAAATCTGAAATTGTGTCCAATTTGATTTGATTAGTTTAGATTATTTTAGAATGGTGCATAATTATTTACATGTTTTTATTATGTTAATTATGTCAAATGACATAAATGTAACTGGAAAGACAACTTGCATTTGTCAAATACTGAAAAAATTATACATCAGGCAGTCTCAAAGCAAAATCTTGGCTACGAAATTAATGTACACTACCAAACAAAAAAACAAAAAAAACAATACTTTTATTAAGCAAGGTTGATAAAAGAATCAGCATATCAGAATGATTTCTGAAGGATAATGTGACACTGAAGATGAGTAATGGCTGCTGAAAATTCAGCTTTGCCATCACAGGAATAAATTACATTTTAAAATGTTTTGGAATAGAAAATATTTATTACAAATTGTAATAATATTTCAACTTCTTCAACTTTCAAATTTTTACCAACCCCAAAGTTTGAACTGTAGTATACATTTATTTTTGTATGACGATGAAATAGATTTGCCCTGAGATCACGTGACGGAAAATTTACTTAACTAGTAATTAAAAAATAAATGAAATCTGTCATATGTAATATATGGGAAATAATGACCATCTTAAAATCAAGCAGGGCCTGGAAATTTACTTTTTACAAAATTACTTTTTTGGGACAGACATGGCTTCTGTGAACTGTTGTTGGAAAATAGCATTAAATTCTCCTTTAGTGTTAAAATAAAAATAAATAACAGAAAAATAACAGTGTACAAGTTTGGAATAACATGAGGGTGAGAAAATAATATTATCTTTAGGGTGAATTAACCCTTTAAATGTCTTTTATGACGATGCACCACCATCCTTAATGATACATTCATGACCTTTCTCTCTTTCTCACCTCTATATTTCTATTTTGCCTCGTTGCTTTTCCTCAATACTGCTCTTTTACTTTCTCCTTCACTCTATTGCTGTCTTTCTCCCTCCATTTTTCATGCTAACCTCAGTCAGTGGTAAGGAGAGGCCTGCTGATGGTGTCCTCTCACGCCCAGCGTCTGGCACTATCCGTAACCCTGACCTGCCAGCACGTCCACCTTTACCCACCCCACCCAGTCCAACCCCTCGCACCATGCCCTCACCCGCCCGCTCCAGACCACCACGTCCACCACCCATTGCCCAGCTACAGGCCCCGCCTGACTCCCCCACAGAGCAAAATACTACTGGTTTGCTCCCCCCAGCATTGCCCAAAGTCTTCCAGCCATCCCCTGGCTCAGGTACCATAGCTCGACTTAAATTAAACCACTGGAGGTCAGCAAGTGGCCTGCTATACTGTTAGTTGCTAGTTGACGTTCCTACTTGATTACAGTTATTTGTATGTATGGTTATATGGCTTCTATGGTAACAACGTGTACTTCAATTGGAATTGAAGTTCTTCTCTTCTGATAAAATCACCATCTCAGGTACAATGCCAAATTAGATACATTAAATTGTTCAAACGTGACAGCAAAGACAAAAATGTCTATTTCAAATGCTGTTCTTTTGTCAAAGAATCCTGAGAAAAAATTATAAGCAATGTTTCTTAAGCAACAAATCAGCATATTAGAATGACTTCTGAAGGATCATGTGACAATGAAGACTGGAGTAATGATGCTGAAAGTTCAGCTTTGTCATTACAGGAAAAAAAAAATCATTTTAAAATATATTAAAATGGAAAACAGTTATTTTTAATTGTAATAATATTTAACAATATTTCAGTTTTTACTGTATTGTGATTAAATACATGCTTCTTACAGAAAAATCTTACCAACCCCAAACTTTTCAACGGAAGTGAATATTTATTGACCTTTTCGTGTTGCTAGTCTTATATTTCTTCATAAAAATGTGTCTAAAGCACTGCACAAATGGTAATTGTTTCACTTGAGGAAGTGAAGTCATTTCAGCATTTACTGGTAGTCGGTCATTTTATTGCCATCTCCATTTTCTCCATTTTGGAGCTATTTGGTTTTCTTCCACTCGTCAGAAAATTCCTGGCTGATTTGCGTACTGTTTTTGACAAACACCAGGGTCATATGGTATAATTTCATTCCCTTCTGCATTGTCATCTTTGACTTTACATGGAGGATTTGGCCAAAAGTTTTAGAAAATCTTTTTGATCACTATGAAGCCTATGTAGGGCTGTGAAATGTGGGTATGTGGTGCAAAAGAAATTGTTTCACAGAACTGAGAACTGAAATTCACTATGGCCACATACGCATTGCAAATTTTGAATAGTGACAACCGCAATTAAAAAGAAAAAAGAAGAGTGAGAGCCGTATTTAGCTGCAGTGTGCATGCGTGAATTCATTGACATCCACATTCATGTGTTGCAAATGTTCTTTTACAGTCATCACCCAGAGAAACAATTCTAATAGCGCTTATGCATCTGTGTATTTCTCGACAAAGCCTGGACTACATATTGTTTATCTATCTATTTTTCCCTCTATAATTATAGCTCCTGTGCCTTTTCCAAGAAGACTGTCAGGCTCCGAGGCCCCTCTGGAGGGTCCGGTGACCTCTGACTATCCTCTGCTCAAACTCCCTCGGGCTTCTCTTTCTTCCCCTTCCGATCCCTTCCTTTCTCACTCTCCCTATCTTCCCACTGTGCTCCCGAAAGGTAAAGACTCATGAATTCTACACATTCACAGACTAAATGCAAGTCAGAGTACATTTACTGTAATTATAATAGGAATAGTAAATCTTAGCCTGACTCTAAAGGAAACTTTAAGTTTTTAGCTTTTGGAGAAGTAAGATTCATTTCCTCTTAGCCACTGTCTCTTGTTCTCACTTTTTCTGCATCTCTGACTAATTTTCTTATTTCACGTGGTCTGCGTTCTCTTTGTGTCATTGCACTTCTATCTCAGATTCTTTTGGAGCACCTCGCACCAATGTTTTTAAGCCCAAGATTGTCCCTTGTGCTCGCCCTGTATCCCCCACTCCTGTCCCTCTCCTCGAGCCCAAAACTTCTTCCCTCTCTCTTTCTGAAACGCTTAACCATCCATCTGCTGGCAGTGTGCCAGGTATTGAGAAATCTTCCAGACTGCATGTAAACAGTAGAGGCAGCAACACTAAAGTACAGTTAACAAGTGCACTTAAGGTATTAATTAAATATGTTGAACATTTGTTCACAATCACTTCATTTAAATTTCCTTTTAAATTTAATGTTACTACAAGGAATATATTTAATTCTGCTTTCTAAAGACTGGTCAGAAATTGTAAAAATTGCAATTATTATTATTATTATTGTAAAAAAAAAACTAAAAACATTTTTAAAGATATTTTAATTTACTAAAAATCATTTAAGTTTGTCTTCAAACTGTGTGCATAATTGTTATGCAAGTCGATATTCTGTTCATATTTTTTCCAAGCACATTTTACCAATTCCAAACCACATCAATATTAGTAACTACTATTAATTTAGTATATAATCTATAAGTGATATATTGTTAACAAGGGCTGGAAGTGAAAAACGCTGGATATTCAAATGGCCCAAAAATTTTACTCACACTGAAGTGTCAAAATTATAAAATGCCCAAGAGAAGGATGCAATACTAGAAATTGCAAAAGCAAGTCATGACCATTGGACAGTGAAATGCTCATTGGGTCAGCAGGGTCACAAAAAAGCAGGTTAACTGCAAAATACTTTAAGACTTAAGGTGAAGAATTAGGTGTGAAACCATCAGGAACCCTTTAGTCTCCAGTGCCACCATTTTCCAGAACCTACTTGGAGTCTCCAGTAGTGTAAAGTGTCAGGTTCTCAGAGACATTGCTAAGGTAAACAATCCTAAAATATGACCGTGACTTAATAAGAATCACAAGCGGAAGTGTTGTGAAAATATGATCAGAATAACGACTTAATAATTAAGCACGCACTGTATCATATATTATTTTTCTTAAACAGTATAAATGCTTTTTTTATACATAAAAATATATAGCTGCCTTTATACTTTAGGAAAGGTTCCATCTTCATCATATGTGATTGTCTCTTAAAAAGTTTGAAAGCCCCTACTCTGATGTTTAGATCAATATTTGCTTCAGATAAATATATATTGATTCAAACTCTAACACTTGATCAAGGAATGCCTGTTATTTAGGTTGATCTATCTAAAAACTTCCTTCGCCTGTTTTACTTCTTTTTGTATATATTTTCCATCTTTTTCTCACAGCTTTTGCAGAGCTAAATGAGCGGACGATGGCGGTTTCTACATCTCCTTTCTTCAGTGTCCCTCTAAATGAACCTGCTGTTCCTTTGCTGAGCAAACCAGATCTTGAAGCTCTTTGTGAAACATCTTGCCCTTCTAGTCAACTCCCCAAGCCACCTCCACCCTCTGTCTCCCTCTCTTACCCCATTAGCAAACCTCTACCTGTCTCTTTTACCCCAGCAACTGTCTCCTCCTCTATCTCTGCTCTTGCCCTGTCAACCAGTGAAGCTCTCACAAATGCCCCCTGCTGTTCACCTCAATCTTCTTCTGCACGGTCAGGTACTAAACTGCCTATCGTTTGCTTTAAAAGAGACCGTAATAGGAACTAGTGTGACTGGTGATAGGTCTAACGGTTATAATGTACTAGAAGATTTATTTTGCGATTTAAGGGTACATTTACACAACAATGATGAACTAAAAACGGAAAAGTTTTTCCTTTGCGCTTTTGAAAAGTTCGCTTACAGACCACAGTGTTGTTAAATTGAACACATAATGCGCATGCACATGACGTCACCGTTTCCACGAATTCGCGCCTTTGTAGTTTACACAGAGACCATAACAGTATCATTTTCAAAAACTTGCACTTTGAAACCAGTTTTCAAAAGTTTGCATTTCAGGCCCCCAAAACGCTGTTGTCATGTAAATGAACGGCAAAAATTTATAAAAAGTTTTGTTTTTAGTTGTCGTGTCATGTAAACGCCCCCTAAATTACATCTATCATTAATATAAGGTTTTTGTTGTAACTAGCTACAACCACCACACACGACTAGATTATTTATGTTTGCCATGTCATGCTAGATAGTCCCGCCCACAGGGAACTCTCATTGGACCAAAATCCCACTTTAGAGATTGCTTATTTGCATAAAACTCTGCAATGACGGTTCCACTCACGTCATCTCAAATCAGCAGTTGTCTTTGAAAATGAATTCAAAAATTAAAACTTAATAAACCGCATAATACATCAATAAAATTCTTTTTTTTTTATTGTATGTCAATTGTTTTCCAGAAATATCCAGGGAGCTCAACACACTTACAGAGGAGGATCAAACAAATCCATTTTTACAAGGTGAATAAGTATTCATTAATATATTAATGACTCTTGTCATTAATGATGTAAAAGGCCTAAAAATGATTGAAACCCAAATAGATTAAGATTGATTAGCTTTTATTTATTTTAATAATTATTCTGATTCAATTTGCTGTTATGTTCCACAGATTTACTCGCTGAAGAACTGAAGACCTCCGAGCCCAAACAAGAGCAACATCGGACAGTCTGCAGCATTAGTATAGCGAATCAACAATCTCCTTCCTCCCTCCATCAACCTGAAACCAGCAGCACTGAAAGAAAAGAGCTCAGACCTGCCACAGCTGTAAAAAGGTGGGAAATTAAAAAAAAAATTGTTCTGGCATCAAGTATAATTCACTAATAACATAATATCAACTTTGCAGACACAGTCTGATTGGCAGAGGTGTAATCAGAATTTAGTATTTTGCTCTGTTTATAAAGCGTTTCTGCATGAATATGCATTTAACTCTTTAAATGAGAAAAGCTGTTCCTTAATACCAGTAGGGGAAATGCATGACCTTGTGATGAGCCTATCATAAACAGACCATGACATTTGCCTACACCAGCTGTGTAAATGTTTGAACTCTCCATTGCTTTCCCTCACCACTCCAATCCTGCATCTCTCTTTCGCCACTAACATTGCTGCCACACAAAGTGCTGTCTAAGGAAAAGCTGCATCTAATCTTACCAAACACTGCCATGCTTTGTGGCTTCTCACCCCATATTTGACACCTTTGACACCAAGTATCTTTGTCCCCCAGTCTTGGGCCTGTTGGCAAGTCATCTTTAGACACATCTGGAGTACCGCCTGTGGAAGCTCCCAGATCTGAGCAATTGGACATTGGGACTGTCCCTCCTCCACACCCATTCTCTGCTCCAGCAACAATACCTCACTCATCAATGGTTTCCACTCTTACAAAGAAAAATCAACAAGTTTTTATTGCAGAGAAACCACCTTTGGCTGAGGAAGAGCCTGATTTTAAAGTGGCCGATTTTGATAAAGTGATCATTACCTCTCAACCCATTAAAGATGTTACTATTAGCAGTCGCCCTGAGAAAGAATCACTCAAAATTGACACTGAACAGCCAATGCAGTCCAGTCTGGTTCAAACCTTTTCAATAACCGATGATGACTTACTAAAGCAACCAGAAAACACAATAATTGAATCAGCAGGGGAAATTCCTCCAAAAGAGGAACTGAATGAGCAGAAAGCGAAGGGCACTCTGCTTTGTGCCGACCTCAACAAGTCAGACGAGGACAAGATAATCAAGAAATTTGCTTCAACTGTGGTTACCCCTACAGAACAAAATATCCACAAAGTTTTATCCAGCTCATCACCTCCACAGCAAGAACCTACGGATCTTCCCAGGGAAAAAAGTCAAGTGTGGGTGGAAGAAGTCCTTGCATCTAAGGTCGACAGTAGTTTGAGAGAGCAAAAGTCCCATAAGGATCAGCTGGACAAGATTTTAACTATTGTGGAAAGGTGAGTGTGTTGCTCGCATGGTACTATTACACTCCCAAACTGCTGCAAACTTTCCTCTTTTGTGCTACTTCCTGTTTCAATAAACCCTTATCTGTCCTTTAATGACGTTCATTTGAATAGTTAGGCAAATAAAATTCTGTTTTATAGATAACACATTTTAAATATACTAACTGACCTCAGTATGAACAGATGGGTTTGTTATATCTTCTTCGCCAACCACAAAATGACACTTCTGTAGAATTACATCATCAATTCTCCAGAAATTTGTATTTGAACTTACTAAACTCTTTACTAAATGCTAATTTTCTTATTTTTCTCTATCTGTAACTATTTTCTTCCTGTCTCATTCTTCTGTTCCCTGTTATTCTCTCAGTCAAAATGAAATGGCCTTCACTCCAGATGACAGGCCTAGCATTAGCCTCAAAGCAGCTGCCCCTCAGATAACAGCTCTGCCCAAAGAGCTTCCTCCTATTCATCCCCAATCCCTGGAGCCCAAAGTCCTTAAATGCATCTCAGAAGAAACTCCAGCAGTCAGTGAGCCGATTGTAAAGGAGTCAGACAGCACAGTGTTAACGCAGAAGAGCATAGAGGTCCATTCACTTCCGTTCACCCAAGCAGAAGTGCCAATCTGGAGTTCTCTGGAAGAGAATGTAAAAGATCAGGAGGAGGAAACAAGAGATGAGGAAATAAATAAGCACAAAACGCCTCACAAGATGCCAAAAGAAGAAAATAAAGCTGAAGTGTCCTCAAAAAAATCTTTAGATGGAGGGTAAGAGACATTTTGACAGTGCTCAACATGGTCTCTAATGTTCAGCCATGGCCGAGTGCTTGCATGCTTGAGCTTTGTCACATGTCTCATACGATTAAGTGTGTTAAAATGGTATTTTGGGGCTTTTGTGCACTCTCATGCGTCATTAAGAGTGAGTTTCGGCAAGCCATATTTGATGAATTGGATATAAATGTGCTGATATTGATACTACTGAGTGTTATAGCAGGCAAATGAATGTGGATAAAGTTTCATTAATGCATGTTTGATCGAAACAAGGTAAGTAAAATGTGTCATAAACCCTATTCCTTACCTCACAGTGAAGAAAAAGCTGTAAACCAAATTGAGGGTGCTGAGAATCTCGTTTTAACTGAACCAGTGTCCCAGCAGCCCTCCAATGTCCTAAAACCACAACCAGCTGAGACAATTAAGGAGAAGAGTAAAGAACCTTTCAAAGTCAGTATACAGGTCCGTATGAAGCCTTCACTTCCTGTGATCTCCCCTGCTGTTGCTGCAAAGGAAACCAGGACATCACTGCATCTGGAGGAACTTTGCCCTCTGACGCCCAACGTGTCTCTGGATACCGAGTCTGACGAAAATGGTTTAAAGAAAGAGGTCACGTTTGAAACAGAGAGTGTGTTGTGGGCCACAGTAGAGGAGAAAACAAAAGAAAAAAGTGATGAGGTTGTTAGCATGGCCAAGTCGATACCAGAAAAAGAGGTCCTGGATAGGGGGTAAGTGCGTGAGGTTTGTTAACCTCACTGCATGGAGTTTTGTGTGGACTGCAAACTGGGCTTGCATAGATTTGTCCATACTTATAGTTTGGAGTCAGTAAGATTTTTTTGTTTTAAAACAGTTAATGCTTTTATTCTGCAAAGATGCATTAAATTAATCAAAAGTGACAGTTAATATATTGACATTATATTAACAACATTGACAATTTATTTATTTATTCTGCCTGTGTTTCTAATGGATCTCTTAAAGAGTAAACATTAGTTTTACTTGCTGGGAGTTGAGATGTTAGCGAGAGAATATTAAAATTCAAAGAATATTCTTGTCACTTACACTTTTTGGTCCATGGCAGCCAACGTGGACAGGAAACATCAGAAACCAAGCCAGAGGAGCAAAAGGATTCCTTCGATTTGTCCCCTTTCCACCACAATCTGAATAAAAATCCTATCAGAGAGAGCCAGAGACAAAAAAACAAAGAGAAGACCCCTGAAGTGGAAGATTCAGATGATAAGATGCTGCTGCAAACTGGCAGTGAGAGAATTTGGACAACTCAAGCTGGACCTAAAGAAGATCTCAGGACTTTAGGTGTCTGTTCAGGGACTGAACTTGGCCGTGAGATTGATGTAGGAACAGATAGGACAATGGACACATGCAAACAGGAACTTGACTCTGATCAGGAAGAGGTATCTGTAGGCTTCATAAGGGGTATTTTCGGTGTTCTGTACAAAGGGTAAGTGTGGGACAATTCTGAGACTTGCACAGAGCTTCTTTGGCCTCAGCATCTGCATGGCTATAATTCCATTTCCCCGAAACACTGAAAGGTTGTTATTAGGTGTGATTGTGCATTTGCAAGGAAGCTTTTGCATCCACAGTTAGGGTGTCCTGTAGTGATGAGAAGCATAGCTTGCTTGTTTGATTGATTAAATACTGGCTGGTGATTTTCGCGGCTAAATCAAAAACAGCCTTTTTGTGAATGGAAACCATTTGTTTTGTCATGGTGTAATGTAATTGTGTCATTTAAATGTCCTCGTCCTTTAGTTATGAGACCATGACATCTATACTACAGCAGCCAAGTGCTGAAGAAACCGATGTTCAAGATGACACGATCTTGGACAATCAGGATGGATCTGTGGTTGAAATTCTCCCTCCCGAGGCCTTCTGTGACACCAAAATGGAGCATCCAACTGATGATGAGCCCCAGGAACACCTAATAAAGGATTTGTTACCGTCTAGCGAGTTACAGATAGATATTCAGACTGCCGAGCCGGTGGCCATGAGTTTGGTGGAGTGCTTGAAACTGGCTGCCAGAGAAACTCAAAGCAGATCCATTAATTTCAAAGCCCAGGATGAAGGAAGTCCTTCTAAACAGAAAACCCAACGTACATCAAAAAGAAATGACAAAAGCATGAAGATGGAATTAAAGTCTGAGAGTGTGATATCAAATGAAAAGATAAACGAAGAGACATGCTTGCCTCTGGAAACCACAAAAGAAGACATACCTGCTAAGAAAGGGGTGCAAAACATCAGTGCTGGTGGTAGTCTGGTGGTAGGCTATAAGGAAATAAAAATACACGAAAGCCCAAAAAGAAATGGACATGGAGAACTTATGCTTGGCAAGATTACTCCTGGAAAGATAAAGACAGCAGATTTAAGGCCTATGGCGGAGGAGCTGGAATTTGAACTGGGTCAGGAAGACTTAGGGACAGTGTGGTCTGCTGAGCTATATATGGATGGAGGGTAAGTGCATGACCTCTGCCTGCACTGCCTCTCATTTTTATGACCCTCATTATATGATCGGCACGATTTTGGCAATGTTCCGTCTGGCTGAGAGTCAAGCGTTCTAGTCGTTATTCGTATTTGTCTGTGACATGGGCTGGTGGTGTCTGTGTGTGACATAAAGCAGTGCATTTAATGTATCTTATGTCTAAGAGATGGGTTGGGATGCACTACCATTAAAAACTTTGGGTCAAAGATTTTTTTATTAATACTTTATTCAGCAAGGACACAATTAAAAGTGACAGTAAAGACATTTATAGTTACAAAATGTTTCTGTTTCAAATAAATGCTGTTCTTTTGAACTTTTTATTTATCCTGAAAAATCCTGTAAAAAAAATTATCACTATTTTTCACAAAAATATTAAGTAGCACAACTGTTTTTAACATTGATAATAATAAGAAATGTTTCCTGAGCACAAAATTTGCATATTAGATTGATTTCTGAAGGACCATGTGTCACTGGAGTAAAATCACTGCTGAAAATTCTGCTTTGCCAGCACAGGAATAAATTCAGTTTTTAAACTGTAATACTATTTCAAAATATTACTTTTTTTTTTTTTTTACTGTATTTTTGATCAAATAAAGGCAGCCTTGGTGAGAATAAGAAGTTTCTTTAAAAAAAATCTTACCGACACCAAACATTTGAGTGGTAGTGTATTATGAGCATGAAACATATTGTGTTGGTTCCTTTTTTTTAAAGTGCAGGCTTTGATTTTGGGCTCTCTGTGGTTTATCAGAAAGGAATAAACAGCAATTTCACAGCTTGTTTGTCTATTTTGCAACTGCTGCTGCAAGCTTGCAAAAAATTGTTAGCAGAAAACGTTACACAGCGACTGTGGGCTAACGCTGCTGTTTGTATCCCCTTGCTGGAACTGATTGTGCCATTTTCACTTAATTGCATTTTTACTGAAAAACATTTGCACGCTATAATAACCAAATTGGTAAGGTGCAACATTTTGATATTTTGTTCTGGTGTCCCATTTCTCACAGACCAGAGGAATCCTCAAAACAGCCAATACCACAACCAAGAGATTTCACAGCCATACAAACACTAGAAGCACCTCAGACTGCCTTTCCATCAGAATCTGTGTCTATATTAAAAGACACTACACTAACGGAAACTATTTCCCAACTTGTTAACAAAGTTATCCCTCCTTGTCAAGATGAGTGTATGCTGTCACCACCCCCAGTGCCTTTACAGGAAGTCGGCCCTGATGCCATCAATCAAAACAGTAGCGGTGCAACGGATAACAAACATGTGGTTCCACATTACGATGAAAAAGGAACCACTCCTTTACATGTAACTACAGAGGCAACAACTGTAAAGACTGCTGAGATATGCGATGATGTTGCAAAAGAGATGAGTGAGAATAACTTATCACCACTAGAGGGCGACACTTCAAAAGTTGAGATGGAAAAAGAGAGCAGCCCAGTCATCACTAAGGCATCAGAAAGCATTATTGTAGCAGCCACAGTGAAGCCAACAGATATAAACGTTGATGAGAATGTTATTTCCGGGCAGGACATTTCTCCGAGAAGCTCTGTGGTCCCGTGGCCATTCCCCTCTCCTAAACTTGAAAGACACAGTGAGCCAACAAAAGGTACAGAAATTTCCAGTCTAAAGGATGACGACCTCTCAGAGGAGAATGTTCTGTTAGCAAAGATTTGTCAAATGGTAGAAGAGGAGACGACACAGCCTCCAGCTCCTGCTCCACGCACTAAGAAACGCTTGATCCCCTGCAAGTCTGATTTCGAACTTCCCCCAACTCCTCCCCTGCAACTCAGGTCTAGCATGAAACTGCCCATGGATGAGATACAGACAAATTTAGATCAGACTGAGATCACAAATACTATTGGACCTCAACTATCAGTTATTTCTCAAGATGAGATAAATGAGAAAATTGACATCAGTCAGTCTCAGACTTCCTCTGTGCCACTGGAGAATTTGAAGTTAGATGATAGAGAAGCCAATGCTAGAAATGCTGTTTTAGATGATAATGTCCGGTTAAACAAGCAAGAACAAAATGTCCAGCTGGAATGTATGGCAGCTGAAAGGGAGTGCCAAGATACGCCAGCTGTTAAGCCCACAAACCAAACAGAGAACACAGAAACAGAAGCTGAAACTAAGAACAAGGAACAACCAGATTTAAGTATTGATAGAAGTGAAGAGGCTCAAATAGAGCAGGATAGACCACCATCAGTGCCTAATGAATTGTAAGTTTGAGTGGCGTGTAAACACTGAAATTCAGCCTTATTTTACCATATTATGTTGTTTGAGTACCATAATATATTGTTGAACACTGTGTTTATTAATATTTGCATGTCTTTTCATCAACCTTTAAAACAACACCCAAAATGTTCTAAACATTGCAGAGGAAGACCCATTTTGCATAGCAGAACAATTTCATTTTTACTTTAACTAGGTGAAGATAAAACAATGATGAGGAATTGTGTATTTATTGTAGCATGGGGCAAAGGAGTCACGTCAGAATGTCTTACATATTTACTGTCCTTTTGACAGGTCTGGTCATCCTCAAGAAAAGGATTCCTCTAATGTAACCCCAGAGGCTAAAGGGAACGAGACACCATCTGGGAGCCCAGGCAGTGTGCAGGTTAATGGCCAGACCACTGTAGACGCATGTCATGTGATTGTGCCCCCAATACGCAGTAAAAAGAAAATCATTCCACCACCTATGGACCTCACAATAGTAAAAACAATAGATGAATCAAATAAAGAGGGTTCAGCAGTGCCTGCATGGGATGTGAGTGGCATTTGCTGTTTAAAGTGCATGTTAAATGTAGACTGTTTTTTGTTTTTTCTAATCAGGTCTTTTTTCTTTTTGTCTTTCCATTTGTCACTATACAGTTTGCCAGTCCACTGCCCAGTCCTGGTCTGGTGACCTCCAGTCAGTCCTTGCTGAAGTGGTGTCAAGAGATCACTAAGAACTATAAGGGAGTAAAAATCACAAACTTCAGCACCTCTTGGCGTAATGGCTTGGCGTTCTGTGCCATCCTACATCACTTCCACCCTGAGATAATGTGAGTTTCATGTCTTTCATACCCAGCTCAAAACAAACTTATTCTTTCTTAGTATGATTCAATTTATTCAACAGCCTAAAAAACTCTTTTATAGATTACTTGGTTCAATTAACAGCCATTTTGTACAAAAAAAATTGCGATGCACTATGTATTTGTAGCATATCGGTTGATAGCTTTAAATTTAATACCTAATTCTGCATGTTAATTTTCTCTATTTTTTATTTATCTTTGCCATCATATAACACTCACTTGAAATCTTTAAAAACTACAACATTTTAGTAACACTGGAAAATTAAATTTTTGGCTAATTCAAAATGAATATCCATTGTTTATATTGTGCATGCCTAAATTAATTTAAAATTTAAAATTAAAATTTAAAAATTTAAAATTAAATTTTAAAAATTTAAAACTCGCAGAATTTAAAATAATTTTTTTATTGTTAATTTTAATACATTTTATTTATACAATGTAATGTAGAATATTAATATTGGAAACTCATAGCTTATTGTTTATATACGACAACAATTACAGAATATAAAATAATAATATGAAATAATTACTTGAATGAATCTCCCAAATACAGATGTTAAAACAAAACTAACTGCTAGGGTTCAAAAATTCTTTCAAAGGCTTTATTTTAATTTATATATTCTTTGTTGCCATTTAACTGATTACAATTAAAACATTCATTAAATACTGTAAAACATATCTGATTGAATGAATTTGTTATTATGTACTGACCTAGTTGTTGTTTTCCAGTGACTTTGATGCATTAGAGCCTCACAACATAAAGCAAAACAACAAAAATGTAAGTTTGTTTTAAGCAGATGTTCCATATGGACAATTTTTAACTATAAACACAAAACAAACCTCATCATTCTTGCTACCTATTTTTCTTCTTTTTCAGGCTTTTGATGGTTTTGCATCACAGGGAATCTCTCGTCTGCTGGAGCCCTCAGACATGGTGCTTCTCTCTGTGCCAGATCGTTTGATCGTCATGACGTACTTGTGCCAAATCCGTGCTCACTTCACCGGGCAGGAGTTGAGCGTGTTACAGATTGAGCAGAACAACAGTCAGTCCAGCTACGCAGTAGCCGGGCCAAACGAGCAGGCGGATGTACAAGCAGCTGCCAAATTCTGTGCGGAGAGGCTCCAGGCTGGATCTGTGTCAGGTGACAATAACAGCAAGGACTCACTGGGAGAGGAGGGAAGTGACTCTGTGGCGAAGCCCAACGGAGGTCTTGTTCCTCCACCTCGGACTAAACGTGCGGGAAAGGTGGATGAGAAGGGCAGTAAGGATACACAAGAAGGTGCGCAGACACCTGTGGCCCCGCCACGACTAAACGCAGCTGCATCCAGATCAGGATTCGGGCACATACGAGATGCGGATCTGGTGAAGAAACAGCGGTCACGGCTGAAGAGTGAATCCATGGATGAGCCTGATTCAAAGGAAACACCAAAGGAGGTAAAGGGCATTAAATGTTCCCTTTCCTCGCATTTATGTTTCAATATTTAATCTAATAGTATCTTTTCTACTAACCTCTGACAGTCAGATAAACATGAACCAACAGTTCAAGGAACAAATGGCTCAACAGCTGCAAGAAAAAGTGCTGAAATAGGTAACCTACCTAAACATCTTCCTAAAAAATTATTGAATTTGGAAAGATTTGATATTACACACTCTAATTTACCTCTTTTCGCCATTTGATATGTGTTTGCAGAACCTCACAAAGTAAACCATGATGTTAAATCAACAGATAATGAGACAATGGTCAGTATACCCTCCGTCTTTGAGAAAATTACAGTGTTTCATCTTTAAAAAATAAGTGAAATTCTTGGATAACCTCAAAGCTTGTGATTTTAAAATATAAAATTAGCCAATTTGCATGTCAAATACATAGAAAATGTATTTTTTTAATAGGGCTGCACAATACATTAATTAAATGAATGAAATATTACAAATGTACAAATGACTTGAGATAACTAAATGATTTTATTACTTCAAAAAATTACAAAAAAGTGTAAAAGTTTTAGGTTGATGCAGATGGCAGAGAATAGAATGTTACTCGTGATCGTCTCGCATGTCAACAATGATCTCATAGCAAACTAAGAAGAGTCACCTGCAGTTGCTGCAGAAGATTTAGAGAATCGTGAAACATGTATTTTGGTTATATATATATATATATATATATATATATATATTTAAATATAGGATTATCATAAAGCATATCGCATTGTTTAACAAGTTATCGCATATCACATTTTTCATCAATATTGTGCAGCCCTACTATCTAAATTTACAATAACCATCATAAAAGTCAAATTCTGGGGCTGGATTCACAAAACATTCTTAAAAATAAAAGTCCTCTTAATTGCGGTTTCCTCTTATTTTCTACCTTAAAAATAAAGGTAAGAATATTTTGCATTCCCAAAAAGATTTTTTAGGAATGCTCTGTTTTTTTTTTGTTTTTTTTTCTTAAGACCCACTCGCGTCTGGTGTAGACACAGTGTTAGAATGTATCTGAAGAAATTTCCTTTTAGTGAATCCGGCCCCTGATTCACAAGCTTTTACCATCCCATATTTAAAGGTGCTGTATGTAACTTTTTCACTCTACTAAAGCATAAAAATACCATAATATATTTGCATATATTGAGGAAACATGCTAAGTTCACATACTCGTTTCTCTGAAAAACACTTCTACAGCCAGTTATTTTACTTTGAAATGTGCGTTTCCAGGCTGGAATGTTTGTTATTGTTTTGGTCTGTGATACTGCACAGTGACAATTTGCCAATTTTCATTGTCCATTGCGCTCGTTCCTGTTGCGTGTCCTCAAACTGGCAACCCGTGTGAGCGCAGTCCAGTCTGAGGAGCAGGTGGCGGGAGAAACGACAATCTCCGATATTTTGAATTGGACTGCAGTACCTATTTTGACCACTAGTTGTCGTTCTTACATACTGCACCTTTAATTTCCTTGTTTCCAGGAAAAGCAAGCCTTTCCTCTCCATTATCTTTGTGCATCATCTCTCTTCCTCCCCATTTCCAACCATTTTCGCTTTCTTTTTCTCTCTCTGTCTGCGATACTCTCTTGTCTGGTTTTATGTATGTCTCCCTGTGGTACTTCCTGGCCAGTGTCTGCAGGACACCAATCAGTATGTGTTGAGTGAACTCCAGGCCCTGGAAACCGAACAGAAGCACATAGACAGAAGAGCTGACGTCGTGGAGAAAAGGCTCAGAAAGCTCATGGAGACGGGTAAGAAAAAAACTCACATAGAAAGAAAGAGTTAAGCTGATTTCAAGTTAACTCTTAAAATGCAGCATGATACTTCATTATTATCTGTTTAACAGGAAGTGATAAAGATGAAGAAGAGAAGCTGATTCAGGAGTGGTTCACTCTGGTCAACAAGAAGAATGCTTTGATCAGGAGACAAGACCATCTGGAGCTGCTGTATGTCCTGATAATATTACTCGCATTCACAAGTGATATATAAGACACAGTCCACACCGATAAACATTAATGATGTTATCCTTGCAGGCAAGAAGAGCAGGATTTAGAAAGAAGGTTTGAGCTGCTAAACCGAGAGCTCAGAGCCATGATGGCTATTGAAGGTAAGACATGTAACTGATATGAGTTATTTAACTCATAGATCAGTCACAGCTTAACAATACATTAATATTTTGCCTGATGTTGATAAATCTAATATTTAAGATTAATTTAATAATAACAATCCATAATAATGTATTAGTTATGGCTGATAATCAATAAATGGCTGGCATTACAAAAATGAAATCAGTCCATTTAAATTTGTGCTGCCAAATCGATTAATCACATCTAACATAAAAGTGTGTTTACATAATATATGTGTATTATTCAATTTTTATATGTATATGTACACACACACACACACACACACACATATATATATGAAGAGTTCAGATGCAAAAGCCTCTAAGTGCCATCTGAAATTTTCTTCTAGAATGATCATTTTTATCAAGCTCGTATATTTAAATTCAGTAATTTCACTTAAATGGCAATGAAAATTACCTATTAATTGTCATTTAAGTGAAATTACTGAACTTAAATATACGGGCTTGATAAAAATGATCATTCTAGAAGAAAATTTCAGATGGCACTTAGAGGCTTTTGCATCTGAACTCTTCATATATATATATATATATATATATATATATATATATATATATATATATATATATATATATATATATATATATATATATATATATATATATATATATGTGTGTATAAATAAATGTGTGTGTATATACAGTAAACTTTTTTTGCTTTCACTTTCGCAATAATCTGCTAAGTGTCTTCCTAAAAAAGACCAACTTTAGGTCTGTATTCCAAAGCATTCATGAACTACAACCATTTATTTTTAACGTCTATGCTTAAAAAGCGGGGTGTCCGTTAACACAAATAATCCCCTGCTTGGCCCATATATTGGTCTATTCATACGTTAAACCTTTACTTACCTATTTCCTATGTGGCTGCAGCTTTAGTAGTCAGTATTTCATCACTCACATTCATATTCCATCACTCAGACTGGCAGAAGACTCAGGCCCAGCAGCACAGGGAACAGCTACTGCTGCAGGAGCTGGTGTCGCTTGTCAACAAGCGGGATGAGCTGGTCAGAGACATGGATGCAAAAGAGAGAGGGTGAGTCAAGTTTGAAATCGAGTAGGTACTACATTTGAATTTGAACTTACTTTGCGACCGTTAAAAAAGTATGTTCTATATAGTATGACTGTGTATTATGAATGTAATCCGGACGTACTACATCCGCCATGTTGTCATTATCATGTGACCTTCAGTGTCAGTTACGTCGCTTCACTGCTATTTATAAATCCTCTCCCATGGCCTCATGGGATAGTAAAGTGTCCATCGAATGCACACTTCAGAATCTCGCCGAAGTAGTAGGTCATCCGGGGACTTTTTGCGTACTGTTTTTCGAATACTACTCTGCTGGCGAACTGTTTTTCGCATACTGTATAGTAGGGAAGTATTCAATTTCGGATGCAGCGACTGTTTTGGTGCACTGGCATACTGAAAATTATAAATGGGTTATGTGATTTTTCAAATAAACATGCACTGTGTGTATTTTGTATGTGCAGAGCTTTGGAGGAGGATGAAAGACTGCAGAAAGGTCTGGAGGCAAGACGTAGAAAATACAGCAACAAGGAAAAGTGCATTCTTCAATAAAGACTTCATATGAAAACTGAGGCTCACTGCACAAGAGACAATCTAGATGATTTTGACTACACCAGGACATTAGTGTGCCTTGTTTTAACTTTCAAAGACATTTGGCTTCAACTTTAAGCCCTTCCTCACATCATCTTCAAGATTTCAGTGACATATGTGGGATGTATAGCATGTACTAGTTATACCCTGAAAGTCTGCACAATGATTTGAAGGTTCTTCCAGGTTGCACTGGTAAAGAGCTTGATATTATAAGCAATATTACTTTAAATCTGAAAAGGTCTTTATTGTTTTCTTGGACGATAAACAAACCCCCTTCTCATACCTGAATGGTTACAGACAAATGAACTGAACACAAGACATAAAAGGGAGTAAAGAGAAAAATCCTTCATGCTGCTGTAGATTGCAAAATAAAAATAATTTATTGAGACTTGTCATGTGACCTTCGTCAGGATTTTTTACATTTTTGCTGAAGCGAACAAAACATTGCTCAAGCTACAAGCTACAGCAGTGAGTAGGATTTTTTTTCTCCTTTAAGTTTTATTGGAAATGTAATGTTTCTTGTCAATTTTTTTTTTTTTACTTTGCTCCAGATGATTAGGATGATTTGACTTTGTCTTTAAGATGTATCGAACAGGCAAGAGACTTGTGCCAAAGTTTGCTGTTTTTACATTATTTATTTAAGCGTGTTGTTTCCTGGTATGCCAAAATGTCTCTGTTGGGCTGTGTTGTCTTGTATTAGCTGCAAATTGTATTCTCTGATCATTTATCAGACAATGTGTCTCCAAATGAATGTATTCATACAATTTTAATGCATTGCAGTGCCTTTAGATATTTAATACTTTTTGAAAAGGGGCTTTTTATATATACCGAAGCCTGTATTTTCCAGTTTTAAACCTTGAAAGATAACACAAAATAAAAAAAATATTTATGGATTGTTTTATAGATATACAAAAAGTATTTTGTCTGACTGTACTCTTTTTGATAAAGGTGTTATTCATTCCTATTTTAAGATTTATTAGTGTTTTATTCAATAAAGTTTGATGCTGTTTGAATTAGTGATGTATAAAGTGAAGTATTTATTTTCTGGATAAAACATGGAGTGTTTTTTTTTTGTTTTTTTTTTACAACTATACCATTTGAGACAAATGAAACAAACTCAAACGTTTTACCTTAGCAGCTTGAGTCTCTTTAGTCAGGATCACAAATCATCCTGAGACTGGAGATCTTTTGACTTGAAGTGAAAGAAAGCTAATGTTACACAGAAACCTCTAAGCAACCGCATTGAAACGCCTTGGAAACCACCTAAGTTACAACAACTAAGCATCGTGGCGGTTTGATGTATGGGGCAAAAACAACACGCAGACAGACGTTTGATCCGGCGTGAACATATTTTATAACCACAAGAACAAGTAAACTTTACGTTTCTGTAATGTGAATTCTGGCTACATATACACAACATATGAATAGATCCTACCACTAGGCGGCGAAAGCGGATAAGAAAAGCGGCGCATCCTCATCCGTCACTGCCGCACCTGCGCGGCTTGGAAAAACCTGAAAGAAGAGAGGTGGTGGAAAGTCAGGCTGGGTTAATTTGGCAAGGAAATCTGGAAACGGCGCACAAAGGCTTATCAAAACTCAAAGATAATCATTTTGTTGCTACTATTCCAGGCTAAATACTGGCTCAGAGTCTGCGGTCAGCCGGTGAACAGTAAGCGACCCAGAGCGCTTCTACCAGCTGGACAAACAATAACAATCCCTTTGCTGTCACATCATGAACCCTGAATAGTAAGTCGTCTTACCCTATCATATATGAACATTTATGATGACCTAATAATATTTTAAACCTTTCGTTGACGGGTAAATCAAATTTTCTTTGCAATCGTTGATCAATTTCTATAATAATTAAATAATAAATTGCATGAATTGTGATACGAGTGACACAACAATTGTCAGACTGCAACATAGTTGCTCTGTAAATAAAAGTGCGATAGGTATTCATCAAACAGGACTATATATATGTGTGTATATATATATATATATATATATATATATACTCATATGTATATAAACTGTAATGAAACTGTATTTATCTTTGCATATTTCTCCAGTGACTACTTATTCAAGCTTCTTCTGATTGGAGATTCTGGAGTTGGAAAATCCTGCATTCTCTTGCGTTTTGCAGTAAGTGTTTTCTTAACAGCATTTTTGGATATTTTTGAATATGAACGATATCTGATCTTGTGTTCTTGACAATTCTCTTCCAGGACGACACCTACACAGAGAGTTTCATCAGCACGATTGGAGTGGATTTCAAGATCCGAACTATTGAGTTGGATGGAAAAACTATTAAATTGCAGATAGTGAGTTTGTAGACTTTAAAATTAAAATTAAGTGTGTCATTTAATGTGAAACCACAGATAAACTGAGTCCCGTCCATGTTTACAGTGGGACACCGCTGGGCAGGAGAGATTCCGCACGATTACATCCAGCTACTACAGAGGAGCTCACGGGATCATTGTTGTGTATGATGTTACGGATCAGGTTTGTGAGACCCCTTTCTAAAAATGAGAAAATGAGACCCATTTTTATTGCTTGCTTAAAGATTTAGAGCTAAACTGAAATCTAAATGACACTTTTTAAAAAAAAGTTTATGCTGGTGCCTTTTCAGGAATCCTACAACAACGTGAAACAGTGGCTGAAGGAAATCGATCGCTATGCGAGTGAAAATGTCAACAAACTACTTGTAGGAAATAAGTGTGACCTCACTACAAAAAAAGTTGTCGACTACACTACAGCTAAGGTTGGTTGGTAGGGCAGTATAATGAACTTTCTCTTTAGACTTGTTAAACGTGAAATGTGTCATCTCTACGCCAATCACATTCCCCGGTTTCACAGAAAAGGCTTAAGCCTAGTCCCAGACTAAAATGCATGTTTGAGCTGTTTCAACTGAAACTTAAAATATGTCAGTGCCGTTGTTTTGTCTCAAGATGCATACCAGTAATGTTTTTTTTTCTAATGCATATTAATAAAAGTTACTTAAATGTTCTAATTGAACTAAGGCCTAATCCTGGCTTAATCTAAGCCCATTCTGTGGAACCAGGCCTTTGTATATTAGCTTTCCTGAAAAAACTTTTTCTCCACAGGAGTTCGCTGACTCTCTTGGCATCCCTTTCCTTGAGACGAGTGCCAAAAATGCCACAAACGTGGAGCAGGCCTTCATGACCATGGCAGAGGAAATAAAGAAGCGCATGAGACCAGGGACTTCAGGGGGTTCAGAGAAACCTGATCTTAAAATCGAAAGCACCCCAGTGAAACAGTCAGGCGGCGGATGCTGCTAAAGCATATTTTCTCAGGGAGAGTGATGAGCATGACTGGACACCAATTTGGATATTAATGACAGACTTTCTCCTACATGGTGCTCAATAAAGTCAGAAATCATTACTGTTGTTTAACAAAGAAGCATTCATGGCTCTTCCCACATTTTCGTTGTGTTTGAAAATAAGATTAAAGCACAGACACACTCTGATTCAAATGAAGGTGAAAAATGTCCAGATCACTGTGTTAATAGTTGATCCAATTAATTGATCCAATAGTGTGAATATTCATAACCTATGAACTGGGATTCGCAACTCTGAAGTGGTGCCTTTTCTTGTTCATGCTTTGAAGAAGATCAAGTGGTTGAGTGGTCATTGTACATCAGCATGGTAAAGCAGTGACTCTCTAGCATTCTCATGTGGAGTTTTACTGTGGTTCTGTGATAATAAACTAAACTATGTTGTTTTGTGTGTATTAATTAGTTTCTCCTTTTATTTGTGTGTGTATGTGTGCGCCTGTGACTATTTTAATCTTATATAAAGGGATCTTACCTAAAAATGAAAGTCATAATTGATGTAACTTTCATGTCTCTCCAAACTGGTGGGATATGACATTCTTTCATCGAACACAAAACAATAATAATAATAAAAACTGTTTTCATCTCAAGTCCCAAAAACTACACTCATTGAGTTTCATTGTATGGGGGGGGATCTAAATATCAGGTTTTGTGTTCTACAGAAGAAGTTATACAGGTTGTGAACAAAATGAGGGCGAGTAAATTAAACTTGTAATTTTTGTAATTATTATTTAGTCAAAACGGTATTCGGAATAACTACTTTTTAAACATTTAAAATTAATTGACATTTTACATTTAAAAGTAAACTGAAACTGCTGTTTTGAATCGAAATACTCCCCGCCCCAAAACACATTCAGGATCATTCCTATTGCCCTGCAAACACCCGTTCTCTCATAAATGGTCGCGTTGAATAGATTGTGAAATGTAACAATGGTCTAAAGAGCGATTTACACAAAAACTCACAAACATCGTCCATTCACACCTTGCGGTCGCAATTCAGAGATTCAAGACACTCCCACAACAATTCAGTAATAAATAGCCTATATTGATCAGTGCCACCATTCTACCTCATAACAAATCAGCAGAGGCAACTGTATACGTGCAAGAATGGAAAGTGTGTGCACGAGTGATTCCGGACCACGCAAAGGGAAAAATAAAGATACTGAAGAAGAACAAGGTTGGTATTCTTGATTTTCTTGACAATCAAGGTCAGTTCATCTGATCTGGTGGTCATAGATCTTAATATAAGCAGAGTGGTGTAATAAATCCACTAAAAAGTTAAATGGTTAAAACAGTGTACGTTGATTTATTAACATGAGAATGGCATAGATCTCATAAAAGCATTTATATCACATTTTAATGCATTTTTTTGACAATTGATAAATTATGTGCTCGTTTTAGACCTGGTTGAAACCCAAGAAGAACTGAGCAAAGTGGAGAAGAAGAATTTGATAACAGGACAAAAAAATTCCAGTTTCTCACAGACTGAAAACAAAGCAGGATCCAAACAAAAAATCCCCTGCCCTCTGTGTGGAAAGAGCTTCACACAAAAAGGAAACCTTAAGATTCACATGAGGATTCACACTGGAGAGAAGCCTTTCGAATGTCATCTGTGTGGCAAGAGTTTCTCAGATCCAAGGAATCTCAGAGATCACCAGCTCTCCCACTCTGGAGTAAGAGCGTTCGAATGTGATCAGTGCGGCAAAACATTTATGTTTGCAGCACATTTGAAAAGACACATGAGAATCCATACAAATGATAAGCCTTACTTGTGCTCCGTTTGTGGACGGAGTTATTCACACATGGACCATTTTAAAGAGCACCAGAAATTGCATGCCAATGTGAGAGCTTATGTGTGCTTTGAATGTGGGAGTGCCTTTAATTTAGCCAGTCACTTGAAAGACCACCAAAAAATTCACACTGGAGAGAAACCGCACAAGTGCTCACACTGTGGAAAGAGTTTCTCACAGTCAGGATCTATGAAAAAACATGAGAGAATTCATACAGGAGAGAAGCCATACATCTGCCCTTCATGTGAAAAGGCCTTCTGCCAGTCAAGTGCTCTACTGAATCATATAAAAAAGCATTGCCCAAAGTTGCCACAGTGAGAAAATTATGCAACAATAATGCAAAATGCCGGTTTAAAGAGAGAATGACATTTCAGAGAGTCATTTTTTGACAATAAAGTAAATTGGGGAGGTCAAAGGTCATTGAAACATTGGCGTGAAACACCATAATTTTCTAGAGGAATGTTTTTTTGTTGTTGATTTTTGTGCCAGTTTTAAGTGCTAATTAATTATGCATTGGATTGTATTGCACTCCTAAATAAAAAATACTGACTTTAACTAATCTATTCATGTTTTGAAATTTCATTTGTTCTTCCGGGTGATAATATTCATGTTGTTTTCCCCACACTATTTTTTTTTTTTTTTTTTTGGGGGGGGTGATCTATCCCGCATTTTTCATCTATCCTGCATGCTTTAATATAATCCTATACATATCCGTTTAATCTGTGGTCATTTAATTTAGGAAATAGAACTTTTCATCATCTTAAATCAAGAATTTATATAGGAAGTTTCTGTAATAAAGCCCCAGATCACAGTCCAAGATTAGTGACTGAATTCACTCCTTATTACAATATTCCTACATACATATATATATAACAACAACAAAAAGTAGATTCGTATGAATGTATAGCCTACTTTGCCCAAAATACCACAGTACAAAAGCAAAAATTAATTCGCAATTGAATGGAATATAAAATTAATGCAGTGGCTATTAAAACTATCCTCAAAAATATATTTGTTATCTAGTTTAGGCAATTCAAAGCAGCAGCGGATGGCACTAACTCATGTCAATGATGAAATCACGTGGACCACTTTGGCGCCGCACAGAAATGATTAAAACCTAGAGAGGAGATGAGGTTCTCCTATGAAGCCAATCAAAGACTTCTGATATACAAAGACGATGCAGTCATTACTTATGAATGGGAGAATATGGTGCAATAGGCTAAGTCCCGCTCTAACTAAATATTTTATTTTACATAGCTATATGAATGTATGACCAGTAATTTATTCTGCGCCATAATTTAGCATAGGATTTTAAACATCTATATCCAGTGGTTTTATGTGCAAGATATAATTATATATTTGTATTTATTAAATGAAAAAAATAATAATAATAAAAGTTTATAAAGTTTATAGTTTTATAAAATTATATATATTTTTAGGATACATTTACTAAATATTCTAGTGTTCACTGTGGTGGTGCGCCCTCTGTTGGCGATTAATAGTACGGCGCTTCTTCATTCATGAAGATTGTTCCAGGTTTTTGTTGATTTCACTGGTGGGCGCTGTTTTGAGAACATTATCCAGATGCGCTTCTGCTGCCGTCACACTTTCAGCTCTTTTATGTAACTTAGTCCATTCAAATATCGATGATTTCTGTCTGTTTTGATCGAGAAAGAAGCTTCTGAAACGAAGGACAGTGTCTCGGTATGTTGCTGTTTGTAGTTTGGTTGCCAGGCAGTTACTGGAGTAATGTTAGCTAGCTAACGTTAGCTGGTCAGAATAGGGACGTTAGCTGTGTTTCCTTTTATTTTCTTTCATTTCTCTACTTTTTTTTTATAATATTATTGTATTTTAATCGATTATAAATGATATTTATGCTACAACTGAGCAAAATCTAACTGTAAAATATGCAAAGAATACTTCAGGAATTTAAAAGTTGTTGGGTTAGCCTTTAATAATTACTTAAACTTGTTAATGTTTAGTTATGACTGATCATTTTGCAATGAAAACTACTATCTGAAATGATGACTTCGTTTTTCCTTAGTTTGTTAAGAATATGCCAATAACAAGAAGCAGAAGTATCTTATATAACAACGTCTTGTTTCCTATTCAGTACTTGTGTTTGTTTCTGGATTAGATGGAGAGAGATGATGGCGACTTCCTCCCTGAGCCATCAGAGGACTCTCAGTCCCAGCGAGGAAGTGTGGCTTCCTCAGTCACTAGAGGTTTGTTCTCTGTTCCTTGATGTTTTTTTGGTTCCTCTCTGGATCTGACCGGAGATCCCGATCTGATCATTGTTGACCTGAAGTGATCAGTGTCACTCTTGTGTTTCTCCAGCTCAGGATTTGTTGGTGTACTTGGTGAGCGACAGTGCAGTGCACTTGACTCTGGAGGGTCTTGGCTGCATGAATGCACAGGAGCTCGGCCGCAATGTCCGGGAGGCTCTCAACATTCCCAACTCTGCCGTAGATGTGTTTGCTTTCTGGTTCTGCTCTCCTTTGCTTGGTAATTAATGCTCTTTAGTGCCCGGGCCAAATGTCAAACTGATACAAGATCGTATGACCTATTCATATTTAGGCTATGAAGAAAGGCGAGACACAATGATGGCATTTACAGCCTCTATGGCTGATTTGCAAGTGAAGGGTTGGGAGGGGACTTCAGGAAGTCCTCTGGGTGTTAATGGCTCTGGGTGTTAATGCCATCAACTGGCATTTATGAATTATTTGATGTCTCTTTAAACAAAGGCATAATTTTACTTCTTATCTATTAAAGGCTGGAATACACCACACAACTTTTAAAATCTTAACAGATTTTAAAATACTAGGCATCATACACTTGCTAACTTTGTAATGGCTACAGAGGAAAAACTGGGCACCAACCACTAAAGGCCTGTTCACACCAAGGACGACAACTATACATTTTTAATTATTGTTCTAATTCTATGAGAATAGTGACCACACCATAACTATAACGATAATGACAAAGAGGAACAATATCAGTTGAATCACTTTCAGAATTTTTTTCCTGCTGATGAATGGTAAAATCATTGACAGCCAATCAGAATCAACCCGGCTTTAAAGAGCTCGAGCATGCAAAAGTTTAGCATAACATAATAAACAGAACGATATTGTTCACTGGTGTGGATGCTAACATAGTTATTGTTATAGTAATCTTTATAGTTCTCGTTCCTGGTGTGGACGAGCCTTAAAGGTGCAGTAAGTGATTTCTGAGAAACTGTTGAAAGGGGATTGGACTGAGCACCAAAACACACTTGCAGCCAATCAGCAGTAAGGGGCGTACACACTCACGAGGGGGGAGGAGCCTGTGCTGCATAGTGTGTTTGTGAATTTGGGGGTGGAGGCATCAAGATAGGGGTGTGATCCATTTGTTGAGGGGCATGTTTTGGTGATTTCAAATATCAACAGCGTTTCTCAGAAACCACTTACTGCACCTTTAAAGGGGTGGTTGATTATGATTTCACTTTTTTAACTTTAGTTAGTGTGTAATGTTGCTGTTTGAGCATAAACAACATCTGCAAAGTTACAATGCTCAAAATTCAAAGCAAAGGGAAATATTCGCTTTTAAATAAATCACTTTTTAAGGACTACTACAAACAGCTGGTAGGGACTACACAAGCTTCCTCCGGGGTTAGTGACATCACAAACCCTAAAATTTACATAAACCCCGACCCCTGAACACAATTTCTAGATTATCAAGACAGAATATGCCAATCAATGACTAGAAGATAACTACACATAAGCTACATAAATTCATCAACTAACCATTCAGAAATGTCCTGTTGCATTCTACATGTTGTCACTTCTTCTTGAGTCTCTCCATCATTGTCTGAATCCGGTTTGAACATAAAAGGCTTAAAGTTTTTTAAATGTTCAGTGCATGTCTGTGTGAGTGCAAGCTGTTGAAGCTCCGCCCTCTGTGCCGGGAGCAGCAGCTCATTTGCATTTAAAGGAACAGACACAAAATGGTGCTTTTTTGCTCACCCTCAAAAATTGACAATTTTAACATGCTATATAAAAATATCTGTGGGGTATTTTGAGCTAAAACTTCACATACACACTCTGGGGACATCAAATACTTATTTAGCATCTTGTGAAAAGGGTATTATACCACCCCTTTAACTTTCAAGTAACAACACAAACTACGTGTTCTAAAATTGGCTCAAAATATCAGACATGTTTTGATATCCGCCAAATGAAAGGAATCATAGTCTGAAGCTAAAAAAATTTAGTCTGTGCCCATCATACACTACAGGATTTTCTGTGAAATCTGTTAACACTGACTGTCCAAAATCTGCAGGCTGTCTCTGACTTTTACCAATTGGCATTTAGTTGTCCAGACTGCAAATCGGGGCAAAAATGTCAGTATTCCAGCCATTATTTAGACCTATATTCTAATAATAACATTATTTGTGTTATAATAATGAAAAACAAAACAATAAAAACATTTGTGTTTGATGATTAACAAAGGAAATATGCCCTAGTCAGTGTTTGATCATCATAATTTTTTTCTGAGGTCCTTCTTGTTGATTCCCGCCTTTTGCCTCATTCTGCTGTGATATTTTTGAACAGACCTGCAGTTGAAGCCGAAACATCTTCCCTACAAGTTGTGTCGTCAGTGGCAGGACCTGCTGTACCGCTTTACTGAGGCCCCTGCAGAAGACATTTCTCAAGGTGTGTGTTTTTTGTGTGTTTTTGCTTTTGCATACTTCACCTCACCTGAAAGTTTAAGTGACTTAACAAAAAACATCTCTGTGTTTTTCAGATGAGCCAATTCTGATGTATAAAAGAAATGTTTTTTGTCCCAGGTCAAAAGAACTTCAGGTAATGAACATGTTTTTAGATGTTTGTGTCTTTAAAGAGATAGTTCACCCAAAAATTAAGATTATGTCGTTCCAAATTTGTATGACTTTATTTCGTTTTTTATGCAGAAACTGAAAAAAAGAATATATCAACTGTTTTATCCACACACTGAAAGTCAGTGGGGTCCAAAACAGCATTGCACCCCATTAACCCATATTAACTATATGGGTACTGAGAAATCCATCAAAATATCTTCTTTTGTGTTTTACAGAAGTTAGTGTGTCATACAGGTTTGGAATGACATAAGGTTGAGTATATGGTGTTTTTTATGGTGATCTATCCCTTTAAGCCCAGTGCACACTTTGCGTTTTTCTCTGTCTATTATGATTGTTGCTTATCAGATTGTGCAATATGACCCCAAGAGAGATCTTACGTAAAATCCAAGGCGAACATCAAATGTCTCTCATGTCAGACAGTACATCTTATCTAAGACTTTGGACTTGATTCCTTGGACAGCATTTGTGTCTGGAGTCATTTGGCTTTGGCAGTGGAGGTCATGACATGGACTGCTTATTCTTCAGAGCGATCATAACACGAAGGGACCTAAAGAGATTTATGCTGCATATCAATCATAGACACGCAAAATCTTGCAGCTGCTTGTTTTCAAAATTGTATTTATTAACAGAAATGGGAGTATTGATATATTAAATTAACCATGATTTGTTTTGTGAACTGTATGTTCTTCAATAAAAACAATTAATAAAAACATTAATTTTTTGATTAGTCATCTTGAGGCCCCCTTGGATGAGAACCACTGCTATAAGATGATTTCAATTTCATGTTGTGTAACATTTTTATTTTGTAATGTCAGATTGAAGATGGAGGAGTGTTAAGGTTGCTTTATGATGAGGCAAAGACGAATATCTTGGAGGGTCGATACCCCTGTGACCCTGAACACTGGCTGACGTTGGGAGCGTTGTCTTGTGCTGTCGAGCTGGGGACTGGGCTGGATGACCAGGCTCTAACAGCGGCAATCAGGTGATTAAATCATATCAGTGATTAAATGAGGATAATGTAAAGGTGTTCAGCTATAAGTTTGTGTTGAAAATTGACCCTGAATTGCTGTAATTAATTTTAGTTTCTCCCCTTAATGTTATTCCAGAGAGAAGAAGCTGTCCTCATTCCTTCCAGCCCACGCTGCATTAGGAGGAGGAGGTTTTCTGTCCACACTGAGGGGGAGAGGAGGGCGGAATGCAGAGATGGAGCATAATCTCATAAAGGAGTATCGCACGGTCTGCTCCTCTGCTGCCACCGGACCCAGCCAGGAGCCTGTTGCTTTGCTGCACCAGTACCTCAAGAGCTGCCACACACTGCCTTACTACGGGTACGAATGACGCAAGCGGAAAGTTGTTTGCACATGAAGTGACTGACGCTTACATTTGTTTATTTTTGCATTGGCAGATGTGCTTTTTTCATGGGTGAGATAGACAAGCCAGCCCAGGGCCTTCTTCACAGAGGTGGCCGTAAGGCCGTGAGTGTGGGCATCAGTCTGGAAGGAGTGTATGTCATGGATGTGAAAGAGAAGCATGTCCTCCTGGGTCTCAAGTTCAGCGAGCTGTCCTGGGATCACAGCTATCCAGAGACAGAGGGAGACTCGCATATACTCTGGCTGGAGTTTGATGGAGAGGAGGCTGGCGTGCATGTCAATAAGTTATTAAAAATTTATTCAAAACAGGTGAGCACACAATAAATGAATAATTAACAATGTTATATTTGACAGTGTAAGCAAGCATATATTTAAAATGTTTTGGATTATAGCAATAAAATATTTGTAAAAAAAAAATTAAGTGTAAAATTGATTATAATTATTATTATAAATTTAATAAAATGTCTCCATGATATACTTGCGCATTATTTACCAATATACTTTTTGTTTTCTAGGCCGAACTTATGAGTGGACTCATTGAGTTTTGTGTGGAGTTACGCTCTGTTGGTGAGTCAGCAGCCGCGGGTACTGACGGTGAGGTCACGCCTTCCCAAGAACCAACGGGTCAGGAAACCAATGAGAAAACTCGAGAGCGTCGACAGGGGAAACTGCGCAGACAGAGCAGCGTGGTCTGTAGTCGAGTCCATTCACTCAACACCATCAGCTATGTTGATGACGGTGAGGGACTAAAATTGTGTCCATGCATAGATGGACTCAGTGTTCATTTGTTAATGCCCATTAACTTTTATCATCTGCAATAAATAAGCTCCGTTTAATTTACCTCTCTTGTTTCAGGCAAGGAGATTAAACGTCTAAAGCCCAAAAGAGCTGCTTCTTTCTTCACGCGACAGGCGCAGCCTCCCACTTACTCGGCTGTTCAGGTGACTGAAAGTTTAGAGCAAGGGTGAGCCCCGGCTTCAACACTGCCCTCTTCTGCCCGGTGACCAAAACTACATCTGTCCATTGAGTTCCTTAGAGACGCAGTGCAAAACCACCTGAATGGACAGATCGGACCAAGATCACAGACCGAAGAGCTAAACCACTATTTATAGAGGAAGTGAGCATTATATCACAGGTTTAAGTTAACTTTGTTGGCTGTTAAAAAAAACGAATGTGAAATTTGCTTCAGTTATGCTTTTCTGTCAAACTAATTTATGGACATTATGGTGCAAATGTAAGGCTTTGAGACGATCTGAAAGCTCTGTTTAGGTCACTGTTCTGAATGTAGATTCTACTATGCAAACATCAAACCAAACTACATCCCAGTGGCTGTAAATCAAGACTACAGCAGTTCAGCACTTTGATCCATGCCACTAATACAGCTAAAACTAGACCTTCTGCACCAAAGCGAACAGTCAATGCCTCTAGTATAGGACGACCGCTCTTATACACTAAACCAGGGCTGCAGTCTGTGGCAAAGCATTGCAAAGACGGCATAGAGTCAGTGAGATTATGACATTCTGCGTTACTTGTCTACTGAATGTGTTTGTTGTTTTGGCTGTCTGTTTATTATTGAGCTTGTTTGCATATGCCGACTTCTACTGAGCAACAAGGTCAAATTGAATTATGAATTTTTTTTATTTTTATTTTTTTTCACTGGTGACCAAAGTTAAATCATGAAACAACATGTTTAGTGTTGTTATATACCTTGTTGCTCTGAAGAATCATGCCTTTCTGATGGGGTGAAATGTAATGCTCTGCTGAAAACAATCCAGGTCTGCATTCAAGCAGAGAGAACTTTAATTAATTAATACATCAAATCACCAATTGTGTAGGTGCTTGATGATCAATCAGTGATGTGTTTCTAATTTAGTAATGCTTTTCAAACAGTGTATGAAACCCTAAGCATTGTACTGTATGTCCAGGCTTTCAGAGCTTGAATGTATCTAACTAAATGAAATGTATCTGATTTTTTACTAAATTATTGGCAATGCAGGGCCTGACATTAATGTTTGTTCAGGAGAATTGCTAAAAATGTCACAGGAAGTTGTTTGATCTGGTAACTAAAGTGTCATGCTAATTGTCAGGTGTCATAGTTTGATCGTAACATCTGGTCCTCAGTGTCCAGTTATTCTCCCTGTGGCATCATCATCAAACAATTCAAGATTTTACCAAATTATTGAATTTATGTTCATTATGCATCCTGTTTTGGTATTAATATGCACTGCTGTTTTACAAGCGACTTAAACATTCAGGTACCTGTAAAAGCTTAATGTCAAGCCTTGCATTAACAGGTCTTCAGTTACCAAACACAATTCTGTATTTATCCATGCATGACATCTGTTGTCTTAAATAGATTTTGTGGTGTGCATGTTTCTGTAATCATTGTTTTTACCTGCTTACACATGGGACTCGATGACATTTAAAAGTGTGTAAAAAAAAAAAATAATAATTTTTTTTTTTTTTTTTTTGCATCACAAGCTGAATTGTGAAAAGAAAACGGCCAGCTGAATGGTGTAAAATGATCAGTACACAATGAAGTCAGAAAATCTTACTGCATTTCTGTATTTATGCTAAATGCTTACGCTGACGTCAAGATGTTAATCCTAAAATGCTTAATCCCTGATCTTCTGTACCATATTACATTTTCCATTCTAAAACTAATCCAATATTTGTATTTCAATCTGAACATCTGTCATGCACATAATAACTGTACTGTAGATAGTCACATCTATGTTATAAAATACTGAGTCTGTCAATGCTAATTTAAAGTGCCTTTTTTTTTTTTTACATACATTTTATCTGTTGTTGTAGTTTTGCTGTCATCTGTCCCTTGAAATTGTATCTCCACTACCTTTTGTTGTTTGTGAAGTTTTTATACACAAATTTCTCTACCAAGATTTGTGACTGTAAAATTAACTGAAACCATTTATATGCACATTAAACCCTTTTTATTCCTGCTTTGTACTAACTTCTGGCATACTGATCAGTAAATAACTTTATGTATAATGGATTTTAGATTGTTGTTTTTTTATTTAAACGAACTATCCCTGCAATAAGGTCTTTGATGTGATTAACAGAATTATATCTTCAGGATAAAAAGAAGGGGGAAAAAGAAATGTATCCGTTAAAAAGGTATTTTGTATTACTATTTAATTCACATTAAAACATTTTTAAAAGGCATTTTGTATTAAAATTTAATTGAATTAATATTAAGAACACTATTATTTGGGCCAAATAGTACTTTCTTTTTTTTATTATTATGTAAAAATTCGCGTCCGGGACCTCTATTTTGAAATACAGTCTACAGTGGTGCCATTTTGGATCAGAGCAGTAGCTCCATATACACAAACTGAGTTGGCAGGTAGCAACCAGAGCTCTTGCAACAGATGTTTTGTTGACATCTGTCATTCATTCATGAATTAAAGTCCTACTCCTTCTGACATTAGGCTATACTTGAGCTGTGGTGGAAATGAGTTCAGCTACAACCCCACCGGATTCGGACCCGGCCCAGCGTCGACGGGTTCACAATATGCTGAAGCTCTACTACGGCCTGAATGAGGAAGGAAAAGCCGCAGAACAAGCCGAGTCTCTGGGTCCGTGTGATATCAACGGACCGCATTTCGACCCAGAGATTTATTTAAATAAGGTATTGAGATGAATAATGATAAATAGTGAGTGCTTATTGTTTGTTATGTAGAGATGTGTACATATCCGTCAGCAATGTGGCTTGGAAGTATGCTGTCACTTTGTAGTTTATATGCCACATATACATTATTCTCCAATACATGTTCTGTATTTTATAATAGAAGGTTAAAATGTACTGTGGTTTGGCTTTGAAATGTGTTGTTTGTCTCAGTTGAGGCAGGAGTGTTCTCTGGCTGAGCTGATGGATCATGAAAGCTGTATGGTGAAGCAGATTAGATCTCTGGACAGTGACATGCAAACCCTGGTTTATGAAAACTACAATAAGTTCATCTCAGCCACAGGTTAGCAAATGGATGAAATGATAAATATCGGAATGGAATGTTGTTCAGATTTACTGTTAAAGTCACCATGAATTCAAAATGTACATTTCTTGTTTTTTATGGAATATTGCAGTGTGCCTTATAAATTATATATCATTGCAAATCATTATTATTATTTTGTAATTCATGTGCTGTCTCATATACAATTCATATACAATCTCCTGTCACAAAAAGTCCCCCCCATATATTTTCTTGTTCGAGAAGCTGTTTCACTTGGATATATGTCCCAATAGGGAAGAAAAGACTATCAAAACTTGCATTTCATGCCAACATTAATAATGCTTAATGTACCTATATGTACTAAAACGGCAATATTAAAAGATCAAATTCAATATAGACCTACAGGCAAGCAGATGAGCCCATAATATAAACGCAGTGTGCTAATTTGCAAATTAAGTGTTTTCTTTTGGGTTTTCCGAATGCATCTGTTCACCTGTATATAGTCTGTAAGGTGTATCTAACAATCCAATCAGTTCCTGATTGACAAAATCAAGTCCTGCCCTACATCTTTTTTTGCTCGAGAAGCCATTTCACTTGGATGTACATCTCAATAGGAAAAAAAGACATTTCTCCAGCATGGCTGGTCTTCTAGTTCCTTTGATGATTTTGTTTGGACATTAATCACAGCATTTTATCATTCATAACCATTCTCTGATGATGTTAAAAGTGTTTTTGTCTCTCCACAGACACAATCAGAAAAATGAAGAATGACTTCAAGAAGATGGAAGATGAAATGGACTGCTTGTCAGCCAACATGGCCGCTATCACAGAGTTTAGTGCCTGCATTAGTGGGACGCTGCAAGGCCAGCATGCACAGATCACTAAACTATCAGGTATGAATAATAAATGTATGATCCATGACTGGTTGACTTTACAGCCTTGTATTGCTAGTATAACAACCATTATGTCTTCAAACCACCTTAGATACTCTCATATACAAGATCTAAAGGCTCTAAAAGAATTCTGCTCAAGTCAAGAATCTTTCACCTTTCTGTATAGGTGTTCACACTCTCCTCCGTAAGCTGCAGTTTCTGTTTGAGCTGCCAGCCAGGCTTAATAAGTGTCTGGAGCTGCAGGCCTATGCCCAGGCAGTGAGTGCCCACCGGAGGGCACGGTGTGTCCTGCAGCAGTATAGTCATATGCCCTCTTTCAGGGGCATCCAAGACGACTGCCATGTCATTATGGAGCAGCTCGCTCAACAGCTGCGGCAGAAATTCAGGTCTGTGTTCTCTCGGATGTCATTGCATATTTGTATTAGTTTTGAAAAAAATGTACATGCTGTATTTAGTATAAGTAAAGTGTAAGTACATAGTACTTAAAGCCACTTAATATAAAGTGGGACCAATTATTATACTAATAAATACTGTAACAGGCTCATTGTAAGTTAACGTTTGTTAATACGTTAACACGTTAACTAATGTTAGCAAATGAGACCTTATTGTAAAGTGTTACCAGCATATTCATAATTTTCATAATGATAATATTAATATTAGTATAATGAAAATTAGAAATAAAGCTTTTTTAAATAGAAATATATTTTTAAAAAACGAATTAAATAAAAATATAAAACCATATGTAGAGCGCTTTAAGTACCCAGAAAAGCGCTATATAAATGTATCAAATTGTTATTATTATTAAAAAACTGAAAATATAAAATTAAAAGCTAATTCTAAATATTAATAGTATATAACTAATACTTTCTAACACTGGGATGAAGTGTTTTTTTTTTTTTTTACAGTACATGCCTCCCCTCAAATCTAATGTCATGTTCTTTATTAATGTAAAGGTAATATTTGCTTGCAGGGATGGAGGTTCGAGTGCTAAAGATCTCTCTGAATGTGTTGAGCTGCTTCTGCAGTTGGACGAGCCCGCGGAGGAGCTCTGTGACAAATTCCTCAGCCACGCCCAGTCTCGGTTGGAGGCGGATCTTCAGGGACTGGAGGCGGAGCTTAAAGACACTGCAGAGCTTAAAGACTCTGCGGTTACTGATACTGGTGGAGGCTCGGCCCAAAAAACAAGTCCTGGATCAAATCCCGTATCTCCTAGTTCCTCTGTGTTCAATCCATTCCTCTCCCCTACGGCCGGAACAGACATTCTAGAGTTCATAGATCGAGGGTGTAATGAGTTTGTCAGCAGTCTCTGTTTGGTTATTGCCTCCTATCAAGAATTGTTCATCAACCGTCCCCAAGAAGGTGAATTAGCTTCGAAGAACATCCCCGAGATGGCTAATGGCAAGCTACATGTGTTTGTCGACAATCTAGCTGCTAGGTATTTCTCTCTAGTGGAGCGGAGGATACAGGAAGAGAAGGGAGTGGGAGATAACTCTCTGTTAGTGAGAGCTCTGGATCGCTTTCATCGCAGATTACAGGCCATATCCAAACTACTTCCGGGGTCAGCAGTGCCCAGCCAAGGAACTGAGATAGTGGTGCGAGCAGCAAGAGAGAGAATCAAACAGTACCTGTCTGCCTTACAGACCTTCTACCATGACAGCCTTACTGATGTAAGACAGGCATTGGCTGCCCCTCGCCTATCAGTGGGCGGGGCCAGTGCATCGGGAGGTGGGGCTCTCGTAGGAGGGACTACAAGCAAGGATGCCCCGCCCAGTCTGCCAGAACTGCTGATGTCCTTATCAAACTTTATTCTGAATCAGTTAAAGTCTGTATTAGCATCAGTGCATCTGTTCACAGCAAAGGACATCACATTCTCCAACAAGCCTTATTTCAAGGTAAAGAATGAAGTGTATATATGTAACTTAAAAACTTTGATTTTTAGTATCGGACCTTTCACACACTTGTCACACTTGTGATCCTCTGCGGTCAAAACAGACTGAAGACAGTAAGCATACATTTTTTTTAATGAAATCAATGTACTATACTGTGTTTAATTTAAAGGTCTAATCCTGGTCTAATTTTAATTTCTAATCCTGCCTACAATTTTTCATGTTCATATAACAAGTGCCACAAAAGTCATTAAGTTTTATACTATTCCAATCCAAACTCAGAACATAAATTTTACAGTCTAAAATAGCTGAAGACCACCAGAGGGTTAAAGGGTTAGTTCACCCAAAAATAAAAATTCTGTCATAATTTACTCCCCCCTCATGTTGTTCCAAACCTGTAAGACTTTCATCCATCTTCGGAAGACAAATTAGGATATTTTTTATAAAATCTGAGAGATTTACGTTCCTCTGTTGACAGCTACACAACTACCACTTTGACGCTTCAAAAAGTACATAAAGAGATCGTAAAACTAATCCATATGAATTGAGTGGTTTAGTCCAAATTTTCTGATGAGACAGATTTGAACAGATTTAATTTAGGCTTTTATTCACATATAAACATTCATCAATTTACACATCAGTTGCGGTAAACGTAAGATTAAGCATGTTCGCTTGATGAATCAATGAGGTTCATTCTTGTCTGTTACGCTGCACTTTTGATCCTTCAGATTTCCTAAAATATCTTAATTTGTGTTTCGAAGATGAACGAAATGCTTACGGGTTTGGAATGACACGAGGGTGAGTAAATAATGACATTTTTGGGTGAAGTAACCCTTCTTAAAAGTATTACTGTTCCCATGTCGTTTGTCTAATACCCGTCTCGTATGTTTCTCACAGGGTGAGTTTTGCAGTCAGGGTGTGCGTGAGGGTCTGGTGGTGAGCTTTATTAAGTTTATCTGCCAGTCGTCTCGGCAGTACTGTGAGAGTGCAGGTGACAGAGGAGGATCCACCCCTCCTGCCCTCCTTCTGTTGCTCTCTCGTCTCTGTCTGGACTACGAGACCTCCACCATATCCTACATTCTCACACTCACAGATGAACAGTTTCTTGTACAGGTATTCCATATCCATTATATTCTGATAAAAACAAACTCTAAATACACTTCTCATGCTGACTTTCCTCTCTAAACAGCACCACACTCCAGTCACTTCTGTTACAGCACTTTGTGCAGAGGCCAGAGAAGCAGCTCAGAAATTACTGAACCACTATGTGAAGGTAATTCATAGAAAATATTTAGCTGTCCCGAGTCATTTATTTTGGTCTAGGATTGTTGCTGGACAACATTTGTTGAGCTGGTTTTGTTTTGATACAGGTTCAGGGGTTAATCATCAGTCAAATGCTGAGGAAGAGCGTGGAAACAAGAGACTGGGTGAACACCATTGAACCTAGAAATGTTCGAGCTGTAATGAAGAGGGTGGTGGAAGATACCACCTCTATTGATGTACAGGTGATGCATCGAACATTTGTTCCAAATGTCATTTACAAAAAAAATCTTAATCATTTGCATAAGCCAATTGTAATGTTTCTCTTTCTTGCATGTGTCTAGGTGGGACTGCTTTATGAAGAAGGAGTAAGGAAAGCGCACAGCAGTGACTCCAGCAAACGCACATTCTCTGTGTACAGCAGCTCAAGACAGCAGATCCGCTACGCACCGAGCTACACACCCAGGTGCACAATCACTGCACTAATTTTACTAAGTTATTTACTAAGTTTACCTGCGTCAACCATCTTCCCAAATTTGTAATAAAAAGCTTTTATAAATCTGTTGTCAAACAAATAGAAGCTTTAGGGCTTCCCTGCATTTTTCCGGTAAAATATAAGCTCTGTGTTTTAACGTTTTAAAAAAGAAATGAAGGCAGCCATGAATATTAATATTGTACATTTACTTATTATTATTTATTATTATTAAATGCATGGTTCTTATTTTACGGTATTACTGCATTATATTATTACAGTATTATTGGAATGATTGTTTAATTTGTACAGTTTGAATAATATTTAAATTATATAATTTTATATTTTGAATATTATTATTATTGTATGGGGGGGGTCAGGTCTTCCCCTTCTTTTTTGTCTTTAGATGATCACATGCCTGAGTTCTGTAAAGGTATAATATTTAGTCACACATTGATTATAGGATATTGTTTATGTTTTGTTTTGTTTTTTGTTCCAGTGCTCCAATGGACACAAACTTGCTCAGTAACATTCACAAACTATTTTCTGAGAGGATCGATATATTTAGCCCAGTGGAGTTCAACAAGGTAGAAAACCAAACACTATTAGCTAACTATTGTTACTGTAATTTATCTAACTGACCAGTGCAGATATTCGTATTTGAGTGTTTTCAGTCTGTATAATCAGTTTTCTTTCCTAGGTCTCAGTGCTAACTGGCATCATTAAGATAAGTCTGAAGACATTCCTTGAATGTGTCCGTCTCCGTACGTTTGGCAGATACGGACTTCAGCAAATCCAGGTGGACTGCCACTACTTACAGATGTACCTGTGGCGGTTTGTGTCTGATGAGAACTTGGTGCACTTCCTGTTGGATGAGATTGTGGGTAGTGCCGCCCATCGTTGCTTAGACCCGTCTCCAATGGAGCAAAGTGTCATTGAGGTCATCTGTGAGAGGGGGTAGAGTGGGTTCTTTTCCTTAAATCTGCAGTCTAGTTTGCACATAGGTGAAACTGAACTCAATTGGTGGACATTATTAATACTTATATTTGAAGTTTTCTTGTATCTGGTCGCTTGAACACTGAATATAAAGTCTGTGACCTCCAATTGAACCCAATGACAGCTGGATTGAGATTGCACTTTTTGGGGGGCATCATTTGATTAAAGCTTTGGATGTGTGAACATTGGGTGCTAAAAGGTCAATTATGAAGATCTTTTTTAAGTGTCACAAAATGAACACAACTCAACAGTAAAAGTAAATAAAGCCATTTATTTAACTAAAATCACTATATATTAAGGGTAAGATGATTTGTTTATAAAACCAGTATGTTTGAAATTTTTATTTTATTGTTGATTACTGTATTCATCAACTTTGAAGGCTGTTCAATCTGCATAACTGGATAGTATGTATTTAATAAACGTAATGCACAAAAATAACTTTGCGTCTAACCGTGTCTTGGGATGAGAAACTGCTTTTATTTTATTTTATTATTAGATATAAACATAATAGCCAACAAATATTATCAACATGAAAACAAGAACCGGAACATACACCAGAGGAGGAAGAAAAAAAAACAGACAAAATGTACAATAATAGTAATAATACAAGAAAAGATAAGCAAATAAATAAAGGAGATACAATCAATTAGAGCATGTTAGGATAAGAAAATGCGACAAAATTTAAATGGGGATTTTGAAGAGAGCACAACAAGACAATGTTTCCTTGCTTTGGTCTTCTCTGAAACAGAAAGCGTTTAAAGGTATTGATGAAATTCGTTGGGGATGAGAAACTGCTGTTATTTAATGCACTTAGACGGTGGCCCGAGGGGAGATTTCGTGTTTTCAGACGATCTGTGGTGATGGATAACCCAGTTTTTTATATGTAACCGCTACGCTTTTCAACAAAGCAAATAAAAATTGTTGCCACTCACATACTTTGTCCATTACTATAATATCGGTAACTTTCTCCAGGTTATTTTTCCGGCGAATAGAGCAAGCAGCTACGTGTGGGGTCCGACCTGCATGACGTATTTGTTGCCTTCATCCAATAGCGTGCGTGGAAAAGTGTCGGTGTTGGTGATGCGTTTGTGAACACACTGGCGCGCTTCGCGCCCATGATTAAAGATTGTACTAAGATAATAACTATTTTACCCACTTTTACTACATATTCAGTTTGACACAAAATGAGAATGTAAAGGTAACGTTATCCATTCGTACTGTTTTTATTTTATGTAACCATCTTTTGTCATACGATGTCCTGTCATTTCCTTGTAATCTTTAATAAATACACCCTTCTGATTTCACACATTTGACACTAATGTATTGCTTGGAAACACAACGTCAAGAAAAAACGAGACAGACAATACTCTTTTTCCCGCCCATGTTTACTTGGAAGAAATAGCAAAACATGAAGTGCTGTATGCATAGATTTGAGGTAAGTGGACCCACCATTCCCTTCACAGACATAAGTTGGGAGGAATTTATTATTAACTGTAATAATCTTTTTTTATTGTCTATGGTAATAATATGAAGCCAGATCAAACGTTCTCCCCATTGGTCAGTAAAGCAGTAGGGGCGGGTTTTTCCGCTTTACTCTGATTCGGATTGGTCCGCTGGTTGTCTCTCTCCACTCTTCTGATAGCAGCGTACACGCTGATTGGTCAGGGACAGTACATCCATACAGCGTGTTCAGGGCGGAACTAGGTGACGCATCTTCTCAGTCATTAAGTGTGATGATGAGCGGCTAACATACAATATAACAGTAAGTTCGTGGAAAACCGAGGTAAGAGAAAAATACACTGTTTATTTTATGTATATATTAATGTTTTGTTTGGTTGATTCGCTTAAGTCTGAGAATAATCATGATATTACGAATGCGTCTTTTACACAACTTATATTAACAAACGCAATGTAATTTAAATAACGCACTATTCTTGTATACTGAATGTGTTGTCAGCCATGCTAAGAGCTCTCCTCTTCTCTCATTTTTGTCCCAAACAGGCAAAAATGAAGCCGAACAAGCGCAAAGCACATTCAGCTGAAAGGGAATTTGGCGGTACTCTTGGTTAGCCATTATTTGTTATATATATATATATATCCACATGTTTGTGTATGTGTAATAAAAATGGATCTACAGTGTGATTACATATGGCTTCTGTGCAGTATTTGAGATCATTTGTTCTCATCACCTGTTCAGGTGCCACCTGCATCCCTGTGTTCCTGCCTCTGACTGTTCTGTACCTCCTGAGTGTGTGTCGGTCTCCAGAAGCCAGTGTCCTGCAGTGGCCCCCTCCTTTGACCCCCGCAGCACATTTATGGGACCCTTTGGCTGCGGTTCTGGTTGTAGGTTGGATCACCCTGCAGAGTTTTCTCTACCTGCTGCCCATTGGGAAGGTGAGATACTGTATCATGCATCTCTTTGAAAGTCATTAGATTATTTTCTGAGGAAAGAATGTCAGATTTTACACTAATTTATTTGTTTACAGGTTTCTGAAGGATTGGTCCTCAGAGATGGATCCAGACTGAAATATCCCATAAATGGTAATATAGGCTGGCTGTCCGTCTGAAATGTTATAGAAATAATGCTAATAATGGCTGCTTTACATTTGTAATTGTTTTTTAACTTTTCATATCTTTGACATGAATTAAGCAGGATAGCCTTTGACCTCTTGTCCTTGGTTTTCCTTTTTACCACCTATGATATACAAAATAAAGTTCAAATTCCATTTGCCAGTAATCTCCAATTTCCCCCTATAGCTGGACTGTGCTTCAAAATAAAATAAATGTTATTTTAATATTATATGCTTCATTATTTTAGTGCTGATTTGGTGAAGAAGAAACATTTCTTATCATCATCAATGTTGCTTAATAAAATTTTATGGAAACCAAAAAACTGGCAAACCCCCAAACTTTTGAAATGTAGTGTATATGTATGGATATGAATGTGATCTGTAGTATTTTTTATTTATTTTTTGCTTAGGTTTCCATGCCTTGAGCATTACTGCTGCCCTGTTGATAGTATGTGTTTTGCTGGGAATGCCCCTCGGGTATCTGTTTGAGCTCATTTTGCCTCTGGCTGTATGTGCCATTGGGCTGTCCTACCTGCTGTCTATGTACCTGTATATCCGCTCTTTCTGGGCACCTCAACATGCTTTATCACTTGGAGGAAACACAGGTGAGATGATCAGTTCTGATACTTATTTTTTATATAATCTATAAGTAATGTTTCACTATGCATGGAGTCACTTGACCTCTTCGATGCGGAGTCCTTTCATCAGATATTCCAGATGCTGCTACTGTTTGTCAATTCAGTTTCTTTGTCATTTGTAGGAAATCCTCTGTATGACTTCTTCATGGGTCGAGAGCTCAACCCTCGCATTGGAAACTTTGACTTGAAATATTTCTGTGAACTAAGACCTGGATTAATAGGCTGGGTACGAGTTTTAATCTTTTTGAAAATAGTCTCTATTCTCAACAAGGCTAGATTTATTTGACCAAAAATGCAGTACATAGTAACATGGTGAAATATTACAAAAATACAGTAAAATTGTGAAATATTATTACAATTTAAGTTTAAGTTTGCTAATTTAATATATTTTAAGATGTAATTTTTGTCTCTGATGGCAAAGCTGAATTTTCAGCACCTCTTCAGTGTCACATGATCTTTCAGAAATCATTCTAATATGCTGATTTGATGCCAAAGAAACATTTCTTATTATCAATGTTGAACACAATTGTGTTGCTTGTTTAATATTTTTGTGGAAACTGTATTACATTTTTGATCAGGATTCTTTGATGAATAGAAAATTCAAAAGAACAGCATTTATTTGCCTTTACCGTCACTTTTGATCAATTGAATGCATCCTTGCTGAATGAAAGTATACATGCAGGTTCAGGTTATGCAACTTTAAAATTAACACCAAAGTATTTTTACCTAAGTCTCTTTTTATTTTGTGCCATTGTTTTTCAGGTGGTAATAAACCTGGGGATGCTAATGAAAGAAGTAGAGTTGAGGGACTCTCCATCTCTTGCCATGCTGCTTGTCAACGGCTTCCAGCTCCTCTATGTAACAGATGCACTGTGGAATGAAGTATGACAAAACTAGTCTAGTCTGAAAACTTCTGAAATGCATTTATAATGGTGGAAGGAACAGTTTGGCATATGTAGACAAAGTCCCACATACATAACATTATACTTTTCCTTGTATCTGCAGGAGGCTGTGCTTACTACTATGGACATTGTGCATGATGGATTTGGGTTCATGTTGGCGTTTGGCGATCTGGCCTGGGTTCCCCTCACATATTGCCTTCAGGCCATGTTTCTGGTTGTGCACCCACAGTCACTCAGTACTCTTGGAGCAGCAGGGATTATTCTTCTAAATGGTAATCTACAGCCTGTTTTGCAGCAATCTGAGCGTTTAACAGTTTCTAACTTTCCTCTTTTCAATCGTTCGCAGGAGTGGGTTATTTCATTTTCCGGAAGTCCAACTCTCAGAAAAACCAGTTCAGAAGAGACCCCACACATAAAAGTGTAGAACGTACGTCGCATTACTACAATGAACACATTGTACATTATCAGTATCTAACACATGAAACAGGATGAATTTCTTACTGGAGAGACAATTAGGGCCTCCAAAATGAATATAAATGAATTTTCTCATCCACCCTTTTCACTTGTAGACCTGGAAACTATTGCCACAGCAACAGGAAAGCGGCTACTGGTGTCAGGGTGGTGGGGGTTTGTCAGGCATCCAAACTACCTCGGGGACCTTCTCATGGCTCTGGCCTGGTCCCTGCCTTGCGGTAAGTGATGGGCAAATTATTAATAACTGATGTCCTTCATTTCAGTTACATGCTGATCATTTCAGTTACAAATTGTCATCATTTACTCACCATCATGTCATTCTAAACCAATAAGACTTTCTAATGATACCTGAGAGGTTTCTGTCCCTCGATTGAAAGTCCAGGTAACCAAAACTTAGAATCAAACAGGTCATAAAAGAAATATATTTGAATCGAGCGGTTTATATTCAAGTCTTGCGAGAAATAATATCGCTATATGATGAATAGATTTATTTAGGCTTTTATTTACATCTAAACAATGATCATCACACATGCACAGAGCACAACACAATATTTACCAAAATATCTTAATTTGTGTTTTGGAATGACATGTGAGTGAGTAAATGATGATAATTTTAGTGAACTATCACTCTAAATACAAATTTTTTAGCTGTTTGCCATTGTATTTTAAACTATCCATGTTTTGCCATCAAAATAAATAAAAGGAAACGTAAGACAAATCATACTTCAAATATAATTAATTGTTTATTCCACTTTTTTCCCCTAGGAATGTCACATATTCTGCCTTACTTCTATGTCATATATTTCACCATTCTGCTCATCCACCGAGAGGCCAGAGATGAGAAGCAATGCAGAGCCAAGTACGGACTGGCCTGGGACACCTACTGCAGACGAGTGCCCTACAGAATAATCCCGTTCATTTATTAATGCGGACTGATGTGTTCTGAAGGACCAAAAGATTGTTGCGTGCAACTATTTAGGTGCAAAGGTGGATGTCAGCATCGGTGCAGAGAACCAGATATCCATTGAGCCAAGATAAAATATATTGCATACATTGTTGTTGTTTTTTTGCATCATAACATATCTATCCATTCATTCAAATGTTTTGTTTTTTTTAAAGTATGAAAAATGTTGTTATATTATTAAAAAGCATTTTAATATCATCAGTGCGCAGTGCTTTTTGAATCAAGTGTGGACTAGCATAAATTACATTTAAAGATACTCAACCACAATTTTTTAATTCTTTAAATTACATTACACACAAATGCTTTTAAAAAACAATTGCCTTATTATTACTAATATATAGTAATCACCACAATCTCACTCAATTTCTTCTATCAACGCACCTTTACTTCTACTTTTTTCCCGTCCCTCTTCCAAGCGTTTCTTCTCTCCCTCTAATGTCGTCCTCTCCTCTTCCCTTCTCTCATAGTCCGTCCACACACATCCTGCCAGACTCCTCAGAGCTCTGGGATTCTCTTTCACCCAAGACTGAAAAAACTGACACTTCTTTCCAGCTTGAAAAAACATCCGCCTCGTCCGCTCGTCTTCCTTCGGAACAGAAGCCTTTGCCTCGCTCAAAGCTGCGCGCAGCTGGGACAGAGCGGACAGCGCATATCCCTCAGTGTCCTCTCTGCTCTCTCCAGTCAGAACATGAGCCACCGCTTCCACAGCTCGAAGGGAAGCTAAAGGGTCCTCGGAATCGAAGTATCCTCCTGCAGATACTGCCCTTATCCCGGCGTCAAGCGCCTCTGGGACGGAGTTGAAGACCCGTCCGCCACCCAGACCCTCTGAGATGGCAAGCACAGCCTGACAAAACTCTAGCAGAATCTCTGAGAAGTCTCCATTGTAGAGGCACAGGGAGAAGGTGTAACCGTAAAGAGCATTGATGAGGTTGAACCGCACTAGAGGAGATGGCTTTGACGATAACGTGTGAAGAGGGGGAATTTTGGCACTTATTGGAGGGATTGAGTGTCTTAGTGTTTTGTCTGATTGTACTTTACTGCGACTGACTTCCTTGATTTTTTCGTATTTTTTCTCATTCACATCGTGCATTTCTTCCTGATTCTCAGACTGAAGTTCCTCTATAAGTGCTTTAGTGTCCTTCTCATGCCGTTCCCACCAGGGGCTCCACAGGACAACCAGCCCACCGATGCCACCTTCTTTCACCAGACTCTCAAATTTCTCCTTTTCCTGGGCCGACAACAACGACCAAAGTTCTTCCTCTGAAAGAAAGTCGATATCCAGCCCGGTTAACTTTTCAGCTAAATCAGCTTCCTCTTCATCACACCCGTGTTCAATATCTCCGAGTTTCGCCAGTATTTCTTGCACCTCGTCAGTTTTTTCATCCCCGCCAGATTGAATCTCTGCTAACCTAGAAAGCAGCTCCAAAGCATGTGCGTCTTGTTCAGTCACACTATTTTCATCTTCTCCCAAGTTCCTTAATAAATTCTCCATCCCTCCCTCACTCTCTGCACTCTGTCTGAGCCGTGCCAGAATTTCATGCATTTTCCTTTTCCCCTCTTCATCTGTGGCACCTTGTGATTTGAGCTCCTGAAGCACAGACTCTCTGTAAAACTCCTCTGAGCACGAGGAGTGATTCTGACTCCTGTAACAAGCCAGTCCGCAATACAGGACGTTACACCTCGGGCAAGTGTAACAGGACGGTTTGGATAAGCAAAGCCCACATGGCTTGACTAATGATGCATTACCATCAGTAGTTCCGTCCTTTGTGCCATTAGCAGGTGTCAGAAGAGGTTCAGAAGTCCCTCTTTTGGGAAGTGCGATCCCATCTTTGGTGGTAATTGAGTCAGAGTCTGTTTCTGGCCAGTCGTTTAAGTGTTCTTCCGCCTTTGGTGCAATATCAGTGAGTAATGAACGAACACACGCAGGGATTTTACGTCTAACAACGGGATCCATGAGAAGCTAATTTCCTGAGTTAGAATGCATTTGTATGATAGTTATGATCTGCAATTAAAACGTAAAATCATCTTTAAATTCAGTTACACATCAACAGCACTACTAATAAAGTTTTTTTTGGTATTTATCTTACCTGACCAAAATCTGTGTATGCGCACACTCACACACACAATTAAACTTAAAAAGTAATGGATTTTTTCGTCAGCGCGTGTTTATAAAATGCTTTCATGCTGACGCGTCACGTTAGAACTACGTTGATCGTCGCAACATGATGACGCATACCTCCTTTTGCTCTAAACGACAAGGCTGCGCAATATTTGCGCAGATTGACATACAGACAGATTTTTTTTGTCGTTTTTTCTCTTTTGTATTGTTTTATTGCTGTATTCATACTTGTATGTTTAACATTTGAACGAAAGTATGTATAACCAACATAAATCCGAAATATGTTACAGAAGAGAGCAATAAGGATTGTAAATCAGGTTTACTATGTGAACCAACAAATATATTATTTAATAAATTACATGCTTAAAAAAATGATTTAGGTGATTTTTTCACTGCACAGAGGATGTATAAAGTGTGTAATAATTTACTTTATAATTGTATTAAGAGGTTTGAAATGAGAGTAAGTCAGTAAAAACTAAGGGGAATCTACATGTTTAAAAAACAAGACAGTAAAAAATGTACAAAAAATAAATAAATGTAAAAAAACACATGTATCTGTGTCAAAGGGGTTAACCCATGGAATAATTGTGACAGTAATTAAGTTTAGTAATTAAATTTATTTTTAAATAAGGTGGCAATTAAATAACTTGAAATGAATAATTTGTGTATGTGGAATATAAATTATTTTATTAATGTTTGAAAGGTGTACCTTTTTAGTTAAGTATGCACATTTTGGAAAATGTCTTATGTAACCATTTTTGTTTATTTTATATAAATCAACTCCAGTGAGAAAAGAGACACTTACTTGATAACTACGTTTAAAAGGGTAGGCAATAATAAGCATAGGCTTAAGCCTACACCTTTTTCATGTATATTTTGTAAATTATCATGAAAATTTGTCTATGAGGACCAAAATAAATTGAATTGTTATTGTACATAATGCTATTCAATGATATTGAAGTAGTACACAAGTATTACAAATTGGATTTTGTGAGAATACCTTACATTTATTTGTTTTAATCCTAAACATCAGGGATAACATAAAAAATGTTAACAAACTGACAAAGTTATCACTCAGCCTTTTCTGTATTGCAGTTCAGTTCATTAGCTGTGGCTTGAGACTCCAGCAACTGTTCACCACATCAGCATTTAAAATCCCTTCTTCAGAAGCCAGTCCTTCAGCTCTTTATCAAACTGCCCTTTAATTCTAATAGTCCCGGTTACTTCATTGACCTGTGTTGGAGGCTCTTTGCCCGTAAGCCCCAGCAGGAATTCCTTAACATCCTTGTTCAGGGCCTGGAAATGATTGATGTAAAATTAATAAAAATAGTCTTGGACCATTATATTATTACACATAGTGCTTCTAAACACATCTGTTCATTGCACTCACCCATATGTCTCCCTCAACCTTTCTGAGCAGAGTGCTGTGCTGATTCCCATGCTTGATGTCAGAGTAAACAGGAACATTGTGCATTCTGGAGCGACGGATCATGTAGGGCAGTGAAGGTTGAGTATCTGTGTACATAATAAAACTCATTAAAAATGCGATATGAAGCAAAACATCTACCCCTTGTTATAGCCAAGAGACTGGTATGATCATATGTATTTTCCCATCTAGGGTAACAATAAAAGTGCGTCTACCTGGTGGTGGGATCCATCCTGACGGTGCAGGACCATCATGTCTAGGAGGAGTTGGGATGCGTGAAGGAGGAATAAGTCTCTCCACAAACCTGAACTCTTCTGTGGATTCAATGATGCCCACTGATCCTTCAGCAGGGCTGTTTTGTGTCTAAAATCAAACAAAACCGTCTTGTTAAAGCACTCCGCTATGTTTCAATATTAAGCCAAAATTATTGCTTGTTATTGCATAAAACCACTCGAAACATTTCAAGAACAAATCATCCCGAAGCAAATTTACATATATTGTGACATTCAGTGTAAATTCAATTATAAGGTAAAACTGACTGTAATACTAACTCTTAAGCAAGATCCAGAACACAATGAACGCGTGGCTGGATTAAAGGCTCTGTAAGCAACTCGACAGACTTTCAAAGACATGCTTCTGACGGAGGCGGACATTTCTCTTTTCTGAGAGAGAGGAAGGACAGCAACATCTTACGTCATGGGTCTGAATGAAAAGCTTTATTTACAACAGAAAAAAATGCAGAATATTTATTTTCAAGAACTTGACTAAAATCTATATTTATAACATGTTATTTTCACTTCTTTGTATTAAGAAATTAAAACGCAACATTATAATAAAATTGTGCATAAAATGCTGTCCATGGGACTTTTAAGTCGCTTTAATAAAATGCGCATGCGCATAGCATTTTCTAGAATCGCGTTAACACTTCTGACTTTTTGATGTTGTGTTTGGCGCTCGTAGTCATCTATATCGATTAATGTTAGTACTTGTTTTTACTTTCAATATTTAAGTAATAGTGGTGATTATATTGTGCCGTTTTTAACAATTCTGTCAAGCTAATGACATTTTAATTATCTGTTGTATGAAGACTTGACACCATGCAGTTGTTTGTTCGTGCCCAGACTTTGCACTCTGTTCATCTGAATGGGTCAGAGACTGTTGCCCATATCAAGGTACTTTGTCTTATATTACTCATTTTATGTATAGTTTATTTAGACAAACTTGAATAAGAATCGGAAATTGCATTTCACGAACTGTACTTGTTTTCTCAGGCTCAGATTGAAGCTTTGGAGGGTCTGGCCTGTGATGATCAGATCATTTCACACTGCGGGATTCCCCTTCAGGATGAGACACTGGTTTGTCAGTCTGGTATTGAGGAGTTCAACACTCTTGAGGTCTCTTCGAGGCTGTTAGGAGGTAAGGACCAAACCCCTATGGCTTTATTACCCTCTACCTGTTACCATTTACTATGTTGTAGATGAAAGGTCTGATGAATTCCATTATTTTAAACTTAATTTGCGCTGAAAATAGATCAAAGAAATTATAAATATTCCTTTATGATGAGTAATTGGTATTTTCCTCTTATTGATGCATTATCTTGGTTTGCATGTTTTCATAAATATAACATCTCCCCACCCAAAGGCAAAGTCCACGGTTCCCTGGCTAGAGCAGGAAAGGTCAGAGGACAAACTCCCAAGGTGAGTCTACATGTATTTGCATCCCTACTTATACTATTCCCTATAAGAATGTACTCTACTTCTGTATAAAAAAAAAGTACAGAATTTTGTGTGTAGCAGATGAGTAGGCATCTTTTGGGACATACTACATGTCATAATGATGTCTTCAATGGACCGTGAATATGAATCCTGTCAGTCATATTGTCACAGTTAAAGGAATAGTTCACCCAAAAATGAAAATTCTGTCATCATGTACTCACCCTTAAGTTGTTCCAAACCTGTATGAATTTCTTTCTTCTGCTGAACACAAAAAAATATATATTTTAAAAAATGTCATTGTCAGTAACCAAACAGCTGATGGACCCCATTGACTTCCATAGTATTTATTTTTCCTACTGTGGAAGTCAAAGGGATCTATCAACAACTTGAGGGGGAGTAAATGATGACAGAATTTTCATTTTTGGGTGAACTATCCCTTTAACGTCTTCATACAGACACACCACATTTCAGTTCATTTCATTTGCTCTACTCAACAAGTCTTCCTACTGTACTGGAGAGAAAAGAAGTAGCATGTTGATATGCGAGTCGAGGGTCTTTCATATGGAGAAACTCCTTCCCTTTTTGCATAATGCTGCATTTAAAAGTTCATGGCCCAGCACATCTTTTTAAAAGTTCACAATGTTGTTGCAGATTTGATGAAGGATTTCTCCAATCATTTCATTCACTTAAAACCTTACCCTGCACGCTTCATTTCATCATACTATGATTTTGGACACACTTATTCTAATTTTGAGAATTTATTAGGATGAATAGTATGCAATTTGGGATGCAGCAATTTTCAGCAATATTCATATTGCATAATATTGTGAGAATCCTAATTCTGAGCATTTTCTTGTTTATTGACTTATTGCACTGATATTGATCCTTTCAGGTGGACAAGCAGGAAAAGAAAAAGAAAAAGACCGGCAGGGCAAAGAGAAGAATTCAGTACAACCGGCGCTTTGTCAATGTTGTCCCAACATTTGGCAAAAAGAAAGGACCAAATGCCAACTCATAACTTCCTCTTCAAAACGACTATCAGTGTTCACTGAATTCCTGGGCAGTTTAGTTTGCCTTATCAGTAATAGATTTTTGGATAGGTAAATTGTAATGTAAAAGCCAGCTGATTCATAAATCTAATTTGTGCACTTTATATGCTATAATGATGTTTTGTACAAGCATAATAGTAAAAGAAAGATGGTTTGTAAGTTGCAAATAAAAAAACATTTAATGCAATATAATTGATTGATTCATTCATTTCATTTGCACGGTTTGAATATACATTGGAATATAATTTGAACTTTGCAGCATCATGCAATGTGGCTTTGGTAATTCATTCTAAAAGTCCATGTCAATATAGGAGCAGCAAGTGCAATGCTATTGTTTTCTAGTTTTCTTTCCCACTGGATCAGCGATCACCACGACGCCCCAAGAAGCCAAACCTGGAGAGAGAATGTCTCAAAGTCAGATTTGATTCCATAAGTCATAACAGAGAGTGCACTAATGATCTCACCTGCTGCAAATATGATCTGAGCCACTGTGCCCATAGATGTGGGTCCACGTAAATGTTTGAATTTCTGCGCTTGCATGTACACATATCCGCCTGCAGCCAGCAGCCCACCGCCCGAGAGGATTCGGCAGCTCCAGCAGTTCTCAGAGAGCGGTTTTGTGACCGGACTCGACTTCTCCGGTAGTGGCGATGGACTTGACATACTCAGGAGAAAGTGTCAAAGCTCCTTTTGTACTGGTCTTTGCTGTTTATAAACAAGGGCGCGGTCTACTTTCCACATAATTTGGTAACATTATTAATTTTGATACAGAGAACTATCCACCAGCACCAACTCTTATCAAGAATTTGGACGCATTGTGAAAAATATCGTGTTACAATGACCTTAAAACCGGAAGCATTTAGTGTTAGCGCTGTGTTATGCACTCGTGCAAGTCATTGCTGTGCAGACATTGCGCAGACAGTTACCATTCGACTACAGAGCGTAATAAAAACAATATTAATTTAACTTGTTCACGATTGAGATGTACAATACGGCCAAATATTTGTACAAATATACTTAACACACAAAAACCACTTTGTTTTATTTACAATTTAAATAAATATATATAAACAATTTTACTTGTAAAACACTAACCCTGTTGGATAATCCAGGCGTTTGGACCAGCCATAAAACCAGCAAATAGCAGGTCATGCCAACTTAATATGGTCAAGTTGTTTTTGGAACATATGGTCCAAAACAGCAACTATTTCAATATTATTTCTCCAGGAAGGAAAACAAAAGCAAAGCAAATCTATCAGTGCCATTCATGGCCATGTCCATCAAATAATAATCAACATCATATAGCCTATGACATGTAGCATTTGCAGAGAATTTATTTAAATAAGTCACAGCCTTCATACTTTTCCTTCCAATGCATATGTACAGAGTCCCGGTAGCATGTTAAAGTCTGATATGTGAAAACTCATTCCATCATTTCTGGCTCCCAATTCCACGTGCAATGTTTTCATTTGTCTCTGCAGCCTCTTTCAGCACCTGGAGCATGAGGGCATTTCTCTTCCTGCTCTCCTCCATTCGGACGGGGTTGGCCTCGGGCAGATTCTGGGAAAATAGAGGGAGAGACGGATCAAGGTTACAAATCTTATCAGGAATCTGAACTATAATATCAGATGCAATTTAAAGACCCCATATATTTTTTAAACATTCTCATGAACAAGGTGTTATTCATCCATGACTATTAAGTGGTATTATCCAATGCAATGGAATAACAACAACTAATGCAGCTTACTCATTGTTGTGCTATTAACCCGGAGGCGTAAAAAGGGACCAGAGAGTAAATATCATTATCAGAGTGTAATAAAACATGAACCTGCTTAAATTAATTCGTTAATAAGAGATCGTGTAAAACCCTGTACGTACGACCACATTCTTATGAAACTGATTGTTGACAAACCTGCCTAGTCGCATCACCCCCGCATTTTTCTATAGGTTTGTGTTTCTCATTTAAAAAAAAAATGCAATGTTTCAGTACCTTCAACATTTCCCTTTTCCTCTCCTCTCCTGGTGAAATTATGGCCCACATTCCATAGCCGACACCAACAACCCCGACCAGTCCGATCGAGACCAACATGGTCCTCATGGCGCTCATGGTGTGCACGAGCTCTCCGCGAGCACGACCAAACTCTTTAATTATACGCTTGATATAAATTATCAAGCTTCCCCAGATCGCGGAAAAAGCTAGTTCAGTATCAGTATACAACACTGTCAGTTGACACGATGCGGTGCATTGTGGGAGTAGGCTACATCATTATACAACTTTTTTAACCTGTTACTGGCAGATTGGTCAATATTGTGTAAATGAACAGGCGCACGTGCTTTTAAGTCTTTTAACTCTCACATCACTGTAATAATAAATAAAAACTAAATAGACATAAAAATCAAATTGACAACGAATATATAATATAATATAATATAATATAATACTTAAATATAATATAGTAATTATAACTTTTAATTATTTAAAAAAAAAAATACAATTTAAAATACAATTTGTGTAGAAACATTTAATTACATTATTACCTTTCATGTGGAAAGATTCCAGATAATGTTATTTCTTGGGTTTCATATTTGTTATTTATTAGTTGTTACATTTTTTTGTAATGGAATATTATCTAACAGGATTGCACACAAAATGTGGGACACAGCATAAGAGTTTTGGTAATAAAGCAGCTAATAATAAAAAACAAAAATCTGAATTAACAATCAATTGAATATCAGTTTAATAGATTATGTGAAAATGACATTAACTGTTGGATATAGTCAAGAAGGTCAAGACCTCTGATGCAGGACAGGCCAAAATCAACATTTTATAGACAGTGGATTCAGACATTTAGCTATCTACTTTTCATGCTAGGTGAATTGTTTGTTAGATAATAGTTATCTAATGGTTTTCACTATATAATAGGACACAAACACTACACTATTTGTGGAATGTGTTATGATGAGGTAATGAGTCAGGTATTAATCATTGACTATATAACAGAACATTACTTCAATTTGAAATATTGCTTTTTAAAATATTAGTCATCTTTCAAGGGTCAAATTAATGCATTCTGCATAACTAGTGCAAAATGCCCGTGCAAAATCAGTTTTTGAGTGTGTTTTTAGTAATTGTTGGTTTGGTGTGTTTGAGTGCTCATTGTTACAATTACACAGCAAAAGTTCAGTAACATTTTTATTTGTGCATGGTAGAAAGCACAACGTGAACTCCGAGAAAACGCTATGCTTGAGGAAACAGTTTGTGAATAGGCTACTACAAATGATGCCTGTGAAAGAGACTGTGAACACATTGAATAGGATATGTTTAGTTGGTGAATAGCATAGGCTACTATTACACAGTAGCGATAACTTTAAGTGCACCAGAATGAAATATAATATTCAGAAGTAAACAGCATAGCTGACTTACAGATTCAGTTAACATCCACAAATGAATAAGCGCATCGATTCAGGGAGCAGTGCAAAGTGCCCGTGCAAAATCAGTTTTTGTGAGCTGATCGCCGTCAAAAAAGTTCAGGAGATATTTCTTAGTGATGGCTGATTTCAACAGTTTCAATATGATAGCATTTTGAACAAAAAGTGTCATGAATTTATTGCATTTTGGGGGGAAAATAATCAGTTTTTATAATAGATCTTTGAAAATCCAAATCTGGATTTGAATTTTTTATGATATTATAACCTAAAGATGCTATGTGAAAGTTTGAAACAGAAAATAGTGGTTTTCATCTTGCCACTTTCTTGGTAAAGAAAACACATTTTTACTCAAATTAATCAAAATGGATTTATCACGCCAAAGAGTATAGAAGTACTTCTATACTCTTTGATCACGCTCTGGAACCAAACTATAATATTCAGAAGTAAACAATGTAGCTGACTGAGTGTTTATGTCAGAATGTTTGTTTTTAAACCACAACCTTCTTGGGGCTTCTTTGACCGATACAACCCTCTAATGTCAGAATGTTTATTTTTAAACCACAACCTTTTAAAAATGATATATTTAACGATGTCTTTAGCATTTCTCATCCAAACAACTTCAAACTTGCCACTGCACTTACTCGTGCCCGTGGCGAGACACCTGTCAAGTTTGAAATCCATCGGACTAACGGTTCGAGAGATATGCGGTTAACAGACACACAGACAGACATACAGACAGACACACAGACAGACAGACATACAGACAGACAGACGTTCCTGTAATTTATAGATAGATGCAAAGCAGCACTGGCTGAATAAGTAAAAAAACGGCAGAAAACAGACCAGTTGTTAATTATACTTTCCACCAGATGGCTCTAACATACTATCTGGTCTAAATGTGTGTGTGTGTGTGTGTGTGTGTGTGTGTGTGTGTGTGTGTGTGTGTGTGTGTGTGTGTGTGTGTGTGTGTGTGTGTGTGTGTGTGTGTGTGTGTGTGTGTGTGTGTGTGGAACAGGCACTGCAGGCTGTGTGGGTGTAGAGAAAGCACATAAGTGCTGATAATGTGTGTCCATCAGAGTCAAGGTGCAAAATAGATAGCTAGAAAGGAAGGTATACATTAGTGTCCCTTTAAGCGACATTTTCCCTGCTTGAGCACATGTTGAGCTTTGATCATCCCTTATGAAACATTGCTGTGGCAACCATAGTGTCTGCACAAACACCATAGATGCAGCTACTATAACACAACTAAGATAACTTGCTATTATCCATCACTGCCTTAACAATGAAAGCAGAAAAAAACAAGATGTTACTTGCACCATTTAAAGAAGATGTCATATTCATATTATGGTTCTACAGCAATAACAGCCTGCATTTTACTGGAAATGGATTACATCCGGAGCAGTCTAAAGGAATCCTATCAGAAACAATTTTTGCTGTTAAGTTAAATGTGCATGATTATGTTTAGAATTTACAGAGTGCTTGACTCTTGCATTGTCAATACAAAATCTGTACCAAAAATTGCTGCACCTCTTGATGGAAATAAATGTTGTTACCATCAAGAGGTGCATCAATTTTTGGTCAAGATCTTCTATTGAGAATGCAAGAGTCAAGCACTCTGTAAAGTGTACTCTAGCACACCCCAAAGACTTTCAATGAATTTAAGGTATAGACTCAGAGGAGCCAATTCATGTGTGAAAATGATTCTTCATTTTCAATTTGAACCTGATGAATCTCTACATTGTCATCCTGGAATATGGCAATGATGTGTCTTCCTAAATGGTTGTTTAAGAAATAAAAATCTACACATTCCATCAATTAGGGTTAGAAGAACTGTTGCCAAACATATAACATGCTAGAAACATAATTATCACTACAATAATGATCCAATCATAGACTCTCAAGCATTTGCCCATTTAAATCCAAACAGTGACTTTTTGGCTGTGCAGCGTGTGTGTATTTTCTATATAAAGCATTTTTTTTGTTCTAAAACTTCCAGCATTTAGAACTTTCAGACAGCCTACATGTTGTAACCACAGCGATTCCTTCACCTTTCCTGTTCTGAATTCCATTCTGAATTCCATCCGTGCTAGAGGTTTAAACTTCTGATGTTCTGAAGCAGAAAGCGAGGTAATTTCTATACTGGCTGCGTTATTGCTTGAATATTTAATCGTTTCCTGCTTCTCGCGCCCCCCACACCCCCTCCAAATCACTCAGTCTATAATGACACCTCTCACGCCAACCCCCTGGCTGCCTTTCCTCTCTGATTGCTACAGTAACGCTTGCAGATGCCTGCTCTTGTTGCCATGACTCCCGTTTCTTCCCGAAGGTGCACCACTGATCATTGAAGGAAATATTCATGTGCGTGTCTGTGTATGTAGACTGTGTGTGGTTTACCTTCGATGATTATAGGTGTGCTTTGCATTTTTAAGCTGTAATAGTTTGCCCTTGTCTATGCAGTATTGGTTTATGTATACAGAACACATGCACAATGCTTTCATAATGTTCTCAACAGCGTTTAACACAGTTCAACACCTGTGTGGTGAGGTCCTGTGTGGTATTTCACAGCAGCACATCCAGTATGAATGCTAATCATGGCTGGGATGGCGTTGGGAAGCAGAGCCCACTTACAGTTCTCGACGGAATTTCAAACACTATTTCACACTTACAGTTTGCGTATGTGTTGTTGTACATAAATCATCTGTGGAAAGAGGAAATGTGGTATGTGTGAGTGCGTGTTTGGAAATGGATACCTAAAAGTCCTACCCAAATACAAAGAAGTTCATCTTTTTTCACAATAGTAAAACATAGCAAAACAAGTAAATATGTGCTCAAGCTTCTGCTCTGTGCAAAACTGACCTTTCTGTCTTGAGCAAATACATAAGAGGGACATTGAGTGCTATTTATATCCTGAGTACATCAACACATAAATATTCAGATAATAAATTAAAAGTGTTGCAGGTAAAAAAGTAATTTTGTAATGGTTTAATGGGGGTTATGCTGCGTAGTGCGTTCACGCCATGTCGTAATTACCGTAAATTAAGCTCTGTATGCTTTTGAATCGGACGGTATTTTAATGTCATACAACGATCGGTCTGTACAGCGCCGCTTCAGATCAAACACACCTTAAATCTTCAGTGGTCAGGTGGTACAGCGATGTGGTACAAGTCGTAGCTCTCGTTGTAATTACAAGTTCTACAAGTACATGAATGATTTTTACAGTTCTGAATCATTACGGTAATTATGACATGGCATGAACACTCCTTTAAACTGAGTTCTGGAATACTTAATTGTGGTTGGTCAATCACAGATCTCCCGTCAAATAATTTAGTATAATTGCCAAGGAAAGTGCTAGGTCCTTATCAGCCTTTCACTTTCGACGTGACTTGAAAGAGGTGGGGTCCCCTCTGCTATCCACCTATAGTTCCTCTGCCCAGCAGAGGGCTACTTTGATTTATTCACAGGGTGATCTGAGGGTCACAGTGGGGGCTCTCCAGCTGGGCCAGCAGCAGTGTTCACCCAGGCCGCAACATGGAGCTGGTCACAGGGAGGAGATGCAGCCCGTTTCAGTCCCTGCCAGATCCTCCAAGCGCCAGGCGAAGTGGCGTTCCTAAAACGGGCGACCCAGAGATGGAGGGAGCTGCTCTTCAGGGGAGAGGAGGGTAGGGTGGAGAATCCTTTGTTGAGTTTGTTTTTTGTTCCACACAATTTCAACAAAAGAGCAGATTCCACAATCTCTGGGTCCCAAGAGGACACGGTTGACAGTGAGGGACACTATGCCACTCTCAGCCCCCTCTTCTATCGCCAGTAGACAGGAGTCTGTGCTTCCAGGACGTGACGCCTTCTCATGTGTCTCCTGCCATTCCCTCACAGGAACTGTGGAGCCAGTAAGTGTTGCAGCGTACACTCAGACCCCACTCCAGGATGCTATGCCTTCCGGGTCGGGTCCCTGTCCTCCACCTCGCTGCGGGTACACCTGTGGTCCCACTGGTCCCGCTTGCTCACTGTCTAAGAGCCTTGCTAGCGCTTTCCAGCCCGTCACGCTGGCTCATTCGGACGATCAGACTCGGCTATGCGATTCAGTTCGCCCTGTGTCTCCCCAGGTTCATTCGGTTCACCTCAGTGGCGAACTAGGATGTTCCTGTCCTGCGTGTAGAGATCGCAGTATTACTGGTGAAGGATGCAATAGAGTCAGTCCCTCCAGCCGTCATGAGGTCAGGGTTTTACAGCCCCTACTTCATTGTACCCAAGAAATGAGATGGGTTACGTCCGATCTTGGATCTGCATGGTTTGAATCGGGCCCTTTACAAACTTCTGGGCAGGAGTTCCCCTAGAACAAGTGTCCAGGCATGTTGTTGTCTCAGCAGATACCTCCACCACTGGCTGGGGTGCCATGTGTGACTGGCATGCTGCCTCAGGCTCCTGGACAGGATCTCGACTGCAGTGACACATCAATTGCCTCGAGTTGGTAGCAGTATTCCTTGCCAGTCCAGACGGACAACATGTCCGTACATCAACGCTGCGTACATCAACCATCATGGTGGTCTATGCTCCCGTCACATGCTGCAACACGCCCACCATCTCCTCCTCTGGAGTCAGAAGTGACTAAGGTTGCTTCGTGCCAGCCACATTCCGGGCGAGCTGAATTGTGCAGCCGATGCACCCTCATGACACCTCACATTCCCAGGAGAGTGGAGACTCCATCCTCAGGTGGTACATCTGATTTGGAGGCGCTTTGGAGCCGCATAGGTAGACCTGTTTGCCTCTCCTGACACATCCCATAGCCAGTTGTTTTACTCCCTGACCGAGGGGACCCGCTGCACGGATGCACTGGCACACAGCTGCTCAAATATGCGTTTCCCCCAGTGAGTCTGCTCACACATACACTTGGAGAGGAGCTGATTTTGTCGGTTGCGCCTTACTGGCCCACCCGGACCTGTTTCCCAGAATGATGCTACGACAGCCCCTCCATGGCGGATTCCCCTAAGGAAGGACCTCCTTTTTCAGGGACGGGGCACAAGATGGCACCCGCATCCAGACCTCTGGAACCTCCATGTGTGGTCTCTGGACGGGTCGCAGAAGACTTAAGTGGCCTACCCCCACTGGTAGTTGACATGATCACTTCAGCTAGAGCCCCCTCTACAAGGCATGCTTACGCATTGAAGTGGAGTCTGTTCGTTGGTTGGTGTCCTTCTCACCAAGAAGAGCCCTGTAAATGCCTGATTAGAGTCGTCCTTTCCTTCCTGCAAGAAGGGCTGGAGCGAAGGCTGTCTCCCTCCACCCTAAAAGTGTATGCCAGACATCCCAATGCAGTAGAAGGTAAGTCTGTGGGAAAGCATGACCTGGTCATCAGGTTCCTCCTCGACTTCGCCTCATCACCACTTGGGACCTCTCTCTGGTCTTTACAGAGAGCTTCCTTTGAGCCTTTGATCATATGTGTATTCTTTCACAGTACGGCTTCCCTTTCGGTGAGCCTGTGTCTTTCCCTTGGCAGAGCCCACTCTGCCGTCTCTGCTTGGTATTGACTCCACCCTATTAGGCAGGATCTACCACAGAGACCTTCCGTATGTAACACTGCCCCTTTGGTCAGTCCATATATGTAACTCCACATGCTACCATCCCCAACGGGCAGGAAGTGGCCTCCGTGGCATCCCTTTCCATTGGAATAGGCACGCTTTCCCAGTGTTATCCAATTGTCTCACTGTATTGGTAAGTAGGAACAGTGATTGACAGCGGGGAGCTGGAAAGGTTGGATTGTGGCTTTTTTCTTAGGGATCCCAATACGTCAGTCACTGACGTAACGTCGAACATGACTGACTGATAGGGAATGTCTAGGTTAGTAATCTAATCCCCGTTCCCTAAAGGAGGGAATGGAGACGTTAAGTCCTGTCACCACAATCCCTGTGTCCACTGCTGAGCGACCTGGCACTGGCTCAGCTCTTCAGTGAAAACTTAATAAGTGAGTCCCGCACACTTTCTTATATACCCACAGCGCATGAGTGGTTCGCAATGCAAATCTCACTCGCCAATGCCCACTGGCTTGTTCTGTAACCACTTGAAGGTGATTGGGCTCTCAGGCGAGATCCCAATATGTCAGCCACTGACGTAACATCTCCATTCCCTCCTTCAGGGAACGAGGGGTTGCATTAATAACATAAACGTTTCATGTCTCTCATATCATTCCGCACTCCCCCTTTTCACATAATAATTCATTTAGAAAAATCAGGGTTATGAACACATATGTTTTTATGTACTCATTAATGTTATTAATCCCATTAATTTCTATCTAATAAAATCATTTATTGGATAGAAAGTTTTCTACCAGTTCAACCCAGTCTTATTTGTGCTGATAAAATCTCAGGTGACGTTTTGTCTGATGTCCAAAGGCCAATCGTTGTTCTCTCAACTCATCTATCATTCTAATTTAGTTCTCACTCCACTGTTCTAATTTAATGTTCTTCTCCCCTAACTTTAAACTTCATCTTAATTCTGATAAGGTTCACTGTACTGAGATTTGCACCGATGCATAATTCATGTCTCCCTCTGTCCTTCTTAATGTTCTGTCAGTCTTTTCATCATATTGTTGAAATGACTCTTCCAATTTTAGGGAGATGTTCTCATGCATTCAACAGCACCGAGAGGTTTTCTAGACATCAGACCGAATTATATCGTTTGCTGTTGATTCATCATTGACAAAAGGCATCTTAAGCTGTATAAAGAAAGGGTTAAATTGCTGATTCTACTACATTTCATTTCATTTGGATGGAAAATCTTGGTGATTTAAAAAGCAGCTCTTCAAAAAGAGAACCATTTCCATACAAGTGCTGTCTCAGTCTGTCTATGTGTGTGTGTGTGTGTGCGCGTGTGTGTGTGTGTGTGTATGTGTATGTGTATGTGTGTGTGTGTGTGTGTGTGTGTGTGTGTGTGTATGTGTTTGTGTTTGTGTGTGTGTGTGTGTGTGTGTGTGCGCGCATGTGTGTGTGTGTGTGTGTGTGTGTGTGTGTGTCTGTATGTACCAGCAGCTTGTCTGTGGCTCACTCATGTTTCAAACTTATCAATTGTAACCAGTTTCCATAGCAACATCTCTCAAGAGTTGAAGAGAGATGGAGAGAAATAGCGGAAAGAGAGACTTTGGCAATGGAGTGTATGTGAATACATGCGTGTATTCTGCATGCGCTGCAGATAAACAGCACTCTGGTGCTCTGTGATAAAACTGCATGTTTAAAAAAACAGCAAATTGGTTTTTTTTTTTTTCCTGACATTATTATGTTATTTATTTATCTATACTCTGTTCCATTTCCCTGCTCCATTTTCATATCAAATTGCTTTTCAAAGCTTTGGCAAATGTTTCAGCTGTGTGGCCATGCACAGAAAACCTATTTTGGACAGACTTTTTGGTTTTGATTTTCAGCATGCGAGAGAGAGAGAGAGAGAGAGAAAGAGAGATACAGCAAGAGAGAGAGATACAGCGAGAGAGAGAAAGAGAGAGAGAGAGAGAACCTAACATAAAATGCATTTCATTCCTTTTGTGTCTCCATGGCAACCAAACTGTGTTAGCCTCTTATTGACTCCAATGCACTCGCACTTTCTCTGCTTCTCTCCCTTTCATTATCACTCTTTCACATTTCCATTTGCTTGAGGCTTGCAAAAAAATGTTATCTCTTGGCCTTCATCGTTTACCTTGATCTTTTTTCTCTTATCACAGTTCTTTACTTATCAACAATTTATTGTTTTTATTCTTTCTTTCTTTCTTTCTTTCTTTCTTTCTTTCTTTCTTTCTTTCTTTCTTTCTTCTTTTTGTTGAATTCAATTTCCTCCTTTTGCAGACCATCTTATTTTTAATAAAAAAAAACCCCTCTCATTTCCCTCCCCATTTTAAAAGATTTCAACGTGTGAATCTACAGACAATCGACCAAGTTACACTACTGTTCAAAAGTTTGGTGTTGGTAAGATTTTTTATGTTTTTGAAAGATGTCTATTATGCTCACCAAGACTGCATTTATTTGATCAAAATACAGTAAAAACATTAATAATGTGAAATTTCATTTTACTGGATATAAAATATATTGCATACTGCATTTTATTAAATATCGTTGTGGCTTAACGTAATGCTAAAGTTATTTTTTTTTGTGATTTGTAAACCAACTTTTGGAACTTTTGTTAAGATTTTATTTTTATGTTTTTGAAAGTCTCTAATGCTCACCAAGGCTGCAATATTGTGAAATATTATTACAATTTAAGATCCTGCCTAATAGGGTGGAGTCAATACCAAGCAGAGACGGCAGAGTGGGCTCTGCCAAGGGAAAGACACAGGCTCACCGAAAGGTAATATAATTTATTCCTATGATAGCAAAAAAATCAGCAATATGGTGTTAATATGGTGATTTGATGCTCAAGAAAGATCTCTTATTATTATCAGTGTTGATGAATAGAAAGTTTAACGCATCCTAGCTGAATAAAAAAATATAAAAAAATGTTTTCCTGACTCTAAACTTTTGAACGGTAGCGTATATTTACTTCCCACCCCAACATGCAAATCAACAACACTTTTTTTTTTTTCTGTCGGAAACATTGTTTTATTAGAACATCTGGAATTGCTTTTGTAGTATATAAGATATTCGGTTGTATTCAACTGAATACAGACCGTAAAGTTACCAAAGGTGCTGTAGCGTACATTAATGAATCATGTATAAAAGACATTATCATGCAGGTATTCTTAAATGTAGATACTGCATGTGAACTATATTAATCACAAAAAAACATTCAGTGATGACGTCTATAATGAAGACCCTAGTCAGTTGTCTCTCGGCCCACATTCCTGTGCTAACAGCGATTGTCTAGGGTATGTTCACATTTTTGAGGGTACATGGTACATCAAGTCAAAGCCAAGATGGAAAGAGGACCCAGGAGTTTGAACCAGATAGGCAGTGTTGCTAAAAAGCACTCAGACTGTGTCATCATTAAATCACTCGCTTATTGTACTGAAATTTGAAGTGTGTGAGTGTGTACGTGTAATAATGAAGCCATTCTATCTAGTGCAGTGGCTCAGGAGTGATACGCTCGGCCAGTCTATTCATCTACAAAGCCAGAACTACACACAGCTTAGTTAAATAATCATTATTCTACTTGTTTAGCAGACTGATGGACACAGCACAACACTGGAACTCCAGGTGAGGCGAATTGAGAGGCCCTATAATACATAGAACAAAGTGGCGCTAAATGTTGTGTATAGTCTAACAACACAGAAGATTGCCTGAAAAGTTTGTATCCATCATCATCGTGGTCATGACAACACTATCAGTCTGTTGTCAAAAGCATCATGAGCGAACGTTACCGACACCAGCGTCTCCATCATCTACATCACGGCCTGCTGTGTTCGTCTGTCTCATGCACATCAGCCCACTCGACGCAAATGAGTCTTCCTCTGTTGTTTGCTACAGTTCATCTGTTGGCAATCCAAAAGTGCTTTTATGATTTGTCACAGTCTATCGAGTATTTGAACTCCGGCAGAGGTTGGGGTCAGATCTCTCTTCCCTCCGGTACGGCCCGTCCCGCATGCCCGTCTCAATTAAGAGTCTGCCGTTCTGCTCGACTGCTCGTCCTCACCGCAGCCCATGATGAATGAACCCAAAACATCGGGTGTCAGTCCTCAGATGTGATGTTGCTCAAACAGTTTCTCCGGCTTGTAATATTTATCTCATTGGTTGATTTGCTTTGAAATGTTTGTGTAAACTTCACCATCTGATTTTGCGTAAAAAATACTTCTTGTGCGGTTTAAGGACACTAATAGAACTACCCTGCAACAACTGAGCCATATATTCATAATTTATTATATTGTACCTCTACATACAGGGTACATTTATAGGTATCTACCACGAATACTGAAATAGCAAATACTTAGCAGTTATGAAATACTTTGACATAACAAGTTTTTCCACAAAAAAATGCGGTTGTTATCTGAAGAAAAAGACGTCGCAACATAAAGTCCACGGTCTATTGATTTAAAAGTCAAGGTAACACATTCTGTAATGGTCTTGGTAGCACATAATGTGTCTCTTTGTAGACATTAAGAACCGATCAGTTGTTGCTATGAGCAGCGGAAATTTTCAGCAGCCCTTGAGAAATTAAATGGTGTTACAAAACATCTACACTGCCTGAGTCTTTTGGTCACCACATATCTCTCTCTCTATTGCACTCGTTTTTTTTTCTTCTTCTTTTTAATTGCAGTGATTGAGGCAGCTTTACATTGACGGCTTTAAATGCCTCCTTGTCTTGAGCTTTTTCTACATCTGTCCATCGTCCATCCCCACCCAGGAGATCTGAGGAGGAGCTGAACAAGGTCTGTGGATGAGGGAGAGGTGAGCACGACACAGTCGGCCTTTGCTTTGTCGTTTCTCTCCTTCCTTTCATAGTCCTCTTTCCTTCATTTGATCACTTAGAAGCTGACCAAAGCATACACCATACTACAAAAGAGACACAGAGATAAATTAAGAGATATTTAATTTAAAAAAAATTAATTAAGCACTTTGAATTAAGCAAGACATTCTGTGGCAAACACTTGCTAGTGATATCTCAAATATTTATATCCATTACAAAGAATACAGTATGTAGAGAATGATTTCAAAATGGTTTATTCCTCAAATTATTTAATCAGATATGTATATGTATTTACATTCCTGTTCAAAAGTTTGGGGTTAGTAAGATTTTTTTATGTTTTTGAACAAAGTTTCTTAAGCTCACCAAGTCTGCATTTATTTGATCAAAATACATTAAAAACAATAATATTATGAAATATTATTAATGTGTCTATTTGAATGTGTTTTAATTTAGCTTATTCTAATGACGACAAAGCAGAATTTTCAGCATCATTACTCGAGTCTTCAGTGTCACATGATCCTTCAGAAATCATTCTAATATGCTGATTTGGTGCTGAAGAAACATTACTTATTATTATCAATGTTGAAAACAGCTGTGGAAACTGTTACATTTTTTATGATTCTTTGATTAAGAAAATTCTGAATGTATTTATTTGAAGTAGAAATGTTTTGTAACATTAAATGTCTTAATATTGCCGATTAGATTCGATTGGACATCACAACCAACACAAACAATTAAACATTACAGCACAGTCAATCTATACAATAATTACACAGCTTCATTAAAAAAAACAGGGATAAAAGAACTTCTAAATCTCACAGTAAAACACTGAGGCATCACTAATCTCTCAATTAATTAACTTTAAAAATACTATAGTGGATGACCTTCATAAGTCAAAATCATTCTTAATTTTGCCCTTGTTCTCTTTTCCACCATGACCTCAAGTGAATCTGGAGTGAAACCAACAACCGAACCAGCCTTCCTAATCATTTTAATAATCCTATTTTTGTCATCCACAGTTATACAACCTCCACAACAATGCACTGCATAAAACAAGACACTGGCCAGGAATCCCTGATAGAAGTCATAAAGAAGCTTCCCACTAATACCAAAAGAACTTAGCTATCTTAAAAAGAATAATCAATCTTGATTTTGCCTTCTTGAACACAACCTCACTGTTCTTCTTCCAGTTTAATGGACACCAAGATATTTATAAGACTTTAATTTAATGCATGCTTTTAGCACACCGTTGTTGTGTAAACGCACTTCTTTTTCCTTGGGTCACTAGGGATCACTAGGGTGTTATTGTGCAATTTCTAAGGTGTTTTGAGTGATTGTTATTTGGTAGGGTATTCTAGGTGGTTATTACTAGGGTGTTCTGGGTGGTTCCATAGCGATACAATCCAAAATACCCCAATTATATGATGTTCTGTTCTGTAGACACTGCTTGGTTTTCTTCTTAAGTGTTTTTTACCCTTTTTAGTATCAAGCGAATATTATAAGAAAAACTTAGACTCTTAGAAAACATACCTTTACACAAAAACTCACATGATTCTGAGGGATCATTAATTTCAAATTATGTCATGTGAAGTACAAATTGAGATACATAATCCTACGCATGAGCCCTAATAATAGCAATGCCGTTAATAAAATCCAAACATAAAATCATATTTAAATGGGTAAAAGGTGAATAAATGAGGAGGGTTTACCTGTACAGATAGTAGAAAAAGGAGAGAAGGTAGAAGCCTAGTTTGCACCAGGACTCTTTTTGGCAATAATTCAGAATGTCTGCATTCATCACACTCACTGGATCATACATAACCTCAGACCCATCTGCAGGACGGTGGAAAAACCTAAGGGAGAAAATGAGAGAGGGAATTACTACAGGGGAACCATTTTGGAATTTCAGTTAAGTGAGGAACAGTTTGTACCTCCAGAGGTGATAGAGAAGCAAGGGGATGTTAAGGCCCAGAGTTACCCATTCCCCTGCACACATGAACATCAGACAGAACAGCCCGTGGATGGAATACTCTGGTACCACCAGCTGGAAGACAGAGGATAGTTTCAAGTACTCGTAATAACTGTAAGCATAAATATATATATATATTCATTATAACTGTCTCATCGTGCAAAAGTGACATAAAGTAACAAATGAGTGTGCCTCCAAGTACCATTGGAGAAGAAAAAAGAAAAGAGGTAGAATATACTCTAGGCTATGAAGATACTCTAGGTGGGGGTCTATGAGAAGGGATTTAAAACTACATTTTCATGGCATTTCTAAATATTAAAGTATGGATGCATGATACAATACTGTTCAAAAGTGTGGTGTTGGTAAGATTTTTTAATATTTTTTAAAAGAAGTCTCTTATGCTCACCAAGACTGCATTTGTTTGACCAAAAATACATTAAAAAGCAATACTGTGAATTTAAATATTTCAAAATGTTCTATTTTTTTATATATTTTAAAATGTAATTTATTCCTGTGATGACAAAGCTGAATTTTCAGCATCATTCCTCCAGTCTTCAGTGTCACATGATCCTTCAGAAATCATTCTAATATGCTGATATTGAACAGAAACATTTATTATTATCAGTATTGAAAACAGTAGCTTAACATTTTTGTGGAAACTGTGATGTATTGTTCAGGATTCTCTGATGAATAGAAAGTTCAAAAGCACAGTATTTATTTGAAATTGAAATCTTTTGTAACATTATCAATCTCTTTACTGTCACTTTTTGATCAATTTAATGCATACTTGCTGAATAATATTATTAATGTTTTGTTTTGTTTTTAAAGAAGAAATTTTTTATCATTTTATCATTTATCATTACCAACCAGTATTGGATATTTAATTGTTCATGCTGTTATCTGCTCACGTATAGTTAATCTTTAATAGCACTTATAATTTAATAACACGGTAAATGTATTCTTCTATTCTAAAATCTCAGTGTTTACACTTCTGCCACAGTTTCACTCACCCTTCGGAGGAGGTTGCAGATTCTCTCGATGTTCAATATTCTTTCCCTCTGAGGAAATACAAAAGAACGCAATAATATTTCTAGCAGCACGCTCCAACTGTTTTGTAACTGTGCAGCATGGATGCATGTTGCTGTGTGTGTTCACATATATGCATGTATGCCCGAGAGTTTCTCTGAAACCCACAGTTCACAGTTGGGATGCTGAGTGGTTGATGCTGTGTGAAAGGAATCGTGATCTAAGAAAAGCCTTACCGCTCTTGTGGGGTTGCTCTGATCGATGGGGTTTTTGAAGTCTGTGCGCAGCTCATCAAACGCAATAATCTTGAGGAGAGACAAACAGAATTTGTGTTACATGAGCATTTTCCACAAAACCACTGGACATTTTGGAGGTTAGAGAGGATATAGGAGTCCCTTTTTATCTTTAACTTTCCACATTTCTCAAGCCATTCCTACAGCTTCAAGCTATGCTCTCCCCTCCTTCTTTTCCCCCTTATAGATCCATATCTCCTGCCATCCCCTCACTTCGTTCTCCGTAAACAGATGCAGTTGCCATGGTGACCGAATGAGCCCCTAAGCGGGCGTCATGGTTACTATAGAAGTGAGTTCACATTCTTATTGGCTGAGAGCCATACAAAGATGGGGGGAGAAGGAGAGGAAAGGAGGATGGGGTGTCAGAACGAAATTACGGTTTGATAAGCATTCTCAATAACATGGTTTCTCGCCGTCATGCACTCATACACAGACTCTCAGCCTCCCCCACTCTCTGTCTCCTTCTCTCACATACATTTACACACACACACTCACACCAAATGACTCATGTTTAGAATCTCTCCCACTCCTGTCATTAGTCAATTCTCAGTCATTTCAAGTCTGCTTCTTAATGGCCCTTTGAACGTATTACACGTAAGGTCTGCAGTTTAATGCCAATCTGAAAATATCCTTGACTTCTCGTTTGGCATTCAGGGCTTGTGTTGTAGGTGTTGAAACCTCTGCTCCAGCAGATCTCTGGTGTTTTAGTGTTTCAGACAGATTTTAACAGTTCAGGGCCATTGTGTTTGTCTGCTGTTGCCTTTTGTGAGAACGCTGCATCTAATATGAAGAATACAAATGATGTTGAGGTCTCTGGTGGCGACTGTGCAAATTTCATTTGTGATTCTACAGACAGTGGGCTGGAACAGAACAGCCGGAGTTCAAATGGGCTGTTGACCTCTTCCTCTTCTGTGTGTTTATATGTGGCAGCAGTAAATCTCACTAAAACACGTCACAAGTCACATTACACCCCAATATCAAAAGAATAAGAAATTACATTTTGGTTAAAATGGTCACCTGTTTTGAAAATTAAAATGTTTGAACCTTGAAGCACTTTGGAGAATGTATTTTTTTTTTTTTATATATTTTTGAAATATACATTATTTTAGAATTTTCTATATAATATATCAATATTATTGTAACATATCATGACATTTTCCCCTAAAATATTCATTGCCCGAAAAGCATCCAGACGTTGCTATTATTTTGTAATTCCCATAATAATATTAATAATATATAATTATTTTGTAATTACCCTTTAGGGTATTTGCACATCTATTGTGCGTGTGTGTGCGTATGCAGATATTTATTTATATATTTTTTTGCATTGCAGTTATGAGAATGAAATTTTATTTTTACTTTTACTTTTATATTTATTTGACTGTTTTTACTACAGTATGGAGAATTAAGGGATTTATTTGAGATAACTCAAATAAAATGTCTTAATAGTCCTAAAAGTACATTGCAATTTCTTTAGGCAAAATATAATTTCTTGTTTATTTCTTTAGATTTTTCAGGTGAAAAATAACCATTCTTAAGGTTTCGTGAGATTCTTGACTGTGTTTATGTTCATAAGTCCATATACGCACAGGTAGACTCCCACCTTCCTCCTTTTTTTTTTCTTTTGTATCCGTCTACTTGTTCTGTAAATCATTAATCATCCATGACTCATAATGTCTGCTCTAATAATAACTGCCGCGATTTGTATTCACCTCATGGATAAGGCCTCTTGTTAAGGGCAGGGGAGACAGCTTGGACAGACGCACACCTGTCTCTGCGCTCAAAAAACTGGCACGGAGACACACATATTCACACTCACGCAGTCAGAGACATGCTGACATGGATTCCGATGCCAATTGGAATGGAAGTGTCACAGTGTAACAGGTAAAAGGAATTCATACACATTTACACAGTAAGATCGAAACGTACCTGCCAGATGACGAAGAAGATGAGGGCAGCGCATAACACGAGTGTTAACATGTAGCAAAAGGCCGCAAAGGTGAAGGCCATGTCCGTTCCAGCCAGCCTGACGGTGATCCGGGTCGAGAGAGGGCGAGGGGGAATCTTCCCCTGCTCTCTCTCTCACTCTTGACTCTCTCTTCACCGCGTTGCCCTTACTCTCGCCCTCGTCAAGGAAGTTGCAAAGCACTTTCCTCTTCTTCTGTGTCTCTCTATCCCTCGTCTTACAGCTTGCGGTCCAGCTTAGGATGAGAATTAGAGAGGAATCTTCTTGGTCTGGAGCTGCAGATATGAGGTGTCTGGCTGGTTATCCGCCTCCGCTGGCTGAAGCGCCTTGTGACTTGTGGCTGGACCGTGTGTGTTTGTGTGTAATTCTTCCTCTCTGTTCACCTAAGATAACTGCTAGAGCTGTTTCCTCTTTTCTCTCTCTCTGCTGTATCCTCTGCTCCTCCACTTGCTCTCCTTCTCCTTCTCCCTCTCTGTCTTTTTCTCTGATTGGCAGAGGGGTGTTTGTATGTATGTGGAGAATCGCTCCCCTCCCCCGTCTCTAAGATTAGTGCTGTACACGGGGTCCACACTCCATATTTACAGCAGAACACCTTAAAAAAAATAACTTGGGCACATCGGAAGATGAATGTCCTCGGTATATGATCTGAAAAAGAGACATTGATTCGAGTTACAAAGTAAAGAATGGATGAATGTGTTCACCCCAGCTTGATGAACTGCTTAATTACAATTAGACGTATTTTAACTGCTATCGTGTTGTCATTTCAATCAAATAACAGGACACATATAAGCATCTAATCGACAGGTTTTACAATGATTCATATCCTCTCTTAGAATGAAAGGTGGATTTATTGTGGATTTAATATGAATATATGAACAAATTAATGACAAAAATGACATACTTTTATAGACAGAATTAGTGCAACATATGACTTTAAAATGAGTCATTGAGGCTGTAAGTGTAACATAAAATATTATTTTTTACAAATAAATCTTTGTTAGATAATTTGAGTAGCTTGCTTAATGTGGATTTGCAACAAAAACATGTTTTTACAGTTATATATTGAACTTATTATCCTAAGTAATCTAGACAAGGCTTTGTAGACATAGGCATTTCCAAGATACCACTGCATTTCTTTAAAATATTTACTACTGGATTTGGCTGATGCAATGAATCCTTTGATTCATTGCCAATTGTTGTGCATGAATCCATAACAAAGCCATAATGGTGTTCAGTCCTACCAAACAGTGTAAACATGAATAAACAAAGCATTCAACATGACGGTGAAGAATGGTTAACTAAGTTGCATGCCAGGATGTAAGAACATGAGCATTTACCTGTGTTTTCTGAATCAGCGGCGCAAGTCTGTCTACATCTGTCCTCTCTCCCCTCATTTTCCTCCCATCAATCTGGGTCGACACCATGTCAGAAATCTCTGGTCTGCTTTGCTCTGTATGTCAGTGTCGGTCCCATCACAGTCTTTCATTGGCTGCTGCGACCAGGTATGAAACAGCAGAAAGAAGCGAAACATGTATGAATGTGCTGGCCGTATTTTTCTGTTTTATCTTATGCTTTTGATCCCGCACAGCTTTCTGAAGTCTGACACTTAATTAAGCGTTTTCTTTCCCCCCCTCCATCTGCCTTACCCATTTCCCTTTCGCTTTCTCTCGCTCTCATTCCTTCTCTGCCTCTCTCCGTTTTTTTATGAATTCAAGCATTCCCCGCTGGTATTTAATCTCAAAAGCAGAAGCAATGGAACAGCCCTTCTCTCTCGCCCCCATCTATTTGATTATAATAAAAATGTGATGTGATTACCTCTGAATGCGCTGCTCAACTACATTCAACAGTCTTCTCTTCCTCCGTTCTTGTATTTTCTGCCCTACTCTCTCATTCCCTGGAGAGATATGAGGGGGCAGAGGGAGCTCCGGAGCTTTTTTGGCTTCCCTTGTTTGTCTCTCACTCTCTCCCTCCCTCTTTTATTCTCTTACCGTCTCTCTCTCACACAATGTTACCAGTACTTTCTTCATGAAAGTGCATCTCTGTCACTGCAAGAGAGATGAAGAAAGGTTTGATTCTTTTTAGTCAAATATGCAGTCATATTTTCAGAGAACAAGAGTAGAAGAGAGTTATTTTATTTGACTCACAATCTTTTTTCCCTTTTCACAGGGTTTGCACAAATTCCATGATTTTTTTCTATTTCCAGTCGTTCATGACAACTATTATGGTTTTTAAAATTATTTTATAGAGTCATGGTGTGTTTTTTGTTATTTCTACATCACATACAGTTATGGGAATAAATAGATTAGGCCTATTATTAGTAGTATTAGTATTATATTAAATGATAAAAAACTATTTTTGTAACTATTTTTGTACTTTAAAAATTTCGTTGATTTTTAAGATTTATTTTATTAACTTGCATAACTTTTCCAGGCTTGGACATTTTAAAACCATTAAAAAAATCCACTATATGTTCCATGAAATAATAATATTAATATTACTTCCAGCATTTATAATTGTAGAAAACATACATATAAAAAAAGGTTCATAGTAATGTACCCCTTTGAACAGTTCCCTGCCACCTCATTTACATATACTCCCCAGGGAGAAGAGACTGAATCATTCCAGTATTAAGGCTTCTGATTTGATTTTATTGCTTACATTACCACAGCAATATATTCGGCGTTCTCTGTTGTCCAGGAACACTGACAAATATAGCCGCAAGTGACAATTATTGGGGTCCAAGCATTAGAGCCCGACCGATATATCGGCCGGCCGATATTAGGCATTTTCCAAACTATCGGTATCGGCATTTATAATGGCCGATAAATGAATATTTAAAAAATAAAATAAAAGCAGACGAAACACCCTTCAACCATGTTATGAGTGTTGGCGCCAGTGTTGCCAGATTGTAAATGTCCAAGTATCGTACCAGAAGCTCAAAATTATCGTATTTGGAAGAAAATTATTTGGTTCGTATTTGGTTCGGTTGGTTGAGTCCTTACATGCGCTTCGTGAGGCACACTAGCACACACACGCAAGGTCTCTCGCTCCCTCTCTCTACACGTTCTTCCCCCGGTAGACGTAGAATCCACAGCTAGATCAATGAGAAGCCCTATAACAACGACCATCATTTGAAGTGTCACACAGTTCTGAAATTATCGTACATTATACGATTTTTTCCATTATTGATCGTACATCGTACAGAGGTCAAAATTATCGTACAAATACGATAATTATCGTACATCTGGCAACACTGGTTGGCGCTGCATAGTTTGTCCACCAGAGGGCACTCTACAAGGAAGATCGCTAACATCAATGAGCTTGGAAATCACAACAAACTTATTCTGCCTAAATAAAGTAATGATTAGCCTACTGTATTTATAACTAGCATATCTGTAGCTCCAGTCTCTGCATTGTAAAATGTAAGTTAGGCACGCGAGGAGTGAACATTTAGACATAGAGAAAAAGTATCAAACATAGCCTGTGCATAAAAGTTAGCTTTTCTTTTACACGTGTGTGAAATCCAAGTGTGCGTTGCTGACTTCGTTTAGCCGCAGCATTAACGAGTCACATAATGTATTTAGTGCATCACTAAGTAGTAGATTTTAGAAGGCAGGCAGCAAATGGTGATTGAAAATGGTTTGTTGTAGCTTGATGGAATAGATGGATAGAATTAAAAAAGTGCAGGTAAAGGGATAAGCAAGTTGACATTGTAATTATAAGGTAGCTTATAACATTGATATTTGGCAGACGCTTTTATGAAAAGCGACTTACATTGCATTTCAAGGTACACATTTACAATCTTATCAGTTCTTCACACACACACACACACATTATTACATAATTGAATTATTACTGTCAATATTAATAATAATAGTTGACTTTTTTTTGTTCAAAGGACTTTAAGTTTCATATCTTAAGTTTGTATTTTTATACATTATATTTATCAGAACTTTAATATATTCTGTTCTGTTGTTTATTTTTAAACTGCATTATCATATTATTTTACTAAGGCTGAGGACTCTTAAATAACGACAAATAACTAATGTTAGGGAAATCTGTTCATGTTTTGTTACGCGTTTCTGGAATTTTTTTTTAAATATATATCGGCCGATATATCGGAATATCGGATTTTTAAATCACCAAATATTTGTATCGGTATCCGCCTTAAAAATCCTTTATCGGTCGGGCTCTACCAAGCATCAACTGTATGTAGACGATATGATGTTACAATGGCTATGTCTCTAAGTGTCTCTTTTTTATGTCAAGTTTAGTGAAGTGTGGGCATTGCGTTCACAAGATATAGGCCAATTAGTCATTATGGGCTACACCCACAAAAATGTCAGCCTATATCCCCAACAATAAAACAAAAAAAAATTCTTTTGACAGCTTTTTGTCAGAAGTGTCTCGAGATGGTGGATACCCAATTCTGTGCGAATTGAAAAAAATGGGATAGCATAAGTTCGAAAAAGTAGGTTTTTCAAAAACTGGATACACATATGATCAACTAATTTGAGGATACTGAAGGAATATTTTTTTTTTATCTTAACTATATGATGACTTTATAGTTATAGGCAACAATGTGTTATAGCGTCACCTTGAGGCTGATTCCCACCAAATTTAATACACAGCTTAATTGAAACACCTTCTAAGTGTCTGCTATTGTGACAGTGTCTGGGTTTGTTCCCTGGGTCACCACTAGATGTCCTCCTTCCCCACGGTGTCTGTCACAATTGAACTACATTCCCCACGATCCTTGTCTCTTCATTGCACTCAGCTGTCCCTTGTCACTCATTATTACACTCAGCCAATTCCCCATTAGCATTGTCATTCACCTGTGTATTTATACCCTGTCTGTTTAGTATGTGTTACGGAGTCCTTGTTGTATGTCACTGCACTTTTGAAGTCTGTTTTCCTTGCCTGTTCTTGTATTATTTCTCGTGTTTGGATTGGAATATATGGATTTTGACCCCCTGCTTGGATGACTACGAGATTGGATTACATTTAATAAACTACTGCTATTGGATCCTCCTGTTCCCCGTGTGTGTTCGTGACAGCTATATTTCGTAAAGATTGCCCATTTAAATTTGACGTTATAAGCTGCTGAAGTTGTATTGGTGGCTGGCGGCCATGTTTGATTATTTATTGGAATAATATGCAATTTGAAGCGGGTTTTTTTGTTGTGCCCCCTATGGGTAGAATTTGATGCAACTTGGCTTGTGTCCTCAGAATGTCCTGTTGCTAAAATTATCTTCGCAACACTTCTACAGTATGTATCACAATTCTTTTGACAACTTTTTGCCAGCATAGTCTATAGCAGCTTTATACAAAGTTTGGTGAAGATTGGATAAACATAGGAGTTTGAAAAAGTTGGTTTTTCGGAATCTGAATATTGAACATTTTATAAACAAGAATGGCATGAATTTTGAAGGGTTTGACTCAAGGATTTAGAGAAAAATGTAGGGGTGCTTGGAAATCCTGAAGCTCATAATGTTAAATTTGACAGATATTTCCAGTATGCCATGTGTTTGCTCTTCTAATGGAGTCCAATAGTACCATCTGGTGGATTCTTCTGCACTCTCTCCTTTCACTCTCTCCTCTATCCTGAGGAAATGCCATTTTAATCCATTTTAAGGCTACCGCAACTCAATTTAGATTAATTTCTTTAACAACTTAAATTTTTATTTAAGAATCAGGGTTCTCATGATTTTTGACAAAATAGATATAGTGTAAGAGGGAATTTTATAAAGTGTGATTTCTAGGCCTAAAAAACTAATGGAAATTAGCATACTATATAAAAACCCTGCAAGCACAAACTAAAAGTCATGTAAATTAATTAATAATAAAAAGTGTAAACCTTGAAAAACATTCAGTTATTGGGATTATCGAATGTAATTATTTAAATTATTATGACTATATTAGGCTATTTGATTTCATTCTTTACTTACACTTTATTTCGACATTCCACTATCAGAGGTGGACAAAGTACACAACTTCCTTACTTGAGTGAAAGTACAGATACTGGTCAAATATTACTCCGTTACAAGTAAAAGTTGTAAAGACCTATTTTTACTTAAGTAAAAGTACAGAAGTACTCGTTTTTAAAAATACTTAAGTATCAAAAGTAAAAAGTAAATGTCAATGCATTGTTTTATTATTGTTGCATTGTTGTATGTAATACAGTACTGTATGCCTCTGAATCTACGCCTGCCCTCATATCAATATCAAATTTATTTATAGAACACAGTTCCAGTAGTGGGATTGAATGTGAGATTGAATAAGTGCACTCAATAACGTCCACAATGGTTTCGGACACCCAAATCTGTTCCCTCAAATACTGCCCTATTTAAAGTTTTTTGGCTTTTAGTATGAATATGTTAGCCTTACTGTTATCTATAAGCTATTGTGCTCCAAAACAATGACAAAAGTCGCATTTAGAAGACCAAACCCAACGTTGAAAATGAAAATCAGGTTTATGTCAGAATCCAATGTCAGATTGACATTGATCTCCAACGATGGAAAGACGTTGTATTGTGGTTGAAAATGAAAATCGGGTTGACGTCAGAAACCAACATCAGTCGGTTAAAGTAAAAAGTTTACAGAAAAAAATAATACTCAAGTAAAGTACAGATACTCAAAAAGTGTACTTAAGTACAGTACTCAAGTAAATGTACTTTGTTACTGTCCACCTCTGTCCACTATAGGCATTATATTAACTACATTCTACTAACTAACTTTGCAACTAACTTGTCAACTAACTCGATTTGCAACTAGCCTACATATCAACTAACTCTTTTAGAGTATTAGTAGACTGTTAGGCTATAGGGTTAGTAGAATAATTTGACATGTACTTGCAAAGTTACTAATAGTCAGTAGAATGTGTTGAGGTGTGAATAAAATGTTAGCAGATATTTATCAGACATTAAGCAGATATTAAGTCTACTATTATTCTAATGACTGGTAGATGACACGTAGTTCCATAGTTAGTAGAATGTCTAAAGTGGACTATCGAAGTAAAGTACCTAATTTACATTCTTTTAATATATGGCCACTTAGTTTTTGTAAATAAAAGGTGTGAAAATGAGCAGCTATGTAATTATAGCAGAAGTATCAGAAATACCTTGGAGTCAAAAACTACTACATTAAATTAAGACTTCACCTAAAAATGAAGATATGATGTAGGCTATTCAAGGTTTACTCACTCTCATGTTGTGCCGTGCAAATAGGCGGAGATGTTCGGTTGAATTACATTCTCTTTGCTTAGCACGAAAAGATGCAAAGTGACTGATACTGTCAGTGTCAGGTCCTAACATTATGCCTAATATCTTCTTTTGTGTGTGTTAGTGAAAACAATAGAAAATTATATGAGGGAAAATCCATATAGATATAGTTTATAATGCTTTTATCCAACGGTATTAAATATAATTGTTTGACAACATGATGAAACTCGCACTGATTTGTATCGTCTTCGTCTCCACTTTCAGTGAGGAGCGGAACTAAAAGTACTTGGCTTGCGCGTTACACCCGGACGGAGTTGTGTGCGACAGTAGCGTGGACGTCTGTATTTTTATCAGTAAATCCAAAATCACCAATTTCCTTTTAAATGGCTGCTAAAAGCCAAATATGCTCAATATGGCTTGGATCCGAAACTGGAATATTAAAAGGTAAGGTGTTGTTGGGGGTTTCTCGTCTCTTTGTCGACACATTGTCCACTTTTCTGACTATCTAGTTAGCCATGTATGGGACACGTGAGTTGGCACCACAGACCTGCCATTTAATTTTCTTGAGGGCCACTTAACTAATGACTTCGTATCCATATTTCATCTCAAGGGGTGAGTCTCAGCAAAAAGCAGGCGTTTAACTTCTGTGAGATGAGCTGCTTGAGTCGGGATCAGGAGGTTTGCGTGATGGCATGGGGAGACTCGCACGAATCAGAGGTGAGAAAGAGAGAAAACTGGAGTAACATACCTCATCATCATGATTCAGTGTCTGACAGACGTTGTCTATGTGTGTGTGTCTTTGCAGGTGTTAGTGGGCAGTGTGAACGGCACTGTGAAAACTTTCAGCACGGATAAGGGGATCTTTACTGCGACCAGAGAGTGTGGGGATCCTTCACAGGGCAGATTCACAGGACTGTCTGTCACTGACAGGTTGTTGCCAATATCATGTTATGATTGTCTCTGCAGTGGCTGATGAATTACTGGATGTTTTGTTGGTTTGCATTAATGTACTGTAGGAATGATGTACTTTCTTCCCCCTTTTCCAGTTCTTTGATCACGTGTGTGGAGTCAGGACTGCTGAAGGTGTGGAAGGAAGGCTGTACAGACACAGTAAGTCAGTGTGATTTCAATGTCCTGCAGTGTCTTCTATATTTCAATTAAAGCTATAAAAAAAATCGAATTCTTTGAGTGGCTGCTCACTGCAGAGCCATGGGTGGAGCGTGAAGTCCAGCTCCCCCTCTCTGGGCATAATGGGTGGAGCTAGAAGGTCTGACCACTCCCTAACCCTACACATAACTCTATTCATCCACCCAATAGATACACAGAGGTGGAGCTGGACTAGGTCATTTGGACCGCATGAGTATTTACTCAAAATTAAATGTTAAAAATTGTGGAAAAAATTAAATGAAATGGACACCAATCATCAGCATCTACAAATATGAATATTCCCTTATACATTAAATGGTTAGTTCACCCAAAAATTCTGTCATTAATTACTCTAAATAACTAAATAACTTTAAAAATTGGTAAAATAATGCACCATTTGTATCATGTAGTTTACATGTTTTGCTTTTGATTTGTTTGAACTGTTACAGTGGTAAAGTAGACATTAGGTTGCCTATTAAGGCTTTAAGCTAAAAAATGTCTCCATATTATTACCCCAAACTTTTGTTACTATCAAACAAAAACAATATATTAAATTTTTAGAGGCATTTGTTCCTGTAAATTAATTATGATGTCGCAATCTTCAGATATTAACCAGTCAAAAGTCCTTATTGCATGTACATTTGTTCATTTTTATTTATTTGTTGTGGGTCACATTGACTGACTATTCTAACTTTAAATTTATAAACTATAAATTTATATATATCTAGTAGCCTGCCTATTGATATGTAGTCTCATTAGAGCACTGGTAGTCTGGATTTGGTCATCTGGACAAGTATCTCTATTTGGGGTGATCCAATCCAGTGTTGCTCTGGAAAAACCAGCACAAAAGTCAAATGAATTACCTCACCATGGATAGGAAAACATAGGCTTTCCAAATCAGGACCATTCTTATCCAGGTTAAACTTTTGGAACACGTGGGCCCTGCTTCTGTTGTTTGAATTGTAGATTAGGTTTGAATAATGTATGATGATCATTTCATCTCTATGATAATTTTGTTGACTCTTAATATGTGGACTTAGTAAATCGGATCCTCAACCAACCTCATCCATCTTTGTTCTTAGGTTGAGGTAAATGTTGGAAATGGAATTTGTAGAATGCAACAGAACCCGTCACAGCGCCATCGTGTGGCTACAGGGGGTAAAGAGAACCCGCTGAAAGTCTGGGATCTGGAGAGACCAGATAAGCCAATATTCACAGCCAAAAATGTAAGGCAGAAGAGAAAAAATAACTATGAACTTTTCAGCACCCAGTAGTTTGTGAGTACTGTTACAAGCTGTTCTTTTTTTTCTTTTTTCCATCAGGTAGCTCATGACTGGTTGGATATGCGAGTGCCCGTGTGGGTGAAAGACATCGGCTTTATTCCAGATTCAGATAAAATAGTCACATGCACTGGACACCATCAGGTTTGTTAGCCATTAACCCTTTTCTCTGGCTTTATCCATTCATGCTTTTCTACCGTTGTTTCTTGCACTGTAAAATTATTTACTTAGAAAGGTCATGTGTTCATTTTTGTTTGGGCCGTTTCGTTCGCGTTTGTTGCAGGGCCCGGTGCAGTTGCACCACCCTAAGGACAGCCCTGTATATATATACACATCGTATTGACCCCAAATTTTTGAACGGAAGTGTATTTAAATGAATTCTGGCTATATTTAAATTAATTCAGGCTGTTTCATCAAAAACTGGCATGCACAGCTTTTTTATTTATCAATTCAAAGTAATCTTTTAGTTTTAACCCTATACAGTTATCAATCACGTAAAATAATCTATATAAATTCAGTATTCACACCAATGAATTTGTTACTTTGTTTTACTTGTGTAAAGTGTAGCGGCCTTGACACCAAAACGACATCAAAGAACTAGCAGCAATGAAAGCTCACTGTGTTTACGGCTTGTCGCATGTGTCTATGCCAAAAAAATCACATTTGTTTTTAGTCTCGTGCGCTATAAAGCTGAACAGCCAATCAGAGTTCTCTCATTGATCACTGATGCCGACTGATGGCAATTCAACATGCTCAATCAGCCTTAAAGCCACCAATGGTGTCCGACTTGTGCCGACGGTGCGGAACACTCTGCAAAAACTGAGCTGACTATAGCCACAGATAGCTGACCATTTGTTTGACGTCACAGCCTCAACCTTCAGCTTGTAACTGATTGGTCGCCACTTCAACATGCATTATAGGTGTTACCAAAAATGTTTATCTTGTTATTTAGATTTAACAGCTTTTTCAGAATATATTTGACAATTTTCCACAAGTATTGTGAGCCAACCACGTTTTTCTTCCTGTCCTGTACCCTTTGCTTTATGCATGTCTTCCTTTGTGTCTTAAGGTAAATATCTGTGATCAAACATGACTCAAAATATCTTGCCCTGTTCGTTCTGCTCCTCCTCCGACAGGTGCGTGTGTACGACCCCTCGACGTCTCAGAGGAGGCCGGTGATGGAGGCTCAGTTTGGAGAGTACCCGCTCACAGCGCTCTCTCTTCCTGCCAGCCAGGACACAGTGGTCGTGGGCAACACTCACGGGGAAGTCGGCATTCTTGACCTCAGAAAAGGTAAGCAGTAGGTGGATGCTCTGTTTATTTTTTCTCTTAGGCAGGCTTGGATCAAAAGCACAAAAGCAGTTGTTTTGAACTGAAAGTCCATTGCTTTGTTTCTTGTCCTGGATCTGTGTGTGTTCCAAGTATAAAAGATGTATTTGGCCGGCCGTTCTCTGTATATGCACTGTTATATTATTGAACTCCTGAGAGTGTTGTGTTGTCTGACCCTATTTTCTTCTCTATCTGCCTGCAGGGCTTGTGCGTGGGTGTCTTAAGGGTCTGGCGGGGGCAGTGCGGGGGTTGCAGTGCCATCCTTCCCTCCCATTGGTGGCCTCTTGTGGTTTAGATCGTTTTCTGAGAGTACACAGCCTGGAGGACCGTTCCTTACAACACAAGGTATGAATACACAAGAAACCAGGTTTCTTTATCCATTTTCTCTGCACTTCCTCTGTCTCCTTCTCTTTGCTGTTGTTTCCATATCCTTTGATTTCTGCATAGCCCCACTCTTATTTCCATCTGGTTGCATACACCATATAATCATAAGTGCCTCCCACTCAGTGTCGTGTTTGTGTAAATGGTCATTTTATGAACATATTTTCTCTTTGCAGGTATATCTGAAGTCACGACTCAATTGTGTGCTACTTTCTAGCAGAGAACTGGAGGTAAGCGGTGCATCATTTTGATAATTCACTTTATGTAACTGTCTATCAACAGTAGCAACAATGGAAGTTGCTTTCTCGCTGATGACTTTATACTGCATCCTAATGACTTTGTTAATCGTATGACTCTGTATGTGCTCTTCTCTTTCAGTCATCAAGTCCTGATGTTTCTGGAGATGTAGAGGAGGTGAAAGCAGAGGAGGATGAGGTTTGGGATACCATGGAAACAGTGACGGAGAAGACAAAAAAGAGGGCTGCCCAAAAAGGCGAAACAGCGGTTAATGGGGTAGATGGAAAAAAGAAAAGAAAACTTGTAAAAACTAATGTAAAGTGATTTATAAAGGACATTTTTATCATTTTATACGCTGTTGATGTCGTGTCATGACTAAAACTGTATCAGAAGTGGCCAGAAAGAAACTTAAACCTGATAGAGGATAGTTCACCCAAAAATGAAAATTCGGTCATTATTTACTCACCCTCAAGTTGTTCCAAACCTGTATGCATTTTTTTGTTCTGCTGAACACAAAAAAAATATATATTTTGAAGAATGTCGGTAACCAAACAGTTCATGGACCCCATTGACTTTTTTCCCCCTCCATATTAAGGAAGTCAATGGGGCCCGTCAACAGTTTGGCATTCTTCAAAATATCTTCCTTTGTATTCAGCAGAAGAAAGAAATTCATACAGGTGACAGAATTTCCATTTTTGGGTGAACAATCCCTTTATTACATACGTGTGTGTGTGTATATATATATATAGTGTACAGGTCATCATTTTGAAGTGGATTTGAACATTAAATGATCTGAAATTTGATATTCTGATTATCTTTTTAATACGTGAAAATGTTACAATTCTGTTGAACTGGAACAAATGGACCTGTTATGTACAAACAAAAACAACTTGTCCCTTCTATCACTGTAATTCTGAATTAAACAGAATTGAAGGAAAAGTCTGTAGCAGAGCTTTGTCTGTGTTTTCAATAATTAAGTTTAAATTGTTCAATTGATTCAAATATATATGAAATGTAACACCAACACTGCAAAAAATGCTTTTCTTACTTAGTATTTCTGTCTTGTTTCCAGTCCAAATATCTAAAAATTCTTACATCAAGAAGCATTTACTAGAGAAGTAAAATGACATAAGAAATCCTATCTTGTTTTCTGATCTTTTTTTAAAGGTTTGTTTTTTTTGCCAATGGGGTAAGAAAAATAATCTTGGTTTCCATTTGAATAAAGTTTTTTTTTCTTAACTTATTGGCAGATAATTTTGCTTGTTTTAAAATAAAAATTATCAGAAAACAAGATTTCTTATGTCATTTTACTTCTCTAGTAAATGCTTCTTGATTTAAGTTTTTTATTTTTATATTTGGACTGGAAACAAGACAAAAATACTAAGAAAGCATTTTTTTGCAGTGAAACTATCACACAAACTTGAAGAAAGTGTGCCCTTCAGAAAATATTTTCTACAAAAATCTGTTATGTGGTTTACTTTATGTGAAGTTTACATTCTTTCCCAAGGCCTGTGTACAGTATCCCTTTCAAAAATTAATTTGAGGTACATTTTACTGAAGTAAAACAAGAATCATGAATCTGTGCTGGTCTAAAGACCTTGACTTGACCGTGAATGACCACGGTATGTGTGGGTGTGTATTACGCATTGCGTTATGCACACTTAAACACACCTTATACTAGCCCCTGATAAGATAAGGGACATCTTGGTTAGCACTGAAACCGTCAACTTTGTAAATGAGAGAATTATTAGCTAATAACTGATTTATTTTGAGCACAATTAGAGGATGAATCTGTATGTATCAAAAATGTAACATTTGACATTACAGTGGTGTAATCAACGAACCAAATCAAATAATACATTTTCTTTAACCAACATTCTGTCCAAGCTTCTGAAATCAAATGTATTTATAGATCTGATCATGTTCAAGGGATGATGTAGTTTCCATATGTAGGCTACTTTTTAGGGTGTTTAGTGCTTCTAATAAGTGACACTTTCGACGTGACGGATAATTAAACATGGAAACATTTTCAAGGAGCCGAGGAGCAAAGGGCATAAAATATAGAGGGAATGATGAAGTATGACAACATGAATTGAACTCTGAGACCTTGCAGGGTGGTGAAGGCAGTATTCCTGACTGCTGACTTGCGATTTTAAAACCTGAAGTATGGCTTTATACACTGGACAACAGCCTCAGAATTTCCTGTATGATTCTTGTAAATTATGAAACCCATAAACTATTGCATGTTTGTGGTTTGACCCTGTGCGAAGTACCAAGGTCGTAACCACTGGAAGATTTCATTTCCTCGTGATTTCCTCCTTTAGAGTGAGGGAAATAGCTGACCTAACCCCCAAAACACAATCACCACATTATATTGCACTTCCTGAAATATATGTATCATATAGGCCTATAATTATGTTTTGCATTTTTTCAACATCTTGATTAAAATGTTAGATTGTGACCGCAGTCGTCGTCTTCTGGTCCAGTTGCAAACCTCTTATCACAAGAAACACAAAGCAAATTTCGCCCTCTAGTCCCAGACCTTCACCTGCCTAAGGTACAATATTATGTGATTAGATGGAGTATTTTGTCGTGGTACGTTAATTTACACGCCATTCTTGTGTTTGACAATCGAAATTCCTTCACACAGTGTGCACTTCTGTGCTCTTTAACCCAACAATGACAATAATTAACCCTCTCTCATCATGAGTATTTTATTATCCTGTTATAAAGCTTCTTTTTTTTTTTCATTCTTTGATCAATGTTTAGAGTCCATAGTCTACTTTATCTATTCTAATCATGCAACATTACCTCATGGTGTGCTGGACTAGTAATTAAGACATTGACCTACATCACTCATTTGCCGTGTTGCATTATAAATCAAGCCTTAGCAACTCACAGTGGGTGAAAACAGCTATATGTTGCAAGAAATAAGACTTGTGATGTGCAACAAACAATGTTCTGATTCTGTTCTCTACATCGTAAATAATATAACTAAAAAATAGTTAAACCGTGACGCCCTCTAGTGGTTTATTGCGTTTAAATTAAACTGGCAAGACTTCTGATTTGGTTGTCTGTTTGACCAACAACATTTGTTTAGACAATTTTAATAAAATGTGTTGCTCTGAACTGTTTTAAAAAATATCAATGTACCTAAAACGTTACAAAATAGGGTCCTGAGGTAGCCTGTGTGTAAGTCCATAAGAGTCCAGGATGTTGAATATGAGGGGCAGGGCCAGAAAGATGTTAAATATTGACGAGGAGTGTAATTATTAACTAAGCTTCAACTCCAAATCACTTTTAAACTGGCCTCTCTCTGGCCTGACATAGCACTGCTGACCGACGCACCATTCTCACTAGTTGACTCTCTCGTTGTGCTGTCACTATCTTTATTGTTTTCAGTTCCTTTTCAAATTTTTGTAGACGTATTTTTACTTTGCTTCTGTAAATTCTTTAATCTCTATATTTATATAAACTTTTCTTTTGTTCTTTTGTTTGCATTCATTCATTCTTTTTTTTTCTTTTTTTTTTCTGATGCGTCCTGGACTCCCACGAGGAAGAACTGTGAAGGTAAGTAACTCTTTAATGAAAATTAAGTTGTGGGTACATATGTGAGGAACATGGAATTTTTAAGTGGTTTAAACTGTAATTTTGTAAAATAAATATATGTATTTAAAAAAAACAAAAAAAACATCCAGTGCAAAACTCATGCAGTTTCTCACCTTTGCCTCGCCTCTGCAATAACGCTGATTCACGTAGGAAAATGTAATGTTAATGTCTGACTGTTTGTTTGTGAAAGGCTAGATTAATTTTACTAATGCAAATATACCTGCATTGTCTAACAAAGTACAGGTAATAAGGATAAGAAAAGAGGATAAGAAAAGAATGCAGAAGGCCTTCGCTCGGCCCTCAAGCATTTGAAACCTTATTTTGCAAGAACAGGATCTTATAAATCAAAAAGAGTATAGAGTAAGTTTCTTTTAAATGATCTTCAATAAATGAAGCAAACTGCCTGGTACTGATGTTCAGATGCAAATAAATGGCAGTTTTAGGTTTTGTATTAAATTTTTATACAACAATCTAATATTCTATGTCACATCTTTTCCACAATTATTTTCTTTTCTACAAAGTAGATTTGATGAAACACACGTGACTTACTCCAATATCAAGTACGGCAATTGGGAATTGTGATAAAAATGCACCACCTTCATGAGTTCATGCCATTGATTTTCTCTCACCCAGCACAAATGTTGGATACGGCTCAGGGATGAGAAAAAAAATGGTGGATTCACAAGATGATAACAGGGGCAGATAACACAGACTGACTCATGCGATGTGTGCCCCCTTTAATTACTTTATTATGCTGTTTTTCCAAAGGTACCAAAGAGCAGGGAGCTTTACAGCAAGGCAAAGTCTAAATATGATATAAACCAAAAAACCAAGAAGAGAGAAAGAACATGATATAGAATGTGGGATGGGCAACTCATGACTAAAAGGAAGTGATATGTACAACATTAAGACATAAAGGCACATAGATTATTGAACGACACACCCTTATTTCTCTCAGATCACACACACATTCTGCCGGGTACCCTTATGTTGACTGCTGTCATAAAATTGCTGTTATCAAGATCAGTCTTAGCACTTTGGACATGCTGTTGGCCAATAATGGAGTCTATGGCATGTCATAAAGATGAGAAAGAAACAAGAGGTCAAAGTCATGAGCCAACAGAGGAACTCTCACATGTTCTTAATGGCAGTCATTAGCCTTTGTCTGAATCCTGATCTAACTCTGTCTTCTATGCTTTCATTTCAGGTGGAACCACACTTTCTTCTTCTACTATCTATATATATTATAGAAAACTACCCTGTATGGTGAGAAGTTTTTGTGAGAATAAGGAATAAGTGCACTTCCTTCCGTTGTCCAAGAGGGGCGCACTCCAAAGATTCGGTGCTGACTGGTTGTAACAGCAACTCCATGTGGAAGGTTTGTTTCTTCCAGTGGAGCTGCTGTTGCGTGCAGATAGTCACCTTTAACTGCCTTATTTCTACATTACTGCTCCTTTGAAGTGAACAAAGAATATAAAGTCATAATGTTTTTATTCAATGTTTTAAATTATATTTAATGTACTGCCTAATACTAGGCTGTGAATGTACATCTATACTAGAAGAAAGCATGTTTAACCCAGGGTCTAGGACACAGGGTGATGACCTATGAATTGACAGCCAGTGTTTGCAGTCCAGCTGCCTGTCAGTTCTGTAGGCCACTGTCCTGTTTATCCTACTAAACACACACTGGTTTGCACAGAGAATGCAGGACACTGTATAAATGTTATAATTGTTGGGCTGAATAAATTTAAAACCTTCATGTAATTGTTCATTTGGAAATGTATTTTTTTGTAAAATGCATTTATGTATTTATTTTGATGTTGCTAACTAGCAATAGCCTACAACATGATTTGTATTTATATATTCATTTGAGTTATTCAACTGTATTTAATTTCATTTGAATATTTAAAATAAAATTATTTTTAACTTTAAATAAATTTATCTTTTACAGGTTTTCACACTGTTTTCAACATATACAGTACTTAGCCTATTTCTTATGTTTTTTTGTCACATTCTTTGCATACATTTCATTTAACATTTTTTACGAAGTTTTCCAAAATCAACGTGTCATGACTTATAACAATAAAGATAATTATATAACGATAACTACATTAGCATCCGTACCAATGCATGATAACATTCGGGTGCGTCTCAATCAGCTCCATACATTCCCTTGGTCGGACAGTAAGAACCTTAGTTCACTACATTGGGACACTGATGACTCCGCCGCCGACCTGACAACGTCCTAATTGTACAACATCACTACTGTATGAACAACAGCAGAATGGTATCTTTCTGACATTATGTTTTAACATTATTTAAAGTAGGCTACATTATGATAAACACTTTGCCTATTAGGCTACATATGTGCAGGGGCGTCAGACAGTGGGTAATAGTGGAACTGAGTAACAGGGGCCCTTGGCGAAGGGGGGGCCCACAAAGATATATTGATATATATTGGTGTTGTGAGGGGCCCACCCCTTGGTCCTGTGACCGGGGCCAAACATTTGGTGCTACGCCCCTGCATATGTGTGCAACATTTCAGCCAAATAAATTATACATGTTTGCTAGATTATGTTCATTACCTGTCTAGCGATGTATGTTTATGCGAAAATATAATTAAATAATCGTTTGTATTTAAAAAAAACATCTATCGCATGTCATTATGTGTAGTGAGTTGGCTCACGTGATTATGTTTCATGCTTTAGAACTTCCGTTCCCTGGTTTTCACGATGCATTGTGAGACTATTTAGGGAGCGAATGTTGGAAGGATTTTGCGATTGAATTTGTGACCACCCTTAAAATGGCTGACTCCCTGTTCAGTGCCCTGACTATTAAATTAGGGAGCTGATTGAGATGCACCCTGAGTTTATTATAAGTGCAAGCTGCAGTTTTTGTCGTCTGCCGTTTTAAATAATCAAGCTGGATTCCTATTGGCTCAAAAAAAAAAATCGTTCTGAAAGTGTGTCGTTATCATTATAGTTGTGGTGTGGACTTTCCCTTTTTTATAGAATTAGAACGATTATTAAAACTGTTCAGTTATCGTTCTCATTAGGCCTAGTTATTATCCTTGGTGTCAACAGCCCTTTAGTCACACATAAGCCATTGAAAAGAAAGCTTAATCACTGGAAAAATATTCCACTTCACTCACAAACAACCTGAATCCAAAGCCAATTTCCTGTAAATGTCAGACTTCTTTCACTTTCAGTTTTGTTTTGCCCAGAGTTCCCCCCCTGAAAGGTCATTAGATATAAGAATAGCTCTAAGACTAGAATTAAGCTTAAAGCCAGTAAATTGCCTCTAGACTGAACGAACATGGCAGATAAACAATATTAATATTGATTTAAAAAAAAAAAATAATAAAAAAAAATAAACAATGGGTTTGTTTGTCTGCCTCCCATTCTGACACTCGAAGAACATAAAGCTCCGGGGAATTCCTGCAAACTACATGAGAACTCTAAAAGAATGACTGTCAAAATGAAAGAATTCTTTCATTTTCACTCTCTGATACAATAGCTGAGCCACATGAGCCAACTCACAAGAGGCCTCTTTATAAAGACGCATCTTTTGTTTTTCTTGGTTGTTTTACTTTTGTTATTTGTAAGGCCTAAGCACTTCTAAATAATTTTCATATCTAAAGTTTCAGATTAAAAGAACATTACAGAGTCTTCATATGACATGGGTGATGAGTGTCAATTTCTAGGATCCCCTTATGACAGTGTCAAACCTGGCACAGACTCAGAGCAGCAACTGTCTCTCTATTCCAGGACAAATATAGCAGTCAGCCAGTTTCATGCTCAAAAGAAAACCCCCATCCCATCCCCCAAAACAGGAATATCACTGTCCTTCCCAAGTTTTTCATGTGAGGTTCATTCATACAATATTTTTGGCATGAAAAGATGGCATTGATTTAACCTGTTAAATTGGCTTTATTATATTATTATATATAATATATATATTATATATATATATTATTATTATATTATATAATATTATTATATTATATTATATTATATTATATTATATTATATTATATTATATTATTATATTATTATATTATTATATTAATTATATTAATTATATTATATTATATTATATTATATTATATTATATTATATGATATGTTGTGGAATAAATTTCTATGCAGTAATTTATGGCCTCTAAATTATTCATTCATTCATTCATTCATTCATTCATTCATTCATTCATTCAAACAATTAAAAGTTAAGGTTATTACAATCAATATAAACTTTATTTGTTAGAAAAAAAGAACGTCAGCTGTTTTTCACAAAACCCCAATTTGGGGAGATGGTGATGGAGGGAGGGGCTTTTATTTTGGAAGTTCCCTTGAATTCCGGTCCATAGTAATGTATTAAAAATGTTGTTGGGGGCGCGAGCTCGCACTGTCACGCGCAAAGTCTCTGCTCGGACTGTAGGAGGCTGGGAGCAACTCAAGCGGCTGTAAAAGAAAACGATCTTCTGCAAGCCAGGTCGCAACTGACGGGAGTAAACTAACTTAAGTCTGATTTACTAAAAAACTCAAAGTTAGCAAAATATAAATGAATGCATAAAAAGACAACAGTTAGTTGAACAGCTGACAGGACCAACCCACCACGCTGGCAGTCCGCTGTATCTGACATTGGACCGTTAATTCATTCGAACCGCTGGATTAAACAGCATAGAAACCAGCAAAGAACTTGTAGTTTATTTTACACAAGTTTATTTTTTCACATTTTGCAACATGTTCAGCTGGGCGAACAAGGACGGGAAGAAAAAGGACCCCGAACTGTTTCAGACTGTTTCTGACGGGTTGAAGCGACTCTACCGGACCAAATTATTTCCATTAGAAGACACGTATCGCTTTCACGACTTCCACTCTCCGGCTCTAGAAGATGCTGATTTCGATAACAAGCCCATGGTACTTTTAGTGGGCCAGTACTCCACAGGGAAAACCACTTTTATTCGTCATCTCATGGAGCAGGATTTCCCCGGGATGCGCATAGGCCCCGAACCGACCACCGATTCATTCATAGCGGTGATGTACGGGGAACAGGAGGGTCTGATCCCGGGCAATGCTTTAGTGGTTGACCCCAAGAAACCCTTCAGAAAACTCAACGCCTTTGGAAACGCCTTTCTGAACAGGTGAGATCTTCATTCATTAACTTACACTTTCAAACAACCTTCTTTTTAAAAATAAACACATTCTGAAAAAGTGCAGTGTTTACAATAATCGTGTCTTTTGCAGTTGTTTTTATCTCAGGTTTTCTTTGCTGAGGATTGCAGCTTTTCAGGGTGTTGTCTGTCAAGAGGTTGTCAAGTTTTGTATTTCATATAACGTTACTCCGTCCGCATTACTTTTATGAAATGTAATGATAGGAGCCTTCTGGACATTAAAAGGGGTGTAGAGGCTGTTCATGTTGTACTGAAAATGGAATCTCCTGCCCTTTTTTTCCCAGCATACTTCTGCATGCTGAAGTCGCCAGCTGTATTGCAAGGGTGGAGCTTTAACAGTAGTAAAGCTGAATTCTTAACTGGTTCACTACCGGTGTTTTATATCATTGATGAAGATTTGATTAAGTATATTACATACTTTTTCCTGCTTTTTACCACTCACACTATTGTAATACAGTCATTTTTATGTCGTTTAACACACGCTTTGACAGCCAACATCAAATCACATGTTCTCTGGCCTGCAAACATGTATGTCTGTCAGTTTATGAAGACTGATATGATTTGCTTTATTGTAATCCTCACAAACCTTTATTACTTTTTAGATATAGTTGTCACGCCCAGAGAAAAAGTCTTCAAGCTTTTGAACCTGACATTAAAGCTTTAGCTGAACTCAACTTTAAACCTTTATACCAGAAACTTTCCGTTTCAATAATTATTGAAGATATTAATACACATTTTGTGTGCATAAAACTTCTTGCTCGTTAGTCTTTGGTTCCCTCTTTGGAGAGGAACGTCAGCTGACCCTGGTTTTGACAGCTGCAGAGGCCTTTAAAGGTCTTTTTAACAAGCTCTTGGGGAATGGGGCCCTCCATAAGGAATGACATGAAAAGAAATGAGTTGACATTTGTAATGGTGTATCAGTTCAACTCACAGTTGTCTTTTCAACATGTTACATATGACATGAGCAGAGATGGGTGTGTCTTCTCTCAAGGACTAGTACTACACTTTTCCTTTGAGATATAAGGGCTTACCACAACCCCATGCTGGTCAATGCTTGAATTAGAGGGATCATATTATGCATGGATCATATTTACACCCCAACAGGCCTGGGCAGGCAAAATACGTTTTATTCTACGAAAATGTCCTTTTAAAGAAAATCTTGGAATGCTTTCAATTTGTGCAATAAGTAGGTTGACTAGTCAATCATGAATGGGAGGGGAATAGTTAAAGATTTCAGCCCTCTCCTTGACCGTGTGTGTTGTTTTAAGGTCAAATCAGATTTTCTTGAGAAGCTCAGTGTAGTCATGAATTGATCAGAGACTTTTCTGTAGGTGCTGCCCTATATGTTAAATCCGTGATTTTAGTGTTTTGACGCTTGTTTGTGTGAATATATATTTTTTAAATAGGTTGGCAAGAGGTTAAAAAGAACTGACTCAGCTAAGGCACTGCATAGATAATCTAAGGAACTGACTCAGCAATTTCAGTGTTCACTCGCAAAAGTGTCCCCCGTTTGCAAATATATGACCCCAGCTTCCTTTATATTATGCTGATTATTGCTTATCAAGCATATTGAATTTTCCCTCCCAGTATTTTGCACTCTGACCTTGTCGGAGAGGTTCAAAGGTAGCTTGAAGGTCACTGGCGAGGTATCAAGGGTGTGTGCGTGCCTTGTGACTAGATTTTTAGTACATATTAACCTTGTTCCAGTAGTTCAGTTAAACATGGATGCTCCGCCTTTGTTCTGTTGTCCCCACTCTCCCTACTACTACTTATGAGTATGCATGCACTTTCCCCTCCTGTGCAGCTGCATTCATCATTTTCCCTAGGCTCTTGGCCTGTATTGAACCATATAGCTGATTGCAGATTCTCACCACTGTAGTGTTTGTCAAACAGTTTTCCCAAGAGCAAATGTATGCACGTCTAAGCCCTATATGGTGTTTTAACCTCTACTAGGGTGAAGATTAATTTAATTTACAGTTATTGCCATAGTTGGTTGCCGTTTACTCTTTGGTGTTATGCATTGAAACATGCTCCGTAACTGCTGTCTATCTTACTAAACAGGTTTTTCTTCTGATATGCATCTCTGTGTAGCCATTTTGATTTGTGTCTTTGTCAGCTTGGTGTCTGAAATTTTTGCACACCAAGAAGTCATTGAATCAAAAAAAGCAATACAATGATTTTTTTTTTTTTTTTAGTGGTGTTTTTGGGACATTAAGAAGTCCTGGAAGCAGCTGGAATTTTAATTTTTTCTTCAATAAACTACACACGGGGAAATGAGGCTGAGACATTACTCTCCCTGAATATTTAACAACACAGGGTAATTAGTTTGTTCATATGCAGTCCATACTTACTTACTAGAAGTGTATAGACCAAGTTTTACTCTTACAGTAAAGGTAGGGAGTCGGGACACACTAAACCGAAAACCAAAGAACTAGCGTTGATGAAAGCCGACTGTGTTGTCGCCTCGATTCGCCTGCGTCGGGGCAAAAAAGCTGCACTTGAACACACTGAGAGAACTACAGCCAACTGTCAGCTAGCCTGCGTGTTCTGCGCCTGCGTGTAAATGAGAAAACTGTCTAATTCTGCAGAAATATTCATCTATATTCGTCATTCAAAAAGGGAAACTGACGCTGCAGATACACATACCGTAAACAAAGCAGCGCTTGCTTAGCGTTTTGAATATCAGTCCTGCTGATCACTTTCTTTATTCCACTCAGCTCATGTTAATATTAAAATATTCGCCCAGGAACACTCAGGTAAAATGACATAAAATTAGAACATCTGTACCATTTTGACGACTTTGCTTGCTGTTTTGCCAATATTCTCATGCATTCACTAAGCTGAACAGCCAATCAGAGTTCTCTCTCATCGACGCCAATTCTACATGCTGAATCAGCCCAAAAAAAGACGGACGGCGTCCGACTAGAGCCAACGGTGCAGAATGCACCAAAAAAACTAATTCGGCCGACTAAAACGGCTTGACGTTGCCCGATGGCCGATTGTCGGCTTGGTGTGTCCGTGGCTTAAGTCTGTATATTTTGGTGTCAGCCTGCACCGTCTCCTTGTGTTAGCTTTAAAATTCATCTGGCAGCGGAATGAGCCTTAGTCTAAACGGAGTCTAAACTAAACCAAACTTACTGTGATACTTTTTTCAGGATTCTTTGACTAATATAAAGATTTATTTGAAATAGAAAACATAAATGTCTTTACGGTTACTTTTTTAAAATCAATTTATTGCATTGGTGCTGAATAATAAAAGTGTTAAGTTCTTTAAAAACAAATCTTACTGACCCCAAACTTTTGAATGGTAGTATATAAAGTTGCATCATGCAGAAAATGAATTTTAACTTCTGCAGGATGTTTGCTGAACCCCTGAAGCTTGACTTCAAAAACAGGCTAGTAGTGTTTAGATGTTATCAGTTAACTCTAAATCAGTTAACGCTTACTTTATGATTTACATCAGCCATAATGACACAAACTGTCTTTGTCAACTGGCAGCACGTCCTGTAATGAGTGGAATGTATGCAGAAAGGAATTATGGGATGTGATTTGCAGGAGTGAAGGCTACCCGCATGTAGAGAATAAGTGATGGCACTCTTTCTGGAAAAATAAAGGGGTGGGAATGAGTAAAATACATAACGGGGAACACAGAGGGAGGGGGTTTGAGGTTGAAGATTGTTTTTGTATGACTAAAATGTGCTGGTATGTTAACAACATGGAAATAAAAGCATATGGGTTGGCACATAAATGAAGAACGCACAGAAAGATAAGCTGCAAACATAATGGTAATGGAAAAGCTGAGGTAAGAGTTGGAATGATAAGATTTGGCGAGAGAGAACGGAGAAGGGAATTCCTTCCAATCAGTCATGTTGCACTAAAAACATTACTGCAAGATCACTAGGCCTAATGGTGAAATGTCTGATTGTTTCAAGTATCTATCCTTTTTTTTTAATGTTTGATTCTCTTCTCTCAGGTTTGTATGTGCTCAGATGCCAAATGCAGTGCTGGACAGCATCAGCATCATAGACACTCCTGGAATTCTGTCCGGAGAGAAACAGCGGATCAGCAGAGGTATGTGTTTTTTTTTATTTAATTTCCTCTTTCTATAATTGCTGTCTTCACTTCTTTTACCGTCCCCTGACTTTCCTTCACAGAGTTACCACAACTTCATACTCTTTGTCCTATTAATACAAGTTCCATTTGCATAGACAGCTGTGAGTGTGTAACATATGTCCCAGGCAAAGGAAGTGAGGTTAATTTAGTTAGCTTCTGCATTATGGGAGTGTTAAGAGGGAAGTATTTTTAGTTCTCCTGTTTACATTACAGCACAACAAACCCACTCTTCTTCCAAAGTTTTTTTTTCCTGTAGGAAGGAAGGGAAGTTGAAAAACTAATTATTCTATAGTGACAATGCGGACTGTCCTTTCCCATCAAATACTATGATTTGGCAAGAACAATGGATTTTCTAAGCCCTCACTGAAAACAAAAATGGTGCAAAAATGTCTAAAATGTTCAAATAGCCCTTAGGCAGTGTGTTTGATGGTTAATTGCCCTTAAGCAGCACATGAGATAAGGTACAGGATTTTTGCTTCCCTAGAAGTATAATTGACTAGTCTGGACCTGTTACAGGCTCAGAAATGAAAATGGAGCATGTTGGTATGTTGTTTATTCAAGAAAACTCTAAGAGAGCATTGTGTGTGTGGTAACCGGTGTCATGTTAAGACTCTTCCTGTGCTTGTCTATCTGCTGTGGCGCGTGTGTGTGTGCGTGCGTGCGGGCCTCTCCTTGGCTTTCCCTGAAGACCATGTAAATGTGATCAGAGGGTGAGTGGCATCTACAGATAACAGTCTGACAAAGAGGGGCGACAGCTCAGGCCAGGAAACAGACATTACCGCGGAACAGAGAGGGCGTGGTAAGGACGTACAAATGAGCGGACTGCGCGAATGCATCCACGTTCAAAGATTCAGTTATGTGTTATTGAGCATGTATAATGTATGTGTGCGAGTAGATGTACGTCGGGATGGCTTTCCTGCTGTCGGCACCAGACAGACAAGAGTACACTCACAAAAAATTGGATATGTTTATAGTAATAACATATTTTGTGGCCATGGTAAAATTGTACCAAGGTTTGTTTAACGTATACCTACAGACTAAGGATGTGCCTGAAGCCGAATACCAAAAGCCGAATTTCTGAATTATTCGGAAAGAAACTGATAATGAATAACTCATTTTACGGCACCCCTAAAGGGACATGGTGATGAAAAAATACAGGAGATGAGAGGGAAAAAAAGCTCGCAAAAGCTTTTTAAGGGAACGCAAATGTTTGGCGCAAAAGCATTAAACTATAATTTCTCCTCCCGTATCATATTTTTTTTCATCACCATGTCCCTTTAGGGGCTCTGTAGAATACGTTATTCATTATCCATGCCTCTCCGAATAAGATATGGCTTCTTCGGGCACATCCCTACTACAGATTGCTATTTTTTTTTATACCATGGCACTTCAATGTTTTGTTTTGTTTAAAATGAAACCACGCTAACATCATGTTTGGATATAAATAATACCGAAATAATATTGTTATGGACATGTAGCATCTACATTTTTTTTTACACAACACAATATGTTTTTGTATAAGGGGGTGATGATCTGGTGGTGGTATACATAGGAGAATTGCCTGTGAGCTCCATGAGAGAGTACAGACATGAGTGGATGACAATAACCAGGTGTTCATCAACACTTTTGCATTCCACACCGTACAGCTTTATCTCACGTTATTTAGGTTTACTTTCAAATGGGCCGCACCCTATGGTCTTTGATAAGCAAACCCCCCCCCCCCCCTAGAGAGCTTGGCAGTGCCTGGGCGGTTGTAAAAACATCATTAGTGAATGGTTAAAGTATTTCTAGGCTGATTACATAGTTGTATAAGCTTGTGTTAGACCATAGTATTCATCCCATGTACTGCACTCTGAACTTACCCCAGTGATTTTCACACATGGTTTTAGTCACAAGGTCAAGGTCATTAAAAAGAGCAAGAGAGGTAACAGCTCTCCACCAGAGGCCAGGGTTACTTTCTCTTTGCTGTCCTTTGCCCTTCCTCTCTCTGAGACAGAATGAGAGCCATAAAGATTGATAGTGATGATGGTGAAGGTGTGACGACTGAGAGAATTCAGACTCTGGAGACAGGACACAGCGAAGGGTCACCTGATAGTCACCACAAAGATTCTATTGTATTAGATTGCCATGAAATGAGGAGATTTTGAATAAAATGAAGGATTTTGAGATGTCCATTAGTGCTAATGCTTGATATGTGAAATTACATCTTTGAAACATTTTAGCAAATGAAATCAATAATTATTGAAATTGTTTGGTTATGAATGTTAGAAAAAAATTATATATTAGGATATATTAGGCAGCAAGTGGACATTTTGTCCTCAAAGTTGATGTGTTAGAAGCAGGAAAAATGGGCAAGCGTAAGGATTTGAGCTAGTTTGATAAGGACCAAATTGTGATGGAAGGAACAGTGGTGAACCAGCAAACAGGGTCATTGGCGGCCAAGGCTCATTGAGGCACGTGGGGGAAAAAAGGCTAGCCAGGGTGGTCCAATCCAACAGACAAGCTACTATAGGTCAAATTGAAGAAGTTAATGCTGGTTCTGATAGAAAGGTGTCAGAATAGACAGTGCATCGCAGTTTGTTGCGTATGGGGCTGCATAGCTGCAGACCAGTCTGGGTGCCCATGCTGACCCCTGTCCATCGCCGAAAGTGCCAACAGTGGGGCACGTGAGCATCAGAACTGGACCACAGAGCAATGGAAGAAGGTTGCCTGGTCTGATGAATCACGTTTTATTTTACATCACGTGGATGGCCGGGTGTGTGTGCATCGCTTACCCGGGGAACAGATGGCACCAGGAAGCACTATGGGAAGAAGGCAAGCCGGCGGAGGCAATGTGATGCCTTGAACAATGTTCTGCTTGGAAACCTTGGGTCCTGCCATCCATGTGGATGTTACTTTGACACGTGCCTTCAGTACCTAAGCATTGTTGCAGGCCATGTTCACCCTTTCATGGAAACGGTATTCCCTGGCCTGGTGGCTGTGGCCTCTTTCAGGCAGGATAATGCGCATCTCGTCAGTAAAGCCGGTTCCTTGATTAGTAGTAAATCGCCATCACCTGCTTTCAGACGGAGCGGCATTTACTACACAGAGCCGTAGTTCACTGACAAGCTGAGCCATAGCGCATTAATTATCGCGGACGTATAGCCTGCGATAATTAATGCGATATGGCTCAGCTTGTCAGTGAACTACGGCTCTGTGTAGTAAATGCCGCTCCATTTGAAAGCAGATGATGGCGATTAACAATGTCATGCGATATATCGCCCAGCCCTACTGCATATACAGTCAGCGAAGGCAAACCAGGCAAAAAAAAGGAACTAGTAAGGTAGAAAGGTAGGCTACTTGTCTCCGGAGTGTAATGTTAGTCCTCATCAGAGCCAACAGTGCTTTCATCGTGGAAGCTCTTGCATGCAAAACACCGTATATGTTATGAATCTTACACGAAATTCACCATCACAGTGTGACTGATGGTAATGGGAAAACGTGCATCAATGCAACCTGTTTTTAGCTTTGCCTTATGTTACTAGCTTGTTACCGAATCAAACTCAATATATTTTAAACTTTACCAGTATCGATATGCTGGCTTGATAGTGAGTACTAACAGCCATGTTAGTTGTTTATATTCATAATGATAAAGTTAGGTATTTTATTACATGTGATTCTGACATGATGTCACTACATGCACTGCGCTCCTCTCCGCTCGGCGCTGGTAAACGCGTCCTCCAGCTGTGAGCGGTCGGTCGGCATCGCGGGTTCATGTGTTTTGGGGGCGTGGCTTTGGAAGGAGCCCAGAAGGCAGTCCTGCGAGGACTACAGACACTCGATTTTTATACTCTCTCTTTTTCAGAGTACTTACATTTTAATTATGTATTGGTATATAAATAAAGTTGGAAAAAAATTTGCAACTTTTTTTTTTTTAGAAAAAAAACTGCCGACCCTGCCTTTAAGGGAATTTGGCTATTGTGTTTCCTCATATTTATGCTCCTGTGAAACAAGAAGTTATAGTGACATGTTCTAGTCACCGTGGTGTGCTATATATATATATATATATATATATATATATATATATATACACTTCAGGGTTATTTTGCTCATAAAAAAATTCTAGGGGTGCCAATAATTGTGGCCAACGTGTTTTGGACATTTATTTCATAATGTTACTATATATACTTTAATGTACTTAGAACTGTTATAACTAACATTATAACGGTTGTTTATTTTCCCCTGAAAGCTATTCACGAAGCTTGTGATGTGTATGGAAAGTCTGTCTCTTCACAAAATGCATTTATTTAAAGATTCTGTCTCTATTGTGTTCAAAGCTTCCTCTTTACTGATGTTACAGTAATTAAATGCTAGTGGAGGGAAATGTATAAGGAAAGCCCTGGTAGTGTCATTATCTAAACATGGAAAATGTTAGTATTTGACTCTTATTTCAAGTCCTACATAGGAAGAATTTACAACAAAACAGACAATAATTAACACGTAAAGTGCTAGTCATTTCCTTGTCATAGATCATAATGTGGCTTGTAGCCAGTTACAGTCTGAGGTCAAGTGGATGTCATGTGTGAATACAATATCCTAACAGCAATAAGTTTAGGAGGAAATCTGGGCCTGTCTGAGAATAATGGGATGATCAGTTTTGTAACTGATCTGAAAAACATGGATATTCAGGAATGACAACTATTTGGACATCTAGCCACAGTCATGCTGTTCTTTGGAAGAGGATGAGTATGCTTGCTATTTTAATGCAGTCCTTTTCTCTCTCCGCATTTAATAAAAAATAAAATAAAAATATAATCTTATCTCCTCTCACTTCATTCTTCACAGCAATTTGGTCTCCATATTGTGGTTCTGAACTCCTGCGCTGACTTTATAGAAGAATAGATCAGTGAGGACTGCTTATAATAGTTTTGATAGTATGCCATGTTTTAACTTTCAACCTTAAACCCTAAAAATGTCCTGCTCATTCGTAGACCTTTTAAGGTCAGTTAATAATCTTCTGAAGTCTGCTGACTTCACATCCATCTCCCTTCCCCTGTCTGCAGTTAGACTTTGCAAGCAGTAAACAAGAAGGCACTTCAAAATTTTATGTAAGGGATAATGTATAGCGAGGTGGTTGTTCTAGAGAATACAACCCCGACAGGCTGATCAGGACCCCAATGCGAAGCAGCTATAACAACTGCCTCGCTATACATTATCCCGCTTATTACATGGCTACCCAACAAATAAATCAATAATTTGACACAAAATATTGATTTAAAAAAGGAGTTTATTGATTTAAAAACGATTGTATTGCTTCTGCTAAATCCTGCGTCCATAGCAACGCTCTATTTTTCATGGCAACGGTGTGTTATACTTCGCAGCGGTCTGTTATCAAGAAATAACAGACCGCATTCTACATTGGAATTGTTTCAAGCTTCACACCGTGTCCTAACTACACGCGACGCGACGCCGCGACACGCGATAAAAGGTATCTTTTCCATGTTAATCAGAGTTTTTGTCCTAACCAGGCGCGACGTTTCTAATTTAGAAACGGTTTCTATTTTTCTGCGACGTCGCGCTGGAACAACCAACACAAAATGTGGCAATGATAATCTCAGGTGCTGTTTATGTGCTTTATTTAATGTTTAAAGCGTGAAATGTGACTCTGAATATCATTTAGTGCTCCAGCTTTGTGGCTGTAAAAGCAACAATGTATATAATTCACCTCAGATCTTGAAATTAAACAAATGGAAACAAGAACGTTGAAACTGTGAACAAACAAGTGTATTATTTGACAAAGATTATTTTAGTAACTCAGTAGCCTATGTATTTTTTAAATGGTGTAATATTTGTGAATTTGATTATGTAGCTACTTATCCATTTTCTTGCGAGTGCCGTCAAGATTACTCTCTAGTGCTGTGCACTTGCCGCGAGACTCCGCCCACACGCTGTTCTGATTGGCTGTGATTTTTGATTGACGTTGTGGCGTCTCACAGTCGCGTTGCGTCTAGTGTGGACAGACACACTGCCTGTCGCTGGAATTTTATCGCGTCGCGTGTAGTTAGGACACGGTGTCATACTGGGCTATTCCCAAACCACTATTCCCAACCAAATATTTTTCCTTCCCTAATTTTCAGATCCTATATCTTAACAAGAGATGGTTTTAGTATTATAAATAGGGCTGCAAGATATTGGAAAAAACTGACATTGCGATAATTATTTTTTCTGTGATATATATTGCGATATGAAATCAATTTCACCTGATGATTTGAATAGTTCTATTTGTAAAGAATTAATTATTCTAGGATGATTGGGGTAAATTGGTAGAAAATAATAAACAAATAACAAGCATATATGAATACAATAGAACAAAGACAGACTAAGCAGTGCTTTTGTTTTTCAGGTAAATAAACAGTACAATCACTGAATAATCAAATGTAAAATAACACTGTATAGTCTTCACTGTATAAATGAAATATATATAATTAATACAGCTTATCTTTGTTAAAGCTACATAAGGGATTTTCTCTTTCTCTTTTGATGTTTGATTAATTTGGTGTGACAAACAGTTGCGGGTATATTGGACTGCTGTCACTTTAAGACAAATGCACATATCCAATACCGGTAATGACCATTACCGACTGCGTTTACGGGGAACCTCGTTGAGACGGGCATTTTGACTTAATTTTCCGTGCACATTTCCGTTCAAGCACAAATCGATAAGGAAGGGAATTCGGTGTTCACGAACTTCATGTGCTGTGTGCATGGCTCTGTTTGTGCACACAAAATAGCGCTCTTGATGTTTAAACTGACAGGACTTAAAAACTCATGCAAATGATAAACTCACTCTATGATGGGTGAACTTTGCAATTAAAACCGGGGGGCAGCTAGCCCGTATGGATCACGTATCAACTACGGACCCTATACTACCTTGCACATCCTGCGATGTGACTATTGCGGATGCGCACATCGTGATATCGATGCTAAAACGAAACATTGTGCAGCCCTAATTAGAGCCCGACCGATAAAGGATTTTTAAGGCGGATACCGATACAAATATTTGGTGATTTAAAAATCCGATATTCCGATATATCGGCCGATATATATTTTTAAAAAAAAATCCAGAAACGCGTAACAAAACATGAACAGATTTCCCTAACATTAGTTATTTGTCGTTATTTAAGAGTCCTCAGCCTTAGTAAAATAATATGATAATGCAGTTTAAAAATAAACAACAGAACAGAATATATTAAAGTTCTGATAAATATAATGTATAAAAATACAAACTTAAGATATGAAACTTAAAGTCCTTTGAACAAAAAAAAAGTCAACTATTATTATTAATATTGACAGTAATAATTCAATTATGTAATAATGTGTGTGTGTGTGAAGAACTGATAAGATTGTAAATGTGTACCTTGAAATGCAATGTATGTCGCTTTTCATAAAAGCGTCTGCCAAATGTCAATGTTATAAGCTACCTTATAATTACAATGTCAACTTACTTATCCCTTTACCTGCACTCTTTTAATTCTATCCATCTATTCCATCAAGCTACAACAAACCATTTTCAATCACCATTTGCTGCCTGCCTTCTAAAATCTACTACTTAGTGATGCACTAAATACATTATGTGACTCGTTAATGCTGCGGCTAAACGAAGTCAGCAACACACACTTGGATTTCACGCACGTGTAAAAGAAAAGCTAACTTTTATGCACAGGCTATGTTTGATACTTTTTCTCTATGTCTAAATGTTCACTCCTCGCGTGCCTAACTTACATTTTACAATGCAGAGACTGGAGCTACAGATATGCTAGTTATAAATACAGTAATCATTACTTTATTTAGGCAGAATAAGTTCGTTGTGATTTCCAAGCTCATTGATGTTAGCGATCTTCCTTGTAGAGTGCCCTCTGGTGGACAAACTATGCAGCGCCAACACTCATAACATGGTTGAAGGGTGTTTCGTCCGCTTTTATTTTATTTTTTAAATATTCATTTATCGGCCATTATAAATGGCGATACCGATAGTTTGGAAAATGCCTAATATCGGCCGATAATATTGGCCCGCCGATATATCGGTCGGGCTCTAGCCCTAATTATATCAATTAGTGTTTGTGATTGTGGAAAACAGAATTCTTATTCATATAAGATTACAATTTATATTTCAAGTAAGTCAAAATATAAATGTTAATTTTTAGCTTTTTTATTTTAAATTCTGTGAATATAGAATCAAATTCCATTGTGATCCCTTTATGTGTGCACTTTATTCATTTGTTTTTTTCCCTAAATGTTGCTCTGCTCCTTGTCTTAAACTGTATAGTGTTCCCCAGGGCTCTATTCTAGTACCTCTCCTGTTTACTGTACACAGTGCCCACATTAATTCTTCAATGCTTAGGAGGCTTTGCTGCGTGTCAATTTTTATCACTGATAGCGTCCCATAATGCTTTACTTAATATACTTATTAAAGCACTCTTTTTTTTTTTTTCAATCTTATGTTAGTGGCTGTGCAGTTTTCAGGGCAAGTATTATGCCTTTTTATCACAAGTCCATGTTGCCATCTTCTGTGTAAATCAATGCCTTTTATTATGAAGAGTGTACATAAATGATAATTCTAATGACTTATTTAAAGCTTGGATAAACTGATCCCTTGAGAATGTGCTATTGTTTATGTAGATCATTACAGCAGATTTCTCCATTCTTCCTCTCCCTGTGCTTTCCAGGAATTTGTGGAGGTGCCACATTTACATGTGCTGGTACTGGAAAAGGATAATTTCCTTCCATGCACAGATGAATGCTCACAACTTTTTCAGGCCCCCTCCCATAATTCTCACATGTATGCTGCTGATATAATATAATAGCATATTACTATGAAATAAATTGTTTAATTCAGTTTACAAGGACTGAATGGTATGTAACATGGTTAATCAGTGGTTTCAAAGACTTTTTATCTGTCAAAAACAAGATGTCTGTTGGATTAATAGTTGATAGTTGACTAGAGTATGATGCTAAAAATGCCGCTTTGCCCTCACAGGAATAAATTACATTTTCAAAATATTATTACAATTAAAAAAAAAGTATGTTTGTTATCTGTTTTAATATAATTCACAATATTATTGTTTTACTGTATTTTTGATCAAATGCAGCCTTGGTGAACATGAGACTTCTTTCAAAAACATTAAAACAATCTTACTGACCTCACCTTGAATGTATTCTCCAACATTTCTCTCCTCTGATATTATGGCACTACTGTCAAATGTATGACGGTATTACAAAGAGAGAATTTTGAGGGCTGTTTTTTTATTTTTTATTATTAATTAAAGTTAAGATTAAACTATAGAAAATGTCCATGTCAGAGCTGAAAGACAAAAGCAACATAGCCACCACAATACTAAACATTTAATAGTTTGTATATTCATCTGGTCTGAATCAGTGTTCCAGTCGACACCTGTTCAGCAACATTCACAACTGTTACAGAAACAGCTGCTGCTTAATATGTTATGAGCAAACCTTATTGCAGAGATGCTGCAGGACAAGGGCTCCCATTACTAAACACTAAAACCTCCCAGTTATTTATTGACATTCGCGTTAGAAGATATTGTATATTGTTTCTAGGGTCTCAAGGTACAAAAACCAGGGGTTAACCTTTACTGAGTGCTTGTTAAATGACATCTATGCATGCTTTCATATCTCGTAGAGTGTTCTTGTAATGTTTTTTTTTTTTTTTTGTTCAGGCAGAGAGATTGTGGGTCAATGTCTGGATTAGATTTTAGCAGGGTGGAGGCAATACTGAAATCTAAATGACAGCCATCTATACTGAGCCAAATTTCTTTTGTCCTTTTTTTTTTTTTTTTTTACGGACATTAAGTCCAACCTTCAGACCAGCATGAACCCAGTGCCTATTTATGGTGGTTGGATCTTTGTGTTGGTTGTAAACTTTAAGTCCCAGCCCTGTATTCACTGTACATAATATGCACAAAACCATCATCTTTATAGATAGCTGGTGTAATTTATTTTCCAAACAGCTATATTTGCTTATCTGCATAGTTTCCTCGGTCATTCATTTAGTCTGTCGTCATTCATTTGTCTGTGCATTTGTTGTTCATTCATTCATTTGCTTTTGAATTTGTTCGTGAATTGAATGAATCATTTAATGATGCAAAGTATGTTTGTAACCGTAACTGCATCAGCAAGAGGAGAATTAAATTAGTCTTGATAAAACTTGCTATTTGCAATTTTTTAATATCAATTTCTTTTTTTAAGTGCAGCTTTTGTGTGCCCGCACTTGTACATATTTTAGTGCAGGAACAAACACTGTTACTATGGCATTCTTACATAAACAAGGATATCCCATAGTTTACACAAGGATATGCTTTTGGAAAGTATTAGAAGGAAAGTAAGCAAAGAATTGGAAAAAGTCATACCATTAGGTAAAAACAGAGTAAAAATTCCATCCATATGAGCTACCTCTGCTGTCACAGTCTTTAGCAGCCATATTAATGTGTATATGTATACACAACCAGCTTATCAGTGTCTGCTGTGAATGTAAAGAAACTAGTGAAGAAAATGGATCCTATTCAGAATGAATGCTGATTTAGATGCATAAAAAATAGTTTATTTTTTTATCACATTATTTACTAAGTGTACCAAATTACTGCATTTCTGGTACACACACAAATTCAATTAAGGTCTTAACAGCTTTTTTTTTTTTTTTTTTTGCATTGTGCATTTGCTTTTTTTTATTATTGTCTTTGTATTTTATTCTATTGCATTGTATATCATAACGGCCTGTTTCATTAGTATTGCTATGAATATTGTGAAGGATAACTGTCAATAAAGCAGAGTAGTGTATCCGTGAAGTCACGCCCATGTTGGATTCAGATCCAGATTTCACATCCTGCTGACGTTGACACAACTGTTGTGAGCTGGGACACACTCTTTCCTGTCTTCCACACACTCTACACAATCCAAATATAAATTGGTAACTTCTGTCTCAGTAAGCAGGAGAGTTGGGTTGGAAATTCTTTAGCTTTAGCATGTGTATTATGGCATACAGAGAAATCTCTGAAGATTAATCCCTTAAGATCTCATAAGTAGCTTTTTGGAAAGACCACTGAATTTGTCGAGTCTAGCAATATTAATGCTGACCCTTGTTGAAAAATGTGAATGCAAAAAATACTTTATTATTAGTATTACTATATATAGTATTTTGGAGTACACAGACTTTTCCCATTACCACACATTCGTTTCATATCCCAGCATCTTAAATTTAGTTTTGACACATCGTCATCTCCTTGGCTACTGTCAAAATATTTTACTCCGATTTCCATTGTTCCCTGTGATCCTTTTAACCATACAAGAAAATAACCAAACATGGGGAGAGGAAGGAGTTTCTGTGGGACAATTTATTCTCTTTCCTGTTTGCCAGCGTGAGTGGACGTGATGTCTGTTCGCTGTAGTTGACCAGACGTCTCTTCATCTGTTTTTTTCCCCTCATGTTGAAGGGCAGCTGTACTCCACCCTAATGAGCCAGTAGCGGTGTAGTGCAAGATAAAAGGACTGGATAAAAGGAGATGGGTTCTATTGCGTAAAGACTTTCCTTTGACAGCAAAACTCACACATTTTGTATTGTGTGAGTTTACCTGTTAATGAATTTCTGCTTGTTTGTAGTGGTGTTGTTGAGTGATATGGGCAAGATCAGGAAGTTCAAATATCTGCTGACTGATGTACTGCCCTTTATCTGGATGGAAAGAGAAGTGTTGGGTTGTGCTTTATAAAGAAAGCTCACATACACAAACAAGTTCCCTTTGCATTAAATAAACTGAATGACTATTTATTAAGTGGATTAACTCTTTTGTTTGTTAAAAAGCCTCGTCTTGTATTAATGTCATATCCTTATCTCTGTTTCAGGTTATGACTTTGCTGCTGTTCTCGAATGGTTTGCTGAACGTGTGGACCGCATCATTCTTCTCTTTGATGCACACAAGTTAGATATCTCAGACGAGTTCTCTGAGGTGATCCGAGCTCTGAAAAACCATGAGGACAAGATGCGGGTGGTGCTCAACAAAGCTGATCAGATCGGGACCCAGCAGCTCATGAGGGTCTATGGCGCCCTCATGTGGTCTCTCGGTAAAATTGTCAACACCCCAGAGGTCATCCGAGTGTACATTGGTTCTTTCTGGGCTCAGCCTCTCCTGGTTCCTGATAACAGGAAACTGTTTGAGGCAGAGGAACAAGACCTTTTCCGTGATATCCAGGGACTTCCACGTAATGCAGCGTTGCGCAAGCTGAACGACCTTATCAAAAGGGCACGTCTTGCCAAAGTAAGAAATTTAACCTTTTATAGTTAGTTATAATGTAGAGGTGTCTTTTTGACACATTTTAGATTTAAAGTTCTTTGAATGTTTTTGTTTAGATTAGTAACCTGGTGTGTGCTGCCCTCATCACTTTATAAATTGATCCAAGTTTATTGTCTAGGAAGTTTTATAAGTCTTCCTTTTATATATAACACATTTTTTTTAAAGGGGTCTATTTTGCTTTTATACATTTTCAACTTTCTTTAGTGTGTAATGTTGCTGAAAGTTACAGAGCACCAAGTCCTCTCTAAAGAGATTTAATTTCTATATCAGTAAGCACTGTTTCTGAACTCCCGGAAACGCCTCCCATTGCAGTCTTAAGTTTTCTTCTGGGAACGTATACATCACAATATTCTTCATTTAAATAATTCCCACCTAAGGTATATGCAATAAAGGGTGGCGAGGCCTGGTTGAGTTGCGCAGTGTGTTGAAACTCGCTGTTATGGTAAGGGGAGTGACATTTCCAAAACACCAACCAGAGCACATTGTGCTCTTCGGAAAGAGGAGCTTCATAGAGACAGGAACTTAACAGCGTTTCAGACAGACTGGGAAGAGTGGCACTGCAATAATTTAATATAATTTAAAATAATTTTAAAATTTAATTTAAATTTTTTTTAATTGTAAATGTGAATATTATTTTTAAGAAAAAGCAGTTTTCTTTTTAAATATTTTTTTATATATAGTAATGTAATCTATTCCTGTGACACAGCTGAATTTTCAGCAGCCATTACTCCAATCTTCAGTACCATATGCATATGCTGATTTGGTACTAAAGAAACATTTCTCATTATTATAAATGTTCAAAACAGTTTTTGCTGTTTTTTTTGTTTTGTTTGGAAACCATGATCCATTACCATTCAAGGACACATTAAAATGATTAAAAATGACACTAAAATACATTGTTACACAATATTTCTATTTCAAATAAATGCTGTTCTTTTGAACGTTCTTTTCATCAAAACATCTTAAAAATGTATTAATAGTTTCCACAAAAATATTTAGCAGCGCAAGTTTCATTGATTATTATATATTTTTTTCTTTTTCTTGAGCTCCAAATCAGCACAATGATTTCTGAAGGATCATGTGACACTGAAGACTGGATTAATGACGCTGATTTCAGTTTTTGCTGCCAATGCAATATAAATTTAACATATATTATTATAATTTAAAAATAACTGTTTTCTATTTTAATAGCCTATATCACAATATTACTGTTTTTACTGTATTTGATCAAACAAATGCAGCCTTGGTATGTATGTATTCATTATTATCATACATTTTCTTGTATCATTCAAGTCTCTCTCAAATTGACAAATTGCTCATATGTAAATTGCTCAAATATCAATATAACACAGATTTATTTTAAATATTATATGTTATGACAATGTTTTCTCTCCAGGTTCAAGCCTACATCATCAGTTCTTTGAAGAAAGAAATGCCAAATGTTTTTGGGAAAGAGAATAAGAAAAAGGAACTCATCGCTAACCTGGGTGAAATCTACAAAAAGATTGAAAAAGAACATCAGATCTCCCCTGGTGATTTCCCTAAACTCAGTAAAATGCAGGTATGGAAATGGTCCCATCTGTCCCAATATTTTGTAATATATATTTTTTGTTTGTTTGTCTAGCCAAAGATTTTAAGAGTAATAAAAATAGTTTTGTAACAATTTACCCCTTTGTTTTATTATAGTTAATAGATTAAAAGTTCCAAAAAATATCTCATCCTCTAAGGGTAGAATATGCTTTTTTTGACATCTTTGTTGTCCTCGTCATTAGGAAGTCCTTGCTGGTCAGGACTTCACTAAGTTTCAGGGATTGAAGCCCAAGTTGCTGGAAGCAGTAGAGGACATGCTGGCCAACGACATTGCCAAACTCATGACCCTCGTTCGGCAGGAGGAGGCTGCCATGCCCAGCCAGTCGGTCCAGGGTGGTGCCTTTGAGGGCACCATGAATGGACCCTTCGGGCATGGCTATGGAGAGGGTGCTAGTGAAGGCATTGATGAGCTGGAGTGGATAGTGGCGAAAGACAAGCCAACTTACGACGAGATCTTCTACACCCTGTCACCTGTCAACGGGAAGGTCTCTGGTGCCATGGCCAAGAAAGAGATGGTCAAATCCAAACTGCCCAACAACGTTCTAGGAAAAATCTGGAAGCTCGCTGATGTGGATAACGATGGGTACCTGGATGATGAGGAGTTTGCCCTAGCTAACCACCTCATCAAGGTTAAACTGGAAGGTCACGAGTTACCTGCTGATCTTCCTGATCACCTTGTGCCTCCTTCTAAACGAGGACTGTAAACAATTTGGGAAAATAAATGTTATCTTTGAGCCAAACTTTGTAGAGGTTATGGATATGGGTGGAAGGGTGGGTCTAGAAATATGAAAATATATAAACAGAATTTATGATATAATTATACAGTATGCATTAGCTGCGGAAAAAGAGCCAAAATAGCTTTTAACTTATCTATCACTACAGTTTGTCATTCTCACTAATATTATCTTCTTTGTTCTTGATAGACCGGTAGTTAGGAACCTAATCAAAACTTTAAAAATATAAATAAATTAGATAGCATCCTGTTATCGTATTTCTCAAATGCTAGATGTAGCTAAATTCTATTTAAGCATGTACAACGGCAGGGAGAGGAGTCCAGTGTGACCAAAATATAGGCTAATATTAGAAATCTTTTAGAGGCATTTACTCGTTTCAGATCTTTACAATGATGCTGCTTCATACTTGCAAGGAGAAATGGTTATTTTTCATTCTTACACTCCATTAACTTTGCTGATGGTTTCAGGCTATTCAGATTTATCCTTTGAAACTTTGTGAAAACAATGAAACATTTTTTGTCCAGTTTTGGTTTTACAATTTGGACTCGCCAATTTGACCATTTATTAGCACTATAAAACACCGCAAAAAAACAGTGCTGCATTTTTGTATTGTATGTTAACTGGTGTTGCATAATCAGTCGTGATGGTTCAAAACAGACTGTCTGTGACAAGACGTTCAACAGACAGAGACTTCTACTGTATGATGTGTCAGTGATGTTAGTAGCACCACCATTGCATTGGTCTCTATCTGTTCTTGAGTGCCTCACCCTGCTACAATATCAAAAGCTTTTATACACTATAAATACTGTTCATATGTAAAAAATTGTCTAGTTTGCAATAATAAAAATCTACCACAAGCCTGCCTGTCTTCTCTTATTTTTCTATACAGAGTATTTGAGGAAGTTATTAATAGATATTTTTTTAAATAAATAAAAGTCCTCATAAAAGGATTGTAAGTTGAGAGATAAATTCTAAAACTATGAGCAATATATGTCCTGAATAGCCTACTAGTACACTGTCTTTATATGCTCATGTGCTTACACTGAGTGTGTGAATGATTATGACACCAGGGGCCGTATTCACAAAACATCTTAAGGCTAAAAGTAGCTCTTAACTTGCAGATTTGGGAGAAACAATAAAAAATAATGGCCGTGTCAGTCCTAATTTATTTCTCTTGGAGTATTTCACAAAGCATTTTAGTGCTAAAGCCAGCTCCCAAATCTGTGAAAAATATGGCAACATTTTTATTTTAAAACCTTTATATGAATATAGCACCATTTTTATTTTAAAATCTTGATTTGAATATGACAACATGATACCTCGTTCTACTTCTATGATTAAATCACTGACAGATACCCGTCCCCATCAGCCAATCACTGTGTGCATGGTTAGTAAGCGTGTTCACATCATCCATAGCAATGTGGTCAACCCCGCCTTTACTCTTAGCTTATCTATTCCTTAGTAAAAGTTGGTCTCAGCAGCTTTGTGATAGGGTTTAAGAGGAAAGTCTTACCTAAGAACTTTTACTGCTATTTAGGAGAACTCTTGGTGCTAAGATAACATGTTTTGTGAATACGGCCCCAAATGCCCCTATGAAAAGCTAAACTGGGGCTGTGTCAGGTCTGGGCTTATGAAGGAGGAAGCTAATGTTTTTAGCTGAAAAGTATCAAAATAGTTGCTCCAAAGTCACATCATAACAATTTATGTGATTCTCAAAAGGCTGTTTAAAAATGAATACAAAGTGATGAAGAACTCACAAGAGTTTGTAAAGACAACTGGGGGAAATGAGGGGTTGAGGTTAGATTTAGCATTAAAGTGATAAGGTATATGCAATAAAGGGTGGCGAGGCCTGGTTGAGTTGCGCAGTGTGTTTAAATGTTTTCAGTATTTTTTCAATCTTTTTTTATTGAAGAAAATATCAAAACAAACAATTAAAAATTTCAAATGCTAGGGGGCGGTATAAACAATATAATAAGAAACGGTGTATATGCTTGTAACATTTGAAAAGCTTTTTGTTTCTTCGAGGGGCAATATGGACTCAATACAATGATTCACTTCAGTTTTAATGACTGTAAAACATGTTTTTTTCCTCAGAAAATGTACATTTGTTAATTAAAATAGTCCATTAAAATAAAATAAGTGCTGGTTGGAGTTAACAATATACCTAAAAGAACGTATTTCCACTGTAAGGTAAAATTTTCATCAACATTTCCAACAAAATCAAGTAGCCTACATTTTGACAAAAGAAATGACAATGGCAGTGACAAAATAAATGAACAGCTCTCTCTGGCTTCTGCTTGAAAAATCCAGACTTTTTTTCCAGTCAACACATCACTTACAAACTGACTCCAATATGCAATTACATTTGGTTTCGAAACAGCATCCTTCTGGAAAAGGGCTAGATTGATCTGTTATAATTATTACAACGACAGGAGAAACATATTTTACCAACAAGGGAGTGATTTAGTGAGAGGGGTGGGAGTAGCTGGTAATCTAATATTTTTTGCTGTTAGAACAATATATTATAGAAGAAACTGCACCAAACACAGCTGCGAATTCACTTGGTGGTATGGGAATATTATGTATTCAATATGCTCCGATGTGTGGAGAAATTCAGTCGCTTTTGGAGCATGTGTACGCAAGGGGGCGTGAAAACTCTCCGGCTGATACCTCCGGAAATCACGTGTGCAGATTCCAGCCACAATCCACCTGCGCGAGCGAGCTGAGCTGAGCTAGTGGACTATTGATGCTGCGCGAGACTGGCGAAAGAAGAGTGAACGCGAAACAGTTCAAGTCGGGGAGAAAAGTTGTTTTTATACTTACGCATATTACTAAATTGTGACTTAATAGCAGAAGAATGGGTCTGAGCACGACCTGCCGCTGTTTAATCTATGGAATTCTTCTCGCAGGTAAGTTTTATTTTTATTTTTGTCCGGAAGGCTGCGGACTAGTTAGCTCGCGCGCTACCTTCCCTCAAAAGTTTTTTTTAATACTTTGTTTCGTTTTCTTACACCTTTTAGTTTTTTTGTTATATCGGATTTTTATATTGTTAGCGTTTCTGTGTTTCAATTTCAGCTGTAAACCAAATTGGTCAATGTAATAGTACTGACCAGCGTAAGCGAAGTTAAAGGTGTTCAGTTGAATAAAAAACGGTCACTAACGTTAGTTTCAAAGTCTAATGGCAGTTTTTTTTTTTTTTTAAATCGGACCGCGGCGATATTTAGACACAAATAATTTGTATATATTCCCAACTGATTCGAAATTTTGTTATTAATAAATGAAATTCATTTTTAATTATTTTACAATAATTTATTAAAAAATGCATGCAGAAAACACAATGTATAGCCTAAATTAAATATAATCCTGTTAAAAGCTTATACACGTCCAGAATTGAAGTAACGGGTAATACGTGTTATAGCCTACTGTACGTACATGTGGGGAGTTAAGTTTTTTTATTTCCATCGTCGATTTAACGACGCCTTGATACCTCTATGCTTGATACCAACAATCCCAGTCCGCGCAAAGCTGTTTATTTAGCGGTTTATATCCATTATCTGTATGAAGTCTTATCTAATTTATGCTGCTGCTGAAGCAGATTTGCGTCATTTCCATTTGTTTTCAAGCTTAGGTGGAATTATACATTTTCCAGAATTCATTTCTTGAATATTGTTGTTAGTTAGCAGTTTACACAATAGGCTTAACCGTCTTAAAGCCATCAAGAGGGGCTTCTTTCAGACTGCCATCTGCCAATGCAAGCTCCACGTGTACCCCCCCCTTTTCAGGAAGACTCCTCGAGATGTCTGAAACTGAGGTTGCTTATTATCCAGTCTACATACAAGACCTGATATTGATCGATCCCCTTGGCTTAGAATGCAAACAGTCACACTAGGTTTGGCAGTGGACTTGTCTAGAGTTAACATTGATTTTCTGTGAATTGCACATGCTGTCTACTAGTATTGGGCACCTGTGGCCACTCCTCTGCTTATTTCTCTTTTGAGTAACATCTGAAACTGCTTGTGGAGTTGTGGTAGAAGTTATCTGTGTTCTTTAGATAGAGATTCAGGTTGTATAGCATACAGACCAGCACAAGGAAAAAATAAAGTGAGAAAGAATGGCATGGGTAGGGCTATGACTTTCCGGGCCACTGGTTACTAGAATCTAACAATAACGCACACATTGCTTTTGGTTTAATGCATATGTGGAATGTGTGCAAGCTTGCTTGTGGTGTTTATCTGAGCCATTTCCCATTACTGTGGGATGCACTCAGGTATGTTTTTGTAGGCTTCCCTTGTGGATGACATTTATTCCTCCATGGTGTTAATTTTGAGTCTGACATTTGTGTGCTCTGTGTCCTTCTCAGCAGACAGGGATATTGTTTTAGATGCTGGCTTCAAGGATATTTCTCATTTGTGTTGCCATTCTGTCACAATACTGATTATTCATAAGTGAAATAAGGTATGTGAAGACCTGGCCTTTTCACCGGTGTAATATTCATATGTAGTTTGTTCAAATTAAATGGATATTTATGAGACTTCTGTCAATGATCTTTCATGAATATTATGTGCACTGTTAGCCATTTCAAAGGGTTTTTACAGTAACTTACTGGCAACACAGTAAGAAAAAGAATGTTATTTACTGTAAAGATAATTTGCAGTATTATTCTGGGTGATATATAGTAGTACATAACTGTACAAAAATGTAATGTCTAACAGTGTGGATTGGCTAGTCATTTCTATTTTCCCTGAGCGATTTTAGCTTTTTTTATATCTCATATTCCACATAAACACTGCAAAGTTCTAAATTATTGTTCTGTGTGCGTACGGAATGCAGGAGTCTCTCCTGAATTTGGAGTGGTTGACGTGATACTCAGCAAAGTTAGGAGACTCATGACTGTAAACAATGTAATAAATGTAGTATGCCAGTGGTTTAACCTGTTTGATGTTTTGTTTTATCGAAGTAATATTAGTAAACAGAATGATGTAGACCAATTTGGTTTCTTTATATAGCCTAGAGTGCAAACGTTGGATCCTGGAGGTTTTTTTTTCTTTTTCTATAGAGGAATTTATTTTTAACAATAACTTGTAAACCTACTGTGAGCTACAACTACAAGGTTGTTAATCAGTGCTATCTAGGCTATACTTTTGTTAAAGTTGCCAGTCTGCATTATTTTAACATAATCATGTTTAACAATGGACTTTCTGGTAAAAAACTACATTACATCCATGATTCTGCAAAGATATCTCCACCAATCAGTAGGGTTGGGTATCGTTTGGGTTTTTTACGATACCAGTGCCAAATCGATTCTTTTAAAATGGTAACGTGCCTGAACTGATACTTAAAAAAAAAAAAGAGCCACAAAATGATAGTGACTGACATTAAAGTATGGCTTTTTTATTGAAAAAAATTCTTACAATAGAACAATATATTAAAACTTTAAAGTATTCTTAAATGTATACATATAAGTAAATACGAAAACACAACAAATGTATAAAACAAATTCACAATAAAACCTAAGCCACCTCACTCAACCACAATAATTTAACACTAAATAACAGTTACACAGTACCAATTACAAGTAGTCTGTATTCTTGCATTATGCAAACCAGCTTTAAATTTCAGCAATTCTTTTGCAGAAATAAGAGACCACATTTGCCTTCTCTGGCAAAATGCAACACCTCTCCTGACTTATTGCATGTCCTGCACAAGGTGACCGTTATTTTAGAACGCATCACCTTAAAGGTATGACATGTACGAATTTTGTATCAAAATATCCATAAACCACTTGCACAGTGTTATATATTTCTTTCAACTGTGTACAACATTATCCTAAATGTTTCCAAGAATTTGTAATTTCAGTGAAATTCACAATTTTAAAATAGTGCCCCGTCCCTTGTGACTTGTCGCCTGTCAATGACGTAATATCCGCGTTATCCCTGGTTTCCGCTTGTACTGCCATAGTAACCATGGCAAAAGATGTAGACAACTACGTAATGTTTAGCGCCACGCTGTTGTTGTTTCGTTCAAACATTATGGATCATGGCAAGCAGACTTTGGGACAAAAGGAGAACTAAAACGAGGATCAATATCGCCGTGGCGATTTCGAGACGCTGAGAGCTTCGCGGCAAACTTCGACTTAACAGAGCTTCACACTTTGATAGAGACACTATCTCCGTTTGCCTCTCTCCGAACCCTTCCGTTGAGGGGTTCTAGCAGACCAATCACAGCACTTGCGGTCCGCGTAGAATTGACGCTTTGTTACATTTTTGGAGAGTTGCACGTCAGGGTAGGCTGTGTGTAGCACGCGTAGCCTACAGCGTACCCTGACGTGCAACTCTCCAAAAATGTGAGTTCGACTCAGAATTATAAATTGTGCTTTTAAGGCCTGTTCACACCAAGGACTATAACGATAACAATAAAGATGGCGTAGTTCTAAAATTCGTTCTAAATATGAAAGAATAGCAGAGTCCACACCACAACTATAAAGATAACGGCACAGAGAAATGATATTGTTGGAATCACTTTAACAACAATTTTTTTTCCAGCTGATGACCAAAAACATTGAGAGCCAATCAACGATATCGTCTGCTGGTGTGGACACTAATATAGTTATTCTTATAGTTATATTTATAATTATCTTTCTTGGTATACAAATCTTGCATAGTGTGCCTTTAATGAAGCACTGCAAATGATGTACTTGAGTCATTCTCCTTAAGCTCTCAAACTAAATATTTGCATATATATGAATATTTTGCAATAAACATAAACTATTGGGGGGTTGGGGGGGGGGGGGGGGGGGTTCTAATTCAAGTACTTAGCTCAATGTAGCATGTACAATGGTACTGCTTAGAAAGTATATTTAGATATTTACATGTATAGTTACTATTTTGGTGTCATTGTGCATGTTTGTTGTCTTTAAGAAAATGAAAATAAAGGGATAAAGTCGACATGAAATCAAAATTGACCCTATTTACTTTGTTAGCGCATATTACTAGTCTTGTGGTGAACAATTAATCCGTGCAAGTTAATACACAGAAAAAAAATTGTTTGCCGTGGTTATCTTTAATCAAAATCTGAAAAGTTATTTCTGGTCTGGAATGGCGTTCCCTTACTGATGACGTCAGTTTGAAGGCTTGGGTTGAAAACGCTTAACCACTCCCCTCAAACCGTTAGTCTGCTATGAGCAGAGATGGAGAGGAGGAGCGCTAAAGTAAAACCCTGCCCTCTGTTCAATAGTTTGTTTCACTTGGAAAAACGTCACAACACTGGAGAAAAGTCGTTTGCAACTTCCGGTTCACAGGGACTTTAAAGACTTCTGGTTTTAATAGGAATTGTCAACACAGAACATTTCTCCCATCTACTCTTAAGCCATTTTGTATTCACTGTTCGAAATACTAAGTAATTTTTTTATGTGCATATTTTATTAAAAATAAAAATCAAAGAGAGCTTGCAGGCTTTTCTAAGGTTTGAGACAACACTCTGTCTTCACTGTCCAGACCTGTAGTCTTCCCTGTTCTGTCCTATAATCCCTAGTGTCCATTAAAGATATATTCCCAAATATACCTTCCACAGGCTCTGACAGGCCTGTCCCTTCACTTAGATATTAGCCAGATGCTGTCAGACATCCCTGGTCAGTCAGCACTTTTATTTTGCCCCTGCGGTCGTGTATGAGTGCAAGATCACTCATTCATGTCCGGCCCATGTTGTAGTATGCACTCAAGTCCTCAATGCTATCTGCTTCTCCTTTCTAAAGTTTGATCCACACTTGTTTTCAAAAGCCATTAAGAACCCTACAGGACCTTCCCATTAATAAACGACTGAGTGTAGTCTCTTGTTTTAACCCCATTTAAAGTCAGTGTACTGCTCCGAAAACCTCCTCAACCTTGAGTAGACCTGTGATGTAGTTACCTGATAAACCTACCAACTCTGGAGACCCTGCCTGGAGACCGTTGCTAGGAGACCTGTAGCACACAGCAACACGGGTCCTTGGAAAGTGATTGTAGAGAATCACTTCTTTTTGTTCACTGTTATTGAGTGGTTTCCTGATTGCTTTTTTTTCCAAACATAGTCATCCAGCTAATGGAGGTGGAACCCATTGAACAACTAAATCTTGGGTTAGTCTGTTTTTGAGCTTTGTACATTTATAATGGCATATGCACACTATCGTTCAAAAGATTGTGGTCTATAAGATAATTTTATTTTGAAAATAATTCATACTTTTATTCAGCAAGTGACAGTAAAGGCATTTAAAATGTTACAAAAGAGGTTGTGTTCTTTTAACCTTTTTATTCCTGAATTTTTTTTTAGCACGGTTTCCACAAAAATATAAATGACACTGAAGACTGGAGTAATGGCTTCTGAAAACAGCTGTGCCATCACAGGAATAAGTTACATTTTAAAATATACTAAAATAGTAAACAATGTTTTAAATTTCAAATTTAAATGTTTAAAAAAAAGTAATGGCCTAATATTTTACTGTTTTTACTGTATTTTTATCTTTTCTTTTTTTCAAAAGCTTTAAAATGCTTAAATGTGTATGTATTATATATATATATATATATATATATATATATATATATATATATATAATTTATCACTTAATGTCACATTTTTCCAGACAAGTAGTGCTCTGAGGTCTCAAAAATTAGAGAAGGTGTTTCTACAGTAAGAGTCAGTCAGGTTTCAGCAGAACATGGTTCATGTTACACTCCACGACAATGGTTTATTAGTAAATGAGGACTTCAACCTAATGACAATGACAAGCTAAAATTTAGAAACGGGGTTTGAAATAATAATAAAAAAAATGACCAGGCAGATTTCTTACCATCTAATTCAATAATTATTATCACATTTCAATGGATGTTGGTGGTACACTTCGGGTTTAAAGGGTTAATGAAAGGCACTTATTTTTTATAATCACATTGCAGTTACTGTTCTTATGAAATATAATTTCTTTCTAATTAGCTTTCTTTTAGAACAAACAAAAACTGTTTGACGTAGGCACCCACAGAGAGGAAAAGATGTTGAGAAGGTAGAGCTGGAGGGCATGCTGTGAGGTAAAAAGATATTTATTTGAGATACTCCAAGATTTGTCTTTGTGTAATCTAAGGAGAGACGAGCTGCTGAGTTATGGCCTCAGGCCACAGTCTTTATTCTGTTTTGCAGCAGCGTTGTCTAATCCAACCAGCAAAGCCTCTCAAAACAAATTGTTGACATCGACTTCACCTGCGACTCAAAGCTCTGTGTTTTGCTCCCTCTGTAGCCTCTTTCTCCTCCTCTCAACACAACGTTCCCCCTGGTGCTGTCCTCCTGAATAAGGGACTGAGCTTTAGAGTAGAATCACACTCTGAGCACCTGTGTTTGTGTATGTGCTGTATGCCCTCCATCTAAGAGAGGACACACTACCCGTATGAATATTAAGGCCTCTGCTTCATAAATATTTTAGGATGCAAGACTCGTACTTGAGACGCAGACAACACCTACTCCTGTTACGTTACAACCCTCTGATCCAGTGTGCCAAGCCCTCGTTCGCGCTCTCTCTCTCTCTCTCTCTCGCCTTTTTTCATTGCCCTCTTTTTCAATTTGGAGAGTAAGTGGGCCATTACGGCGGGCTGATCACGTTCCATTAGACCTAGTGATAATGATAAATAACCAAGGTTGTAAGGTGTTTTTTTTTTCCTGGTCACTCTAGTTTCAATTGGAGACTTGCAATGCATTCATGGATCATCACTCACACATGCTGAAATAGGCAACCCGGGAACAGAGGGGAGTAGAAAGAGATGGTAGGAAAGCGATTCAAACAGAAAGGAGAGATGGGAGCAGAGGTTAAAGTCATGGATGAGTGTATGAGTGGGAGTTCAGAAGAGGATGGAGGGAAGAAAGTGTGATCATTGCAATGTGAGACGCAGAGACGAATGAAACAAGGAATCTAAAGGGATAATGGAAGAGAATGGAATCGAATTTCAGAGGGATTTGGCAGGGTTGAGGGTTAAGTATGTAAAGGCTGGTAGGAGTTTTTCTTTTTCTTCTTTTTTTCATTTTTTTTTTTTCAGGGATGTGTGAATCATTGTGAAGCTCAGATCATAGCCAAGCAGACTTGGGCTGGGATTTACACTTCTCCCATCCCACCGTTCTGATAAACCTTCCAAAAACACAAGGTCATGAAACCTCTTTTTCTGTTTTCTGCATCTCTCCATCCATCACACATCAGCTCATAGGCACTACCTTGTTTTTTTCTGCAATGATAAGAGGACCTTTAGTGCATCCATCATTGTGTCCCTCGGTTCACCCCTCAGTAATGCTTATATCCCATAATGAGTCTTGACTAATAAACATGACACATGACTAATAAACTCCCGTTTGTGATTCAGACAGAAATTCAAAAACAGTTCAGGGGTACGTTCCAGTCCCTTAATGGTGGTTCACCCAAAAATAAAAATTCTGTTAGCATTTTCTCACCCTCATTTTCATTGATACACCGAAAGTCAATCAACTGACTTTAACTGAATAGATGGAAAAAAGAGACTTTTTTCACAATATCATCAGTAAATTTCAGTAAATAATGTTAATTAATGATTCAGCTATTAGTAAAAAAATAGAACAATATTATGCATAAAGGTGTAAGAATTTTTAAATTAGGAAATTCCAGACAGTTTGTTTCTGGGTTGACCAGACCCTGAGAGGACAAAAGGACCTCTCTGGAGATTACCATTTGAACTGGCCCTCGTGCACCATTGAGACGAAAGTCTCACCTCTGAGTCATCCTAATCTACATCTCTTTCCCTCTCCCCTCACCCCCTCTCTCTCATGCTCAGATGATCACCTGGTTTCTCCCAAGAAAATGTATAGTTTAATGTATTTCATGTATTGAATACTTGGTATCATATTTTCATGTTTGGTATCATTTAAAATGTCACAGTGCGACTGGTACAAATGTCCTATTTCCAGAATAAGTAAAACACAAGGTAATAAGGTTTTTGAAGGTTTATGGATAACTAGCACACAAGGAGGGGTTGGCCTCTAGACAAATGGTCTCCCTACACCCAGAGGTGCTACCTCTGAATGCAAATTTCCTTTGTTAGCACATGTTTACATGTGAAAGAGGTCTGGCTATTTAATGAAGTGCAGCAGGGAGATCGGGGCCTTTTCTGTATTTCAGATTGGTCCGTGAGGCTGAGAGTGAGAGCTCTCAGCCTCATGTATTGCTTAATGTTGGGTATGCATCTCTTTTCTTTATTCCAGAGAATTTGATGTTTTGTATCGATTATCTTTGAATTGATTATGAAATTGGCATGATACATTTACCTGACATAATAAATTGTTACATGTGATTATTCTAACTGATCTTGACGTTGTTCATTTAATGGTTAAAAGGAATAGTCAAACATTCGCTCATGATTAATGATCCACAGATATCATTAAAACCCTTTCATTTATGGAGTCAGATGAAATAAACGAGAGAATACATAACTAAATGTATTGTAAATTTAACCAACCAATACTTTGCATGAGTGAGGACAGAACACGTGATAACCTTCCCCGTGTATTGGCAAACCGGCAGATAGGACCAATATAGCGGGCCTTACAAAGGCATAGTTGACAGAACTAAGAAATTATTTTGATTCATCTGTAACAGTGTTGATGGAACAATGAGTTGTGGATTTTAGCTGATTTAATGAGGAATCGGCTGACACAACTAGTGATGAGAATCAGTTGCTTTCTCTTCCTTTTGGTCTTGTTGAAGAGTTTGGGTTAAGAGTTAAAGTACTGTCATCCTTGCTGAATAAAAGTATGAATTAAAGACATTTATAATGTTACAAAATGTTTCTAATTCAAATAAATGCTGCTCTTTTGGAATTTAGACTTAGAAGAAAAATGTAGGCCTATCTTAGTTTCCACAAAAATAATAAGCAGCACAACTATTTTAAAGGGGTCATGAACTGGATTGTTTTATTATTTTATAATGTTGCCTGGGGTGCCCTTATAATGTTAGTATGATTTTTACATCAAAAATTGTCATAATTTATAAATAAAAGCCATTTTCCCACGCCTGATTTCAGCCTCAGATTTGAACGCTCTGTTTTAAGGGGTGTGTCTGCTGTGAGACTGCAGTGCAAATGCCCACTGCTGTGATTGGCTGACATGCTTGCATATGAAATAGCTAGTATTACATGAACTCTCTCGAAAGCTTTTACTACGTTTTTACTATTACAGCTATCGAGATTAACAAATCGTGAAAAGTATCGTTTAAAGCATTATATTTAAATCTATTCCATCACATGAAAGGTTGCAGCATGATGAGCACTGACTGAGCAGATGACAGACAGTCTGTTGATCGCGTGAATAAAGATCTTATCATTGCAATGCAATTTTTGCACTCTCACAAATGCTTACACCGACCAAATCACAATGCAAACACGATGTGAATACACAGTAACTGTGCGTTCACACCGCCGGCGGCGAGAGCGTCAAAGTGGCCGGAAGCCATTCATTTTCAATGAGAGCCGGCGGCGAGCTCTGGCGAGGGTGGCGTGGCGCGTCTTGGACGGCGAGAGGAGTTGAAATCAAGTCAACTTTATGGTAATAAGCTATGACGCGGTTCGGCGGCAACCAATTGGAATGTAGAAGTCCTCCGCCTGAGAGGAAAAAAATCACGCATTCTAATCTACGTCAGAGCGTCCCCGAATCTTTCTACACCGTCGGTGGCAGGGCGGCGAGAGCGAATTTTGCCGCTCTCGCCGGCGGCGGTGTGAACGTACAGTAAGAGCTTCGTTGTGTAGTGTAACAGTGTCATTATTTCATCACGAGTTTGGTAAGTGTCCAGATAAGCTCTCGCGGCTCGCGCTGTGCTGTTTGATTGACAGCTTGGGCGATTGGAAAGGGATCGTTCTTTGATCGCTTTCTGTATATAATTTAATAACAGTTTAAAAAAGATTATTTTCATAATACTACGAGAAATTATGTGAAGTTGATCGTTTAGTCACTGATGCATAAACAGTATTGAACGATTTTAAGAGAAATATCTGAACTTGAATAATTACACAGAAATCACTGATCGCAGATCAGGCATTAGAATACACATGGTTACTTACATGTTGCTGGCAGATCCGTGTCGGGAAATTGTGATTGACTGATTTAATAAAGTTTAACCATGCTGGAATCCGAAGGAAGCTTATGCAGACTGTCTTCTTCCACAAACAGGCACTGCACAATATTTAGTAAACAGCATGTTTATTGCTTGGAAGTAGCTCGATCCGGTTTAGCAATTATCATGTCGTCCTATGTTATTTATCATGTTTGGGCGAATCGGTGGGCGGGGCTAAACAGGCCGTGTTGAAGTAGGCGTTGATCTTCTTTTGTGGAGGCGGTGTTTTATCCTCTTTGACGTCATATATCCCCACTTTGAAAAAACGAGTCGTTTGCTGAGCCTGATGTCTATAAAAGCTTTTAATGGACTAACAAGGTAGTTTTCAGTTCTGAAACTTACAGGATATTATTATAGTATGATGATCTCTTATATGTCAAAAGCCCAAGGAAATTTTGATTTCTCAGTTCATCACCCCTTTAAACATTGATTATAATAGGAAATGTTTCTTGAGCAGCAAATCATCATTAGAATGATTTGTGAAGGATCATGTGATGCTTAAGGCTGTAATGACTGCTGAAAATTCAGTTTTGCCATCACTGAAATAAATTACTTTAAAAAAAATGTATATATAAATTGTTTTAAATTGAAATTTTACTGTATTTTGTTTTTATTAAATAAATTCAACCTTGGTGAACATTAAAAACTTCTTTCAAAAACATTAAAAATCTTGCCACCCCTAAACCTTTGAATGGTAAAGTATTACACTTTCTGGTGATCTATGTATGGAGTTTAAACAAAGCAAGCCAATCAATGATTGAGTAACTAGTAATGTGTATTACTTAACTGACTTTATTGTGTCCTGTCATAAACACACCGATGACATCTGTCAGAATTACTCAGAATGTAGATTGTGTCCTCCCTGTTTAGAGACTGCTAGGTTGGGTTAACATGATCCTTCCTTTGTGTCCTCCCGGTCCTCTGAGGACAGTGTTTATGTGTGGTGCACTTAGCTCGCAAATTTTATCTTAGATAATCAGCATATTTCAGCATTTATTAAATGTAGTATGAAAAGTAGTCAGTCAGGCAGCAGTTGTTCTTTAATCCAAATTGGTAGGAGGCAACATATTCTCTAAAAGTATGTGGCTTCTAATGCATGGTGTATAGGCTTATGCGTTTTGTGTGGGAGAGAGTGGTCAGGCTCCAGTGTGAGATTATATTTGCCTTAGAGACTGTGTGTGTGTGTGTGTGTGTGTGTGTGTGTGTGTGTGTGTGTGTGTGTGTGTGTGTGTGTGTGCGCGTGCGCGCGTGTATGCCTGCCAGCTTGACATTGGTATGTCTGTGTGAAGGTGTACACACAAGTCTTGGTGCTGTCACAGTGTGTGTGTGTGTGTGTGTGTGTGTGTGTGTGTGAGAGAGAGAGAGAGAGTTTTCGCTATGCTGGAATCATGTCTACAGTTATTTACTTTAGCAGGTCTTCTGCTCAGAAGCTTTATGTTCCAGCACTGTTGTCTCTTTCCATCTCCCTCACACAAACATTAACTGGAAAAATAAAGTTTGTTATCAGTCTGCTTAAGAATGAATCAGCTGGAGAATAAAATCAAATATTGACACTTAAGGCTGATTTATACATCTGTGTCGGACCTACGGCGTAGCCTCTGCGCTGTAGGCTACACAGGGGTGTTAATGTGCAATCACGCATGCAGGGAGGGGTTCTAGTAGACCAATCACAACGTAGCATTGTTACATTTTTGGTGAGGTGCACGCCAGGCTACACTATAGGTTATGCGTGCTACACACAGCCTACATCGTAGCAAAAGTATAAATCAGCCTTTATTACATAATACTAAGATTAGCCCTTTAAAACTACCTTATCCCTGGTCCAGCATTAGCCAAACATTTAAACAGTTAAACATTGCCAAATTCAGAGATGGTTTTAAGGCTGCACTTCACTTTCAGACAGAAGCAAGAAGTCCGTTCCAGCTCTCTACAATTAGATGATAATCTAGATTGGAGAAATGTAATCATGTGTATAAGACCTTTGTCGCTGTGTTGTGCGTTATCAAAGAGATTTAGTTCCTCTAGAAGTAAGGAAGCGAGAAGTAAATCAGCTGTGTAGAAACAAATTTTAGGCTTTTTATCTCATTGAGAAACATTACACATTATTGACTGCCAGTGTGTAAGAGAAAAAGCAAATTTGCACAGACTTAAAAAAAAAAATGCTATGCTCTTGTCTCATATCAACCCCCTCAACACACACACACACGTCATGCCTCAGCATTAGCATTCAAGTCAACACCACTCTAATGTTAAGGCAAATTGTAATCTGTTCCTACATATGTAAATTACCCTAGCGTGCGGGAAAGAGTGATTTGTTTTCCCTAGATAATCATTAGTATGCACATTTTTTTATGTGCTATTTTCTCAGCATGAGGGGAGGATTCATGTCGCAATCTTTACATTTAGCCCGTGTTGCTCATACGCAACCTATATTTTGTAATATTTTATAAATAACATTTTGGGCTCTGGCCCAGTTCCAATAAATCAACCATCTATCTCTCATCTTTGCCCAAACAAACTGTTTAATTACAGCATTCATGATAATTTCCTACGTTCTGCTTCTGAGGCTATGATTAGACAGTGATCATGCATGGATGTGAGTTGAGTTTATATGTTGTAAAGGGGGAAGAAGGAAGTTTACAGTCCATTTCAGCGCAAATATTTGAGTTTTTCATGTGATGTTAGGAAACAAAAGCTAAAAAGCATCTGCAAGGCCCACCTGCCGAGTATAACCTTGAACATGAGTGTCAACAGCTTGTCTCTGTGTGTGAATGACATGACTTTGTCATTGCATTAAGTTTTGGATTTAGGTGTTAACATCCTCAGGGATTTGGCGATTAAGGGTCTACAGTACCACATTAGAATCCCCATAAATGTTCACAATTGTGATTGGACATTTGTAACTCTTTATTATTATTATTTGGATAGATAAGATAAATTTGTAAGAATGTTCTTAAGTGCAATTCTTGAAAATTTTGAAATTGAAAATTAGAGACTGCTATTGAAAGTTATCCCAACTTTTTTGTTTTTTAAGAACATTCTTGTCAGAAATTCAACTTAAATTCTTAAGTTTTGTCCTTCGAACAATCTTTTCACCCAAAAATGAAAATTGTCATTCACTGTGAATTTTTAAATGTGAATAAAAGCCTAAATTAAATCTGTTCATCATATAAAGTGATTGCTTCTCTTCATAAAATTTGGACTAAACCGCTCAATTCATATGGGTTAGTTAGTTTTACGATCTCTTTATGAACTTTTTGAAGCGTCAAATTGGTAGTTGCGTAGCTGTCAATGGAGGGACAGAAAGCTCTCAGACTTCATCAAAAGGAACTTTATTTGTGTTCCTAAGATGAACGAATGTCTTATGGGTTTGGATGGAACAACATGAGAGTGAGTAATTGATGACAATTTAAATTTTTGGGTGAACTATCCCTTTAAGAAAAGAGAAAAAGAACATTGTTAAGAAATGTTTTTGGGAATGCAAAATATTCTAAATTTAGAAAATAAGAAAATAGCACTTAATAAGAATTTATTGTTAATGTTTCGTGAATCCGGCCCCTGGACAGCATCAGTGTGAATTGCAAATAGTGATTCATTAATTTATAGTGTGTGTGCTTGAAGGTCCATAAGGGCTGTATTTGCAACAGCATTTTGCTCAAAGCCAGTGCACATTAAAGAGAGCTTAAATGAAGGAGACAGAAATATTGAGATTTAGTTTACAGAGTGAAAGTCAGAGATATAGAGAAAAAAAGTGTGTAATTGACTGCAGACCACATTGTTTCCCTGGAGACTGCCTCTGGATATAATAAGCCGTGTTTTCATGGTACTTGGCAAACAGTAACGTTGGAAGTAAAATTTGTTCTGTTGTGAACAAAACCTATTTTACCCATGCAGTGGTAGTTATGAAGTTTAACCTAGTTTTTGAATTCTTTATGCTGAAATCTTTCTGTTTTAAGTGAGCATTTTGCATATACAGTATAACTGTGTGTGTGTTTGTGACACCAGTATAATGTGTGTGTATAATGGCTTTTGCTACTGTAGATGTTCCTCTGAAAAAATGCTTTATAGCAGCCAGCTGTTAAGTGTCTTAATGGATTCATGTTTAATTCATGGCCACATCACAAGGCACATCTCTTCTCGGTGTCATTCTCTCATCCCTTTCCATCCTGTGCGCGAGAATCAGAAGGAATTGTTTTTTTTTTGCCATCTCAGTACTTTCAGAGTATTCTCTCTTTTCTCTCTCTTTCCCCTCCCTTTTCATTCTGTATAAAGCGATGTATTTAGGCAGCACTAGGTGTTCTGTAATCCTCAGATTTACTGTTTTTCTCTGGTGTGCTCTCATCTGACACAAATACATCACATTTAAAATGTCCTTTGTTCAGCCAGAGGCACGTTCCACCTTTTTAAAATCAGAACTTTGACATTTTGCTTCATTCTTTATAGTGTTTACAATGATTTGACATTTACCTTCGCACATGAGAAGACTCTCTAGAGCCTACTGACACATTGGAAAACTTAAGTTTAACTGTTTGTAGAAGGTTAATGATTACTTTTTTCTCTTGTGCATCCTGAATAAACAAAGCTTCCCTAAGAATATTAGCGTATTGCGTATTCTAGCCCTACTTATCTGTCCCACTTTCTTTACTGGTGAGAATATGAATTCCTTCAGCATCATAGAAAGATCCTCACTTGCAGAACCCACCCAAGCTGAAGCCTCAAGCTTTCCTGGCCTGCAAAATAAAATAACTGTTTTTAAGGCTCTTGGCTACAGTGTGAAATATTTCAAATGAAATGTCAGGTTTGATTTCTGTGAAATTGAATGCATCAGATACATTTGTCACCATATAGGTTTATGGCGTGTCATTTTTTGCAAAGCCATTCCGTTGTTCTGCTTGACTTATTTATTCAATGTGTTTTGCAAGATGATTTAAATGAAGATTAATACTGGGTCTTTTTCTGTCTCATATATATATCCTACCTACTGTGGTTTAAAAAGGTTCCATGTTAATGGAGATTTGAGTAAAAATACAGCATTTGATGCATTTTAGGTTTTAATTTTAGCCTTTGTCAAATAAGAAGTTAGTGTATGAGCACTTCAATGTTCTTGCACAACTTTTGGCTCTGAACACAAGCTCTCTCTGATTCTTTGATTGAGGTTTCTTGCTGAGAGTGAAAGCCTGTTAGCTGAGATCAGACACTTTCATTGAGATTACTGGGCTGAGCTGCCTGTTTGACCCTGACTGATCTATAAGCTGAGAGACAGCTGTCTGTCTGTTTGACCACTCCTGAATTAACTTCTTTGGATTCAAGACCAAGAAGCTTCTAGTGTCACTGTGCATGTGCAAATGATGCATGTTGTGTGGGCTTATTGGCTTTCAAAGCACATGGGCAGTTGAGCTTGAGAAGCAAGTGACTTTTGTAGGAATATTATCAGATTTCATCAATAAGTGACTTATTTGATGAATTAATGTTCTTCTTTCATTGGAATTGTCAAATATGCAGGTTTAACTTTATATAAATGTTTCATTTTAGTTCTGTAGAGAGTCTATAATCTATTTTAAGAATGTAATATTTGACTGTGAAAAGGTCATCTGTGTGTTTTCTGGTCTGGTGAATATGGCTTTGTTAAACAAATATGTCTAGGTGTGAGCTGGATACTGATGCGAGCCATAATCTACCCAGAAGGCTTCCACTGCTTCACTGTCCTCATATTGCCCTCCAAACATCAACAAAATCAAATATGGTGTTTTTAGGCCTACTTAACAGCCAAATAGATGTTTTTGTTTGTTTGTTAGCAAGTATTGAAACTACTTGGATCGAGATGAGTATGTTCGATCTGAAGGTTGTTTAAATATTTGGAAATTATGCTTTCCCACAAAAGCTTATAGACTACAAGATTCTCTAGCCCAAAAATAGTCATTCTGCCAGATATTCAGATGAAGTAATTTTATATAGCGTATTCCTGGAATGGTGCTGCATTTAAATAATGACACAATTAAAGGTGGTGTGGAGGAGGAAGGCAAGCTGTTAAATGAACAACTGGGAAATGGTAAAAGAAGAACAGGCACACATAAATCTCTGCATTCACAGTAGATGGAGGTTTTGTGTGTGTCCCTTTAAATGCAAATGAGCTGCTGTTCCTGGCACAGAGGGCGGAGCTCAAACAGCCCCTTCTTAGTAGCTTGCAATCATAGTCATAGCTTTTATTTCTATCTCGAATGATTGGCGGTCAGTCAGGGGGTACTTGGCAAAGAATCAAATACAGTTGGAAACAACGTAGACCATTAATAACACAGACTGTTAACAATTGTTTTTAATTAGTATTTAAACATTCTCTATGATAAAAAATGTTTGTAAAAAAATATTTTAATAACACGGTTTTGGCGGTTATAGAGTTCTAATGACGGTGTTCAACTCACTAACCGTCACACCCCTACAAATAAATTATGATCAATTTTTATTTTTTTTTAAGGAATAATCACAATTTTTCTTCCATGTTTTAATTTTAACAGTAAAGCTCATTGTGCAGCACGTTGTTTGACAAAAAAGTTTGTTTAATTTCATATGATTAAAAGAAATTTAATTAATGTTTTATGTCTTCATTTGATTACCTGAAAAAACAACACAGAATTTGTGTGGAAAAAAAAAGAAAGGCAAAGTGTATTTCATGTACCGAGACCTTGCTGCTATATCACTTTCATACACATCCAGTGGCACTGTTAGTGCAGTTTTACATTTTATCTACAAGATGATGCTCCACTCTCTCCTCATTCTGCTGATAATAGTGCCATTTTGTGACAACCCACAGAATGTTGATCTTCCTTTCTATCTTTTTTATCACCAGGTGAAGTTTTTTTCTCTAAACAGAGTTTGTTCTTGCATGTCTGTAATGTTACTTACTCTTTGAATGGTTAGGAGAATCTTTTTAATTCAAAGCAAAGGCAAAGTGAATTTCATGCACCGATTGGTCCATTCCCTGTTGAATGTTGAGAGAAACATGGATTGCATATTGCATACGCGTGTATGGTGCCACACAATGTGCTGTGCCCCACAGCAGGCAGTTGTGATGCATATTCAGTTCTTTTTGAAGCAGACCTTGCTGCTATATCACATTCATACACATCCAGTGGCACTGTTAGTGTAGTCTTACACTATTATCTATACCAGGGCTATTCAATTAATTTCATTCGAGGGCCGCATTATCAAATCGAAAAGTTGAGGTGGGCCAGTGGGTCGGTTTGGGGGTTTATCTTATTTATTGAAACATAAGTTTCAATAAATAAGTGAAAGTAACCCTAAAAAAGTATGGTATTTACTTGGAAATGTGGTACCCAACAGTAGCCTATGCAAATATATAAAACCATAATAAATAAAAAACTTGATAATTTACAGCTGTGTACAACTATTTTCCTTGGAACAAATAAATTATTTATACAAACATATAGCTGTTAGTGAGAAATAATAATTATTTTATTTATAATTGTTATGCTTAAATGAAAATATTCTGACAGTGAGACTTGTTAACCACAGGCTACTCACTCCCAATGTATAAAAAAATGCCTAAACATTTTTATAGTTAAAAACTATATGCAGCTTTACAAAGAAACTGACATAATTTCATAACAAGCATTAATTATATATTCCTCTACCCACCTAATAAAACTAATGCAATATAAATCACTATATTTACTATTATACTATATAATATTATAGTGTATATATATTTACTATATGTATTACTACATAGTATTCAATATAAATATTGCACATTTCTGCCCAACCATGGTAAATTACTACAGTAAATTCATGGTAAATGTTTGTAAGGGTGATTAGGGGATTTAAAGTCTTCTAATTTCGTTCATGCCACAATGTTTCTCCTGCTGTGAATATGTTTCTCATATTCACGAATGATTGGTATCGCTGGTTCAGTCGACATAAATTCGGGACACATATAATAACTGCTGAAATATTCGCACGTAAAACGTTTCTCGGGTCAATCGGAGCGAGTATCAAACTGAATTAGCTGCACCGCCAGGAAAAGAGGAGGAGGGAGGTTGGTGCCGTCAGGCCGCATGGAGATGATTGGCGGGCCGCATTTGGCCCGCGGGCCGCCAATTGAATAGCCCTGATCTATACAGTCCAGATACTTCACTCTCCCATCATTCTGCTGATAGTGTCACAGAATGTCCATCTTCCTTTCTATCTTTTTTATCTTCTATAAGTTTTTTTTCTTCTCTATACAGAGTTGTTGTGTGGAAATGGCATTTGCTTTAATGTTTGACATTCAGAGAGTCTCTTTCTTCCTCTTCCTCAGTAATAGACCCTGACAGATTTGCTGAGCCTGAGGGAGCAACGCACACAGAGGTGCGCTCAACACACCTGCTGGGTTGTTTTTCTTGCTTGTGTGTAATGCATGAGATCGCTCATCATATTGAGACCATGTTCACTGCTGTGGTCCATACAGATTGGCCTGTGTGGAGTTGACTTAGTGTGTGTTATCGTCAGCAGGGCTGGGTGTGATCTGATAGTGCTATCACCTAGTGACTAAAGTCCTATCTTTACTGTCCTGCTGTGACTTTCAAAAAGAACACCAAAACCTGCATGGGTGGAGGTCGTCATTTTTAGACAATTTGTTTTATTACATTTTTCTCACCTAAATGTTTGCTCACTCATTGCGTTTTTACAATGGGGAAATTTTGTAGAAAACTGTGGCAAGCAAATTGTGCCAAAAGAGCTCTCGTTGACTGCCCACTTCCATGAAGTAGGCTACTGTAAATGTTGTATGTCATTCTCGCTGTGATCTCAATACTTCATTTGTATATATCTACATCATTTTTTATAGGGTATTGTGAAATATAAAAATATTTCTAGTGTTGTCAAAAGTACCGACTTCGGTACCATGAAGATGAACATGTTTTTGAAGCACTGATCATTGTAGCCAATCACAGACCTATGAGCGTGTGAACACAATGGGCAATCAGAGGTGTTTACGATTCCGCTCAACAGCACTCAAAGCGTCATATTTTAAAAATTTAATTTTCGAAGTCGGTACTTTTGACAACACTAGTTTTTAAAAATCAATAGTTTTGTGTTTTTCATTGGTTTTTGATTCCGTTGTCATTTGCAGTGCTTCATGGGATTGTTATTATTTCCCTCATTATTAAAGCGGTTAAGTAGATTAAGTCTTTTACCTTTTTGTCTGATTTTCAAATGCTTTTTTGATTTAAATCAAAGTTAGTAATGTTATTATACTCATTGTAGCTGGTTGGTTTGATTCCTGGCTCCTTAAAAAATGCCAAATTCAAATGGGAATTCTAGAACATGTTCTCGATCTGTGATGATCTGTCGAGTTTCAGTGCAGTGCTGGTAATGGCATTGTGCCCATTCAGACAATGTCACTTATCTTTTGTCAAGTGCTATTGATTTACACAGGCACACATTTTATCAGATTCACAGCTTGCCAAGCTCCCAGTGGAGCCATCATTGGAAATACAATATTTTGTAGATGAAAATAAAATGTTGTTGCAGCCCGGGGCAGATGCTGTGTCTGGAAAACACCCACAGTTTTAATCCTAAACTAAACTAAACTCTTTGTCCATGGAAAAATTACTTCCACATTTTCCACCATATGTTAAGCGATTCTTTTCCCACTAAGTCTTGTTAAAGGTTTTGGGTGAGTGTGTGAACTAGTTGCCATTATCTTGGGGACTACAGGCTGGTTCTGTAGGGAAAACGATATGTAGAACTGCATATAACACAGACTCATCTCCTTCTTCCAGTCTGCCCAAACCTCACGACCCCGCTATATACTCTCTAGGAGTCACGATAAGACACTACTGTTCAAAAGTCTGGGGTCGATAAGCATAAAGTCTTATGCTTCATTTATTTGATCAAAAATACAATAAAAACAGTAATATTGTGAAATAGTATTCCAATTTAAAATAGTTTTTTTTTATTTTAATATACTTTATTATAATATAATTTATTCCTGTAATTGCAAAGCTGAATTTTAAGCAGCCATTACTACAATCTTCAGTCTCACATGATCCTTCAGAAATCATTCCACTGATTTGGTTCTTTAGAAACAGTTCTCATTATTATCAGTGTTGAAAACTATTGTGCTGCTTTAATATTATTGTGGAAACAGAGATTACATTTTTTCAGGATTCTTTGAATAGAAAGTTCAAAAGACCATTTATTTGAATGGAAATTTTTTGACATTATAAATGTCTTTACTGTCACTTTGATCAATTTTTTTAATTTAGTCACTTTGAAGATATGTTGGAGTTGAACTTTTAGGTGGATCCACAGATGTTTCAGACAGATTTCACAGTAAGTGCTGCAATGTTTTTTCCTGCTGATCTCTGACCTGTATAAGAGGTTTGAGCGATGCCTTTCCCTTACATCAGGGAGGATTTAAATCTATTACATGCTATATACTTACAGAATGTATCCCTGTGGGTGTATGGCTTATCTACATTCTGTTAACATTACAGTCCAGTAGTTTGTATTTCAGAATATGAGCAAGCTGTGTATGTGCATGTATGCATATGTTGAAGCTGCTCATTAGTTTTTCAGTAATTGCAATGTCTGTCTATTTTCAGTGATTTTTCTGAGTGCATGCTTGGCTAATTTCATTGGACTGTTCAAATTTGGCCTATTTCTTATTTTGTTAAACAAATTAAACTGCACACACAGATTGATGTTCATTTAATATATTTGTTTCTGAGTGGCTGCGTTTGGTGGAGATATAATCAGTTCTGGGACGTGCCTGTAACCTTTCTAGGAAACAAAACTTAAACGATCAAGGATTCCCTGGATTGGTGACGAGAGCACCAACTACATAAGGGATTTGTGAAGTCATGCTGTCAGAATAAATTGGTATCTGTATTTTGCTCTAAAACTGCACTCTGTCTCTCTAACATACTTTTCAAGCATTCCTGCTGTGGTCAAAATTTGGCAGGTAGGCTATTCTATATGTTAAGCTGCAGAGAAGCCAGCCGCAATGACGGTTTTAGGCCAGCCCTCTCTTTCATAAGCAGCCATTGCTAATAACTCTGAGAAGAGGCCTCGTTACTGCCAAACTAGTTTGGGTCTTTAATCCTTAATTGAGCACTGCGGTTCAGGAGAGAATGTTCTAGAATGATATTCACGCTCTGTCAGTCTGAGCCCTCTGCTCTCTTGGCCCCTCCGAAATCATTAAAGACATGCGTGAGAACTTCAAGCCGTTGTGTGTACATGTGTGAGTGTGGGATTATGTGTGCCGGTTTTACATATGATTGGTGTTGTAGCTCTCAATTAAACAGTTCATTTAATGGGTGCTCAAGGTTTTGTGTGTAGTGTCTGTTCTGCTCTGTAAAGAAGACCAGCCCTGAGTTACTGATCAAAGACTGTTAGTAGTCTGGTTTTGTAAGATTAGAAATACACAAAAATTAGATGCATCCACGTTTAACCTCTCTTCTGCCCACCCAACTGTATGTTCTGCAAGACCAATTAAACATATTTTATTGGACTGTTCTGCTTTTAATGCAGAAAATGTAGAAAACATGTTTATGAAGTAAGCTCACTTAAGGACTTGTTTAGTAAGATTTTACCAGAAAAGGTAAGAGAATTAGAATTTTTATCATATGTTAATGTTAAAAATCTTGTACAATATTAATTACGTTTTTTTTCTGTTTGCTTGGTTTTTATTGTTATTGTATACGTGTAACTTGTATTTTTGTAATTTGGTTTTTGCCACGAAGATAGCCACAGATGCTGGCATGGCATTAAATAAAACTATACTGATAGGCTACTTCTCTTCTGCCCCCTGGAAGAGCAGATTTATCAATTTACATCTTCATTTGTCTCATCCATGGCATTTTTCCCACCCATCTTACTTGTACTGTAAGCTTTATACTTCTCACTGTGAGCTTTATACTTCACAGTTTCTCAAATAACATTGTTCACCAGGGATACCACACACATTTTCTTCCTGTAACTTCAATGTTGTAGTCACTCTGTTTTGTAATACAGTATTACAATTTATTCACGCTTCAAACATGCCTCTTGTCATAAACAAGAAAAAGTGCAACAAAAAATTATCCAGAGACAGAGCAGTGTTTATTTTTTTAAGCTGCTTTGTGATTTTAGTTGTTGTGGGAATAGTTTTGATATGTAAGGCAGATGGAAGAGGTCACTGAACTGGTGGATTTAGTTCCGATTGGGTGTGTCGTCTGATGGCTCAAGTTGTATATGTGAGTTTGTTTGACACTGATTGAAAAAGAGAGACAGACTGTGTGGAAATATATGCGTTTCTAGATTAATGTAGGTCCCAGTAGTCAGGAGAGATTTATGGAATCGGCAGTCTCTCTTCACCTGGGGTCTTTCTCCTAGACTGGCCTCTCAGCAAGCACTGACCGGGCACATGATCCTCCTGTCTTTACATGAAGGGTTTGCTCCTGTTAGTCTACTTTCTTGATTTCTATTTGTGTTTGAGAGTGAGACCATAATCATATCTTAAATAGATGGTTCCCCCAAAAATGACAATTGTCATTTATACAGACTTGTGTGATTCCAAACTTGTAAGACTTTCTATATTTCTTCTTTTTTAAACTTATAAAATTCTAATCTTGTGATTTGTTTCAGTTCCACAGATTTAAATTTTTCCAGTTAATGTTGAGTTACTTGGAATGTGTTGTGACTAAGCTAACATGAAATTTGTGCCTATAGAAAAATTCCACAGAATTGGAACACCTGTTGTTGTTCTACACATTCCTTCACCCTGTGTGTGTTTGTTAATTAAATATTTGGGCTAAATTGATTATGCTTTCAGCTACCAAGAGGTATCTAGTGCTTTCTGCTCTGTATTACAAATTTTACAATGTTTAAATCCATTCCGCACAAAATGGCACAGAAAAAGCAAAAATATTCCAAGTAGGCCTCGATATAACTCAAACAGATCTTTTTACAGTTATTATTTGCAAAACACAAGTTATTCTGTCCTTCCAGGATTTTGTGATCACAGGAATTAATCCAAAATCGAATGCAATTATTATTTTTTATGCAAAATTTTTGTAAAACAAAAAAAAAGTAAACAAAAGGAGATGGTCAATATAAGCTAATCAAAATCTGTAATTCTGAGACCAAACAAGTTGATAATTAAATTAATAATAATTAAAAACATTTAAAATGTGCAGTAAGTCCAAATTAGTCCCATCAGGATTTCGTGACTTTTATTTATTTATTGTATACCAGATTCAGCTTTGGATATTTCGGCCACAATTTTTCGTTTATAAAGTATGAAGCATTTTTGCGGTTGTTGTTTTTTAGTTTTTTTATTTATTTATATGTACAACTTGTCAGTGATGCACTGCTCTGTGATCAGTAGTAAATGCTGCTCCATCTGAAAGCTCTGCAAGTTTGAGTCGCTTATAACGTGCATTTGAAAAAGCAACACGCATCAAACCTCTTTCTAATCATGAGAAGCATTTATGAACCTTGTCCAACAAAAGACAACATTTAATAACACGTTTTTAATCCAAACTCACTTCAGTTAACAGCATCCTTGTGATGTGGCTTCTTACACAGAATAAGGCACACAACATATTATTTCATAGTATTCTATACAGTGATAAAGGCTATGTCGATTAGCATTGAAGTATATAAATATACTTTATTATCATGAAAATACAGAGAAGGCTCAGATAAACCATATATTGTTGTAGTTGTGTGTTTATTAATCATGTTTAATCAATTAAAGTATTTAAATTATCTGTTTACTCAGCTACCGATAGTATGATGCCCATAAGGATTTCTTGGAATGCCGTGCGTTATCTTACTCCTGCAGGGCATATTTGGAGTTTCTGCGGGAGAGCGACCTCTGGCTTTCAGATGGGGCAGCATTTACAACTGATCACAGAGCCGTGCTTCACTGACAAGCTGTGCATAAATGGTTTAATTTCGAATAATTGTGTAGCCCTAATCCCAATACAACAGAAAACAAAATCATGTATTTCCAGCATAAAGTGTGGGAGTCTTACTCTTAACCATAGACAAAGGAGATTCTTACTATGGGAAAGTGTTGCATTATTTGTGGCGGGGGAGGGGTGTGTTTGAGTGACCTAGAGGTGGGCAGGGAAAATGTAAATGGTTTTGCATTCATTACTGTGTTTGTCTCAGGGTTAGAGAGCAGAGGGGAGAGGAAAGGTCACTAGTTCTTTGTCTGAAGGGCAGAAAAAGGAGTGGAGGAGGGAGTTGATGCTAAGCAGATGCTAGGGGAAATGAGAGCAATGGCCCATTGGCTCAGGCACCTTATAAAATAAACAGCCTCTTATTCTTTGAGGACAAGAGAGTCAAAGATTCTCATCACTGATAAGAGATCCGCTAACGGTGCTTTGCACTGCCGGCCACTGACTTTTTCTTATTTCTGTTCAGTTAATTTCCTCTTCAGATTATTTATTAACAGGATTGGTAGTGAAATGTTATTAGGAGGCGTATTTGCAGAAAAGGCAAGAATACATTTACATGTAATGATTTAGCAGATGCTTTTATCCAAAGTGACTTACAATTGAGAAAAAGCATGAGGAATTTATCATGCTGGAGTCAACAATATTAGCACTACTGCAGAAAAGTAGAATAGTACAAATGCTAAAGCTGATGTGGTGTTTTTTTTTTTTTTTTTTCATGCTAATGGATTAATTAAGGTCTCAATGGCATGTGTTCCCTGTCGGTCAGTGTGTGTTTACATACCACTGCGCTGGCTGTTCACGCACAAGTCTGCGTGTTCACGTACGCTGTGCACAGAGTGAGAATGGCAGGCAAGCAGCAACAACAACCAGACTCTCATCGTGGAACCCCTGGCATGCAAGAAATATTAGGCTACTATACACTGATACGTTTTGCTAGCTAAACAAACCGAAAATTTGCTGCATCTAATTCCGTTTTTAAGAATTTGTTTACGTTTTATATGTAGTACTGTTATTAACTGTACTACTATAAAGTTTTCTCACTGGTGAATGACATTGACAATGACAATGTATTGCAGTAACGTTGTCTCCGGTCTTCTGGGCTGTGCGCGTTCATGCTTTCAGGAGGCGTGGCTTTGGACGGCGATTTGCAGGGAGGGTGAGACGTACGCTTTTAGTGCTATCAGGCTAAAGTTATCATTTTCCAAGATGTCCTACTGCACCTTTAAATAATTGTTGAATTGGCACAATATTGTTTCTTTGTGCTTAGACTACTTAACATAATTATCTTTGTTTAACTCTTAAAGCCAAACATTTGACTCAATCCAGATGTTGGCTGTAGGGAGATGTTTCATTAAAAAAAAAATATATATATATATTATTCAAATGAATTCTTGCATATTTAGGCCCTTTGCTTCCTGCTCAGAGAGAGCGAGTAATTTTAAACTAGCTGGCGTCTGCAGTGTTTTTTAAATGGGAATTATCTGCAAGTAGTAATCCTTCCTTCCCCATCCTGGAAAATATGCTATGCATGCCACGATCCTCTCTAGAGCTGTCACACTCTGCTTTGTCATTTTTCTTCTACTGCCGGAACCCCAAAATAACTTCCACTTCACTGCTGCTTCTAAAATGAGAGTTTATGTGAGCAAGAGAGAGAGAGCTCAGTTTGTACTCCAGCCATCCTCGTATGACAACCTAATTACAATTCAAGTTGTGCTGTACTGTATGCAAAACAGCCACACATGCTGATATGTAGAACAATCTTGTTAGTTTTGAAATGCATTGACTGTGTTCTGTTTGTCTGTACACTAGAGGGATGGACTAAGATGTCTTATCGGCTGTGAAAAGATTCTTCCATATCTCCCTCCTGTTGCATATCATATATGACCTTTCCTCAGTGTGGCTCAGATATCGCTGAATTGACTTTGGAAAATGGAAATGTGACATACATGATTTTAGTGTGGTTTTCAGCGTGGTTTTTAGAATTGATAAATGTCCTTCACTCGCCAGCAATCCTATTGACACAAGCACACTCACTCTTACCTCCTTGCACTTACAGTATTCAGACATGCCTGCACACATTTATAGTGTATTTCTTTTAATACTAGGGCTGCATGATATTGAAAAAACTAACATCGCAAAACTGACAATTGGGGTGTTCAACAAAAAAAATAATTAGGGTGTTGGATAAACACTTTACAGAAACCAACTCAAACCTTAAGTAACCAAAGTCAACATTAATAAAAAACTTGTTACACTTTAGCAGATACTGCATTCCCACAGTTTTTTACCCATTTAATATGGCTATAAAATAATGATAATTATTATGATTATTGTGATTCTAAAAAAAAATTAAACAAACTCAGAAATGTTGTTAATGCTGTTATACTGTCAAATAAAGAGTATTTAATAAAAATAAAATAATTTCATATTAAAACTTTTAAATTACCATGCTAATCCTAATTTTTACATCTTAATTTATTCTTGTAAAGGTTAAACCAACAAAGTTTCATTTTAGATTTCAGAGTGACATGTGGAACATAGCAAATGAAGGGAGCTGCTCTCTCTGAGATGCTCAACTGTATCATGAACTGCACACATGTAAATGAACAGTGTTGCACTTCATACCATAGCACATATCTTTAATACATTTTCTCAGTGTTATGAAGTTCCACAACACGCCTTAGTTTAATGTTGCATTGAAAGTGTCTAGAAAAACATAAATATAAGTAGCAATAGTATTGCTATACTTTTAAACTGTTAAAATAGGTTAAAATTGCGGCCTAGCAACAGGCAGGGCGGCATTTATTGTGGGTCTGTTTATGTTGGTGTGCTCATTTCTGTATAAATATCCATAAATCTTCAATAAATCTACTTTTCTTTTTTTAAATCACTTCCTGTTTCTCTATCTTTCTAGTTTTGTTTATGGCTGTGCATTCTGTTTGTGGGCCCAGGTTTTTCTGTTACCTATGATTAACTTTATTTCTTTGTTTTTCTGATCTGCAGCTGACTGTAATTGTTGTCTGCGATTTGAAACTGATTACCCCATAGCTGTTAGTCTTTTGTTTACTGTCACTCTGTCTGTCCACACCAAGTCATTACTCTCCTCTCACTCAGCCTCCCCCACTTTTTTTGTTTGTATCGCTCACTCCTTCTTTCTTTATCTGCATTACCTTCCCCCCTTTTCTCTCATCCCCTCTCAGGCATTCTCAGAACGATGTGTTGCCAGGAGACAGGATTCTCTACCTATTATGAGTGCACAAAGGGGGTCTGCAATCACCAGTGCTGGGGCTCACGAGACCGGCGTGAGAGGGAGAGTTTGGAGGGGAATGGGAGAGCGGGAGATAAAAATAAATGGGGGACAGTGTGGAGAGTGTTGTGGTGGGCTTGTGGCCTCATTCTAGTTGGTCTAATTGCTTTCTTTTAAACCTCATAGGATTTGTTGTCATGCTCAGCTGGTGGAGGTCAAGAGCAGCCAGGCAGAGATGGATATTCTTAGAATTTAAGGCCCTCTTACTCCAGACCCCCACGCTTGGCGTCCCTTACACTTGAGATACAACTCTGTACCTGTGCAGTACCTGCTCATGTGACTACAAGTGTATTTTGAACTTGAGATTCTGTGATATCCCATGTAGTTTTAGTTGCATCAGCTTTACCGTATCTGTTGTTATGTGTGGAGTAGTATTACATATGTTTCTGCCCAGGCAGCAGATCCTGAATCTGTTCTTGATTAATATCTCCTCTCATTTCCTTAATCTTAAGATTTTTTTCATGCAGGCTTTTACTAATCTTTTTCCATTTCTACAGTGATTACATGATCCCGGCAATGTAGCAAGTCTTGATTTTGTCTCTTTTTAAAATGGGCAGCAATTTTTTCTGCTTCATATTTGACTGGGATATTTCTGTTTAAATGTCAGTGTAATTTTAATATTAAAGAATTTTCAGAATAGTTATTTTATTTGGTGGTGTATTGATGGTGACACTTTGTTCTTGTTTTGTGGCAGTCAGAATGAAAAATGAATTGTGGTAGCCTACGTCACGTGTAATTCATTTATTTTTATGCGAGGATGTTGATGTTAGCAAACCTTCAGCTTGCATTTTAATTGAGTGTTGGTTTCACTCACTCTTTTACCCAGTGGAGATAATCTAGTAGCACAGCACATTGAAATGAGGCCCATTCAATCACATTTTCCTTGCTGGCAATGAACCATTTGTGAAATGTCACTGCTGATGCTCACGTGGTCTTTACATGCTTTTTGTTTGCATGATTAATGTGCTGTTTAAGGTGATTGAAGATCAGATGTTGAATGAATGGTTATGATATTTAGAACGATTATACATCTGTTGGCTCTGTTAAACACGTTATGCGTGTACATTACTTATGCAATGAAAATCACTTTTTTTGCTTGTAGCCATACTTGATATTCAGTTCATCATTCTTGATCTGTATTCTTGCTCTGCTAACAGCCGATATTGATTACTGACTTCCATCAGATAAGAAAACTGTTATGTACTATTCCATTTGCATGATTAGAGTTGAGAGAAAAACGGTACGGTTGGAAAGGGGGGATTTTATTTGTAGCAAAGCTGGTTTAGACTGTTTTGTAATTTTTGGTAAGAAAGTTGTACGTTCTTTAGTAATAGAATTTTATAGATGTAAGAATCAAAAAATGGTAGTAGTATGTGATTAGCATGGTAGTGGAGCTCAACACTACAGGCTTTACCAGATTTACGGCTCCAGATGGAGAGAGTAGGCCTAGGTGATTGAATGAAGTCATGTCCTCCACGCAGCCCTGATCTGTGCTTGAGAGCTGGCTAGATTAATTAAAATTTAAATGAAATGCAGCCTTCAGCCAGGGTCACCAAAGGATCCATTTGTTTAAAGAATTACTTTGATCACTGGAAAACGAGCATATATTACTGCTAATGGGGGATTTCTGAATGGCCCATGCCAGCAATATTAATTTGTTGACTTCAGTGCCGCTTTTCATTTGAATTATTATTATTATTATTCCTTGTGCTATACACATTTGTAATATTTTTTTCAATCCCACAAATCAAAGCGTTGGTGATGCCCATAGGGAAATTCACACTCTGCTATAGGTGTGACATCTAAACAATCCTCTCTTATATAATGCTGTGTAACACACCCTTTAGCTTCATTCAACTTTTTGTATTGTGTGAAATGTCGTTTTAAAAGCTGATTTACAACCAGTCCACTGTTTGTGTCTAAAGAGAAGAACTTCATGGGACTGATCTCAGGTTAATAGCTAGCGGCAACCTCTTCAACAGGGATGGGCAACTTCGATAGTGACGAGGGCCAATGTTATTTCTTTCTTTGATACCAAGTTACTAATTCCAAATTACTAATCCACACTCACAACTTTTACACAGTCTTACTCAATTTACTTTTTATTAAGGGAAATCAATTTATAATTAATGTAATTTGTTTTTAAAGATTTAATTAACTATAAAACTTGTAAAATTATGCTAAAATGGATGGTAAACTTTGTCAGTTGACAAGCAATATTAGCCTACCCCAACAAGCAAATAAAAACATCTCAATTGCATTGTCTGTAAATTTGCAACAAACAAATGTATAGATGTCCTATTTTTTTATTACAAGCCTAGAGAACATTCTCAAATCAACCTCAAAGTTAAAAAGTGCTTATTTAAAAAATAGTATTGGTATTACCATAATCCACATCCACATATTGCCATGAAAAAAATACTATTTTTTTAAAATGTATAAAAACATAATTAAGTGCATACATTTCTGTCATGCATTTGGCAAAAAGGTTTTTGTTGAATGCATTCTACCTTTGAGATCTAAGACAAGTGCAACTCAAGTGTCACCAGTCTATCTTTTATACTTCTCGTTAACCATTCTCTTTGCTTAACCCTCTGAGGTCTGAGCTGTTTTCTGGGCCCTGGAGGTGTTCTGACATGCTCTGACATTTCTGGTTATTTCTGTTACTTGTGACATTTTCATGGCTAAAGTCTGATTACACTGTATTCAGCACAAACTCTGCTACAATAATATATCAACAGCATGTATGTAAAAGTTTGTAGTTTTGAGATAATGACATTTATGCGTGGTTTGTGAAAATACAAAAAAAAATTCTCACTGAAATAAGGCCATGAAACCCATACTGATTATTTCTTCACAAGACTTTTGAATTGTATCACGTAGCCTAGAATATTTGCTCTAAAACTATGTGAAAATCACCCTGATTGCTCATTCAGATAAGACAATATATTGATTTAAAAATTTTACGACGTGTTTTGTGTGAAAAAGCCTTATGCGAGGGCTTAGGGCTGCATGATTAATCGCAATTTACATGTAATCGCACTTAAATCGATTTGGCTTATCGCGATTTTGAAATCGCAAAGGCTGCGATTATTTGTTATGCGCAGCTTGTCAGTTATGTACGGCTCTGTAAACGCTGCTCACTCTGAAAGCACTGTGAGTTTGAGTCACTTATAACGTGCATTTGAAAAAGCAACACGCGTCAAACATCTTTCCAAACACGAGAATCATTTATGAACCTCTTGTCCAACAAAAGACAACATTTAATAACATGCATTTACTCCAAACTCACTTCATAACGACAGTTGAGCATCCTTCTGTGAGATGATGTGCCTTCTTACACAGAAGGCAGTCATGTATTTATAAGTCATGTTTAATCAAAGCGTTTCAATCTTCTGTTTATTCAGCTACAGCGATAGGGATTTCCTGGAATGATGCGCATTATTGTACTTCTGCGGCGGGGCATATTTATCGTGTTTGCATGAGAGCGCCCTCTGGCGTTCAGATGGAGCAGTATTTACTACCGATCAGCCGCACTCCACTGACAAGCTGCGCATAAGATAGTCGCAGCCTTTGCCAAATCGCGTGCGGTTTTATTGCGATTAATCGTGCAGCCCTACGAGGGCTCATTAATATGTAAGCTTTTCTCACCTGAGAAAGACAAAGACCCTCCCCTAACGGCCCTATTAGGAGCTATCAGGCCCCTATCATTCTGAGCAACCATGCACAATACTGTAAATGAGGAGATTTAAAAAAAGAATGGCTTTTAAATTGTTTGGATTTATTTACAACACAACATAGTCCAAAGATACACACAGCAAATGCCAAAAAAGCACTTATTGAAAACAATGATCCAAAGACAGAGACCTTTGTGCCATTCCTAAAAACATTGTACATACCTTTCATTTCCAAGGTGTTTGATTTTCACTTTACCATGTTCATGTTCACTGAAGTCCTCAGTGGCATCTGGGCCCTGAAAAAAAAAAGTGAACATACTGACATCAAGAGAAAGGCCTGCACGATTTTGGGAATAAATTTTAGATTTTTCTGGTTAAAATTGCTTTTTAAAATTCACAGAATACACACACACACACACACAAATGTTTCCAACAATATATAATATAATGAACAGTGAACACCAGGTTTGTTGTGCCTTGTAGGCATAAGCTATGCGCAGTGCTGGATAAAATATGATACATTCAAACGTCATCACGATCCAAAATATGATACATTCAAACGCGATCGCGCTGCAAAATATGATACATTCAAACACGATCGCGCTGCAAAATATGATACATTCAAACGCGATCACGATCCAAAATATGATACATTCAAACGCAATCACGATCCAAAATATGATACATTCAAACGCGATCGCGCTCAAATATAAAACATTATGGTTACCATATACATATCTACGTTTGAGCAGATATCCACAAACACAGTAACAGTAAACACGGGTCTAAATATTATAATATTCACCATATATCTAGCAACAGTTCAACTGCAATGTGAAATTTATGCAACAATAGCAAACTAATATGTAAGTATATAATTTCTTACCTTATCTTTCTTGTCTTCAAATCGGGTTCTTCTTCTTCTGATGTAAATCCAATGTAAGCTCAGGCACGTCTTTCAAACTCGACGAAAAGTGAAGTGAAGTGTTTTGTTGTTGAGGTAATGAGCGCGATCGCGTTCCATGTGGAGATTTGCATGTGAATATCTTTTGCGCGAGTAGGCGTGGTAAATTAAAAAATAATTAGGAAGCGTTTGAGAAGCTGGATCCGAGCCGGCCGGTACAGATATGGTTTCGTTTTCCACTGAGGGTCTGATAATGGGGCTCTTTGGAATGTAATACAAATGAGTCAGTCATTTTCTTGGTAGTGCATATGGGCTCGATATGCGATGTAAATAGCGACTGCATTATGGAGGATGATCAGATATTTATTATAATTGTATTATTAATTTGTTCACATTTCTCAAATAGCACGTTTAGCAAGCTACGGAGAAACCGGTAGCTAGGCAACAGACAAGTGACCGATCCTGAGTGGCGACGTCACTACACGCACTCTAGCAGCCCTGTTCGGCACGGTTGGTTAATTCTGGGCCAAAAACGATTTGTAATCGTGCCGTGCCGTGCCGTACCAGGCTTAAGTGAAAATACTGGAAGAACCATTCCTTACCATTCTTAGAACCGTTCGACCAGACGGTGGAAAAGCGGCAGTGGAGTGGTGTAATGGCAATTTACATTAAAAATTTTCATTACAGATTTCGTTTCGTTTCCAAACAAACTAAACATATGGGTGACTCCTTGAACTTGGTAAAGAGATAAACCATTTACCATCTTGACTGGAAAACAACATTTTTAATTTTTTTGTTTATTTTTGCTAATTTTAGTAAACTTTCACATTAGCGTGCACATCCTACGCTGTAATTAGTACAGGGATCGGCTGGAAAAATAGCGACCACTCCTGGTTTGATTTAGTAATCTGAACGCAATCTTTCCACTTACTTTTACTTTTCAAAATATTGTTTTAAAATTGATCATCCAAGTGGTCCAGGGGGTGTATTTAAAGTAGGGCTGGGGGAATTATCGCGTTAATCTTTGCGATTAATTTGAGATGTTTAACGCGTTAAAAAAAAATAACGCATTTAACGCAGGACTTTTTTTTTTTGCCTCGTTTTAATGATTTCCTGTTGCGGCTGCTATTGAAAAGCCGAAAATATGGGGATCGGGTTTCATTCTCGCGCAGCTTTCATGAGCGGGTCTTTTCCGCTCCGTGTGCGCCGCCGCACTCTCCGTTCCGTGTGCGTCGCCGCACTCTCCGTTCCGTGTGCGTGTGTGTGTGTGTGTGTGTCGGCCATAGGTGTCGGCGCGCTGCGCTCTCTGCTCAGTGTGTTCGACTCCGTGTTTGCGCTGCACGTTCTGCTCTGTTATCGGCCCAAACGCTCCAATCATGTACCAATCACGCACTGGAAAAGCAAAGTCCGCTCAAATAAGGTGAAATTTCTCTGTAGACTTCTGTTTGCTGAGCTAATAGTCATGCTGGGCAACAATGTTAAAGGGATAGTTCACCCAAAAATGACAATTCTGTCATTTACTCTCCCTCAAGTTGTTCCAAACCTGTATGATTTCCTTTCTTCTGCTGAACACAAAAGAAGATATTTTAAAGAAGGTTGGTAATTAAACAGTTGCTGGTCCCCACTGACTTCCATAGTATTTTTTTCCTACTATGGAAGTCAATGGGGTCCATCAGTCGTTTGGTTACCGACTTTCTTCAAAATATCTTCTTTTGTGTTTAGCAGAAGAAAGAAAGTCATAAAGGTTTGGAACATCTTGAGGAAGAGTAAATGATGACAGAATTTTTATTTTTGGGTGAACTATTCCTTTAAAATTACCTGCTCTGATCACATGCTCTGGTAATAATAGCTTTTTTAGGACTATAGTTTATTTTTATAATTAGTAAAAAAAAAATTAAAAAAAAAATCTTAAATTGATTATGTTGATTGATTATTGAAAAAGAATAATACATTGATATATTGATGTTTAATATTATTTTAGTATAGGGCTATTTTCTGTTCCTTTTTTTCCGGTGATTCTAAGTTTAATTATTGATGATTACAAGCTTGGAGGAAATGCAATTAATTGCAATTAATTACAGCAAATTGTGCAATTAATTAGTTAATTTTTTTTAATCGATTCCCAGCCCTAATTTAAAGACATTGTGGCCCTTATAAAAAAAAAAAAACCTGGACTTTCTTGTTCTAAAGTTTCAGCTCTGTATCACTGTGAATGTCTAAGGGCTGAGTCAACTGAAACTTTAGAAACATCCCACATGTACTCAGTACATAACTTTTGGTATTTTTTTCAGCATTCAAGATTTTTTATTTATTTATTACTTTTTACATATTTATTACATATACTTTTTACTTATTTGTTTATTATTCGTATTTATTAGTATAATTTTGAACACACATTTTAGCTGTTTACCCATGTAATGGTAATACAGCAACACCACATCCTTAGCTGAAGGTGACAACTGAATGTATAGTTTATGTAAATTTATGTCACTTCATTTCTGGTCATTCTTGACTAACAAAGAAATGGCGTTTACTATGCAGCATCAAGTTTTTAAGAGGAGCTTAAAAACTGTAAAAACTGTTGGCCAGTCTGGATTTGTTTAAAAAAAGAAAAGAAAAAGGCATTCCTACAGGCAGATGCTTTATTTTTGTGGTTTGTCTGACTCTTGAGCCCACGCCTGTACAGAACCCCACTGTTATCTGCTCTGTTAGTTGTCATTTACTAAATGATGTTCATTCCAAGAATAGATGATCTCTGATGTATTCATCTTGAGCCCTAATGAGGTCATGCAACATACATATCTTCTCATACCACAGAAATCAGTCATTGAGCACATTTACATGCACACCAGTACGCTGATAACTCACAAAAATCAGCTTATTGAAATAACCTGTTGTCTGGGTTTACATGCAAACCAATAACCCGACAACGCAAGTAAACCGTGTTTGCAAGACTTTATTAATAAATCAGTTTATTTCCTGCTAGTGATGTCAAAACGTAATCATTTGCGTATCATTGCGTATCGAGTGTTTAATTTATGTCAAAGCATTACAACCCCAAGAAGAGTATAGCAACATGTCAGCGGGAAATTTACAGCTCATATATTATCCTCTCGTGCAGTTACAGATGCAGAATTTTGACTGTACCACTTCTGCTGCTGCATGAGATTTCAATAAAAGAGTGTGATCAAGTTTGCAATATATTTCCTCTGTACTGCAAAATGCTCTCTTTGTTTGGATGCGCTTAAATTCACAGTAATGATGCGTTCCTGTCACATATCATTCATGTGCACTTCAATAAGCTGACAGAAAGTAGGTGATGTGTTAGAGGCACGTAGCTATGACGATCGGTATGACGTAGCTATGACGATCAATGTAGCTATGACGATCGGTTTATGCTTAAGCCGTTTATGACCTTACTCCGATAAAGGAAAACGATCACGTGCATTGTCAGTTTATTAAACGCACTCATTGTTTAAAGGATACTGCATTGCACGGGCTTTGAGTGATAATCCCTACACTGATGTCAAAACCATGCAATGATGTGAAAAAAAACATCCTTCCTCATATTTATAGATGCAAGGGTGATGCAAATGATTGGTTTTAGAAAAAAGCTGCATCTTCATTGTTGTTAAAAAGCATCATCTTTTTTGTTCTTCTCAGGCTCAGCCTGTGGACTACAGATCACATCCACTGGTCCTACATCCATTGAGAAAGCCAGCGGAGAGACTGTGAAGCTGGACTGTCAGTTTACTCTTGCTACTGAGGATTCTGGGCCTCTGGACATTGAGTGGAGCCTGCAGCCCTCTGACAACCAGAAAGAAGAGAAAGTGGTGAGTATCTCATAACAATCACATTAAAGTATGTGAGAGAGAATGTCTCTCTAGAGGAAAGCATATTTGATGTCTCATTATTCAAAAGCCTCTGGGAGGTTTAGGTTTGACTTTGTCCCTTGTTCCCTACTGCCGCTTTTCCTGTCACAAGTTCTTGTTTTCAGAAAAAACAAGCTCACAAAACTAGTTTGACTGCCTCTGTTGTATAAAGCAAAACAGTAACATTCCTTCTAAGTTATGTGTTCATTAACATGAGCAGCTCATGATCTAATGTTTTTAGTGTCCCACCCAAGGACCAGCTACAAACTATCATCAGCATCATACAAATAATTATTAGATTTTCTAATCATATTAATATATATTCACAACATTTTTGGGCAAATTGTGCAGCCTTATAAACAAGCATTGCAAACATGGAGCTTTTTCTTATACATCACAATTTGCTATTAGATATGGAAATATTTGGGTAGTATCGTCCTTAAAGGTTGACCTTTCATTCTAAATTTGATCTTTTGATCTGCATCAAGCAGGTGCTGGTTTGTGAGTATCACATCTGTCAGTAAGGGAAATGCTGCACATCACATTGGTGTGGACCACATTGACTGCACACCACATTGGTGTGGACCACATTGACTGCACACCACATTGGCTGCACACGTCCTGTTGTTTTAGTGCTCTGTAAAGTTGTTCCCTGGATGGATATGTGTGGCTCCACATAAAGGGTCTGATGAATGTGCTTTAGAGTTTTATTGGTTTTGGCAGCTCTTTGTTGATGTTATGTATTGATGTTTTTTGTGTTTGTATCTAAGTGATTATAGGTTCACTTCACTGTGAATTGTAGTCTGCAGAGGCACTGCTTTTTTTCTTGATCCACACAAAAGCTATCTCTGTAATATAGACCATAATTAAACCATCCCTCACTTCTTTACAAAAGGCTGATTATGCCTTAACATTGGGCTTGCAGGTAGAGTAAGCAGCCATATATACTGCTTGTCTGCTGCAGCCACTTCATACAGAGATTACCTCATACTCTTTCTCTCCAGAGATTATGCATTTAGCTGGGGACAGAATTGGGTCAGGAGCCCTCGATGGTCGATCTCCCTTTGGTATTCTTGCACCTCTCTTCCTATCTTCCTCTCTCTCTACTCCATCTTTTTTCTTCTCAAAGCTCCTTCATTTCTTCTGTCATTTTACACCTAATATTTCATTCTATTTTTATCGTTCTCCCTTTCCCCTCACACTTCTGTTCCCCTCAATTGCTCAGTTTGCTGTTTGCTGGGTCGTCCTCATGGGAATAGACCTGCACTCTTCCCCCTCTGTTCTGCCAGGCTTTGCCCCAGGACTTGAGATTTGTCTTTGACCCACTTCATCGTTTTTAATGGTTTATAAGAAGTTGAAGGTTGAACGCGGGCTAGGTCCATGTTTTTTGTATTTTTGGAGAAAGTTCTAACAGTTATTGTGCCCCACTTTGTCCAGTGCTTTGCAATGCTTTACTCTTACTTTGGAAGCTATTATTTAAAGTATCCACATATTCACACTTTTCCAGATCATTTATATAGCTATATTGTGCTTGGAATGGCAAATATGGCCTGTATATGTTAGTATTGTTAGTGAGCGCACCATAGTTGCGCATTTATTTCGAAACATAATTAACCAAGGGTCCCAAAACCCTCCAAACAAATGATTTTACTAAACAGAAGATCTACTTGTGTAAACGACAATCAAAGTACATAGAATAAACAAATAATATCCTGGTTGATGAGTGATGATCTTCCAGAGCTGTTTTAGCTGTGCGCTCTTATTCTATGGCGCATGGTAAATAAAGACCTGTCAATCTGAGTGATCGAACCAATCCAAGCATGCTCCAGCTGTAAAGCCGTGTCCGATATGGTTCTGCACATCATCCCTACTATGTATCGATGAGTATCATTAAGACTTTAACAGTATTACTACTCTTACTGATATTGCTTATCGGTCCGGTACTTTAACTGTATTCTTATTGGTTCTTTTGTTTTTTTTTTTTATTAAAAAAAGAAAAACAAATAAAAAACATAATTAACATTGCTTTACAGTATATAGAAATGACAGCGCCTGTGAAGGGAAGGAAGCTGCGCTAGACGGAACGTGGCTAGTTTTTAATAGTTGTACCTCAAATATCTTCTTTTTATAATCCTTGTAAGCTGAAATCGAAAATAAAATTTTATTAATTTCACAAGCCTGAAGTGTAACCATACGTTTGAATGTTTAGTTTTTTTCGGCCATCGTCACTAATTAAGCAGAGGCTTTTGTGTTGTGTGTGCTGTAGCTCCACGTGAGATCTCTCTCTTCTGAATTGTAAATGTAAAAATGCATCACAGACAAGTGGTTTATATTATTGCATATAGAAATGGCTGGCTAAATAGATTTTGCAAGATAACGTGTCTATAGCAATAATAAATGGTATGTGTATTTTCTTAATTTCTCTAGTACCGACATCGGAACCGGTAATGTCGGAGCTTGTGAATCGGTACCCATTCCTAATCCCTACCCAATATACTCACCCACTACACCCAAGTTACACTTTCCACTGGTTGAACTTTCAAAAGACATTGGAAAACACTGCGTCATGATCGCAACACGATTGGATCCCAGAAGTCCAAGCAGCATGTTATGTCACACTGTGATCTACGGATTGTCTTCTGTTGTATTCAGGCTCGTTCAAGACCACCTGCTCTAAAAAAAAAAAAGATGTGACCTACAATGGTTTACTAATGTTTTGCGGTACAAACAAAAACGTGGCTCAAAAGCATCATGTGCGTCGGCAGCACATTTTCACAAAAATTGTTTGGAATTATTTGGTCTCTAACGTTTTTAGGATGATGAAATAGAAAATGTTGTAGTGTAAAGGCCCAACCATGGACTGGAGTTGAAAATTAGCAATAGCTATAAACTCTTTTTGCATAGCATCAGTTACAAACTTGTTTTGTACTATGTTTAATTGCCAAATGTCCATGTCAAATAAATGAATAAATAAATAAAAAATAAAATGTTACAGATAAAGACCAACTGATTGCCCAGTGTTTTGGTCCATCTTAGACATTTCTCTTCTTTTTCATCTCTCACTTTTCATCCAAGATAAAATTAGAGGGCTTGACACTACACAAACACACAAGGAAAATGAATACAGGAGAAAACATCTTCTTTCAAAACAACAACAGTTTCTTTTTTTTCTTTTTTTGTGCCAGAACTAAAACAATGAATTAACCTTGAATGCAGAACCCAATTTCCAATGATTGCATTCATTGTGAAGGTCTTTGGGACACAGTGAAGTGTGAATGATTCTCTTGTTTGCGGGACGCTGCTGACGAGTTGACGAAATCCATACAAAACTGCATTGGTCGTTAGCATTATAGTAAAGAATGGATGGGAAATGGGGGTGACACTCACGGTACATACACTGTAGTTCCACAATCTCTTACGCGGCACCTGCAATTGCACAATAGTCCTGCTGTGATTGAGCCTGAGAGTGACAATGGGAAATGCAAAACAAAAGGATTGTTTAGAAAATAGAAGTAAACAATCATTGATTTTATCATTGAATTTTTACATATAAAAGGAGATTGTTTTAAATTACCCCAGTTTCTGTTTTTGTATTGTTTTGGAATTTTTTTTATTTTCATATTGTATGTGTGAGTCAGAGAAAGTTTCTAGTTAATTCGAACGGTTTTAAATCAGCATGTATTGTCACTTGAGTAGTTTGAATAATGACACGCACTACCATTCAAAAGTTTGGGGTCAGTAAGATTTTTTTTATTTTATTTATTTTATTTATAAATATGCTCACCAAGGCTGCATTTTTTTTAATGAAAAATACAGAAAAAACAGTCGTATTGTAATAATATTTCACAAATTAAAATAACTTTTCTATTTTAATACTAATAAATGTAATACATTTTAAAATAATTTATTCATGTGATGGAAAAGCAGAATTTTCAGCCTCCATTACTCCAGTCTTCAGTGTCACATGATCCTTCCGAAATCATAGTGGTATACAAATTTGATGCTCAAGAAACATTTCTTATCAATTCTGAAAACAGTTTTGCTGCTTAATATTTTTGTGGAAACCATGATCCTGATGTTAGTTATGTCCTGCAAGTCCTGTTCCAGGGGAACAGCAAGTCACTTCATTGTACAGTTCGCAAAGACAAACAAATTGTCTTTATACAAGGAATGTGCATTTAAGGAAGTTAAATAAAAAAAAATAGAGTAATTCAAATAAGATCTTAAATGGGGTATTTTATTGTACTGTTTGATTCTCAATCTATCTCTATCCGTGTTTCCCAATTGTGTTTCCCAAATGTAAGGGCTGTGATAGTTGGTGCATGCACTAGTTCCAGGTAGCATATACTGCAGGTCAGAGCAGAATCTGTGGTTGTGTAGTGAAGTGTAGACACTAATGTAGACAGGCAGGCCTACAGAAACTGCCCGGGTTATAAAGCAGAGTGATCTCGAACACAGGTGACTCAGTGCTGCTTTGCATTTCAAACAAGCCTGATGTGGCCCTAGAGGAAGTGCACATACCTAAAGGCATACACACACACTCAAGTGTAAACAGATACACAAGTGAACATATGCACACTTTGTGTTAACAAGTCACACTGTCCTTGAAGACTTGACTCATAAATAGCGGTGAAACTGCACACTGACCCCCACATAGTAAAGACTAACTTTTCTTAAAGTCATGAGGAGAAAAATCTTGTCCCTGATTGCTATTTTGTATCTTTTGGTCTCTGCCTTGAGCAGACATTGTTTGGCTTATTGCATTTAAGTATGTTACTCCAGGCAGTTTTGCTTATCCCTTTTTTATTACATTTTAGTTATTACACATGGAGTGTTTTACAGACGTTGTTGGATGTTTCCTTGAAGTCCTGTGGGCAGACTCCATGTGGCATGTATTAGGCCTGCTTACTAAGTGATAATTTGGACAAGATGCTCTAGATTCTGCAGATGTTTGAATGTGAAATGAAGAATGAGGAAGAGGTTCTAACCCCCCCCCCACACACACAAATTTTTTTTTCCTTCTCTCCTCCTCGCCCATGTGCTGAATATTGACTGATACATTCATTAGGATTCTGAGTGTCTCCGAGCTCTTGTTCCATTGCCCTGAGGTGCATTCTCAGGACTGCTGAGCTTGACGCAAGACGCTACGGGAGGCCGTCGCCTCTCCATCGTCATGGAAATGAAGTGGTGGGGATGGGGACTATTGAATGGATCCCATATTTTCCCTCCACGAGGGACAAGACTCTGTGCATCTGTGTTTGTACTATGTGTGTCTTTTAGCCAGAAACAGACTGGTGCTGTCTTTTCTAATGTAGCTTTTTAAGACAGAAGCATATTTTGATGATTGGCTCACAAGAACGAGACAAGATTTTTACACATTTTTAATAAATCCTTAATGACGAAATGCATAACTAGAAAATAGTCTGCAATGTTTTAACTAATCATCTTGTAATGTATGTCATTTCAGTTCTACTTTTGGAGTTTTAGAAGATAATTATCATATGCCGTAAAAGACAACAATACTCATAGACTGTAAAAGGTTTAGCGACTCAACTGACTGGCTTCTCTCTTGTATGATTTTGAGTCTCTTCAGATTTTACTGTATATGATTTATGAGCTTCTACAACTTTTGACCTCCTAACTAAATTCCTTTCCACAAATTGATCATAGAAATAAAAACAGTATAAATAAAAATGAATAACACCGTTTTTTCTTAAGTGCAAACTAGGGCTGCACGATATTGAAGAAAAATGTGATGTGCAACAACTCATTATATAATGCGATATTCGATATGCGTTACAATAATGCTTAAAGTGTGTAAAATAAACTTAAATTATCTTAAAAATATATTTAAAATGATATAACCTACATACATGTTTCTTTTTGTGACAATAACATCCCTACAACTTCTGACAGTGAACAGCAGTGTTTTACTGTAGTATAAGAAGTGTTATTTTAACATCAGTGTAAACCATGGGGTTCAGGGTTTCAGGTTGGCCTACATTAGGATTATTTAACAACAGAAAATGAATAATCAAATGTGAAAATAAAACTCTGCTTAGTTTTCACTGTATGAATTATACTGATTCTTATACTGATTCTTATACAAAAGTTATTCAGCCAAGAGCAGTGAGTGATTTTTTTTCTTTGTCTTTTGTGCATGACCCCAGTTATTGCAAGCTGTTGCGATATGCATATCGCGATATATACATTTGCAATATTTCAATAATTTCGATATATTGTGTAGCCCTAGTGCAAACAATAAGTGCAACCATAATCAAAGTACTCTCTTAATATTCAAAGTGCTAATAGAGACCACATTTTTCTTCAAACATGATACAGAGCTAAGAGATGGTTACAACTGCCCAGCCTAAGATAGCTTTTATATTAGGAGATATTTGCATGCATCAGGGAGCCGCTTTCAGAATGGGGAGTATTGAAATCGCGTTTGAATGTGCGCTCCCATTTTACTTTCGCTTTCGTGATTGCATGTACTCTGTGAATAGGGAGCGGTGGTGCTGAGCGCGCATTAGGGATGCACCGATTGGGAAATTCTGGGCCGATACCGATACCGATGTTTAACATAACAACTTGGCCGATGGCCGATGCCGATGTTTTTTCTTTTTGTTATTTATTCCTTCTTTTGTGCCACGGAAACATACAAGTCTTTCGGCTCTTGATCACACTATCCTAGAATGAGCACAAATTCAATCAGACCAATTTATGAAACAAAAACAACCTTTAATGTCACTTTCTGGTTGACATTAGTTATAACCTTATTTATGACAAGTTCTTTTTCAGTGGTTATGAGGAGCAATATGAGAGAGAAATTTGGTAATCATTGTCTGACCCAACAAAAAAACATTATAATATTCATTTTATTTTTCGTGTTTGCATTTATGAGGGAAAAAACAACGTGTCAGTTCTCTGTTACGGACATGAGTGCTCTGAAAGCGGCACTAAAAGACTGCTTTAAAACTTTCACCGAGACCTCAAACAGAACAGCTGCCTTTCTTTAAATTGAATTTCGTTTTGAATTAATTATATCTTAATTTTAATCAATGTTTCATGAACCAATTGCCTGGATTTAATAAATAAGAATTAAATATAGCAGAATCACGACATGGAGGCGCCGGCGAGTGAACTGGAGTTCGTCTCATAAATGAACCGAAACTCAGCGTATAATGCACATTCACATTCACAGCGTATTTAGACGCATTCATAATCATTACTTTTACCGGTTCTTTGAGGCAAGCTTTATGCGTGCGGTCGTGCGCTTGAGTGCGGCTATATTACGTAAACGCTCATTATCCTGTAGGCTATATAAGTAATTAAATTAATATAAAGGGCCGATTTGTCCACGAATGACTTAAATGAACAACTAGCCTACTAGTCGACTAGAAAAAAACTTTTAGTCGGAAGCAGCCCTTATTCCACATATTTTCGAACCAGGCAACAGGACATCTGGGTTGAGCGAGCGACCCTGTGGAATGAACGAGCAGAGCGGAATATTCAGAAATGCGCTCTCCACTCACGATCTCTGATCGGAACAAACCCGAACCTCACTGTCTGCTGAACTTGCGCAGAAACATCAAAATATAACCAGTTTTTTAAAATGGTTTTTAAAACTACACTATTTTAGCACAAATTATGAGCTTATTGGCGATTTTTTTTTTTTTTTTTTTTTTTTAATAATTATTGACAAAATTAGAATATAGTGTAAGTTGTTTTTTTTTTTTTTTTTTTTTTTTTTTTGTGGGTTGAAAGTTTTGGGTGGGCCTGTTGAAAAGTGGGGCTGTGCCTGAGCTACAGGACATCGTCTTTCAAAACATAACCTGCGCGAAAGAGACAAAAAAAATGAATGCGTCATTGTACCCAGCACTTCTGAAAATGCACTTCCGAATGCGTCTCTGTCCCCAGCACATTTCAAACCAAACTGACGCCCATGTGACATCGGCGAATGTCATTTTTATTTCCCGATGGCCGATGGCAGTTAACGAGGCAAATATCGCCCGTTACCGATGTTCAGCCGATGCATCGGTGCATCCCTAGCGCGCATTCTACAAGATAAGACATTTGTTGTGCAATGACTCCTCCGCCATGATCTTGTCAGTCATCTCGTCACTTACCCTCATCATGTGATCAGTGAACTGATTCCTGCTGCAATACATGTGACTCTGCAGCTCGTGTTGGATGAGCTGGATGGAATTAAAGCGACCGTTATCCAACTGAATTAACTGTTTTTTATTTCAATGAAAAGCAAAACGACAGTGGAAGCGTAATGTAAACATAGCGGTGGCATATTCTATCCTAACTTCTCCATCATGGCAATATCGTGAGATATTTTTCACCTCGATGAGAAAACTTGTCACATTTTAATCTCGCGAGATCTCATGGCACGAGATCTCGTCACACCCCTACTTATGACAGAAGGTGTTCATGTAGCATCATCAAGTTGTAGCAATGAAAGGGCAAATATTTCACTTGTGCTGAAGGATGTTTTTGAGATAAGGAGTAGCACTTTGTTTGACTTTCAAAAGCAGAAAAATTTGGTTGCAGTCTGAATCTGAACATTGGCTTGGCCTTTCACTGACACATATACACTGTTTCCCACCCAATGTGTTTAAATTAAAATGTTGAGCAAAATTTTTACCAATATATGAGGTTCACTTACTAAAACATGATTCTCTTTTTTTCATTTCTAATTCCTTCCCACAGGTGATTGTGTACTCTGGTGACAGGGCCTTTGAACACTATTATGATCCTCTTAAAGGGAGAGTCCACTTCAACTCCCCTGATCCTAAAAACGGTGATGCCTCCATGAACATCATGGGACTGAAAGCCACAGATACGGGCACATATCAGTGCAAGGTGAAGAAGGTTCCTGGCATAGGCAGCAGGAAGTTCCTACTAACCGTCATGGGTGAGTAAAAAATATAAGCTTGTAAATGACACTTTTGACTAAATAACCAATCTCTAATCCCATTTATTCATTTATTCTATTTGGCATTCTTCTGGAAGGTGAGCTATAAAACATAAGGCAAAGTCCTGAGTGACAAAGTATTGATCTGCACAATAAAGTTTGATTTCACGGGCCTTCTGACATGCCTTGTTTCAGGGTCTGCATTGATCGCTGTCAACAGCAAATGTGACATCAGTGCTACTTCGTGTGTGAAAAATCACCTGTTCCTTGTGTTGACTAGTGGAGAGACAGAAACGCCCTAGGCAAACACATTCTTGCCAAACAAGGCCATGAGAAGCAACTCCCCAAACAATATGACGAAAGTGGCGTCACTTCCCGAAACTCAATAACCACATGACCGAGATGTGTATTTGCATTACAGATGCATGACTGGCAGTAGATGTAAGATAAAAAAGAAACAGGAAAAAGGAGAGTTTATACTGAAATCTGAATACTGAAATCCTTAAAATGACCATTCTTTTAGTGAATTGTCTGGTGTTTTATTATTTTTTTTCAAAAGTTTTGGGTATAATTTAAAAAAGAAAATGTATTCAGCAAGGATGCATTCAATTGATCTATTTCAAATAAATGCTTCTGTATATACATACACATACTATATTAGGATTTCTCAGAAATATTAAGCAATACAACACTGATAATAAGAAATGTTTCTTAAGGACCAAATCAGAATTATTTATGAAGTATCGTGTGACACATGGCAGCTTTGACATCACATAAAATAAATAAGCTGTTTTAAAATTTTAAATGTCCAAAACAGGTTATTTTATGTTGTAATAATGTTTCACAATATTACTGTTTTTACTGTATTTTTGATCAAATAAATGTAGCCTTGGTGAGCACAAGAGACTTCTCTCAAAACATATAAAAAAATTTTACCAAACTTTTGAACAGTATCATATATTTTGTTTTTTTATTTACCGTTTTAAATAAAGGAGTGATCAGTTGGAATTCTTTTTGCTATAGCATCAAGATTGTTATCCAGAATTATTCAACAGTATTGGTATTAACAAACAAGTGTTAAAAAGATGTGAAAGGGCATAAATTAGCGAAAGGGTAGCGGTTGTTTGACATGAGTGTCAAGGACTGTTTGGCAAGAGCCGACCTGGCGATTGGAGGTGGATCATAGTAAGACAGATGGAAGGACACAGATTGGTTGTGCTCTCAGCAGTTGATGAATGCAGCTGTTCTTTCTTCGCCTGTTCCCTTCATTGTCCACCCTCATCCTATCGCTGATGACCACGGGGACTCTGTACCTGCATTCAGAGCAGATGCTGTCTGGCTGCGTGCGTGTGTTCCTTACTAAACGCGTCTCCGTCAGAGATAGCATTCCAAGGGCATTCACTTGAAGGGGCTGTATATGTGCTATATGCCACCTCAGAGAGGCACGGCTCTGCTCAAGTGATGCAGACACAGAGAAACGCAGTGCCTCCACAAGGCAACTTTATATGGGTTTATGATGAATATTTGTTGTTTGGTGTTGAGCATGTAGTTTACAAGATTTGAAGACATCTGCCCTGTGTTATTTATATACTAATATATTATTTGTTATTTTGAATTGGCTTTTATTTTTATGTTTTAAGTTTACGTTTTAATTTTAGTAATTTTATGTGCTTTTGTCATTGTTTTTATTTTCATTTAACTTTATATTTAGTTTATCAGTTTATATATTAAATATTTATCACTTTTAGTACTTTTAGTATTTTATTTCAGTTAGTTGCCAAGGCAACATTTCAAATTTTTAAGTTTGTTTTTCGTGTAATATTTATATTTTATATTATTTCAGCTTTATTTCAATTAATGAAAGTTGTTTTTAATAGTTTTAGTTAACAATAACAACACTGCTGCTCACTTATTTATTACACAAATAATAATGTTCATTTAACATCACCACTGTCCTGGGTTTCTCTTGCATTTCTATGAACTTCTATTGCAAACAAATCATTAAGTGGTTGCTTATCACAATAGAAAGTTCTTTATGGGTTTGGTGTGTGTTGTATTTGCTCATTGATGTGATGTTTTGGATTGGATGTTTTAAAATGTTAAATTAAACAACTCATAACTTATTTCACATATTGAAACAACAGTGCAGATCATTCCAAGATTAATAATCATTTTGTTGATGCCATCAACACTTGGTTGGGAAGTTGGGAAATTCCAAAGGGAACTTTCTAGTGTTCAAGGTGGAAAATGTCAAATCTATCCTTTCCCAGACAGCAAAAAATAGAAATGCTTGACCTTTTTCTTTTCATGCCTTTATGCGTCTGGAGTGTCATCAGGCAGTTTGACTTTTTCGTTCTTGTTTTTCTTCTCGCCTTTTTGACCAGTCCGAGTGTGATCACCTCAGAATACTGACACGCTTGCCTTGATCTCACAAAACAATTTCACCTTATTGAAAGTAATGTCTAATAATAAATTATCTTTCTCAAAGAAGCAGATACAGGTCATTAGGATAGCTGTGTGTCTGTTGGTTTAAGCAACTGCATTAGACTATCAATCTACTACTCCATTTCTTCCGCCCACCTGTCCATCACCACACATTTAAATTCTCCGTCAGCGGAAGCTGCTGTGCTCTGACCCCTCATCCTATTAAATTGCTGTTCAGTCCTGCCTGCTGTTAATCCTCAGGTCTCTAAGCCTCTGTCCCAGCAGCCCCAGAGATCTGTTTTTACAGCTTCTATTATCAAACGATGATGTCAATGCTCAAATGCCAGCGCCCTGCCCAAGGTTGGGAGGAATCACGAAGAGCAACTATTGACGTTGTTCTGTCTGTCTTGCCTTCTAACTTTCTCTTTCGTTGTCTCTTTGCCCTCCTTACATGGGGCTCTGTATCTGTCTCCTCCTGGTTTTAATTTGGAGTTTTGTTTGCCTTTGAATTCTTATGTCATCTCCTGCCAAGCGAGGAGGGGGTCTGTTTGTGCAGGCTTTGGTTTCTACACAGAGCTCCCTATGTTCTCCACCCCTTCCCCCATCCAATCTTTCACTATCTTTCCACATCTCTTTCTATCACTCCCTCCCTTAAATGCATAGATTTCACCCACCTTTTCCTTTAAGCCTGCTGTTTTTAATGCATATCTCTTTAGAAAACGCATGCTGTCTGTCTGTCTGCCAGCCAGGCAGCCTCTTTCCCACCCTCTTCTGTTTTTGTTCGCTCTTTTATCTCAAAGAATGTTGACACCCACTGCGCTCTGATTTTAATTAAGTTGATTGGCAGCACCTGTAATAGCAGCAGCTGTATCCATTATCCTGATCATGGCTTCCAGTTCCTATGCTTTGATTAGTTATGATGCAGTGAGAATGAATATGGGTGGAGTGTGAGAGAATTGCCTCAGGGACTTGTCCTTTACATTCGTGATGCACCATATATGAAGCAGAAGGTGATAATTCAGCCTTTAGCTGGTCAGAGTGGAATGATATTTTCCTTTTTGAGATAATTGCCTACACATGCAGTCTCGTGCATAAAACTGCTATACTTATAGCTCATACATACTGTGTAATTCTGTGCATAAGACTGTACACACTTTGTACAAGTTCTGTATGTTTATAAATCTTATTTAGCATGAGATCTTGTTACCATTACATTATTTTTTGTCTTTGATTGTTTCATGCATTAATTAAAAGGTTTTTCAATTAATTTAATTTGCAAAAATAAAAATAAATTAGTATTTTAACATTTATTATTGTTAATATATAATTAATAATAAGTTGTTGTATTATTATTCATAATATTATTTTATTATTCATCATGTGTTTGAAGTAATTTATATTGCTGCCTGTCAAGTCTGCATATTGTCATGTGGAAAATTTGCAATGTAACCTTTATATATGAGACCCCTGGTCCTAGTAGTTTTGTTTTAGTTTTTCTAACTTTCTTTCCTTCCTATTTCCTTTCCCTCAGTGCGTCCCTCTAAACCCAGATGTTATGCAGAGGGTCAAACTCAGGTGGGGAAAGACATGATGTTGAGGTGTAGCTCTGTGGAGGGCACACAGCCGCTGCAGTACATCTGGGAGAGAACCACAGGCAATAAACTACTGCCACCCCTGGCAGTCCTCGGTAAGTTCCCTTTACTCGTGTACCCTGAAAGATGTTTTTTATGTAGAGTTTTGAAAAACCGTCATAACTGTCAGGTGCCACAGTTAAAATGAAGAATCTGTCTCCTGCTGCGCACAGATCCAGTCGGGGGCACGATGAGTCTGAGGAATGCCACTGAGGCAGCTTCAGGAACGTACCGATGCCTTGCTAAAAATCGTGTTGGAACGGAAGAGTGTATGGTGGTGGTCAATGTCACACAGCGTAGGTCTTCAAAAATCTGCTTTAAACATTCAAGTAGCAAAATAGCTGAGTTTCAAACTGCATCTAAGGTGGTGCTTGTCTTTCCCTTATTTATCTGATTACTGTAATGTTGTGAATGGGCTTATGGGTTGTGTCCTATACTCTAAACCTGTGCATCTAAATAAAAATCTATCTTTCCCTTTGCAGCCCCTAACACAGCTGGCGTCATCGCAGGTGTAGTAATCTGTGTTCTGCTGCTTCTCATTCTCCTCGCCCTCATCGTCTTTTGCTGCTGCCGTGCCCGCCAAAAGAAGAAGTACGAGAAGGAGATCGCCTATGAGATCAGGTACTACACACACTCTTGGCAATAATGTTCTAAACAGTCTGTTACCTCCTGACGTAGGTTTAGTCTTGTGTATGTGAACCTTTTCCCACAAGACCCCAGAAACAAACTCAATTAAAAAAACACCTGTTTTTCCAAACTGATATGTCTGGAGCCATCATTCTTCAATCTAATAACGAAAGGAACAAGAATGGTAGAGAAAGGGAGCTCTTGACCAAGTTGCCTTTTGATACGTGTCACTGTCCCTATGTCTGTTTGATTCACTCAGCCTCTATTCAATCGCAGGCCTCCCCCGCATTTACTGATGACCAAACAAAGCTGATGGCCAGTGAAACTGGCTAGCGGTGCGATCACCCTTCCCCTCTCACCCCTTTTCTCTTCAAACGAAAGGCTGGTGTAATCAGTTCTGTGCGTTTGTTTGTTCAGTCGATTCCTGTTCTGTCAATGCCTCACCCCTCTGTCCCTCTCTCGCTCCCCCGGTCTATTGAAATGGCATTCCTCACTGTGAAGGGGCAGGCTGTGGGTCAGGCCCTTTATTAGGCCCCCCTTGGACCCCGCTGGACTCTCTGTCTGGGAGACTTGCGCTGCCTCACTTAGGCCATGACAAAAGAGGATTATCCAAATAAGCCAGTTTCTCTTAGAGGAGACCCCGCTGTCTGTATCTTTTGCTGTGTTCTGTGCTGTAATGGATTATTGCTGCTGATTACTTGTTAATTTGGAGGATGGTGGAAGAGCAGGGCCTGATGGGCTACGTTGGAAATCCCTCCATAGTTTTATTCAGCCAATCTGAGGCCTGAGTGACAAAGCAGCAAAACAATTCTTGACTCAGCTGCTATTCTAGCCTCATTGTGCCCCATTCCTGCCTCTGTCAAAGTTTGATTCTACCGCAGAAGGAGCTGTTTTGTTTGACTTGACTTGTCCACAATGTTCCTTCCAACCTTTTTCACCAGGATTTATCTTTATTTAGATAGTTTTATTTATTTCTCTAATACTCCCAAACTTTGTGCATAATCACTTATTTTGATTAATATACATAAATCATGTTTAAAAACACTTCTGTCTGCAAAATCAAACAAAGTCATGTGATCTGACATGCAGAAACAAACAAAAAGATGAAAACAGGAAATTATATCACAGAGGGAACTCGTGTCAGGTGATTTGATGTCAGATAAATTTGACCCTTTGGCTTTTATTATTATCAATTATTATTACTTGTTTTTATTAAGATAAGATTAGTTCTTTCAACCTTGTTTTTTTAAGAAATCTCCCTGACAGGTTTTGATTGAACACTTTTTTTTTTTTTTTTTTTTTCTTCCCACAGAGAGGATGTCCCCCCTCCAAAGAGTCGTGTTTCTACCGCACGCAGTTTCACCAGTGTGGGCAGCCAACGCTCCTCTTTGGGCTCCATGTCTCCTTCCAACCTGCATGAGTACACCAAGCCTCAGTACGACAAAATACCCTCTGAAGAGTATGAGAGGCCCCCTAGCCATGCCCCTATTCCCCCACCCAGCAGAATGGCCGGTCCCAACCTCAGCCGCATGGGGGCCATCCCCGTCATGATCCCTGCCCAGAACAGGGATGGGTCTATTGTGTAAAGCTGAACTGGGATCAGTCTGCACATTTTGACTGTCACTATTCTATTCATTGTTCTACCGGAATTTGTGAAGGAGCAAATGAAGGCCTCTGCAGAGAGATCAAAGTGAGCTGAAATCCGATGAAATCAAATTTGACTTCCAGAACTTTAACAAACATTCACAAAAAAACTTTATTCAACGGGGTGCGGAAAGGTGATTTGGTGTGCCTGCTCCTGTTTTGTAAATAATGCAGTGCATGAAGGTTTTTTTTTTTTTTTTTTTAATAGAAGGACCTGTCTAATGTAAGGCACTTGAATTGTTTGCCTATTAAGTGTTCTCCAGAGATAAAATTAACCCGAAATCAAACTAAATTAAATGTATGTGGTACAACCCATAGTTTGCTGTTTTAGAAGCTGTTTTGTTATTCTTTTTTCTTTTTTTAATCAGTTTGAAACATTTTAAGGCAACTTAAACCATTTATCTATGACAATTATTTCCTCTTTATGCTACAAAAGACTGGCAAAGATTTACTCTACGGGAAATATGTGGGTTGGCTTTGGTTTCTGGATGAGATTGTTTTAAAAAAAGATAACAGCATTTGTTTGGATTGAAGATTATTTACATGCGATTTGTGTATAACAATATGAAATTGATTTATCTTAAAATGAGCTAATACTGTGACTTTTTTTTTTTTATGGAGCATTTGGTAGTTTTAAACCCCAATTGGTACATGTCAGAGGGATTAGTGTACAAACCTCTGATTGGTCAGATTGGCTTGTGACCCACAAACCTCCACCTCCCCCTACACTGCAGCATAGTGTTAGTCGTCAAAGTAAGATTAAAGGGTTTATTTCAAAAGATGCTTAAGCTGGGTGGTAAAATACGGTTCATTGAGCAATCAGACTTTGGTAAGTTTAAAGACTAGCTGCCACCACCACTTCTCTGCTCCAGCCAGGCAAGAAAAGCTGATCACAGATGTCTCTGATTAAAGAGCTGCATAATGCGCAGACTTTAACAAGCGATACTAATCCTAAACCTGCATTTGGCTTGGCCGTCAACACATCCCGCTTTAAAGCTAATTGTCAGTTTGACGTGTTGGTGTGTAGTTTTATTAGATGAAGGACATCTTACTGAAGGATTTGTTTTACATCACTTTAAACCAATTGAATAATGTAAATTTAAACAGATGATCATCCATAGATTTATAATAGATTATTTTTTTATTAATAGTGCATTGATTAGGTTTAGTATGAATATGATTTCTTAACACTCTTAAGTCACCGCATCTACCATAATATTTACCAGTCATGAAGAAACATTACAGTCCTTCTCATGGTGTGGTTTACTGTACATTTTATCCCGCAGGGTCACACTAATGTTCACTCTGTGCCTTTTTAACTTTGGGTGTAATGAACCGGTGTATCACACAATGAGTGGGTCCACATCACCAGTGTAAGGTAAATAATACATGAACAATTACAAAACTCATCAGTTGAAGTACATATTGATTTGTGGTGAGTTGTAAATGCACAATTTAAAATTATATGATTTGTTGCCAGTCTCTGTGCAACAAATATTACTCGATATATTGATATAATGAACTTTTTCTCGGAAATGCTGGTTTTGGTCTCATGGGAGAGTATTGTGTATGCTGACAACTATATGCTTGTCTGTGTCTGTCTGTTGTATACAGAAGCAGCCTTTTCACAATCTGCTTGTCTTTTAGCCAGGGTTCCTGTTGAATGTGTAAATATATTTACTGTAAATGTTGGGTGCGATTGATTGCGTTTGTCTTTACGTCTGTACTATGTTGCTGCTTGGGTAGGCTGCAAATGTGATGAAGACATGAGGATGATCAGGCTAATCATCCACCATCTGGATAAGGTATTATTAACATTTATTATACATATGTTGTCATTACCCGAAAGCACACACACACTCGTGATTTCCCTGGGCTTTTATTTATTAAGCCTCTAAGCATAGGGGTGCTGTTACAGGATCAGTTCAGCTTGTTTAAACGTGGAGACTAATGCCAGTGTAAACACAGAAATCTGATCCTTGATCAGCAAACCTTTACTTGCTAGCTGTGCAAATCAGCTTCTTGGAACCGAATGATCTGTTTTCTGTTTGGATTGGGCCCTTTTGGTATTTCATAAAAGTAGAGGTTAGGCCGGTTCTCTGTACAGTGCCATTTTAAGAGATAGTGAACTCTCCTTACTAATAAGAGACAACCAATGATATTAACTGTAGTTTATTTTCTTCTTTTAAAATACTGTGTACTAATATTACAAAACTTTTTTCTCTTCCTCTTTGTTTGGGTTGCACATCATGTAAAAACCTCATTTGATTTTTGTGTGCTTTTTGTGATGTTTTTTTTTTTAATAAAAATGAAAGCTATTATTCTACACACGTTCTCTGAGATATTCACTCATTCCCTCCTCTGCATCCTGCTCTCTACAGGCTACCAGCGATGCTGTCGCTTTTCAGAGTGATTAATTTTAATCTCCCGTTGATTTCCACCTCTAACTCCAGGTGAGGCCATTCTCTCGCCGCCTAATGACCACAATTAATCAATGACTCAAAAGCACCGGCAGCTTCGCTGACCAAGAGCAACAGAACCCGAAGCGATGGCTGTTTGTGCAAGTGAAAAGCTCCTGCAGCTCAGTGCATGTGCAGTGATGCCCTTGAGGGTGCTTCATAAAACACGCTGCCTGAATCAGTCAGCCAAGTCATTGCAAATAACTAATTTGTACCGCAAGCTCAGCCATTGTGCCAGTTTAAGAGAGGTGAATCAAAGTGTAGCAATGGGTGATGAATTGCTTTGATTAGGCTAGGGTCAAATCATTTTTTATTTAAATTTAAAGATTTAAATAACGTGTGCGGATTCAATCAAGTCAACAAGTGAATAATACCCTTTGTTATAGTTAAATTAAAGTGCTTTCCGTTTTGTAACAAAGTATCACTCTTAAAGGGTTAGTTAGATCCTGCCTAAAATGAAATGCAAATCTGAAATCTAATAGTGCTGCAATGGGAAATTTTTGTAGGCCAACCCAGAAGTTAACATCACCTTAATTCCTTCGACAAAAAAACAATAGTCTTCATTAATACATTTTCCCTGAAAGTTTGAGTTAAAATAGTTTTCAAGAGTGCGATTATAAACACAGTGAGCCAGTAAAAACGGAATAATGAGTAGATGAGTTTACCTGTTCTGTGTTATGTTTAATCTTAATTTCTGTAGTCTCATTTAGCCACTTTCCCATTTCAAGACAAGTAAAATCTTAAAAATACACCAGTAATTACCCCATTTGTGGTTTTATTTTTAATGTTGTAGAAGAAAACTTGAACATACCTGTATTTTGACCTGTATTCACCACAGACCTTTTTCCAGACAACCTAAAACCCATTTTAAAAAAAACATTGACTTCAGGATGATGAAACGGAAGTGTTAAAATGCCAACTCATTTCTGGGTTTTGGCCTACCAAAATTCCTCATCCCTGCAGTGCTATATTAAATTCAAGTATGTCACATTAGATTTGATGTTAACACAAGAACCAATGATGCACTGTATGACATGACATAACGTTTAAATTTCATCCTTTTTGTAACGCAAATCTATTGTATATTGAGTATTTATTCTTCAGGTCTCTAGTACATTTCATCCAGTGTAATGTTATTGAGTCGGGTTCTCAGGACAATACAGTTATTATATATTATGTATGAGGCTGAATAACCATAGCAGTTTCTAAAAGGTGCTGTTTTAACGTTATGGCAGCATGAACGCAAGTTAACTATTGTTTTAATGTTTTATTATTTGGTTTTTACCATCATGCAGTGAAGATCTTCAGGCTACCTTTAATATCCTTTTAATTTCAATGTTTTTATTGTTTGTTTTTTGCCCTTATATAATGAAGGCCTTCAAGCTACCTTTAATATCTTTTTAATTTCTCAGGCTTTGAATGGTGGTCAATAGCATGATTAGTTACAACGCCAATGTCTATAGCAATAACTGAATGATCATAATGGCTTGCAGTTATATTTATCGATCGAAGGGCATTTGTAACCAATCACAGACCCCAAAAAGCCATGACTTAACTGCAGAGCAATTCATTAATTGCTGAATATCAGTATATTTTTCAATAAGGCAATTCTGGGTAGAATAATTGCACTATGAATAAGTGGTAATTTCAGAGACGGCATGCTCAAACCATCAAAAGCACATTAAAGAGTAATTGTGTTAATGTAAGCGAAAATCGCTTCCCCCGAGCCGATTTTAACTCCCAGAGTCAGTGATGTGTGCGGTTGAGTATTTTCAATGTTCACCTCTGCTTTTGTGTTTGGGATTTGAATCTACACATGGCATTAATCCCAAACAATAGGAACATCATTTTTATAGACCCCTCTTCCTCTTGTCCTTGGGCTGAACCTGCAGTCAGTGAGATGAGGACATGTAAATGTCCCACCTCGCATATATACACATACTCTTATTTTTCTTGCTGAATGTATTAATTGTTTGCATATCACATGGGGAGCAGGTTGGAGGGACGATGTTGATTGCTGATTGGTTGGATGCTGCATGTTTCCACGGTAACGTTATCTGGTTGTACACAGAGAGTGGAAGCATGTGAGAGGGGAGGATTTATCTTGCAAGCGTAATGCTCTGAGCCCTAACAACAGAAACCTCTAAAACGGTGGTGGTCTTGCTCAAGCTCTGCTTCACCCATTTCATAAATTGTTTTATATAGTGGTAAAAACATTATGGTCTTCTTGGAGTGCATTTCTAGTCTTTGACTTAACTGACAGTACTCTGACTAAAGGATCAAAAATTCATTGATCCTGAAGAAAATAAAATGTTATAGGAAGGTATATTCTAGGCCTGTGTTAGATTTTAAATAAAATCTGTAAATGACCCACTACAAGGCCACATAGCACTGTCTGGAATGCATCATGTTTGGGAAGCAGATAACACAGATACTGGGCTTCTGTTTGCTTACTCTACATCTTCACACAAAGGAATGTGGAGTCAGTTGGGCAACCTGTCCATATGGTTTTAATCAAATTTATTAAACTCACAGAACACTGCATTCACTGCAAGTACTGTACAGTCAACCAAGCAGTCTTCTAGAATTAATAACTAATAATTACTGATTGGCATTTCAAGAAAACATTCTAGGCCATTTCTAGAGCTCTTGTAGCCTACCAGAGGGTTTTTAAGACTTCGGATATACACATACGTGCTCTCAAGGGTAAGTGTAAAATTCCTACCTGTTTTGTGCAATCTAGACCTACATTCTTGAGCTCGGACATTCTTAAGGAGATAGTCGAGTAAAAAAAAAAAAAGGAGGAATGGTTGCTAGTCTTTTTGCTGTGAAATCTGTATTGATTTTTATAAAGTAAACATAAGAATAACTTATGATTATATAATAATATAATAATTGAAGCAATTTAGATTTACTTGATTATCCATACATCATTCTGACCATTGTGCTGCATTTGACCCATCTCTTGCATGGCATGATGCAGCCCTTTTTTTTGTCCTGCATCTTGTTTTAAAAGTAAAAGTGAATTCTGTGTGAATGGCTCCCAACTGTAGACATGAACGCCTTCTCAATTGATATTTAAAGGAGCCGTATGTAAGATTGTGGCCAAAACTGGTACTGCAATCACTTTCAAATTACTGTAGAACAGTGTATCCCCTCCCCCTCCCCCCTGACTCGAGGTTGCCAGATAGGCTGCAGAATCCAGCACGAACGTTTGTTGCTGCAGCTGTGGTAACTAGAGCTGAGCTGGCAACCCGGATGCAGAAACACTACTGACTTTGTGATTGGTAGATAGGTGGAGGGTGGCGCTTCAGGCCAAAACACAACATGACAACATCAACATCAGTTGAGGGCTGCAACTTCACTTTTTAAATGACAATATCCTGGCCGTACTACTGTTGTCAGTGATATAAGTATTTGAAATGAACATGATTTCTTAATGTCTAGTGACATATCAGGGCCATTTTATGATTAATTGAAATACATTTCTTACATACAGCTCCTTTAATACTGAAACTCTGTATTAGTCCATAATTTTCCGAGGGTGTTCTATACACAGTGAAAATATCCTGTATTTGACCAAAATTCCAGAATCGTCAGCAAGCTGACTATCTATAATAGCGCTGTGAATGTTAATATGGTTGTCAATGAATGGGACGCTACATTTTCATTCAAAATTAAATATCTTCAATACATTTTGGCTTTAATAAGATTTCCCCAAGAAATAGGCAATTATGAACCTGGTGTCCTCTATGATTCTTATTCCGTCAACAAAGCACATGAACCCGACAAGCTCGTAATCATCACAACTTCAGAAGTTAGAGCATAAAGTGTGATCACACCATGTTGGAATTACCACAATAACGAGATTACGAGTTATAAAAAGCGTTACCGTCCTTGTAGAACTTGGAATTACAATTTACAGCTTTGACTTGTACCATGTGATCTCTGTACCACGTGACCGTTGCAGTTCATTTAAGTGTTGATAGTGTTGCCATAGAAACACATAATTCCGAGTCCGAGGACGTGGACAGCTCTAAGTAGAACATCACATGTTGTCATCTCATAATTATGGTGGTTACAACATGCCGTGAATGCATCATTAGGTCAAAGAGTATAGAAGTAACAAGAGGCGAAACTCCGTTGCAGTTTTGACAACAGCCACTAGGTGGCGCTTCGGTAGCGCGGCCGCCATTTTGGACTGAACCAACGGCTTTACCGTTAGCACAACTACTGAACAAAGAAAACAGTGTTCTGCCATCAACTGCAACAACTACCAGTGTACAACCAATCAACTAGCATTTCATAGATTCCACAAAGATCCAGAGAGGTAAAGTAGAAAAGGTTTTTATTAACTTTAAAGTGAGCTAACGTCAACGATAACAGGTGCTGTAACGGTAATGTAAGCTAGCTATCCCATAACCGCAGTAAGTTAACAGTTTGCTAATGTTATGTATTTGGTCGAAATTGTCAAGACTCGAAATGGGCTTTTTAAATCGCATACTTTCAGAGATATATGAACACCTAACCTGGCAAATGACCGCTTTATTAATTCATTGTTATCACTAAATTAACCCTTTAACTAGTGTCACCTTTTTTTCGCATAAACATGAAAATCACTATCCAAACTTAAATGGTTGTAATTCAAGAATGCTTTGGAATTTAGACCTATGGTTGGTCTTGTTTTAATTTGTCAGATTATTGTTGAAGTGAAATAAATTATGAAAGTGAAACAGAAAAAAGTTATATAAGTTTGAGTTTATTAAAATGTACAAATTTAAAATATAATTATTTATATTTTATATAAAATATAACGTATATATTACAAAATATATTTTACTCTAGAACTGCAAGAAAATGAAAGCAAAAAATCTGAACAAGTTGTGTTCCACATTTTAGGCTGATATGTTGATATTTCGCTTCCTCACCCTTTCTGCCGTGTGCTCTAACGTTACACGGTTTGGAGCTGCGCGCTCTTGCTCGCTCGCTCTAGATTCCGGGTGATTTTAGCTAATTTGTGGGCATCAGGGAGCCGCTATCAATATGCGGGAGACTCACGGATCTTCCGGGAGACATGGGATGTCTGCTCTAGAGATATTAAAAACTAGAAATTACTTTTTAGTTCATTTAACCGCTTTTGAATTTGAACCGGTATCGTTCAATTCTAAGACAGCTGTGTTGCGTCCAAGATGGCGGAGCTGCAGCTCTGCGCATGGGTGAGTTTGTTGCAATGGAACGTTCTATTGAGTTTCGCCTCTTGGTATTTCTATACTCTTTGATTAGGTCATTAATACAGCAGGAATACAGCACTGCTAGGTGGACGTTAAAGCCTCAAATGTGATTCATCATCCAATTAGAACTATCCATTTTAGAAATATATCTTTTGTAAATAATTGTTGAATGTATTGGTCAACAACTCAACGAAAGTGTATGACTTCTGTTGCCTTATAGGTGTGACCAAGTTTGAGACTGACTGCAGTCTAGTCCAAAGAAATCTGTAATGATTCTGGCTTTGTATGTCAGAAAACCGTGAAAGCTCAAACTGTAATTGGAGTTAATGGCTGGCACTCGACAAAATACAGACCATAGGATACAAAATTACGTGACCATAGGAAAGACTTCTAATGTGTGTCTTTTAATGTCAAATCAGTTGCCTGTGTCCTCAATTTTACTTTCCATTTAATTAGTCTTCTATAACATCCTTTCTAAGTGAATAATGTTTAGTCAGAAAACAAGTATTAGCAAATCACGAGTTTGCGCAAGTGCAGTCGTAACATTATCGAGTCTCAACCCCAAGCATTAAAAGCTCATCTTAGAGGCTAAACAGTAAACACATTTTTATTTTTCAATCTTTATTTTACTCTCATCTTTTTTCGTCAACAATATTTCATGTATATATTGGGTACGATTACACAGCAACGATATGCTTAAAACGGAGAAGTTTTTCATGTAAGTTTTGCACGTACAGATGACACCATTGTCAAAACGATCCCCATTCACACGGATCCTTAAAAACGACAAAAAACGCTGCATTCTGCTGCCAGGCCATTAGATGTGATGAAACACTATAGACTGAACATGTAATACGCATGTGCATGACGTCATCGTTTTCGCGGATTTGTTTTTGTTGTTTACACGGAGAGGAGACCGTTTTCAAAAACTTGCACTTCAAAACCTGTTTTCAAAAGTTTGCGTTTTTAGGCACCCATAACGCCGTTGTCGTGTAACTGAACGGCCAAAACACGCTTTTAGTTGAAAATGGTGTCGTGTAAACAGCCCCATAGCCACAGTGTTTGTAATGTCAGAAATGAAATGTCTTCATTTCATCTTAGTCATAGGGAAAATGGTTGTCAACAAATATTTTTCGTAAAAGAAATTAACTTAAACCATGTATTATTTTGCAGCTCTTAATAAAGTTAGAGGCTAGAACGTATTCACTCACCAGGCGCCAATATTTACTCACAATTGGTGTTTTTTTTAACCCTGAGCTTTGGATGCAATGAATTTTGCCATGTGTCTGAAGCACCGCTGGATTCCATTACAAGCAATCAGCACACATAGACGTTTAGCAGAGGCTTCAACAAGCAGGTAATGTTTCGTTGTGGGTGTTAGAGGGTCGATTGTACTTTTTCCTCTCTTGTGGCCATATTGGGGTCATCTCCATTACCTCTGCCGTGTCTGCTGTGTATCTGAGATATATGTGTGGTATGAGATCTCCCAGAGGAGAGCAGAGGTCAGGACCACTGAATTAGCTGTGTAGAGCCATTTCTCACCTCTTGCTCTTTTGTTTCTCCATCCCTCTTTATGTCTCTATCCTTCTCCATTTCCCCTCTGGAGATATTTCACACCGGAGGCTAAATCCAGTTAGGCAATTAGAGTGTCTCTGTCTCTAACAGAGATTGAGTCTTCCCTGAGGGCCCACACATCATGTCCCGTGTAAGTGGGCCTCCAGGGCTCACAGTCTGTGTGATGGGAGATAACTGCGGTCTGATCGGGCTTGTGCCTCTGCAGAGCGTTGATATGTGGGTAGAACGGCTCTGAGAGACGATCCAGGGGTCAGACGGTAAGAGACGGGCTGATGACTGGTAGAACGGTTCGGTTGATGTGGATGGTTTGAGGGTCTTTAGAACATGATGCTATCAAATACCACCGATGGTTGTACAAAGAAAGTGTGCTGAAAATATCTGAATTGATGTGATGCAGGATTTATTAAGGATTCAATTCATCAGGAGAAAAATGTATTAAGTTGTTTGGCAGAATCCTTTTATTGTAATAAAAAAAAAAAAATCTGAAAAAAAAATCTGAAAAACTGAACAGGAATATGTCAGTGGACCCTTGCAGACCCTCATTAACTACATCAAGGCCAATAAGTCTATTAAAATAGCAGATTATTTAAACTTTGTATGAATGTTAGTTCACTATGGACTTTAAAAAAAAGATTTCAACTTTATCATTCTACACTGCCTATCAAGTCAACCCCTGAATATTGAATTATTTCAAACCATTTTTACCAGATCAAATTAATTAATTTAGAATATAGACAAACCTTACATTACTGTAATTTTCTAGATTGGCAATAATCTGCCCTCTATATTAAACAATTCCCTTTTTGTTTTCTATTGAAAAAAATAAATAAATAAAAAATCACTTTTTCCCATTTATTTGTACAGCGCTTTTCTCAATATTATCGTTTCAAAGCAGCTTTACAGAAAGGTTAGGCTACTTACTTTAAGTTAAACCAACCAATCATTTACAGTGTGATTAGGTCTTTAACTATTTTTGTGCAGAATGTTAATCTAATGCCACATCCACAATAACACATTTTAATTAAAAAAATTCATTTTCAAATGAAAATGACATTTTCTAAAGTATGTCTTCATGGGTGTTCATTTTTTCTGGAGGAAAACTTGTGATGAGGGGTGAACGCAGCGAAAACTTTACTGTGGATGGGAGACCGTCTTGTATTGCTCCCACATCACATTATAATACTGCATTTATGACAAAGAACGGCATGCAGATACCATACCAATCTATCAACAAATGCAAACCCCATGTCATCTATTTCTGACGATGGCGCTGCGGACTGAACCTGAAAAGTGATGCCCCTGCAGTGAAGACAGGCTCTTTTTTTTACTCTTACGCATTTAGTCATGTTTGACGCATGGAGCTTTTTCAAGTAATCACACCCCAGACTGATCCATGAAATGCATCAGAAATTGACTTTTGAAAAAAGATGATGAAAAAAATCCCTTATCTTGACACATCATGCACTGGTTTTGGTATGTTACAAATAGATGAGTTTCACTCTGATAAGCTCAACATGCATTAATATTAATGCAGTCAGACTGAAGAGAAGGTCACGCTCTCTTTGATAACAGAATCCATAGCATGAGTTCAAAATGTGGTATTTCAGTGCATGTCATAAATATTACATTGCACTGTGAACATGTTATGTATACGACTGAATTGTTTAATCTTGCTTGTTTGGAGCTAAAGCAGCTGTTTTTGTCTTATCAGTGCTGTGTGTACCACAGAAGAATCTCTGGCTTATTTCAGTCTGTTCACAGGAATCAAGGGCATGTGGCTGGTGCACAGAACAAGGCTTCAATTCCTTTGAGGAACTCTTTCTTTCCTATAGGAATGTTATTCTGTAGGTGTTCAATTACCTTAATAATTTGAATAGAAATTTTCTTGCAAAAGGGGTTTGGAGGCAGTACATTTTTAAGATAATTTTTCTTTGTCTCTTTCATTCATCCTTACACAATATAGATTTAACTGGAATATTGAACAATGAGAAGTAGCCTATGTGTAACCAGAAATAGACAAGGATTTTGTGTGCATGAATGTGTTTTGGATGCATATGAGATTATTTGTAACTAATCCTCTTCATGGTTGTATTAATGCACTCAGGAGATTTTTTTAGCATCTTAACAGAGGATGTTTTAGATTTGCAGTGCAGCCGGAGGAACTGAAGATGTTATTCAGTGCTTGATTGATGGTTCTTTCATGTGTCACTCAGTGCTTGAAATGCAGTTTTATTTGCTGCTGCATCTCATGGATTAGAATTGCAACCCTATAAATGACTGAAATTAATGCAAATAAGATGTTACGCAATTTGTGGTGGAACACGGATGTAGCATGAATCAGGATAACAGTGTTTGGTCTGTTTCGTTCGAATTCACAGAATTTTATATTTCCTCTTCACTGTCTCTCTCGTGTTTTGGTCTTCAAGGGTTTTTCCTGTTTGACAGCATTCATTGTTTGCGTGACTGTGGGTGACTACTCATTAACCAGACTGACCGGCTCATGAACCTTCTCAGATGACAGAGCGAGCACGATGAGTCGATGTAAGAGCTGTGTGTGTACCACGCCCTCCGCTGCACCTTTTTTTTCTTTTCTTTTTTTCCTTCTCTCCCTCCGCTGCACCTGTTCCTCTATATACCTGCTCTAGCTGATTATGTTGCTAGAACTATCAATGACGTGTTCAGATTTAACGAAGGAGCGTTGCTGCCATCTAGTGGTGACAGGTGCTCAAAGCGGATTGGAAAAAAAGCGTTTATTTTGCTGAACATAATAGGCTACAGAAAAGATTTTGAAGAATGTCGGTAACCAAACAGTTGATCATGGGCCTCATGACTTCCATAGTATGCCCCCCCCCCCCCCCCCCCCCCCCCCAATACTGTTAAAATCATCGGGGACCATCAACTGTTTGATTACCCATAATATTTCAAATATCTTCCTTTGTGTTCAGCAGAAGACAGATATTCATACAGGTAGGAACAACTTGAGGGTGAGTAAATGATGATAGAATTGTTATTTTTGGGTGAAAAATACACGGAGTATCAGTAGTAGTAGTAGTTTTTGAAAGCCATACTATTAAAACACAGTGTAACTTTTGGCCCTCTAGCGGTTAAAAAATAAAAATGCATGCGTCTTGCAAGTGTTTTGGTTGTGTTTAGGTTCTGCCACTGTGCGGATGAATGTAGTTCGAGGCACATGTGCTCACATTGAAATATAGAAATATGTCACCTGAGCGGGTGGCATGGCTATCCGTCAGTTCAATAAAATATCTTACCCGTTGAGTAAGAAAAAGCTATCTCTAGGGTCGCTTTAAATGCTTTCAAATGAATTAATTCAATCTTTACCTTTCTGTTTATGGAATGACATAATGACATGCACGGTCGAAGGACGTATGCTCTAAAATATAAATCATTATTAGGCCTATGTTGTTTATCAAAGTGGATCTGGGTAAAGACATGGAAAATTGATTATTTTTGCAATCTGCCATTAATAAAATTTAGTTTTTAAAAAAAAATATATATAAAAAAAACAGTGTTGATTTAACTATATCTATAAACCATATCATTAAAATTGTTCGTTTTTGCCTTTTTTTTCTTTTCTTACTGAGATATGATGAGGGACTGTAACGTCACTAGGAGCGGCAAATTTAGTTATTTGGGGGTCCTAATCTTCTACTACTCAGGTACTGTCAGTAAGACACATTTCAGAAATATGTAAAAATTACAATTTAAAATTAGTAATCGCTATAGAAATGTATCTTAATATTTTTTTATAAGTGTTGTCCGTGCCGGTGTCCGTGCCAGAGACGATGTTATCCATGCCGGAGACGGCAGTGTCCATGCACTTGTCCGTGCCGGAGACGGTGGTATCCTTGCCGGAGTCGTTGGTGTCCATTCTGGAGACGTTGGTGTCCGTGCCAGAGACGGTGGTGTCCGTGCCGGAGACATTGGTTTCCATGGCGGAGATGGTGGTGTCCTTGCCGGAGATGGTAGTGTCTGTGCCGGAGACGGTGCCGTCCGTGCCGGTGTCCATCCATTCCGGAGACTGTGGTGTCCGTGCCAGTGTCCGTGCCGGAGACGGTGGTGTCTGTCCATCTGTTTGTGTTCTTTTTGAAGAATTTTCGGAGCCTGATGAAATCGGTATAAATACGTGTTTAATACTGCAAACTACGCTCGATGTTACAGTCACTGCCCTTGCCATCCAGAATAAAAGAGAACATCCCAATCGAGTGAAGGGATTTGTGGAAACTGACAAAACAAAAACAAACAAACTAATACATAAATAAATAAGGAGGCGTTTCTCTGACTGGATGTTCTTCCTCCATTTTTGCCCTATACTGGTGCTAAAAGAGGAGTATGGCAAATCCAGTTCTCATTAATATTCATAAACTCATTACCATAGCTATTCTTACCTGTAAAAATGACATTTCTAGATATCTGTAATACTATTTTCACTAGTTAAAATGCTAATTCTTGATATCAACAATTGAATTTCAACTAGTAAAAACTATAATTCTTGATATCTGTAATTGTATTTCACCATAGGTAACATATATAATGAAAATAGAATCGGAGCAAGAATTGATCCTTGGGTTAGCCTACACCACATGAAAGAGGACATGGGGAGTAGCCTATATTGGCCAATAGAAACATTCAACTTTTTTGTTTGCCAAACAAAAAAAACAAAACAAAAAAAGAACAAAACAATTTAAAAACAGTCCAACACAACTGCCCAACCTGGAAATAAGAATATTGTGGTCAACCACATCAAAAGCAGAGCTTAAATCTAAAAGCACCAAAGCAACATTATTCCTTTCATCTGTTTCCAATAAAATGTAATTTAAGACTTTTAAAAGAGCAGATTCAGTGCTGTGGTGAGATTTAAAACTTTTCAAAAATACTGTTTGACCTCAGATGAGACCGTAGCTGGGTTAGCACAACTTTTTCAAGGTTTTTTTTTTTTTTTTTAAATGGCAGATTAGATATGGGTCTAAAATTAGTAAAGTTAGTAGAATCAAGATTGGACCTCTTTAGCAGTGAAGAAAGTTTTATAAAGTCAGGAACTATTCCGGTACTAAGACTATTATTTATGATAGATAAAAGGGCAGGGCCAAAATTGACAAAGATTTGTTTTTAGGAATCTAGATGGAACAATATACTGAGGACAGGACGATGGTCTCAGATGTTCAGTAATACCTTTACAAGTTTGAAATGAAATGGTCTCAAAATCACACCACAGAACCGGACATCTTAAGCTCTCTGGTTGAGCACAGTCTAACAGGTCAACTTTGATCTTAAAAAGAGAAACCAAAGCTTCAGGAAAGATGTTAACATAGGGATTGATTACAGAGTCGATGACAGAGAAAAGGATATTATGTCTCTGTTGATTTTCACACTGTTGTTGATTTTATTTTGAATTATCGCAGGCTTTTTTTCGACCTCTTCAGGGGCCGGTTTCACAAAGATAGACTTTGACTATGGCTTAGATATAGTAGATAGTCAGACTTCAGATAGACATCTAAATCAGACCGTTGCACAAAGCACTTAAGACTCTAGCCGTTTCTCAATACCAAGTACGCAAAGTTCGGACTTGAGTCCTTGGTAGTTCGGACTTGACAAGTTCGACTCAGGAGAACGAACTCCCGAGGACGGGAGGACACAAGTCCGATAATTCTGAAATGGAACAGCGGCGTACTTGATAACGTCACTCAGCTCGCTCTGGCTACTCTGGTTATCTCTTTATCTATATAGGCTACAAATAAAACAAAATATGTTATAAACCACCACTCTGCCTCTTTTCATTTTAATTTAAAAAAATCTTAAACATAATGGCCACACAAATGTGGTTCAGGCAACGCAATTGATTATCTTCACTGCATATTTATAACACGAAATATAGAGCACAACCCTGACTCTTTTTGTTTTCATTTTAAAAATATGATAAATAAAAAACATTATTATATTGATCATTAAAACTAACATTTAGCAAAAAGAGACAGGGTTGTGTCATTTTATTTTATATATGTACATACAGTGAAGAGAATGTAGGCAACATGTATAATAAAATATTTTATGTTTTAAATATATAAAATAAAATGACAACCTTTTTTGTTAAATGTCTGTTTTAATGATCAATAATAGCCATTATAAAAGTATAAGTAGCCTAAAAGGTATAAGAAGCTATACAATAATAAAGCAAACGATTCAATCAAACATAAGTCAGCTCTCTAGGCTACAACGTTAAAGTTAAATAGACTAAATAAAGCTATAAAACTTCACTTTGCCCTCAGCTTAACGTTTTGCCAGGGAACAAATTATAGATTAATGAGACAAATAAAATAAATAAATAAATAAATCGTCCGTTAGATATACACAAGACGATTTATATCTCATGTTAAACCACTAGACTGGAGACATCCGAGCCAGCAGCACTAGCCGAGGAAAGGCTGTTCTCGGCGGGGTACATGAGCACAGAGCGTCAGATTGCCTGGTTCTCACAACTCCGAAAACGTCAGATCAAATTTTCAAATAGGCGCTATCTTTATAAATAAACCAAAGATTTGAGCTTTAAACAACTACATTCTCGCCTGAAATACTCTTAAAACTACATTTCGTGACACAATTACAGCAGTATTTTTAAATTACGCAGGGTTTCTCCTCTGCTATTGACGCTTGCTGGTTGGTGTGAGATGCATTCTGGGATACCTGGCTGTCACATGTCACCTCTCGATGCATCCTCGGTAAAAGGGGCGGATCAAGAACACATCCGGGGATTTGAACTGGACTTGGCTAGATGTGAACTTTGAATTGGAACAGTACTTGGGCAGCGACTGATGACGTTTCACCAGTCCACAAGAACACAAGTACAGACAAGAACGCATATTGAGAAACGGCTTCTGACTGCAATGCATTCTGGGTAAAATAAGACACTTTTCAAAACAAAAAACATGGCGGATGGAGTAAGCGCATTCAACCGCTCAGTGCAGTTTACCCCAGCGGAAAATATGTGTTTGTTGGAGGAGTATAACAGTTACAAGGACATTTTACTTGGGGAATTTAGCAGAGAATGTAGTAACAAGAAGAAATGTTTAAATTATGAGCCATTTTCCCTTTTCTTTTGGCTGTTTGTAATGTAACTGATTGTTACTGCTGGTTGCCAAGGTAACATAGAGTCTTAGACCTAAGTTAGCCTGGGGGTAAGGTATCTAATTTGTTTGGTCTAAATTAAGTCAGTCTTTATTTTTGTGAAACAGTCTAACTTGCATTAGACTAGTCTATGAGCAAATTTTAGACTTGTCTAACACTATAGACCGGTCTAAAATAGCTTTGTGAAACCGGCCCTAGGAAAGAGCAGTGCAGCTCCATCAAATTGGTGCATGTCTTCGGTAAAATACAGGTTTGTGTACATTTTATTTTATTTATAATTCTTTATTGTGCTGTAGCCTATATCGTTTAATTTTATGCAAAGCAACATGTGAGTCACCTAAACGAGTGTCGCGTCGGTCTTTTTGCGTGATGCAAAATGCTTGATGCCTTGCATACAATTTTATGATTTTATTCAAAGATATACAGAATGTAATTACTTAGGATGTTAAAATATGTTCTCAGAAATGTACACTGATTGTTTGACATGTTATGCAGTGAGACACAGCATATTTCGGCTACTGAGTTCCCCCGCTGAACATGACCAGTGTTGGGCATGTTACTTTCAAAAAGTAATTAGTTCCCTGCAGGTTATTTTGGGGTTTTATTTTATAACCTAAAGAGAACTTTCCCAGAACGTTATGTTATTTGTATAACCTAAACAGAACCAGAACGTTCCCTGCAGGTTTTTTTATATTTTATTTTTATAACCAAAACGTTGCAGATGATACCAATAAGCTACAGAGAATATTCTAATGCTGAAATGTGTAATTTATTTATATACAAACTATATAAGGCTCGGACACACTCGGTCTCTCTCGCGCACTGTCGATCGCGCTCGCGGCGTTCGCTTCGGTTTTGTCCAGTCCGACGCCTCATAAACACACACACACACACACCCACCCACCCACCAGGGAAAAACTTTGCAGGTCCTATGGCTGAGAGAGAGCCTACTCGGATGAAAACTGCTTCAGTGAGCTCAATTATTAGCCTGGCGTCGTCATACTCAGATTCTAGTCAGAATATGAGTCTGAAACTGCTCCATTGGGCTGTGATTATGGGGCGTGTTTCAACCGAACCAGGAAAGAAAATGGATAGACCTACAACCAATCAGAGCAACGGAGTAAGTGACGTAGCCTATGTTCTTCATTCATCTTTCCGATCGACAAATGCCTTGATCGCGGTTCTCTGTTCCTCTTTTAAAATTAATGTGCTGTCGATATCTTCTATAACAGACGCGATGGCGGAATCTACACATGATGTTTCATAAAAAAAGTTCGGGAGGAGCACGTTCAAATAATCAATCCAACCAACTTGTCATCAAACAATGTCTTCCTGAGAGGAAGCATAATTATTAACTGTCAACTCACCTAACATTCCTTGACAGTTTTCAGCATCCCTCCACTCAATCTTGGCTTGTTCTTCCACAGCCTGGGATACGGGGGGAGTACTTTGGCCTCTCCAAAGGAGCCCTCTCCTCAGACAGCACGCCAAATATGCATTTATTCTATCTGACTTATTTGTAAGTGTGAAATCTCAATTCTCCAGCGCAGTCATCTTTGTTGTAACGAATTCAACCCAAGCGCTCGTTGGTGACGTGGATGTTAATGGGGTCGCTGTGTCCATTTCTTTTACTGTCTATGCCATAGACAGTAAAAGAAATGGACACAGCGACCCCATTGGATTCAACAGAGAAAAGTGTCAATTAGAAGCACTCACTTCCTGATGGCTGAGCGTACTGCGCAGACTCAAACTGAGCTTGACGACGTAGATGTGACGTGACCAACCTGTCTGTCTTCTAGTAGCTGTGCCAAGAGAAATCTGAATCATTCCCTTCCGAAACTTGCAGAGACGGAGAGTGTGAGTATGAGGTGTCCATGAGCTAGGAGCAGGAGAAACTTTTGCTAAGTATTCTGATTAATTATTGTGTCATTTTGCCTCCACGTCCCCCCGATTGCCCGCAAGCTTCTGCTCCTGTCCATACGGTAATTTCTCTACTGTGCGACAGAGAGTCGCGTGGTTATGATGCAATCGTTAGCCTATTTTTACAAAAACTGCTTCTACGGGGCCATAACGTAAGATCATAGGCATAATTTGCGGGTGGGGCAGGTGGGACATGTCCCCACCACTTTTTGCCAGGGTCGATATTGTCCCCACCACTTTTTAAAACATCTCGCATGTATACCAATTCTCGAATGTAGAATGTAGAAATGTAGAAACATCTCGAATGTATACCAATTCTACAAATAAATAAAACATCTCCAGTTAACTGGCAGAGCATTCATTTCATTAGTTTTTTAAATAAGAGACGATCTAGCCCTGAAATGTGTTTTTGATGAGAAAAAAAAAACCTATACGAGAAAAAAAAAAACTATTCGAGCGCGGATTAGAACCCAGAACCTCTGACACGGTAGGCGAAAGTTCTGCCACTGGACCATAACTTTACAGCTCATTAAATGACAAATTAAACCCCATGATGTAGCCTACTATTTAAATCGATTGCTTTTTCATTTTATTAGCAATCCCCACCCAACCTGTCCCACCCACTTTTTAAAACAAAGTTACGCCACTGCATAAGATACAAGGTAATGGAGCCTTTTATACATTTTCGTGTTTCTTTAGAAATAAATAATGGACAAATGGAGTCTTTAAATGCCTCAGATGTAAAGTTATTTGCTGTCAAAGTGATGCCAAAATGAATGGGAGTCAATGGCATGCTAACAGCAGGTGATGGTCTGCTAATCAATGGCGGCCCCGGGGAAGCTTCAGTTTTTTTCTAAAAGATTACCCCCTTGGTCTATGCCATGAACTGGTCAAAAGCTGATGAGTAACATGCAGGTAGGCCCACCCTCACGTGATACTGATCGGTCGATTGATAAGCCTAAATCTGATTGGCTAAAGAGAGTATGACTCATCTAGGAGGAGAGCACTGCCAGGAAAGTCTCAAAAACACACACACACACACACACACACAAATCCAAGGCGATTCACACGTGAATGACGATTTGCACATTCACATTCAAGGATAAACTTGTACATTTTAAACAGGTTTTTGTGCACAGTTGTATATCTACGAATTGTGTTTTGCATTTATGAAATGTATTTTATGAATATATAATTTTATTTTGTGCATGTGAATTGCTTTTTGTGAATATGTATTTTTTTCACGCACGTAAGTTTTTTGTCTGTGTACTTGAATTAGGTTTCATGCATGTGAAATTGTCTACGTGTGAATCATGTTTTTTGCGTGAATTATAATTGAGACAAAACTGCTTCCATACACCCTTAACAGCTTTCTGATAAACACATAATCTTTCAACATTTTATACGAGACCTGCAGCTTGTCCTTACACCATCTTCTCTTCTTTCGAGCCGTCTGACGACCGAGTTGAATAATGGATTCAAGGCTGTGATTTAGGTTTTGAACAATTTCATTTCCAAAACTTTAACATTCCAGGACCCATTTAGCAATCTATCTCAAGATTCACCAAAATACTTGAGATTAGAAAACAATTGACATTACTGTGAGATTAATCATAATCAACAGTTTGATAGGACAGAAATTGAGTAGGCCTATTCAATAAAAAATATTTTATTTTATAGTACAACTTTAACATTTTTACGTTTTAATTTCATCATTTACAGATATTAAAGAGTACATGAAATATGTCCATAAAAACTTGAAACACGCACACTCAGGTCTGGATATAGATTTACTGATTTACTGAACAGGGCAAATTATTCCAAAAAAGCACTGATGGGCGTGTAAAGTTCTGCGCGTGATCTACTCACGACACGCAAATTTAAGAACACATAGTCCAGGCGTTTTAGAAAAAAAGGGTGAACAAATTGCAACAGAAGCCAACTCAACTGATTTTGTATCCTCCATATGTCCTGAGTAAGGAAAAAAGCCCCGAAGAATCCCATTAGGGGAAAGTTCCGAAAAAGACCCAAATCCTATTCATACGCCTATTCATTATTTTTCTTACGTGAATAGGGTAAAAAATGTAACCTTTAGATATCACCATGAAAATTACTGAGTTGATTACTTATATCAAGACAAACAAAAAATGTATTACAATTTTTTTTAAATTGTTTGTTAACATGGACAAGCATAATCTAATTACGTATGTGCTAATTTGCATAAATACCACAAGAGATCTAAACATTGGGTCTAGCCAGGTGAAAATGTCTTGTTGAATCTTGTTAACACATAACAGTAAAATACTTAATATTAAGGTCTGAATGGAACCCATTTACCCATGAGCATTAATACATAGAGGCAGGAAGAAGTACTTTAAACCAGCCTTTATTAATTATTATTGCAGATATGGGGTTTGGGGCTGGGTCCGTGGGACTGTTTCTGGGGATTTACTTTTTATTTTACTTACCTTTTGTCTTCTGCATTCTCCTTACCATTGTCTCCTGTTCTTGCCTCAGACTCGTCCCCCAGAAACAGTCCCACAGACCCTGCCCCAAACTCCATCTCTTAATAATTAATAAAGGCTGGTTTAAAGTATGGAGGATACAAAATCAGTTGAGTTTGCTTCTGTTGCAATTTGTTCACGGTTGACCCCCATTTTGGCTTAAAACGCCTGGACTAAGATGCAGCTGGATCATTTCCATAATGACTAACGCAATCTACCAAGAGCAGCGCAAATTAGCGTCTGATTTAAGACGTTTTTTTATGGGCGGTAAATAATGGCGCAAGCCTACCATGCGTGTTTCATTTAAATACTCTCCTCCCATAAATTTAGCCTCTGAAAGGAAAACTCCTACAAATGCATAATGTTACAAGGTCAGCCACAAAAATAACTGTTCACGCCTTTTCAGCGCTAATTTTTCACTGCCTGTCTATAATAAATACTTACAATAGTTTTTTTTTTTTTACATCAAAAGAGGGTTTGCACTGGCTCAAGCTGTTAGTAAATCTGACCAATAAACTGTAATCAGCGCTGCAAGTGTTGTTAAACTCATCGCAGTGTTCAGTGCAGACACGCTCTCATGCTCGTTCCTTGTGCTGTGTATAAAATGCTTTTTACAGTTTCCTTATGTGTTGGTAGGTAGCCAAATGCACACAAAGGAAAGAAAACATGTATATATATTTTTCTTCAGGCAAAAGTAGCTACTTGAGCAGCCAATCAATTGGTTCTTATAATCCTAAACATAAGCAGCAGTAATAACTAGTGCTTTCTCTAAATTCTGCTATCAGATTTGGCTTAGGTGTATTGATTATAAGCATAACATAGTTCTTAAATCTCAACCTTTCATGTATGTGCACGTTTTATGATGGGAAGTATTGAGAAACAGAAACTTTAGGACAAAATTAGTTCACATTTTTTAATAACATGGCACAATTTACATAACACAAGTTTAACTGAGGAGCATGCTGTCGCCTCACCCTTTTTTTGTACATGATCTAGAAAGGACTTCATTTTTTTACGTACATGATAAACAGCAAAAATTTCTTACAATCTCTTTGCAATACGTATCGACTACCCACTACTGCTTCAGTGGACATTTTATTGTTTGATTTTAAGAAAACAAAAAAGTAGAGAAAATTAAAAAAAGCAAGAAAAAAAAAAAAGCACTGCACAACATCTGAATTTCACAGAGTTTAAAAGCGCACAACTATCCCTCCCATGGACTACTAAAATAGATCTCTGCTCATTAAAAACAAACTTCCATAGCTTACAACTCACTTTATCATTGTGTAGATACATAATATTTTAATACACAGTTAGACCAATAGGGAATTGTCCTGCTTTCTGTACTCAAACATCTGGTGACATGAAGGGTTGTGATGTCATGTTTGCACAGTCTTCTGATTTAGAGGTAATTCAGCGAATTTAGGTTTTGTTAGGTTCCTGAAACATTTGTGTATTTGTAAGGATTGTCAACACAGATTTTTATTATTATTTATTTTTCTTTCTATCTTGACGAACAAAAGCTTGTTTTTGGATCAAGAGTTAGGGAATATGCTTGTCAGATTGAGCTTCAGTGTGAGTAATACTCATTGCTGAAAATCCCCATCTAAGAACAATCTTGTAAGTCATGTGTAAGCATGTACTGTTGCTTTGAAAGGTGAATGTGAGGGTTCAGTAGAGACGGGTAGTCCTCTAGGAGAGAGAAAACGTGATACAGAGAGAGCCCACGCATGAGTTGCATAGTTGAAAGAAGGGATGTGGTCTCTTGGACAATATGATCCTTCAAAACCATTAATATGCAGCATTAAACTAAAACCAGAGCCTGCGCACTCGCTCTCCTTTTGATCACTGCCCACTATGTACAGCATTTCAAAGTAAAGCTTTCATAACACCCATTTGCATATTTGTACCTTACATTGTTTTCCCTCAAGGGGAGAAAACACAGACTTTGCACATATCTACATAGTTTTGCCTTTTGTCAATGTATTGAGGTACCTGTACATTCCAAAATCATCTTTTCCATGATGGAGATCTGCCATTTGTCCACTTGCTCAAGATCAGTGTACTGTATATGTTTAAGAATACACACCAACGCAGGAGCGAACAGGATAAAAGAGCATGAAAAAATCTCAGTCTTTTGTACAAAAACAAAAACGCAACACACACAAAAATCAGTAATGCACAATCTATACACCGATATAATACAGCCTCAAGTGCTTGCTTCTGAGTTCCATTATAGTTCATCAGGGGGTCTCACCGTGCCTCGATGTCTTTGTGTGTGTGTGAAGGGGGTCTGTCTCTAATGTCAGTGCCAAGTGGGGTAGTCCGTCTGGGAGACGTGGAACGTGCTCCCAGCGTTGGGATAAGAGGGGGTGGGGCACTGAGTGATGCGGTGGGGGGGGGTTTGTTGAGGATTCCATTCTGGGCGGCAGCAGCCACAGCAGAGGAGGGGCTAACACGGGGGTAGTGCATGCTGGGAAGTCCGGGGGCCATGAGACCAGGGTGAGGGAGATGTCCATCTAAAGCGGGGTGATGCATGGGGTGCAGACGTCCCTGCTCATAGTCCTCTCGGAGCATGTGCAGACGTTCCCTCTCTTCTAGGTGTGCCCGCTCTTGTTCCCGCCGCTGTTCCAAGGTCAGTCCGTGAGGGTGGTCTCGGTTAAAGTCATGAGGCTCACGGTCTCGGTATGAGCGCTCTGCATCATACAGCCGCGGCGCTGCTAACCGGTGCAGAGGGTCATTTCGTAGTAGCAGATCCCGAGCTAATGGATCCCTCCGGTGGATGTCGAGTCCCCGGTAAGGGTCCCTCATGGGATCCCAATGAAAGGTGGGATAGGGAAACCTCTCCGCCCCTGGGATGGGACTGATACCCATAAAGGGGGCCACCATACGAGTCCTCTCCAGACTACTGATACTGTTTATGGGATGCATGCTGGCCATGCCCATGGGTACCGGCATTGAAGATGGAGGGTGGAGAGCGGTGGGAGGATGAGGTGCTTGTGGCGTGGATCTTTGCTCTGGTGTTCTTTCCGTGGGACCGTCCTGTTCCTCTTTCCTCTCTTCTTTCACCTTCACCTCACTGTTTTTCTTCTCATAGGTGATCTCAGCCTTCTTCTCCAGAACATCTCGAGTCAACCCGCCGTTCACCCGATCTACGCCGCCTGGCCGCATGTAGGGTGACGCTGTAACCCGATTGGCCGGCTTGTCTTCAGAAACTCGGCCATCGTGGATGACGGAAATGTCCTTGTCACTGTGGTTATTCTCCTTCCCCTTGTGCTCATCTGTGTTGGAGTCTTTCCAGTCTGAGTGCTCTCGTTCTCTCTCGCGATCTTTGGGCTTGTCCTTGTCCCGAGGCTCGCTGGAAGAGATGTGGTTCCGGGAGGGGTCAGATGACCGAGTGTGACCCAACAGAGTGAGAGGGTTAACAGGAATCGGGGATTGGTGACTCTGGTGCCTCTTCTCAGCAGGTTCCCTAGAGGTGAAATGGACCATTATTGTTTTGATAATCAACAGTCTGCTGTTCATTAATGTACAATAAACCTCTCTTCAGGGTGACACAAGACCTCCGATCACCTCCTGTTTATTCTGCAATAATGACCAGCTGATTGTAATACATACTTAAAGAAAAACTCTTCCTAGCTTTGACAAATAATATTACGTGATTCTTGTGTTAATATCATTCACACAGCTCTACACACCGTTCTTTATCATCCTTATTGACTGATGAATCCCTCTTGTCCAGGTCACGTTCTCTTTCCCTGTCCCTTTCTCGTTCTCGCTCATGTGAGCTGACTGATGCGCTGCGTTCTGAGTCTCCTGGTTTGAGCCAGGGAGGTGGGGTGGGGAAGGACGGCGGAGTGCGGTGGAGTCTGTTCCATGGCTCGTGGGGTCCGCTGAAGTGCTGTTGTGCACTGGGTGCATCTTTGTGACCAAATACAGAGTTGGGTGCTGGGAGATGGAAAAACAACATCGTGAAATTTTATTTATTTTGATCACCATTTCATGCAAATAGTAATCTTTGATATCAGATAATTACAGTTGTAATGACCTTTTAACCTACAATTAGTTGTGTTAAGGCATAATGTACATCCAGCCGGTTGTTACTGCAGAATAAACCCAGACAGGGTGACCAGGAAGGGGTTTACTCTGCGTTAACAACCGGCTGGATGCAAATAATCCCTCTTTATTACATGGCTACTTGCCACATAAGTAAATAATTAGACATGAAATATTGATCCGAGTCGAAATATTTTATTAGCTCTTTAAACGCAAATGAAAAGCTACCGTGGAGAAAGCAGCTGCTAGCAAGCGGAAAGTTGAAACTAGATGGACATTTAAGGGATACAATACAGTCATACCACTTATTACATGGTATTTCACCACATAAATAATTATGGGGACAAGAGATATTGATTTGAGATGAAGGGGTTTTAACACTACAACCGCCACGGGGTAAAATTTACCCATGGCTGTTTTTCAAATGTAGATTTTCAATAAAATATCCAAGTCTCCCAGTCATTGACTTTTAATAAAATTGTTTAAACAATTTTTAACAACAGGGGATTGTAAATGATAAAACCGGATTAAAAACGGGGCATTTATACCTAAAAGCAGGTCAAATTTACCTATATAATGCCTTTATTTTCACGCTGTGTTTGAGCAACGTGTAAGCTTACTGTAAACAGTCACGCAACACATGTTCAAATGAAGATGTTTTAGCCTACTCATAAATGTTCAAACTTTGGAGTATTTATACATTTTTGTTTTGCAATTTTTACTGTGTATTGTTCGCTACTGTGTTGAAGTCTGCCCATTTCCTGAAAAAAAATAAAAATTCCGATCTATGATGTAATGAATACATTTTTATTTTTATGATTACCCAAAGTTTATTGGTGTTGTTCTCTTGTTTAAATCATAAATGATATAACTAAACAAATTAATAATTAATTAGGTGAAACTGTGTGCTTGAATTTGTAGTTAAAGTAATTGACTGCAGTGCGGTGAATTATTATTGCTAATTTTTGTCTAGGGTATTTTAGTCATTTAAATAAGATGGGTTATCTTAATATGTGATTAATGACATTTTATTATAATATTACACCACCCAAATATGTATTTATTTCCTTCTAATTCTCGTTGTCACTGCAGGCTGGTTTAGCCTGTATTCACCGTTAAGAAAAGTGATTAGTGTAGACTACTTAAAATAGCCTTGAACATAAAACCACAGGACAAAAAGATAATTGATGACAAAAAAACAATAATTTAAAGACTTTAGACATTACTTTGTAAAGACAGTGGCATAATACAGTCACATAATATATTTTTTAGCCATATCAAAACAGAAGTCATGTGGCATGGGTAAATTTGACCCGCTCGTGGTTTTAGGGATACAACAACCCGTGGCGGTTCTAGTGTTAAAATCGTACCTGTTTGTTATCTTTTAAACCATTACAGTGTACAAAACAATCTTTGCAAAACGGCAGCAGCTGCATTTGGATGAAACAAGAGAGAGTCTGCGATACCAGATGACAATTAAATAACTGTATGCAAAATATGGATTTGAGTTTTAATATTTTATTATCCACGAGGAAAAATAGTTCCCAACGAGCATAAAACGCTGACTTCAGTTACCCGGATGAGCCTGTGTTATCAGTGTTTTCCGGTTGTTATTGGGGGATAACATACTGCTTGATGGCGCGATTGACCAATCAGAATCAAGTATTCCACAGAGCCGTGCAATAATGAGATGATAAAAAGTTGACTGAAGATGAAATTTCTAATAAACAACAATTTGACTAATTGACACTCACTGAGTGCTGGGTTTCCCAGCCCACCAAATGCTGCAGTGCTTAATGAGGCCAGACCTCCAAATGAAGGCGGTCTGCTGAAGGGCTCTGACAATCAAAACAGGAATAAAGAATCAATCAATGAACAAATGATTGTGTGATTTACCAATGAACTACAGCTTGTTTCATTATAGAATGTTAACTTTTCACAATTCACAATGAACCAGCTTTTAACCGAGTCCTTAGTTCACAAATGAACAGATATATCAACACGTTTTAGCACTATGCACTGACTTTCAAAGAAGTGTTCAGCAACCCTTAGTCCAGGGTAGTCCAATCCTGTAGAGTTTAGCCCAATCCTAATAAAACACACCTGAACCAACTTATCAAGGTCTTCAGGATTATTAGAAGCTTTCAGGCAAGTGTTGAGGCATGTTGGAGCTAAACTCTGCAGGACTTTGGCCCTCCAGGAGCAGGACTGGACACCCCTGCCTTAGAATATACACATTTCAGTCCGTAATTGACTGCACAGTGACACCTAGTGGAGGAGTGTGAACGTGCATGTGTACTCTTGTCAGCTTACCTAAGTGGGGTGCTGGGGTAAGAAAGTTGCTAGGATGATGTGGATGGTGTCCGAAAGGTGCAGCTGAGGGATGCGTGGACCCTGAAACAAAGACAACAATGAAGTTTATTCCACACTTAAAGCAAGCCTAAAGGAGGCTACATACTAACGGGCAAAATCTTCTTTGATGATACATCCTGACAGGAGTGAAAAACAGTACATAACACAATGCAAGCAACATAATAAAATTAGAATGTTCCCATCAACAAAGCTGCTCTCATCAAAGCACAGATTGCTTTAAGGATTGTAGTTTTGTTACTTCACTCGTTTGCAGTACAGTTGGATACTGCATGTAATGAGTACTAAGAAATGGGGACTAAAACTATGACAAAACTTTTAAGAATAAAATATTAACTTAGATTAGTGGTTACTCACTGAAAAATACTGGAAGCACTGCACTTAATTCGTGTAGTGATCTTGGAAAATCCACTCACCTGCTGCTGAGAAAAGCGATGCAGGTCGTGCCAAGTCATGAGGGTGATGGATGGCTCCAAAAAGGGTGGGGCCTGGGGGTCGACAAAGGAACTCCGGTTTGAGGCCAAAGTCCAGCTTGTGTGGGTCAACCTGCATCTGCTGCTGGAGAAGGCCAGGTACAAGAGAGAACAAATGTGATACCCCTCTCAGAGAACCTCAAAAATTAAGATTGTATTGTATTATGTAGTTCAGAGTTAACAGGAGGAGACAGAAGAGAGGCAAAAAGAATATTTCTTTTCATATGTAGTGATTGGAGGGTGCAGTAAAAGTGAAATCAGGTTATGTATGCAAATCTCACCTTTACTTTCTGTTGGTGATGGTAAATTTGCCAAGCTATATGGACATGCATAGCACACCACTTTCCTGGTTTCTTTAGAGACAGAAAGACAAGGCAAGGTTTTCATGTTTAGACATGACTAAATTCATGTTAGTTTCATTTTATTAATCTAAACCTTTTAAGCACTTTTATAAAAGAATATCGCATACATCTGACAAGATTATCTACAATTTTATGTAATACTGTTGAGCACTTTTAAAAGTGAAATTTAACTTAAATTGTTCATTTCAAGTTTCTTTGCTTATTCCCATATTTTGGGCATGGCTGCAAATTAATTAAGCAAAATGTCATTACAAAGTGTTTTCAGATAAGGGAGTCATATAGTGTCTCCTATAGACTCTGAAATGAGACCGCTGAGTCCCAGCACACAGCTAATTAAAGAGACTGTGGAGCGGAAGGCAGGTGCTCAGTGTAAGGTGGGATTAAACTGTAATGAGCTTTTACTCTATTTCCTTCATAGTCCTGTGGGGAAACAAACTGAATAACTGATAAAGCAGTCTTACCCTGAGAACTGGCCGGAACGGATCTGTCAGCTAGAGAGGAAAGGGAAAAAGAGCGCAAGTGAGAGAGATTAGGGACACAAAGCTGTCAGTCAGGGCTTTTAATTAGCATCCGAGCATCACTTCATCACTGACCAAATTAAAATGTTAAAATTTCCCTTTCTAATGAAGCATTTCGTGGAATAATTAGGCCAGAATTTAGAGTATTCCCCTTCCTATCACTGCCAGCATACCAATGTGGACAACAGTTTATCATGACTGACAAATATGATGGTTAGTTTGCCATCAGTAGTTTAAAAACCACAGTCACCACTAGGGATGGGAATTGAAAACCGGTTCCACTCGAGAACCGGTTCTAAGTTTTATGAACCATCGATATTGTATGCCCTCGACGTTAACGAGTCCTCTTATCGATGCTCCTGCTCCGAGTCCCAGCCATAGTATATACAGACCGTGAACTCACAACTGTCCCTTTTTTCCTTTATCGGGCACCATAGCACAGCGACCTTCGCATCTGTGCGTCATGATGTCAAAGTGATTTGAGCAAAGGAGGGAATCATGGAGAGAGAGAGACGATCTAAAGCTTGGCTTTAGTTTACTAAACGAGACAAATTATGCCGTTTGCAATAACAGGGTTTTTCCTGCATTGAAATTTTTTTAGTGGCCGCCAAAGCGAATTTTGTCCCGCCAAAGTCTTATTTGATCAGGGAGTAATGTAGATGAACTGCTGCGCTTGTGACAGGGCGGATGTTTAGCTGAAAGAACAAGCAGAGAGAGAGAGAGCGAGAGAGAGAGAGAGAGAGAGAGAGAGAGAGAGAGCCCAGGTTGCGCGCGCGCACTCTATGTCTTCGGAGCCAGGCGAAAGTGTAAACAAGACTTCACCGTCTCCAAATTAAGCGCTGTCTTGCTCTCTCTCCCTCGCACATATTAATCAAAATAAATTGACACGATGGTAAAACGTCGGAAGACCAAAGTTTCATGTGGAGCATTCAGAGATTTTTTTTTTCCTGAATTACCGCTGGTTGTGAATTGTGCTAAAATACGTTGCCTTATCTTCTCTGAAAAGCGTTCCGGACAGCTGACATAAAATCACACTTTAAATAAACGAAAACTGTCCTAACTGCTGGGATAATCACACAACGCGTATGACACGTCCAATTCGTGAACTAATGACTCCTTTGAACCGATTAATTTTAATGAATGGTTAAAACAACTGATCTTTCAAACACTGAACTCACGAGACGTCTGAATTGGTGTATCGGTAACACTTTACAATAAGGTTCCATTTATTACATAAATTACATAAAAAGTACAGTTTGCTTACTCAAGTGTAAGCTTTAAAACAAAAGCTTTGTTTCTAAGCTTTTTCCACACAGTGCTATCAGGAATCGATGAGAGAATCGATAAAGAATCGGATCGATAAGCAGAATCGTCAGTGGCACTGATATTGATAAAATCTTATCAATTCCCATCCCTAGTCACCACAGTTTGTTCATTGCAAACTGTGTCTTTGGGGTGCTTACCCGAGGGTCTTTCTGAAGAAGTGTGTGTGGGACGGCTCCAGGCCTGGCTGCCACGTCTAAAGGATTTGAGGTCTATAGTGTACAAACACAAAAAGTAAGCATTCTCAGCTTGTCACAAGATACCTTGGGCCTTATGATTTCCGCGATGCAGAAAACCCAGACGGAATCGCAGAATCTAGTCATAAAAACGGAATTTACTGTATAACGCAGAATTTCATGGAAGTTGTCACATTTTTGATCACATCTTTCAGCCTCGCTATATGAGGACATGAATGCATGAACTTCATCTCCAGAGCCGCTCTGAGAGTCACTTCACAAGCATTTTACCGTTTCATTAGAGAAAAACTATCATCATATCATAAACACACAGAAACTCAAAGGTCTTCACGGTAACCCGTCAAAATAAGTTTGGTTTAACTTGGAAGAAATTGTGACAAATATATTACTGTTGTACAGTAGAATTTAGCTACGTCTCAATGTAATTATTATTAAAACTTTATTTTTTAAATAAAAAAGTTTAATTTCATATGATTAAAAGATACATTTAATTCGTTGTATGCCTTCATTTGATTGCCAGAAAAATTTAAATACACAACACAGAATTTCTGAAATAAAAATAATTTTTCTTAGAAATTTTATTTTTAAATTAATTCATTGTTGTTGTTATAAATTATAATTAAAATGGAAAAAACGGAATTTGGGAAAAAATAAAATGGATTTCATAGGGGCCCTAGATACCTAAATCTTCCAGTATCATCTCTCACTTACTCAAGCATTACTGTTAGCTAACTGGGGACATCCCCAGACTGTACACGTTAAAAAGAACATATGAAATTGATTCTCTATTTATACTATACCTATACATAAAATTAAAGAAGTAACAGAGTGTCTGAGATCTGTTTATGTTTAGCCAGAGCCATTCCATGTGTGCAGTAGTACACTCAGAAGAGCACAGGAGGTTAGTTTTGGGAGTTGTCTTGACATTCCGACATTCAGCGTTTGATATTGTGATACCTTGGGCTGGAACGCTCCCTGTAGAGATCCGAAGGGCCCCGTCGGCGGGATGACGGGAGGAATGCCAGACACTGCTGGGGGGTAAGAGTGGAACAGCTGAGAAAAGAAAAACGATATAAGACACAGTTACTCCAAGAGGTTCTTGTTTGATCGTGTGAGCTGTTTACAGTTATACAGTGAGACCAGAGCCTGCAGGTCGCTGTACAAACTAACAACTACACAAGATCAGCTGCTGATATTTAAATGTCCCTCTTCATTACATACTGCATAATATAAAGCGTCATAACATGAAAATACGCACCATGTGAAAATAATTCACAACAATGTTTTGCTTAGTTTTTCTTTTTATAAATGAATAAATGAAAGAAAGTGACTACAAAGCACCTATTCTGCTCCATATAATGATACAACCTTCATCTGACCCTTGGCTGTTGTGACATTCAACAAAAATTAACAGCAAGATGAATTTACAATACGGGTCACTCTCTAAACCTGCTCTGATAGCAATGACTGTTATTATCACAACGCACTGCATAATGCATGTAATTACTGCAGAGTGTGTGTTCTTGGGTGGGTGTCACAAATGAATCATTGCTAAATGGCGACTCCGTAATTGAAGGGCAGAGATCAAATAAATTAAAGTTGCATTAACCTGTTGGACAGACAAGCAGAATGAAACACATTTTATCTCTAACCCGATTCCAGCAGTATCCAGCAAGGCATTTCAGTAAAAACACATCTTGCAGCCAATCTGCTTAATACATTTTTTAATGAAAATTTGTGCCCTTAATACATTTAGAATGTAGTAAAGCATTTTAAAAAACACTTTACTACATTCTAAAAAAAGTTTTTTTGTGTGTGTTTTTTTAAATATAAGTGTAATAAGGCACTTGAGAGGCCTATTGTAAATATAGCTATGGCTGCGTGTGGTACCTAAAAATGCCCTAAGCCCTAAGCTGTGACCAGCATAGCCCCTATTGCTTAAAACACCCATAATATAAAGTATGATGAAAATAAATGAAGCAGACATAAAAATGACAATGACCACTACACTAAACAAGAAGAAAAAAAGCCACCACAGCAAATTACAAAAATATGACAAGGACTCACGCTGTGTCTGTAGAAGGGGTCGACTTTAGTGGGGTATTTGTCGAACTGCAAAGGAAAGGAGAAACAGAGCTCAGTACACACACAGGAGTCTTTCAGGCCTACAAAAAATTTACTCCTGACAAATATCTTGTGGAGTCATGAGGCTCAAAACAAATACCAAATGCTTTAATGTGCTCTCCAGAAAAGTGTTTGGTTGGCAGTAAAATTGTCTTTGCCCTGATTAATGAATTTTAGCACAGATCAGAATGTAGCCCTGCATTATTCCTGCTGCCCCCATCCAGAATGTTGTTTTGAGTTTTACAGTGAATTATCACAAGGGTTTTCGCTCGTTAATATGTATAACTCAGCAATTCTGTGAGTGGTCAAGTAGAAGCCATTCGGCTGTCTAAAAATAGTCCTATAAACAGCTCATTTAATGAGGTTTGAGTGGTCTAATCTGGATCCAGAGAGAATGTTTCCCACTCATGAGTAAACAATGTGGCTCTCAAACTAGTTTTATACTCTCATTAGCTAACAGAGCGCCATTCTCAGAGGCTTTTGAGCCTGGCATGGTTCAAAAGCCACTTTTAAGCCTCTGTGGGCACTGTGGTTATGATCGAGCTGTGTGTGGGAGTGTCTGTATGAAGCCTCAAATCACTAATCAGCTCTGCTGCTTGCCAACCAAAAGCCCTCAGTCAAAACTCCACCAGACCAAAATGATGTCATTAAACTGGGAATGAATAAACTAGTATTAAGTTCTCAAGGCTTGGCTGGAACAAAAATGTATTGCCAGTGGCTCTGACTGCCAATTCTAAAATCAGGGCAGAGAACAGAGGGTGGAGAAGCATGCCAGAGAAAAACAGCAGTTTTTCAACATAGAAAAGCCACATTGTGGCAAGAGAGAAACGTTACAATCGAGAAAGCGAGCCACTGCCATTGCTTCTAGTGTTTACTGAATAATGTACCGTACCCGTTTATAATTCAGCAGTCGGTACAACACATGCACAAATTTAGTAGTTGCCTACAGTGTTCCCACAGTTTTTGACAATGATTTCTGATGATTCAAGGATTTTTACAAATCATTTTGATGCATTTGATTTTGACAGATTCGCTAACAAATTCATTATATGTGATCCGGTTTGATGATTCATTAAAAGGACTCACAATAGAAATTTCCATGACCGTGGGAACCCTGTATCTTATATACATGCATTTGTTTTTTATTAGGGCTGCACGATGTATAATTTTTATCATCGATATTGCGATGTGCGCATCCACTATAGTCACATTGCAGGATGTGCGATGTAGTATAGGGTTTGTAGTTGATCCGTAATCCGTACGGGCCAGCTGCTTCCCCGGTTCAGCACGCATGTGATTCGCAGAGTAATTGCAAAGTTTAACCATCATAGAGTGACATCATTTGCATGTGTTTTTAAGTCCTGTCTGTTTAAACATCAAGTGCAGGAAGACTGGAACTCGCAGAATGAAACACATTTTTGTGTGCGCACACAGAGCTACGCAGACAGCATGTGAAGTTCGTGAACACCAAATTCCCTTCCCTTTCTTATCGATTTGTGCATTAACGAACATGTGCACGGAAAATTAAGTCAAAATGCCCGTCTCAACGAGTTTCCTCGTAAACAGTTGGTTATGAGTTGTAAACAGAGAAAGAAAACGGATGCTTGTCATTACCAATAGTGGATAGTGCATTCGTCTTAAAGTGACAGCAGCCCAATATACCCGCAACTGTTTGTGTCACCAAAGTTCATCAAACAACAAAAGAGAAAGAGAAAATCACTTTTGTAGCTTTAACAAAGACAAACTGTATTAATTATATGAATCATATTTAATTTATACAGTGAAGACTATGCAGTGTTATTTTACATTTGAATTTTCAATGTCTGTATCTGAATAATTAATTTAACTGAAAAACATAAAGCACTGCTTATTTAATCTATGTCTTTGTTCTATTGTATTCATCTAGGCTTGTAATTTGTTTATTATTTTTTATTATTAACATATTGTGCAATTCAAAAGAAGGTTTAAAATGTCTATATTAGAAAAGTATATAAATTAAGGTGGACATGGGACAAACGTCTCATTTCCTCTTCAAGAAGTTGATTTGAATTACCATACAGTCTGTTTCTTGCCATTTTGCATATATTTAAATTATTATTATTATTTTTTATATTATATTGTGTGATTTATTTTTAGATAAATGTACTTTAAATGATTAAGTTTTTTCTTAATAAGGATAAATTATGTTATCTTGCAAGAGTAAACAGTAGCCGTTTCAAAGCTAGATGTGTAAAAGGGGAAGGCAAATATAAGTTAGCTTCTTCCTTCTCCTTTCTTGTTTTTTTTTATTTCTTTTGAACATGCTGAGACTTTTAATTTTATTATTTTCTGTTAAAATATGTTTTGTTACTAATGATCATGTTCTGAAGAAGAAGAAAAGGAAAAAAGAATAAATTCATTCATTCATTCATTTTTCATTTTCTATGCAGATGCACAACCCTACAAAATTACCCCAATCATCCTAGAATGATTAATTCTTTCAAATAGAGCTATTAAAATCATGGTGAAATGGTTTTCATATCGCAATATATATCGCAGTGTCAGTTTTTTCCAATATCGTGCAGCCCTAGTTTTTATGTTTTTTTATGTTGTTTTATTCATTCAGTTACCCATTCAACCATTCAATTATACAATCACCCAACCATCACCACAAAGTTCATTTTTTTTAGAGTTGTGTTCCACTTATCCTCACATTTCTGGCTGGGGTACGCACCATGGGCGGTGCAGGCGTGGGCATGATGGCGTGGGGGAAAGGGGTGAAGGTGTGCTGGTGTGTGTGTTGGTGTGTGTGCTGGTGCTGATGCTGATGCTGGTGCTGGTGCTGGTGGAACTCAGTCCGCAGGTATGGAGGGGGACCCAGTGATGCCCCGCGATCAGCACTCTGAGACGCCAGGAAACGAGTATTTAATTCCTGCCGGAGAATGTCTTGTTCTGTGAGAAGAAAGAGGTAGGGAAACAAAAATAAACGTTAAGTTTTAAAAACACACATCTAAATTGGAACTTAACCAGAACCCCTTTTCAAAAGTGTTTATCTGAATGCAGAACAAACATTCAGATAAACGATAATTACATGATCCAACATTAGCTGGCAATAATATCTTACTTTATACTATGTATTAAAGGACGCTAGATGAGAGATTGGTACCTGAGTAGGCACTCCCAGCTGTGTGTCCGGGGACCGGCAGAGTGTTTGAGGTGAGAGGAGGAGGTGGAGGCAGAGCAGCAGGCGACGCAAACATATTGGTGTGATGAGGAAGAGTGGAGGACGGCAGGGAGGGGGGGAAGGCGTGCGAAGCCGTGGGGTTCGCTGGCAGGGGGAAGGTCGCTGCTGCCCCAGTGGGGGCAGGTTGGTGATGATGCAGATGAGGGGCTGGAGAGGGGCCCGGGGGCTTCCCTGGAGTGCTGCTTCGACTACTGCTGTGAAAAAAGAGAAAATAAACAACTGTAAAAATGTGCCTGTATAAAAGACCTTTCCAAACAATGATCACAAAACTGCTACAAAGTCTGCTATAAATCTAGCAAAATAATCCAGTTTCAAAGGCCTGGAAAATGTGCATACAGTGCTGAAGAATGTTATTCCTGGAGGGATTTTCTAGCTGCACAAGCTAAAGTATTTATCAGAATTGTACGCAATCTAACAAAGAGCTAATTTAGAGGCTAAGTAATCATTTAAACGCAAATTATTTCATATTAAAAGCTGCACACAGACACAGAGAAACACAAGGTTTAATTATCATCAGCAGTCTAAAGAAATCTAAAGGTCGGCAGAGAAGGGTGAGAGGAGGGAGGAGAAGATCTGCCTCTCTGCTGGATACTGGGGTGTCTGAGTCAAGCAGAGAAATTGTTATCTACAAGCCGCCGCCAGCTACAAGGCGGCAGCAGCAGCAGCATCTATTTGGGAGGGGAACGAATCAAACCGTCTAATCTCTCAGCTGGGGTTCTCTCTGGTGCTGTCAGGCTCACACACACTCACACACAAACACATACAGACAGGGATTTGTGCCTCATGTTTACTGGAGGATTGATACATTTTACATTCTAATACAGGAATCACGCTGTTCCGCTACAGTATTTAAGAGCGGTGGGCTCAGAACATCTGCTCAATCAGTGTACAGCACATCTGGAAGTATTACAGAAACGTTTTGCTAATATTTAACTCCATTACACTCATTTGTTGCCCACTCACCTCAGGCCGTTAAGGGTAAGGCTGCCACTGTAGGCTGAAATCGGACGGGGGTGGCACCGTGACGGTGGTCTGTGCTGCACAGGTAGGGTGGGGTTCTGCTGGGCTGGTAGCACTGGTGATGGGGGGTGGTGGTAGATGCCTGGGGTTCGAGGTGGCCTTGGGTTAGATGGAGGCTCAGATGGGTCCCGAGGCTGGGGCGGGGGTGCCTGAGAGGGCTTGTGGCTCTGGGTTGGAGGCAGAGCGGTAGCGGGCGTGAGCGGTCTAAGTGGGCGCTCTGGGCAAGGGTGCTGGGTTTGAGCTGGACTTGGGGGCAAGGGTAACCCCCGGTTGGAGGGGGGTGGCTGGAGATGAAGAGGGGTGGGGAGGGGAGGTTTGGAATGGGAAGTGGGTCCCAGTGAGGGGGTGGCCGAGGAGAGTTCACGGGAAGTCTCCTGGCTCTTCTCTTGACTGCGCTCTAGGCCTGACACCTTTGGAATGGCCAGGCCACGCAGCTCCTGGCTGGCATTGGTGGAGAGGGTGTCAATGCTGAAATCTGGAACTGAAGAGACAAGAGAAGTAGATTTTGTGTCAGTGCTAAAATCTGGAACTGAAAAGACAAGAGAAACCACACATGCAAACATATTTTGGAGGTAAAGGTCTATCATCTGATTTAGCAAAATCAGATTTGAACTAAATGGAAAATAAACTCATAAAACAGCAAGACTTATGCCACAGAAAATTGTTTCAATTTACTTTTAGAGGCAGGTCTAAATGTAATGTAAATGTGTAAATCTGCTATGCCAGATCAAAGATGTGTCATACTGTGTACATAATCAAATTCAGAGAACAAAATCATAACATAGCCTAACATACAACCATCATGAGGGACAAGAGCCTAAATGCTAATTCACACTGCACCGACAGACACCAACCAACGGCAACAGTCACTAGATTACAGTACGCCACTTCTCAGAAATTCCAATTCTGGGAATCCTGACAGCGATTCAACGTTCAGTCAGCGAAAACAAGTGCCAAGCAATGCTAACAGATGCCAACAGGGGTAACACACTGACCCGACAAAGCTAGCCGAACGTGTCTGTTGCCGTTGGTCGGTAAGGTCATGTGAATGCCTTAATGTCTTTTATTAGGGAAAGGACATAAACTAAGGAAAACCTGACTGGCACACCCAAAACTGCTTTTACAATGAGCTGATATTAGTGTTTAATGTACACAAGTACAACGAGAAAGGAAGAGAGAGCGACTGTCAACCAAGGGTTGATGTATCCTCTGGGACCAAAAGCTCTTGGGGATCACAGTGCATGCACAACTCTGATTAACTCTCTGTCTGCCTCAGAGGGAACCACAGCCCTATGTCTTTTCCATCTCTTCACACCCAGCCTGGCCTCTCCATCGCCCGCAGCAAGGGATGCTGATTGAGCCTGAATCCCATAGGCTTTGGGGATCCTTCTGTAACAGAACCCCCATGGACTGCTGAACCCTCTTCTCAAGGGCCTGGGGGCCTCCTAATGCAGTGGCTCATGGGACCCAGCTCAGAGCAAAAGGTCCCGGGTGTGCAGCTGAGAGGTAGTGTGTGTGATGCAGACATTAAGGGTCAGCCTGGCCTGCAGCACTCTGCCAGATGAAGATAATAATCTGGGAGTACAAGGTGCCCCTGGGGAATGGGTTTGTGTCAAACATCTGCCATCTGACATGGTGGGAATGCAAGACACATGTATGCACAAACACTCATATGTATGCATATGCATGCATGCAAAAGAACAAATGAAATGCACACACAAAACCTGATCATTTCAATGCAGGGTTGAATCACTTGCATATTTGACCAAATTTCATGCTAGGTAAATGACTATAAATGTCTTTAATTACCCAGATAGCAACATAGTGTCGGCCCAGATCCGGGCCACATTTGGTACATGTGGATTCAACGCGTACCAGATGTGGCCCGGATCTGGGCCGACACTATGTTGCTGTCTGGCTAGCCAATGGCTAGTAATTTGTACAATTTCACTGGCTTGTGATCCAGTTAGAGGCAGAAAATATGTTTAGCGCAGATATAGGCCTATTTTAATTTCCTGCTAAGCTTTACGCACCATTGCATGGCTGAGAGCGCCCCCTGTCGCTTTCTAACAAACACGCATAAATGAACACAGAGAGAGGCATACACATGAACTGACACAGAATTGACGCGCTGAATATAAATGCAGGGCTTGACAATAAGGACTGCCCGATGGCCAAGAGTTGACGGAACTGTCACTGTCCCGATCGTGCCAGTTCTGCATTGTCGTGAATGTTTATCGATTGCACATGTTTTTAAGCCATGCCAATGTAAACATTTAAGTGCAAGAAGACAAAAAAGAGAGCTTAATTCGGTACTCGCTGTGTGAGAAGTTTTGTGTGTGCACACATCCCAGAAAGCCACGTCTGACAGCATGCGTATACTGAACTGATTTCTCTTTTACGCCGTCTTGTGCTTGAACAGACACATATTACACAAAACTATGTCAACATGCCTGTCTTGGCATGTATCCTAGTAAACATAGTTGGTTATGCCTGAAGTGAACGTAAAAAATAAAAAAATGACTAGTTTCGGGAGTGAGTCATGTTCTGTACAAACATGGAACGATAATTTAGGGGACTCACTCTCGCACAGATTTGGGAATTGAAAATAGATTCAAATTCTGAAATCGGATACTTGTTATAAGATTTTAATTTTGATTTTGCCTATCGATTCCTGTGTGCACATTTTATTGTGGTTTTAAACCACTCAAGTGCAAGATGCGAACGAGAACTTAAGTTGGCATGAGCGCACTGTGCACATCCAGAGAGTGCACAGAAAGCCGCCTCTCATATGGTGAATACTGAATAGATTTCTCTTTCGTGTCTTCTTGCATTTGAACGGACAAATGCACAATTTTGTCAAAACATCCTCGTAAACTCAGTCGGTTATGTCTTAAGTGAATGTAAACAATTGAGGAAGAAAACGCATGTGTAACAGTATATTGGATCTGTGCATTAGCTCTTAAAGTGACAGCAGCCTAATAAACCTGCTGCCATCTGTGTCATTACTGTTAATCAAAGAACAAAAGAAAAAAAAGAAAAATCATTCATTGATCTTGACTGAAAAAACTTTTGTAACTTCGATAAGGATTAATCTATATTTTATTTATAAAAAGAAAACCATGTGTTATTTTACATTTGATTTTAAAAAAATAACTTTGTTCAATTGCAATTGCTAATTTGCTTATTTGCTCTTATTGTATTATTGACTGTGCACATTATCTTTAATAATGTTTGAAATTTATATTATTGTAGTTTATTAGTTCTTTATGCTGCTGATTTTTTTTCATGGTGTTCAGCGATACCCAACCCTACTAACGCATTTAAAAGCGGTTGTCACTCCTGAAACTTTACAGTGTGTATGTGGCCATAGGCTACCTCATTTGACCCGGGAAAGCTCACAATACCCTCTGGCTCTGGCACTCTAAGCACACTTTAACAAACAAGGGCAGTTCAGCCTCCCAGCTCAGAAACAAGCTGTCCAGTGGGTGCAATAAGTCACCCTTTATCCTGCCTGAATAACTGGATTTAAGGCGGAGAGGGCTAACAGCACTCAAAGAAAAGCCTTTCGCACTTGTTTGTGTCAGAATGAGGGCTTTTATAAAAGAGTTTCCTTCAGATTATATAGTTCCAGTAGGCAGTCAACGCCTGATATGACATGTAAGGACGGACATGCTCTCTTTACTAGACACAAAAGTGTGGGTGCCCATCTCTCTTGCTCTCTTTCCTGCACTGTGGCCTTCCTGTAGAGACTTGATGGAAAATATCCAAAGCTCTTCTAAAAGGCTAAACAACAGAGAGCTCTGCTGTTCCTCCCTGGAGCGACTCTCTCAATGTACTAACATGCCTAAAAAAACAAGACGGAGAGTGAAAACACTGCTTATTCTTCCCGTAATGAAGACTCCAGGGCCGGGCAGGGAGCGGAGGAGAAGTGTGTTTCTCCTCCCTAGGGAGTTAATTTGTCAAGTCTCCTTGATCCCTGGAAACAAATAAATGCAGCTTTTTCTAGCCTCGCCAAAAAAGAGTGAAGAGAGGTGATTTTTATTCCAAATGGCAGCTGTGGAGGAGGATGTTTATTAAGATGGTAGAACAGACCGGGAGGCAGACTTTGCAAAGTTCTCATCTGATCACACAATGTTTATGTATGTGTGTGTGTGTTTGAGCAGGATTAAGGTATACAAGGCTTCTGGAGCAGTGAGCTTGGGTGAGGTCTCTACGGACAGCAAAACACAGCTCATTATCCCGAGTCCACTCTAAAAGAAAACAGCTATATTCAGCTGCTAAAAACCACAGACAGAGCCAGAAGATCTCATACACGAAAGGGGAAAAACAATGGGAGAAATCACTACCTATTCAGAATTTATATGATGCAGTTAAATTTTTTTATTTTTTATTTGCTGAATAAAATGAATAGCATAAAAAACATTTAACTTGCAATGTTATCTTAGGAATTAAAAAAAAAATCAAATCAAGATGTGTAATCAAGAAAAAATATTTGACAAAATTACAAAAATAAGGATAAATGTTTGGCAGGGAATGCTTCTCTTACCACCATATATAATTTATATATAGAAAGACGGTGCACTCGTATTACTATGAATAGGAGAAAGCGCAACGCTAAATATGGCGGAATAAATAAATAAAAGAGCAAATCACTGATTGGTAAAGTCATCGCGTCACTGCAGCTCCCGTTAGAAGCTCCAGTTCCCATAGAAACAGTCAGTGTTCTGTGACGCACGCTTAGGACTGTGTATGCGCATTAGATTCCAGGCCAAAAAAAGCATGATTTGATTTTTCATTATTTGAGCATTTAGAAACAAAATTTATGAGACAGTTGACAGATTTCATAGGCAATTTCAAATATGAAATTTAATTGTAAGCTTGGTGAACAGTTTTGGATAATTTGATGTTTTCCAGCTCAAAGAAATAGGAGCTGCACTTGCATGACTGAGAGGCTATTCAAAGATGGCAGCCAAGTGAAATGACTTGTCTTAAAGGGACTTAAAATGGACTGTTACCACAGCATAGTCGAATACACAGACACAGGTTGCAATCTGGCTGGTGACTAGGGGTGTTGAAATTAATCGTTGCATCTACAAGATGCATATCGCGATGTGGACGTGGACGATTCTGCATCGATGCAGTAATAGACCATAATCGTTTATAGCCTACTGACGTTTCTCTGACATCATTCGTCACATATGCGCTTCTCGTGCTAGCGTAAAATGGCAGAGGGAGGCAAAATAGAAAAACGAGTAATAAAAATGCACCCACTACTTGAAAATTTACAGCGTGAGCTTGAGTCTGTGTGTGCGAGGCTGTAAGCGTGTGTGTGCGCGCAGTCAAGTGAGTGTGTGTGTGAGCGTTATTGTAACTTAAGAACACTTGACAGTTTCATGCGCTTTTAATATTTACTAGTGTTTGTTCTAAATGGTCCTGTCGTCTACTGTGTTCAGACTTAAGTTGTGTTTTGACATGATAATCGTAATCGAACTGAATCGTGAGATCAGTGATGATTCACACCCCTACTGGTGACATCGACATTGGGGCTCGATATACAATATTATCACATGCCCAGCACTAATACCATGTCTGCATGGTATCACTGCTATTAAACATGTCTGTCTGGTGTGAGGCCACACTGTTCACTCAAATCAAACATATTAATCCTATTTAATGTTTTCGTTCGCTGTTCCTTGCTGATGGAATGATCTTTCCAACCCTATCCTGACAGCTGAATCCATGACAATTTTCAAGAAGCAGCTGAAAACTCATCTCCTCCGTGAGCACTTAACCGAAGCCTACTTACAATTTTTTTATTACTAGCACTTGTCGTGTTTATTACCTCTTTAGGATGAATCACTTGTTGTATTCCTCAATTGCTTTTGGATAAAAGCATCTGCTTAATGAATGAATGTAAATGTAATAATGATTGTTATTCCAGATTGTGTTCACAGCAACTGTTCCACTTTCTTATGGATTGAATCCGATCCCTTGGAGGTCAGAAGATAGCTAAACTTTGTGGTCAGTTGAACCCAGGTCTGCACCAAAATACTTAGTGTGAAAGTACTCTTAAGATAAAGCTGTTATTATTGCCTGTTAGTACGGTTTATCTGTATATTTACAGTTCAAATTCAAAAGCCTTACTAGTGACCTTCTGTACAAAATCCCAAAACATCTCATTCAAAGCAGAACATGTGATTTATCTGTATGAGGTATAATTAGAAAATACACTGTTTACCATTCTTAAAAAAAGTGCTTTTATCTAGACAAACCAATCACTACTTGATTTTAAAGGGATACTTCACCTCTGGAAAGATGAATGTGTATTTAAATTGGGTCATTTATGTAGTAGAAATGTGAAATTATTTTTGAATTTGGAGCTTTCTAGAATGAGAAAAGCCAGAAAATGTATTTTTGGCTCAAAGACAACAACTCCCAGAATGCACTTGCTTCGCTGCCCTAGGAGGCCACTCCCAAGCCACGCCTACCGGTTAGAGAGCAGTTAAACAACAAAGCTAAGCTACTAGTGAGTCTCCGTGACGAGTCTGCCCGGGTTTTTGAGATCGCACAAAATGTCCGGGATTCGGCTTTTGCGTGCTACAGTCGCCATTCATCATGTTTACTGTGGCGAGCAGGACGAGGCTAGGGCCGCGGGAGAACGACGCAAGGCCGGTGGCGTGGTTACTGATGAGCTACACCTGTGAGACGCACCGGTGTCGTGGGCTATCTCTCACAGAGGAGCGGGTATTTTCTTAGCAATGTTAAAACGCACATCAACCGATCACTTGTTTACCGTTCATGTAAACACTACATTCAGATTCACCAATCGGAATGAATTCAGTTAGATTGAAACTAGGGCTGGGCGGTTTGACGGTATATATCGTTACCACGGTAGAAAATGTCAACCGTAACAGATTTTTTTATTCCGTGATACCGCGACATGTAAATAAGTAGACGTGGTTAACTTGCATGCATGAGACACTGAGATTTGTCAGAGAAACATGGAGAAAGCAGATCAAGAGGATCCACAAAGGAATTACGTTTTCTAAAGGGTTGTTGTTAACGTGATATTTTCGGGGAAAAGGCGCAGCAGTCAACTAGAGCAGTGCAGCACCCATATACAGTTTAGAGGAGTGCACGATCGCAACGGGGAAAGCATGAAGCTTACTTGACAACAACAGTTCATATGTCAATATCGTAACGGATAGAAATAACCTTAAATAATGTATAGTTATCTGCATCTTTCTGTCTCTTTATGTATAGTTACTTTTTAAACACGAAACTCGCATTCAGCATGACACGCGAGCGGTTGCCGTGGTAATGAACAACCTGCTTGTTAAAGCAAATGTATAATCCTGTATCTGAGGCAAAATTACTAAATATGCAGCGCAAGTTATATATTTCTAACTCCAAACAATTGGCCACTGAAACAGCTAATAAAATCTTGCATCGATTCAATGCGTGATTACAACTTGTCACTCAAATTAACCGATCGCATTTTACTGATGCAAAAGACGCGTGCGTGCACACGCACTGAGGGAGAAATAATGACGCAGTTACAAGGTGTGTATAATTTACACTACTTAGTCAACACTAACAGTAGCTGCTGTTCGGTTTTCATACTACTGTTCTCCTAGTCACTTCTGAACTTGATGAACTTGACACTTCTGAACCTCTCTTGATTAAAGCTTTAGGTGACGGGTTGCCAGATATCGCAAAAATAACCAACCAAGCTAATTTATTATGAATAGAATAGTTCAATATAAAATATTCAGATATTATAAACTGATTGATGAAGTAAAGCAATAACATGAGATTGAAAAATTATTCAGAAACACTTTATTTAAAGTTGAATTGCTATGAGTTGTATTTAATATCAACCAGTTGGGGGCAGTTCATCTAAAAGTTGATGAGAGTGTTTTGTTTACTATATTTAGCTATAAAAAATAGTTTACCAAAGAAATAATTTACCAAATAAAAGAAAAAGAAAATTCAAACAAAGTGAAGTACTTTTCATTTCTAAAATATTTGGGTTTATTTATTATACAAAGCCCCTTTTGTCGATTTTTCAAGAATAACTACATATATAAATAACTAGGCTATATCGTGAAATATACCGTTACCGTGAAATAAAATTAGTCATACCGTGAAACAGAATTTTGGTCATACCGCCCACCCCTAATTGAAACAAAAGGTGTGCATGTAAACAATGAATGGCGACTGCAGAAAGCAAAAGCTGAATCCCGGACATTTTGGACGATCTCCATGGCCGGACAAGTCCGGGAAAAAGAGGATGTATGGTAACCCCTACTACTCAGCTTTCTCCACAGAATAAGAACCCGTTAGCTTAGCTTCCAAATAAAAGATGGCTGATAGGGATGCACCGATCCACATTTTTTCACTTCCGATCCGATCCCGATACCTGAATTTAGATATCGGCCGATACCGATACTATTCCGATACCAGAGCTGTGTTTGCTTTAATATTTTTGTTATCATTATTGTTTATTTTATATGATGCTGAAATAAACTTCTCTCAACATGCAAGTATGATATGTATGTAGGCTATGTATGTATGTATGTATGTATGTAAGTTATGCATGTAACTTATGTCCCAAAAGGCAACTTGAGGTAAATTATAAGGTCAGAAAAGGAAGTAAAAAAACAGGAAATACTGTTAACAGGAAAAATCCCATTCTGAAAACAAATATGCAACTTTAAGGGTTTCAAATTGATTGTAATGTCAATATTTATTACATTCACAAAATGTCAAATACTAGAGTCTTGAAATATAAGAAAAGTGCAAGTGTAAACAGCTTACACACACACACACACACACACACTATCTGAAGGGTGATCCTCGCTCCGATGCAGTAACTCTCTCGATGAATGCTCGATCAACATCAGCATCTTGCGAACAGACGGATTTCACCTCAGACGCGCGTCAATTTCGCACTGGACGCGCGAATGGATTCAAAATATTCAAACGTCCAACTAGACGCGAATTTGATGCGCTATTCGCGTTTGGTGTGAACGCACAGTAACGTGGTGCTTTTTTAAATGTTTGATTGCGTTCGCTGTGTTGTACGACGCGAGGGAGCTTTAAAGAGCTATGAATCACGGCTTTGCACACTTTGCATTTAACGTTAGCTGTCTTGCTCTGCGGCGTTTCCAGTGTGAAGTATTTACTAGAGATGGGGAGTCGACTCCAAAAGAGTCGATTCCTCGACTCTCACTAGCCCTAGTGTCGGAATCGACTCCAGGTCAGGAATCGACTCCCAGTGTCGAGTGTTTTTTTCAAGTTCAACACAGCAACAGTTCATTATAGCGAAAAGATTATAATGAATGTAAAGATACGGAAATTAAAACAAAAAGGTAAAGAAATGAGAGGAAAAAATAAGTAATGCCAGGAAAACAAAGAACAATAATGCACTAGCGGCGCCAGGATTTTGATTGTAGGTGGGCCTCCAGAAAACTGGATGGGCCAGTTAAAATAAGCCAAAAAAAAAAGGGGGTTCCCCTTCATCTCCGTTTCAGCGCTTTTCTGCAGCATGTAGGACAGCGACTCATAGCCTACCTGAATTTAATGCGTAATACAGGTTTAAAAAAACAAACAAAAAAAACTTAGGATTTTTTTGTTGCTTTTTTAAAATAAAATGACAATTTAATTGAATGTATTGTTTAATAAAATGATAGGCCTATTATTTTTAGTTTATTAACAGCAGCAACAGCTGTAAAGATGAAGTTGTCGATCGTCATCTCCGTGAACGCGCCTATAGAGAGAAATGCACATCATGGATTGCATAATCAGAGAGTAGGCCTAGCCTTTTTCTTTTCGTTTTAAATTGTTAAAAAGACATTTCAAGCTTTAAGATATATTTCATGTCTGTGAGGCATATGCTGAGTTTCGTTAAGTTAGGATTAGATGCGCTCCTGTTTACGAGCAATGCAAGTGACCGCGCGGGCGCCTCTATGATTATATTGTCTCCTATATTTATCCAGGCAATTGGTTGATAAAAAAATATTAAAATTAAGATACAATTTATACAAAACGAAATTCACTTAAAAAAGGCCTTTCTAACTTAATTAAGTGGTCAAAATCATGTCTGACCCGCTCCATGTCTCTCGATATTGCGTATCCTATCTTACTCGTGCAGTTCACTTTTCATAATCAACTTAGATGAAAAAATAACATTATACTATTTTAACAAATATGAAACTAAATGAGCTTGATGGCTACAACACATATAGGCCTACAGACTCTCTATTTGTACAAATTGCTGCACATTAATTTTATTCTGAATTTTGCACACAAGGCATTTGTTTGTGCATGCATAGTAAAACATATCTGCAACATTTATCAAGTTCACTGATAATTATGCGTGCATTTATTATTATCTTAATGAATAATGTAACAAGGACGAATGAAGGCTAAACTGCGTTGTTTGTTTAGAATGGAATGGATCGCAAATAGATCCGAATGAAGGAATGTACAAAACCATAGTAGAAAATGGGTGGGCCCGGACCTAAAATGGGTGGTAGCGCCGCGGCTGCAATAATGTATAGATAGTTTTTTTCTGTTGGGTCTGTTTTGCGGCTCAATCAATCATGATGTGGTTCAATACAGTCAATTGGTTGTGATTGGCACAAAACACTGCAGTAGGTTTTACGAACCAATCATGTACCAGTCCTCAGGGTGAGAGTGGGACATGCCCATAAAACTTTGTAAACGTTGTTTAAAATTCAACAGTTCAACGTCGTGCATGTGGAAACACTTGACAGCGTTTCATGCGAGGATGGAACATTAACATTAGTGAAATGGCATGTAGGCCTACTCACTCTATATGAAGTTCATTTTCTATTATTAAATGACAAGTGCATTAAAAACTATTATTAAACAACAGTTATTATTGGTAATAATCCTCCTCGTTCCTCGCCCTCCTCCTGGTGGAATTAAAGAATTTAGATGTCCTACATGAGAGCGGAGCTCGATCGGTTTCAGGGTCGTAGGACATACGAGCGAGAAGTGAGGAAACGAGGAAGCATATTGAGACGCACCTTCTGAATCCTGACCCTATTTTAATTCAAAGTAAATGGAGTCGAGAAGTCGATTCCACCGACTCCAAAATTAGGAGTCGGGAGTCGGAGTCGACTCCAAAAAAACCGGAACCGAACACCCCTAGTATTTACACAAAGCGGACATGTGGCTAGCCGCAAACTGCGGAACGGATTTCTCTCATAACTCTGTGTCTCATTGAGCCGCGCCTCTGTTCAGGAAATCCATTCAGCAGTTTGCTGCCAGCTAGCAGACTCGCCGGCGGGAATGACTTTTGGAGTCATTTCAGTAGACAACATTAAAGCGCAGACATGACTCATGGATATCGGATATCTCCGCAGGTTGGATCGGGAAAATCCAATACGTGAATTACGCTGGTATCGGGTCCCGATACCGATACTGGATCGGATCGGCCCCATCCCTAATGGCTGACAATGTTTGTACATTCTGTGAGTGAGATCCCACCCTCTTTTGGCGGGTTGAAAACATGTGGGACAGCCCCTACTACTGGCTGTAGTCTTTAGCCTCTGGCCAAAAAATCCTCAGATGACGCAAAATGATGATTTTTGCGTCATCGGAGGATTTTTTCCACACAACAAATACATAAATCTCTCGTCTCAGGGGGATATGAGGGAGGAAAGCATGATAATTCGAAAATACTACAGGTTTTCTACTGATACAAAGCTTAATGCAAAATCCTAAAGTATCTAAGTAAGCTATGAAGTTCTGCACATTCCTACAAAACACACACAAAAACACCACCAGTTACTCTAAGCGACTTTAGTGTGCTTTGAATTCAGTCTCTCTAAACAAGTTTATGTGCTGTCATTTGTAAGTACTTATGGATACTTACAGGGCCTCCCTGGGTGGTATGTGCCGACAGCCAATCCTTCTGGCAAATGCCAGTCATGCTGTTAAGCTGGGCTTCAGGCATCTTGCCACTTCTACATCCCTTCTAATCCGAAATAGCCCCACATACTCCTGTCAAGCTAGAGATGAGGTCTGGGGTTATGGGGCCTTCCTTCAGCACCCCCAGGCCTGTGTTAAACTCTTCCCTTCATTGTAACTGACAGCCCTGCACGTCTTCCCTGCCTGACGGCCGTTTTACTGTCAGATCAGCTGAGCTGAGACTTCAGCCTAGTGGTAACGGCTTAGGAATGGCTATTTGTGATCACTCTGAGCAGAAGAGAGGACAGGGGGCTTTACAGAAAGCTGATGTAAGTACTTTAGAGGGCAGCTACAAAGCCACAGTTGAAACAATGCAGTAGCAACAAGCATTCGGCCTCACATCCTCAAGTTTTAGCTGCAACCACAACATAGATTAGCAACAAAAACCAGCTCAGACCCAACGAAGACAACAAAAATGGGTTATTCACTAATTCATACTTACAAATAATCAGATATTAAAGATAGGCATTGACATTTAAAAAATATTGCATTCGAATATTTGTTTATTTAAATGATGTTTAACGAAAAAGACGTTATTTTTTGTCACCATTTCTGAACAGGCTTACGATTAGGCAATATACACACCAAGCTTACAATATATGTTAAGTTTTCTTTTAGTTGAAAACATTAAACAATATGTGTAAACAAAAAACATAAAGAACAAAAGCATTTAAGCTCAAGCAGTGCGAACGGAAAAATAAACGCCTAATAAAGCAGACTGCTGGCTTTATCATACATATAGACTCGTATCAGCATATGATTATCGTGTTTATATTGTTTCACGTTTATGTTGAGAAAAACAATAATATCCACACGCTCGAGTGAGAAAACGCGCTGCGCTGACAGACGTTGCAGAGACACAGATAACGGTGTGCTAAGCGAAGTTTCTAACAGCACTTTGCGTTTTCAGTTCTTAAACCAGTCTCCCTCAACGAAACTTAAAGGAAGTATATGTCTCAAAATCATTTTGCTATCAGACAAGTTATCATCTCTGATCACTCACGCTACAGCTGCGCTTACCTGCAGTCGTGAATGCAGTGATGGACAGGCCAATGTCTTTCCATTCGACTGCTGTTTGGATTTCATGTGATTTCTCATTGTAGTGATAATATAACTCAGATTCATTAATCCATTTCAGATTCAGTAATTCCATTTTGTAAGATCATTTAGTAAGATAATTTTCAAGTAATTCCAAACTTCGTGCGGCAGACGACAACAATATGTGATCAGCTTTCTTCCACTTAAGAAGAGTTGTGCACTTTTTATTTTAATATATCTCTTTACATAAATATTTTTTTCTACTTAAAAACTATAATTTCGTTATTTTACTAACCCAACTAATTACTCATCCGGGATTTCCAATAGGTTGCACGTAAGGGAAAAAAAGCAGCTTCCTTCCACTTAAGAAGAGTTGATACAATGGCGTTGGTATTGGTTGCTAAAAAGGGTACTAATTCGCCTATATGGCAATTTTTGGGATTTAAACCTGATGAGAGTGGACATCCAAGGGACCCGACTGAAGTTGTGTGCAAGATTTGCTCATGTGTGATCCGCGCAAAAGATGGGCAGACGTTTATTAGCACGGACAAAGTCATCTTCATGACCACTTGCGTGTGCGCCATCCAGCAGAATATGCCACCTTGCCTGCATGTGCTGGGCCTAGCAAAAAAGCTAGCCAGGGTCAGCAGACGATAACTGGGACTTTTGCAAAAAGCACTAAATATAAAACCAACAGTGACAGATGGAGGCAGTTGACAGATGCGGTAACTCCCTTCTTGGCCATACCTTTGATAAACAATACAAGCTGCCAGGTCAGAAATATTTCTCCAAGACGGCTATCACAAACCTTTTCAACGAGGTCAGAAGTAACATCACGAAAGAGCTGGGTGATGTAGAATATTTGGCCCTGACAATAAAGAAATAAAACAAAAAAGAAACCGACTACTCTCTGCTTATGTAATCCGTATGAAATGTGCATTTCGTAGTGAAGACCTGGTAAGGTCAGGTTTGCCGATGTGTGTTTTATTTAGGCTATTTATTTATTTTTGTCCCTGTGCATGCGCCAATCAGAATTCTGGGGATACAACATAGCCAATAGGCTAGGGACTTTACAACATAGCCAATAGGGACTTTAGCCTTTAAATATCTTTGCTGCATTGGACCAGTCTCCTTTCTAGAATGCAACAGGGGGCGTGGCATCACAATGGTGGCTCGCCGATGATATCGTCCATCGGCACAACCCTACTACGTATTATACAGTGAGGAAAATAAGTATTTGAACACCCTGCTATTTTGCAAGTTCTCCCACTTAATCATGGAGGGGTCTGAAATTGTCATCGTAGGTGCATGTCCACTGTGAGAGACATAATCTATAAACAAAATCCAGAAATCACAATGTATGATTTTTTAACTATTTATTTGTATGATACAGCTGCAAATAAGTATTTGAACACCTGAGAAAATCTATGTTAATATTTGGTACAGTAGCCTTTGTTTGCAATTACAGAGGTCAAACGTTTCCAGTAGTTTTTCACCAGGTTTGCACACACTGCAGGAGGGATTTTGGCCCACTCCTCCACACAGATCTTCTCTAGATCAGTCAGGTTTCTGGGCTGTCGCTGAGAAACACGGAGTTTGAGCTTCCTCCAAAAAATCTCTATTGGGTTTAGGTCTGGAGACTGGCTAGGCCACGCCAGAACCTTGATATGCTTCTTACAGAGCCACTCCTTGGTTATCCTGGCTGTGTGCTTCGGGTCATTGTCATGTTGGAAGACCCAGCCTCGACCCATCTTCAATGCTCTAACTGAGGGAAGGAGGTTGTTCCCCAAAATCTCGCAATACATGGCCCCGGTCATCCTCTCCTTAATACAGTGCAGTCGCCCTGTCCCATGTGCAGAAAAACACCCCCAAAGCATGATGCTACCACCCCCATGCTTCACAGTAGGGATGGTGTTCTTGGGATGGTACTCATCATTCTTCTTCCTCCAAACACATTTAGTGGAATTATGACCAAAAAGTTCTATTTTGGTCTCATCTGACCACATGACTTTCTCCCATGACTCCTCTGGATCATCCAAATGGTCATTGGCAAACTTAAGACGGGCCTTGACATGTGCTGGTTTAAGCAGGGGAACCTTCCGTGCCATGCATGATTTCAAACCATGACGTCTTAATGTATTACCAACAGTAACCTTGGAAACGGTGGTCCCAGCTCTTTTCAGGTCATTGACCAGCTCCTCCCGTGTAGTTCTGGGCTGATTTCTCACCTTTCTTAGGATCATTGAGACCCCACGAGGTGAGATCTTGCATGGAGCCCCAGTCCGAGGGAGATTGACAGTCATGTTTAGCTTCTTCCATTTTCTAATGATTGCTCCAACAGTGGACCTTTTTTCACCAAGCTGCTTGGCAATTTCCCCATAGCCCTTTCCAGCCTTGTGGAGGTGTACAATTTTGTCTCTAGTGTCTTTGGACAGCTCTTTGGTCTTGGCCATGTTAGTAATTGGATTCTTACTGATTGTATGGGGTGGACAGGTGTCTTTATGCAGCTAACGACCTCAAACAGGTGCATCTAATTTAGGATAATAAATGGAGTGGAGGTGGACATTTTAAAGGCAGACTAACAGGTCTTTGAGGGTCAGAATTCTAGCTGATAGACAGGTGTTCAAATACTTATTTGCAGCTGTATCATACAAATAAATAGTTAAAAAATCATACATTGTGATTTCTGGATTTTTTTTTTAGATTATGTCTCTCACAGTGGACATGCACTAGGGCTGCTCGATTATGGAAAAAATCATAATCACGATTATTTTGGTCAGTATTGAAATCACGATTATGTAACACGATTATTTCACATGACTTTGGGAACGTGTTGCATTTATTAAAAAGACACGGTAACACTTTACAATAAGGTTAATTAGTTAACATTATTTAATGTATTAACTAACATGAACTAACAATGAGAAATACATTTGTTACAGTATTTATTAATCTTTTTTAATGTTAGTTAATAAAAATACAGCTGTTCATTGTTCATGTTAGTTCACAGTGCATTAACTAAATTAATGTTAAAAAATACAACCTTTCATTTTAATAACATATTAGAAAATGGTGAAATTAATATTATGAATAAATGCTGTAGAAGTATTGTTCATTATTAGTTAATGTTAAGTAAGGTAGTTAACTAATGCTAATTAATGAACCTTATTGTAAAGTGTTACCAAAGACACCTTTCAAGAATTCTTATAAAAAAATCGAAATTTGAACATTGATTGTACTTTTTGAACTATTAAAATAAATAATATATAACAGATAATACTTCAATGAGTATTTTAATAATTCCCGCAGGTCTACCACTTATAATGCGGGAAATTCCCCCGCAAACATTGATTCACTTTAGCATGTAGATTGTATTAGTAGCCTAAATGAATCCACACAGATTATAAAATCAAATCAATCATTTTAAAACTTTCTCCAAGACGCAATTTCACAAACCACGTGAGTGTTCAGCGGTGCTGCGTCTTCTCTCTCTCTGTCTCCAAAATGGGTTGGACAAGGCAACCGTCGAAACTACACTCTCGCGTTTAGGTGTCGGGACTCGGGGCATGATGGAATAGTCACTTGTACAATCGGGCCAGCATTGCATCGTAACTAAAGTTTATCATTTTCACTTCTTTTTAAGTTTTATCAGTTTAAACATTCAAGCTGAGAGAGTTTATGGCATCGGGAGGGGCGGATGTGCGCGTGCGCGCGTCATTCAGAACACAAGACAAAATAAGAGCGTTTTTTTCAAAACAGAACATGGCAAAATAATCATTTTTACTCGATTATACTATTTTGGTGATCGTTGGGAGCAAAAATCGAAATCGAAATTCAATTAATTGCGCAGCCCTAACATGCACCTATGATGACAATTTCAGACCCCTGCATGATTTCCAAGTGGGAGAACTTGCAAAATAGCAGGGTGTTCAAATACTTATTTTCCTCACTGTATATAGGCCTTCTCCCGGGCTGATTGGATAGATAATTTGAACGTGTTCCTCCCGAACTTTGTTAATAAAACATAATTTCTTACAGTCTTCTTACAGGCTCTCATCTCTAATCAGTGACTTTATCTCTCCTAATACCACAGTAAACATTACAAATAGATCATCACAAAGCATAAATTCCTAACTGAAGAGGGTGTCATGATGCAATAAAACTGAACTCTGAACTCAACAGCTGATGTGCTCAGGATGCAGTAATGATGCACCTGTGCTAGGTGTTCAGAAAAGTGGTTTGGGAAAAAAAACAAGCCTGTTTTTAAACCTGGCCATTTAAAAGAACATCACTTGATGTAATCAATAGTAAAACACTGATTTGAGAGCATGGCTGCAGGTGATGCAATAAAAAGAAACTCCCAGCACATATTTTTAGCAGCACCACAGATGGAAAGCTGATATACTACAGCTTTAACTGAGAGAGAATGCTAACACAACGATGACTGAGATGCTGACAGACTAATCCCAGCTGACAGTGGCCACATCTGACAATGACAAATACAGAGCAGAATCATGTTTTTTGGGGGGTTCCTTGCCACTATCAACTTTTGGCTTGTTAAGTTGACGCTTAATATTTGTCAATATTATTGACTTGAATACACTGACATCTCCAGAGCTTCTTTCTCCAGAGCTGCTTTACATTATTTGAACTCGTTCCATAATTGATGAACTTTACACAGTTATAAAACCAAACTGAATCAACACTGAACTGATTTCAACTGAATAATGACTGTTTACTGTTGTCTTTTTAGAGCTTTAAAATAGCAAAAAAAAATTCTGATTAGATTTTGGATTTAAGTAGTATTATTAGTATTGATTAGATTTTGTCCCTTGTGAGCCTTTCGCATTTGTTATGAAGTTGCTATCCTTGGTTAAAGGTGCTCTAAGTAACTTTTTTTACCTTAACTGAACAGCTTCGGAGTCATTGGAATGGTTATATTACTTATTTTGGGTCGAATGGTGGTCGTTTCACACCCCCCTGGTGCCCATGAGCGGAAAATCCGCACTTGCAACTTTGAGCCGGCGGTATTGTGCTCCCTCACACTGTTCGAACCCGAATGAAGAAGACGTTTTAAAGAATGTCCCATCTGCTTTGATGTCGCTGATCTACTAGCCTCTGGTGTCTGAGAATCGCCAACGAGTTTTTACAACAGTGCTGTCAAATATCTATTCCGAAGCTGTGGGGGGAGCTCTAGAGAGAAACCTGCGAGCAAAAAACGAGAAAACAGCGAAGAAATCACGAAACTACTGAGCCCTGCTTTAACGGTGTACTATCAATATCAGCAACTACATCAGCCAAATATTGCAAAAGTGATATTTATTTACACTTTACTGGATGGAGATCACCGCGGTCCCTAATCGAGCCAAGCTCACAGCTATAATCAATCACTGTAATGACAGACAGGCCAATCTGCCTCTTAACCTTTGGGCTGAAATAACATACACTCAGGCAGGCTGCTGACCCAGGAGTCTTCATTACGGATTCAGTATCAATGTAAGCTCAATTTTTAACTTGGTCAATGACTGACCTGTACCTGTCAGTCAGTATACAACCTTTCTCTGACTGTGTAATGGACCAATCAGAGTATGTTTGTAAGTAGATGAGTCTCATGGTTATCATGTGAGATCATGAATACTTCATGTCAGCGATAATCTAAAAGAGGGAATCAACTACATGCAGAATCACAAGAGACAAACAAACTAAACCCAACATGCCATTCTGAGCATACACAGGACTTTTTTGAGGAGACTGAGCAAACACGACAGCAGATGTCTAGTTGTTTATGTTGGACACCCATTTAGTGTCACAATTCACTCTCCAATCAACACCTTGTGCTGTGTTTGTTGCTTTTATGGATGTGTGTGAATTGTGTGATTGTTCAGCTCAGTGGATATGTGAGGGTTTGTCTCCCACAGATGGCTAAGGTGATAACTGCTGCTGCCGCTGTTTAAAACTGGTCAATCTGATGTAATTACTGTGATTAACACAGAGATGTTTATTTAAGCACTTGTGACAGACACACTGCTCCCCGGGGCCCTGTAAACACACACACACACACACACACACACACACACACACACACACACACACACACACACACACACACACACACACACACACACACACACACAAACTGCTACCCATCCCACCCTCACAAACACATTACTGTCAGCTCAGTCTCACACACACCTCATTCACTCCGTCACACATCGCTTTCCACTGCCTCTGCTTGAATCTGGGAAGCTCCTGCTGTTGTTAATTAACTTCCTTTCTGTCTCTGTTGAACACTTGTTTTTTTACCACCCCATGAATGTTTGTGAGATATAATTTCTTAATGTATCATATTTGTGACTAGTCAATCTGAACATGCCTATGATGCCCACAAATACAGCCTAGACAAGCATCTCACCAGGTTTTGAAACATATCCTCCGTCTTTCTCAAACTGTCTCTCTGATCACGGGGGCCATGGCAGATCTATATTTCAGTTAGTCTGTGTGTGTGACTGGTAGACTCTGGCAGAAGGATAGATTTCTTCCATGGTGAGGACAGTGTTGATCCCTCTGAGAACAAATCTTTATATATCCCTGAGGACTAAAATCATGTGCACACATTGAAACCAGAGAATGCTCTGACAGCAACTGGGAATGTTACACACACACACAGTGCCCAGAAGGGTGTTAACACAATTGCTGCAAACGTAATCTAGTCACTCAAGGAAAGAGGCATAACTCAGTCTCTTTTCAATGGTCACTGTAGACCTTAGTCTGTGTATAATCCATTTTTAATTTGACCCTGGATGAAAATAAGGCTTAGGAACAGAAGTACAGACCACTGATATCCCTCCCACACAGACTCTTGACTTATGTTAACCAATAGCCAAATAGCTTTGTTTTAGTTTAACTTCACTGTGAATTGGTAGGATTTTTTTATGATCCAATCAATTCACAATGGATACATTCAAGTCCTGCTCTTTATTGTGTGCTGTTGAATATCCTATTTCACTTAGAAATACAGCAGGCTACATCACATTATGGAAGTAAAATGGGTTTTAAACAGCAATTCACAATCACTTTAAATCTCTGCATAATGTGTCATTTCCAATATGTTTTATTTTCCATTATAAAATTGTGGAAAAGAGTGTTTATCAGTTGAAAGACTGACACATAGGTACACAAGAGAATGATATACTGAGCAGACTTTACTTCTGTCCATCATACCCTTTGTGATTTAAATCGACCATTTACTCTGTAAAAGTGACCATTTACTGTAGTAAAATCTACAGTGTTTACAAAATTATAGCTCTCTAATTTGTTTTGAAAAAATGGAAATTGTTACATCTGACTGTAAAATTCAGATGATACAGCTGTTCAAAGAGCAGCTGCAGTGATGGTGAATACTAATGTAAACATGCCAGAACATAGACAAAACACCAGCAGCACAGTCAGAAAGAGACAAAGAGGTGATGAGGGAGTCAAAGTCCTGTCTATTAGCACTACACCTTCCTTTTTTAGCTGCACATGTTCTGTCAGCTACCGCAACATTTTATGTATTTTTTTAAATTATATTTAAGTGTCACACCGCTCCGCTCACATGCTCTGGTGTGTGGCCTATACATGTGTGCGTGCATGTGGGGGAGGGGTGCAATTTTTGAATAATAATCAAATAATACCCAGCGATCTTCGAATATTATTTTGCTTGAAATGCCCATCCCTAGTAACTTCACTTTGGAAATATAACTTGGCAAGAAATAAGATAGGAAGTTTCTATAACACAGCCCCAGGGGTCACAAGCAAAAAACCCTCCATATTTAGTTAGAAGCAGATGTTAATTTCACCCTGTCTACACCTCTTACATACATTCTCTGTTAAACTAACCCTCTTACCTTTCTGAAAAGCAGGTACCTAATGCTTTGGGTAAAAGTTGGTATGACTGTAAATATTAACAGCTAGTAAAGCAGCCATGCAAGTCGGCATCCACTGAGAAACCAAACCTGAACTGAGTCTCCATGTGACCTTGTAGTCATCAAATATTTTAATACAGGACACAAGAGCATTATGTCGAACAGATGCCCACTGTAAAAAGTGAGACAGTTGTGGTAAGATCCTGTTGCAGTCACAGCGTTCAAAGTACACACAAACACTTTCACACTAGTAGATGGCGAGCACACCATAACTGGTATGTAACCCCTACTTATTCTACAAAAAGGATTACAAGTATTCACTTAAAATAAGTTTACTGTCAGTAACCGAATGGAAAGGAAATCAGAGTCTTTTCATCACCTTAACTCCTCGTTGCTATTTCAGTGATTCATAAACTAATGAAGTAGCTCTAAACTCAGTATGATAAAGAAACACACCAGTAGAGATTATATTCACACACACACCTACTCAACTAGCAGGTCCACCTGCTGCTTGTGATTGCTGTTTTGTCCTGCCATATAACTAGCGTCATGTGTAGTGGTTGAATGACACACACAGCTTCATTTGGCCCCAGCGGTGAGTGGTTTAACCCAGTGGATTGTACCATAGTGTTTAAGAAGGTGGAGAACTGAGTGTCTGGCTGTGTCCTAATTCAAAGGCTGCATCCTTCAAAGGACTCGTACTTCAAAGGCCACGCTTTTGAAGGCCGTGAAGGTCATACTAAGCGATGTTAAATGGGACGGTTTAGCCTACGGAGGACTGTTCTTGTTGGCTAGCAACTGTGACAGCTGCTGATGATGAGTGACAGTACCGTTTGTAGTAACTTTTTTGAAAGTTATATTAAACTGTCTGAAAAAAAAAAAACAGGGTTCACAAACTGTCTAAGGATGTTCATCATTGTCCATTCAGTATATAATTAAGCAGGGCTTGAATTTCGGCACGGGATTGTGGGTATTGCGCATAATTTTATTAATTGCCGCAGGTCTCCAACTTATAATGCAGGAAATTCCCGCAAACACTGATTTAAGTTAGCATGTACATTGTATGAGTAAATTAATGAATCCACACAGAGTATAAAATCAAATCAATCATTTTAAAACTTTCTCCGAGACACAATTTCACAAACAGTGAGAGTGTTCAGCGGTGCTGCGTCCTTCTCTCTATCTCTCTCTATCACTCTTAAAATGGGTTGCACAAGGCAAGTATAAAGCACGCTGCAGGCGGCGATACTACACTCTCGCGTTTAGGAGTCGTGACATGACGGAATTGTTTTCAGGAGGTGTTTTGACATGCCATGACATTTGTGCTTATTTCTGTTACTTGTAACATTTTCATGGCTAAATTCTGATTAAACTGCATTGAGCACAAACTCAGCTACAATAATATGTGAGCAGCATGTATGTAAAAGTTTATAGTTTTGAGAAAAAGATGTTTATGCGTGGTTTGTGAAAAAAAAAAATCCTGTTGTCACTGGCGCGCAATGAATTCTGGGGTAGACAAGGCCACAAAGGACCTGACACACAGTGAAGAACGGTTTGACTGACATCGCCTACAGAGATTAATAACAACCCCAATGGGTGAACGATCGCCAATACGCCATATGGTAATTAGTGGAGCTTGATACAACAGGGTAAAAAATATCCTTGACCTACGTTGAATGAGGGACTCAATGTATTTTTAAATATAAAATATATCTAAAAATCTTTATTATTATTTTTTTTTATAAATCTTTATAAAGAATTATATTCAATATAAACTGCTTTGTTGTGGCTGCTTAGTTATATAATGGTATATTATTTACTGGTTTGTACATTTTTTATATTAATATATTTATAATTGTCTGCGTCCAATAAAAATGTATTTCAATTTGCGATGTATTATTTATATAAGTAATAAATATCATGTATTATTTATATAAATAAATTACAATAGTTTTGATTACTTAAAAAATACAGTAAGTATTATTTGCCTATATTAATATGATTTAAATACATCAGGCATATCTACTACTAACTATAAAGTGTGTATTTGTGTGCATATTAATAAGTGAGTAAGTGCATTTGCTACAATATTAACACTTTGACACCACCTGAATTCCTCCTCTTTAGATCACTGTTAGTGGTGTGTTCCTCAGGGAACTTCAATCAGTCCTTTCTCTCACTCAGGTTTCACAGCTAAATGTTTTTAATCCATTCAAACAGGGCAGAAACTGCACTCAGTGCCTCTCTGTCTCTGTGTGACATGGGGGACAGAATGCTGCCCTTCACTGAGATCTCTGGAAACATAAGTCCTCCAACAGCCTACCAAAACTGGCACTTACCAGCTCACACAGCCTGTGTGTGTGTAAAGCCCCCTCATTACCCAAGACTCATGTTTCAGTAAGTTGGAGATTAGAGACACACATGCTGTTTGTGTGTGTGTATGCCTAAGGGGTGTTAGGACTGAGCCACCTGGAAACTCAGCCTTCCTAAGGCATGGCCGTAAACCAATCCTATGGCTCAACCTGTTGCCAAATAAATCCAGAATCCAAAGCAGAGTCTCTTTCTTCTCTCTTATTCCCCTGTTTGCATCATTTCCCTTCCTGCTATACTTTAACAAGCTCTTCCTTTAAAATCAAACTCGATTGGTCATTCTTGTGTTGATCGAAGGAAACCGCGGCTGAAGTGAGTGACGCAAGGCTGGTGAAGTATTCAGTGAGTGTGTTCTATACGTCTCATTTCGTTTATTTTAAATGTTAGGGGAAGCCAAAACAGCCAGCTGCCTCGGGAGTCTCTCAACACACCTTTCAATACGACAGAGGATGGGACAGTCATTGGGCAACCCAGGACCCCCTCAAACCCTGTGAGACCTTGGGTTGGGTTACTATTAGAACAATGCCGGCTCTGTGCAGGGCAGCACTCTCAGAGGAGGCAGTGGCTCAGATGGACACATTGACACACACATACTTGTGACGGGCCGAGTGTAGAAACACATAACATGTCTGAGGCCAAGGGAAGCAAACTAACCAGTGTGTGTGAGTCTCCAGAGTGTATGTTGGTAGGCACTAGCCATCAGAATTCAATGCATTTGTGTGTGTGTTTTTGTTGTATCTAATCTAAAAGCAGTCCTCAGCTGGGTGAGTTGTTTGCTTTTCCAGTGTCCCCTAAGCCCAAGCATTGAGGCCCAAACTGAAATATCTGGTTTAGAATGTCACTGTTTGAATAGAACTTGATGCACAGGATAAAGGCTGCCATTTAAAACCGAAGTCAAACAGCATCTTCTAAGAGCAATGTAATCTGGAACAGATGGTGACAATCCTGCGTGTGGGATAGTTCTTCATACAGCTTATGAAACCACAGCCCGAGTGTGGAAATGGTAATAAAATTGAATATTTCACACTTCATTAGTGCTTATTTATAAGAAAGCACACATTGGATTTTCCCTTTAGCAAAGAATTCTCTGGAGCAACCACAAGCTGGCCTGAGTTGAGCACGGTCTTCAGGTTGCCTGATTTTGCTCTATTCAGGCCTATATATACTACACTTATAGGAACAAAGGTAAGCTAGAAACAATATTGTGCCTGCAAAATAATCAATCAGAAATGCTTTCTAATAATTAAAAAAAAAAAAAAAAGTAATTTAATTAAGTTAATTAAGTTAATAAGTTAATGATTAATGATGTGAAAAACATAATGATTAATATTTTGTATTTTTTAAAACAATGCTATAGGCTTGTTCACACCAAGAATTATAACTATAAAAAATAATGATAATTATACATTGGTCCACACTAGGGGAAGGTATTGACACAAATTTCACAATTTGATCTGATTTTGATATCGATTAATTGGGGTATGTATCGGGTACAGTCCATGGCAAATTTTTTCAATAAAAAAAATCTCTCTCAAAAAATGCTGTAAACTATACCCTCCTGGGCAAAAAAGTGGCAAGCCAAAAATGGCAAAATATTTAGTGGCATTTCAATTGTCTTAACCATTTTAACCCTCTGAGGTCTGCAATCACGCCGGCGTGATTTGCTCTTTTTTTTTTTTTATCAGTTCAAACGAGAGTCCAAATACTCTGTTGACTTTGATCTTACAAATCAGTTTCATACATCAGTCTCTCCTGTCTCCTGTGTATTATTTTTGTGTATACTCACAATAAAAACAAAGTGTTGTGCTTTTTGCCAAATAAAGAAAAATAAACATGATGCGAGTTCTGCTTTCTCTCTGTCAGTGAAGTCAATTCTGAAACGCGTCTGGAAATGAACCATAACTCAGCGAATACTCAGTCAAACAGGCATACAGACACACAGGAATGAAGCTTGAATTCTCTTCTTTTAAATGAAGTAATTTTTATAAAAAACAAATATTCTCAGTTTATGTAATCTGTAAGAAAAGAGCGAGATGTCAGTCGTTCTCATCTCATCTAATTATTTTTTATGTGACCCCGCCCACGGAGAGCACGCACTATTCAAATGCAAATGACTGAGGTAATCCACGCAAACCTGTGAACGCCCCCATATTAGCTCGAGAAAACACAAGTTTAATCAGATCATTACTTGTTTACACCGTCTCGCAGCGCTGTGAGGAATAATAATAATGGAAAATGTACCTCAGAAGTGCGGGTATTTCGAGGAGCAAGGATCCGACTGAGCTGAGGAATACTGTAGTAAGTTTTTTTCCCTTCTCAAGTGAATCGCGTTTCTGTTTGTGAATGAATGAACGGCAGAGATGCGCGCTGTTTACCACAGCTCGCAAAAAGACAGTTTAAATTTAAATCGCGTTTCTGTGTGTGAATGAATGATGATGTTTTAGCAAACTATATTGCTATACTGAGATGAGTAAAAATCGACTGAAATATGTTGAAATAAAATGTAGGCTATTTGTATTGCAACGTATTAAACTGCAAATTAACATTTATATGCCCTAATATTTCATAAAAACAACGTTACAGTCAGGCGAAATATGAAAGACAACATTTTGTTGACTAGATTTGGGTACAGTTTTTACTGTAGAATATACTGCCACATCAAATAAGCTTTTGTTTAGCAATTTCTGCTCATATGTTATATATATATATATATAAAATACTATTTTTGTCAAAAATAAAGTCATCAACTAAGATGTTAGCTGTTCCAATGTTGGCTATATTCAAACTAATGAATACATATGATAAAATGTAGGCCTATAATCTTTTTTTTTTACAAAGAAAGAGTACACTTGAAATATTGTTGAAATTGTAATTATTGTTGTAATTGTAACCTTTTTAATAAAATAGCAAAACATATTTACAAGATAGATGTAAGCAAAATCTTAAATGGTCAATATAAGTCTTCTTCTAAATATATCTTTTGTCCTTGCATTGTGGCTCATTCAGTGTCACACCTGAATGAATGGCTCATTATGCAGAGTGGGTGGGACATTGTATTCTCAGGTGTAAACTACTTCTATGCAGAAAGTGTTGTAAATGATTTATTCATGCGTTTACACATCATCTATAACAGGTGTTGAACACTGTAGTGTGTACTGCAGTGTAAGTGCTGACTGGTGAGGTCTTCTCTGACACACATGGAGTTTTTAACCACTGTGCACCTAATGTGAGCAAAACATACAAAAAAATTTAACAATTTATGAAACATTTATGAAACGCATAGTCATGTTTTGTAAATGATTAGTTAAGTTGTAAAGTTGCTAACTAGTTACCAGTGCGGTCTGTTGGTGTTTTAACACTACGTTGTCACCTGGTGAGACGCAATGCTATAAACAATGTCCCCGTCTTTTACTCTCACAACGAGCTTATCATAGTCTACTTGTTTGCTACATTATCTAACTAGCCATGTTTCATACCTTGTCAGTGGAGTGGAAGCTAATGTGTCTTACATCTTGTCTGAAGAAGAGACCTCATGAAAGGGTCGGCTGGTGTCACTACAGTGACATGGGTCGCCATTAGCAAACAATGGAACGCACTCTGCTGGACAGACTATGTAGTTAAACAATTTACAAGCATTTTATCCGCATTATATGTTCTGTAAAAAAAAATAAATAATCATATCGGCCGATAAAATCGGCAGACCGATAAATCTCTCTAACCGGGAGAGATTTAACCACGACCATCATTAGAGATTTTACTATATTGTTTATTTTGTGGTATGTAAACATATCTGGGCATAGTACTTCTTTAAGTTATATACATGCAAGTTTTCCATCTTGGCACATAAACACTGCTCTGAAAGACAGTCATGGATTGAGTGATCGCTCAAATGGGGAGCTCTGAGACTTCTGACTAACATTTCAACTGAGAATTTAGCAGAAGTGATGGAAACAGAGAGCGACCGAGGTGAGGAGAGGTGTTCCTAATCCTGGCCTACTGGGCAAAGGGTGTTTATTTTTACCCTGGATAGGTATGAGTGAGAGTCAGCAGAAGTAATGCTGGGAGATGGAGGGAGGCTTGAGTTAGGAAGCATACATTCTTCAGGGAGCAATTAATACTCTGCTTTTCCTAGATATGAGCTCACATTCTGAACTCAGTCTGTTCACCAGCTGTGCCTCTACCCCCCGCTATCCAACTGAGCGTTTCAGTGTTTACTATTTGAGTGAGGAGCTCTCTTCCCCGAGGGACCACAGGGGTGGCAGAGAGGCAGTTATCCCACCCAGAAGGTGGTCAGTCAAAGTGTCTATCCTTGGCTACCACCATGGGTGTCCACAAGGTATTTCTCTCTCACTCTTTCTTTTTATAGGTCACAGTTCCTGACCAGCTTGATCCTACTTCAGGCTGGTGCTCATCTATAGAAAAAACATCTAGCAGCTATGCTGGAAAACTGCTTTACCTCCTGAACTTCATACAGCTGCAACAGCTCCTCTTTCAGTCTTAATGGCACAGTTGTGTCTATACGACTTCAAATCAGAGACTTCAGCACAAAACGCCTACTAACTGGTCTCTGGACTTAAATCTGCAAATCTAAGATGTGTTACAATCTGTGATGACAGAGCAATTAGACAGGCAATTAAACCATCTCTTCAAGCAGCTGGACCTTAGAAAACACTAATGATTTCCCAACATTATAAGGCTATACTAAGCAAAGTCTTGGTCTAACAACTTAAGCCATAGGTCTAATCTTGCATTGGTTAAACACATGGGCTGGTATTTTAATACATTTTCCAGTGGAGTATTGAGAAAGAAATTGAGGGGATTACATTTATTTACTCATTCACAGCCAGGCAAGAAGACCATCAAACACACAAACATACATCTGCAGATGTGCAAAGACTTGTTGAGGTGCTGGGGTGAACTGAACATAGACTATGTGAATTAACTGATACAGGATCAGTTCCTCCAACTGAAATTTTACCTTTATCTTAACTGATCTGTGACCTTGAAGGCAGGGGCGTGAACTTTACAAAATTCAGGAAGTTTAATATAATCAGGAGAATGTGTTGCAGTTTTTGTGCTCATTATATCCCATGATTACTCACCTCTTCCATAAGAGCACTGGCTTTCCAGATTAATGAATGATTCTTTGAGGTTTTTCTTAAAATATAGCCTACTTAAGCACATATACAAACACACACCTTGTCGGGAGCTCCGCTTACGAATCGCTCTGTTACAACAGAGACCTTGAAATGCCACATGCATAATTGGACAAAATTATATGACAGACCTTGGAAAAGATGAAAAAAAGGGAGCAAGAGGGAAAGAAACAGAGGGGAGAGAAAATAAAATAAATGTTCATCTTGTCCAAACAGAAGGAATGGGAGCTACAAGGTGATGTCATCACAGGTGTAAGGCAGGGTTACAACCACAGGAAGCACTCATTCGTGTCAGTCAACCACTGTCTATCAAGGACAATGCAGGTGGTAAGACCAGCAGATATTTTACATACACAGACTTTTCAGATTAAGCACAGACAACGAACATAAGTCCACTTTGAATTGCCAATGCATTGTGAAATACGTTCTGGAAAAAAGCATAAACACACTAACATTCAAAAGTTTGTGGTAGGTTCACCAGGGTTGCATTTATTTGATCAAAAAAGTAATATTGTAAAATATCATGATTTAAAATAAGTTTTCCACTGAATATATTATAAAAATGTAATTTATTCCTGTGATTGCAAAGCTGAATTTTCAGCATTATTACTCCAGTCTTCAGTGTCACATGATCCTTCAGAAATCATTCTAATATGCTGATTTGTTGCTCAAGAAACATTTCGTATTATTATAAATGTTGAAAACAGTTTTTGTGGAAACTGCGATACAACTTTTTCAGGTTTATTTGAACCTTTGAATTGTAAATCTTTACTGTCGCTTTTGATCAATAAATGCATTCTTGCTGAATAAAAGTATTAATTAATTTTAATTTTATTTTTTAATCTAATTTTATTGACCCCAAACTTTTGAACAGTGGCATATAATTGATAAATAATCTCAGAGTGGCTTCTGAAAAAACACACTATGTCATTAAATAGAATTTCAATAATAATAAATAATAATCATACGTTTATTTTATATAGGCTAGCGCCTTTCAGAAAACTGGTCGCTTTACAATAAAGTACAAATAAACATGACATAGAAACATGACATAGAAACGATACAAATAAACTGAGATGGATAACATAATAGATAGAGGTACATATACATAAAAATCAGATCATAGAGTCAGGGGTCAGGGAAACAAGTAGCAAAAATATATGTTTTAAGGTGGGTTTTGAAATCGTGTAATGATGAAAGGTCGCGGATGTGTTGGGGAATAGAATTCCAAAGAGTTGGGGCAGCGGTACAAAAAGCCCTTCCACCAAAAGATGATATTTGCAACACTTAAGATCTTTTTGACTCAAGCAAACTCAATGAGAATGAAAATTAGAGTCTTTGTATGCACTCTAACATAGCTGAGCTCATCATGGCATCTGAACTAGAATTAATCTCCCACATTTAGAGTTTACATTTAGACTTACATATATTCCAAACCACAAAGGTGACCTATGACGCTATTGAGTGATTCAAAAAACTTTGCTCAGTTCTTCTCTGATGAGACGAAGTCCAAAAGTGTTGCTAGCAGTTGCTGTATGCCCCTAAGTAGTAGGCTCTACGTTTATCTCTGGAGTGCAGCCCATTTTAATGTTTGCATATAACTTTCATTTAGCTTGATGGCTTCCAGACTCTCCGCATTTATTGTGACATGTCGGATATAGTAATGTTTACACAATGACTTGTCTCCCTGGCATTTCTTTTTTCCTCTCTCTCTGCATCCTCCTCCAGTCACCAAGATGAATGGATTTACTTTAGTCCTTCAACCTTTGCGGTTTGGGAACAACCTCGGAATGACCTCTTAGAGAGAGAGGGACAAATTGAGAGAGTGTAGGAGTGTAGTCATGACTGTGTTATGACTACAGGCGGGATGGACTAAGATGATGGATAGCGTTAAACGAGTGTCTGACTTCCAATTCATCACCAGTTCCACGGCATCCCCACCTCTCCTCCCAGCTCCGCTAGTGTGCGGATCTACTTAAAGCTGTTTTAAAACACTCTTGTTTCCCCCATGGCAGGAAAACCACTTATAGCAAGCCTACTGGAAAAACAATATTCATATGGTCATACAACAATGCTTACTCATACATAAAGACATCCACACACACTCATGCATCACTGGGCAGGCTGTGAAAGTGGGTGGTGCTATTGTTTGCTGGCCTTGGGCAGTAAATCAGGATGATGGCCATGGTGTGTTAACCTCTGTGTGTTTGTGTGTCAGGGGATGAGACATCACTGCAGACTACAAATGCAGTGTGCTGTGAATTACAGCCCATCTCTCATCAAACACACTTTCACAGAGCCATAAATTACAGCCTGTCTCTATACAAACTATGAAGCCATATCCATAGAGATATGTTGAGTCGAAATGCAGATAAACTTCTAGCTCAGCTTGAGGAAGCATAGTCGAGCTGACTGAGAACAGCTTTGTAAATAATAAAATGCAATCATCGCTTGTAATGCTTTAAAGAGAAGCTCATTTGCAGTGTAGACTTTAGGCTAACAAAATGGCACAAGATCATTACATGAACACAACTTTCTGAATTAATGTATTCACTGATGTGTATACATTTTACAACGGTTTTGTGTAGGGATCATGTCCTGTTTATTTAATGGCTTAAATGTGCCCCGTCCAATCAGATTTTAGAGTTAAAACTATCTATTTTATCCAGCTTATTTCTACCACACAAGCCATTTTTAACTTTAAGTGCAAGGCTTCCAGTGTCAACCGCTTCCAGTTATTTTAGCTGTACAAAAAAAGCCTGGTGTTGCAAACTTATTTTTTTTATATGTTATATTGTTATTGTTATATTATTTTAATTAATTTTGTAAACAAACACAAATGGTTTTACAGTTTACAGCACTTTGTTATTCTAGTTATTTACTGTTCTATGAACCTTAAGTTGAGCCTTTAATGCCAGTGTCAAGCACATGAAAATGCAAACATTCATACTAACACACATACACTCCTGAAGCTTCAGACATTTGTGAGACTACAGCACTCAGCGAGTGCTCCGCTATCTCAAGAGCTCTCCACATCCATCCATCCAGCTCTTAACAACTCTCATCTGCCTCAAACTTCATTTCTCCACCTCTTCATTCCTTCTCTTCAGCCTCTATTCCCCTCTTTTTCAATCTCTCGACAATGTCATTGTCGGAGAAATTACACCATCCACACAAGGCCTCACCGGAGTCCTGCTCTTCAGATGAACGCTCAGCTGCCTGCATGCTTGCATGTGTCGTTGATTGAGCCTGTCTGAGCTGTACAGTGCTCATTCACATATTACTGTAAGAGATAACTGACCAGGTTCTGTTATTTTTATTTATAAGCAACCAAACCAAGTACTAAACATACATAAATATTACATTGTGCATTAGACGTGCACCACAGACATTGTGTGACCGGTGGTGGTAGCTAGATTTTAGAACACGTGACCAGGCATAAATAAAACAGAGAGAGAGAGAGAGAGAGAGAGAGAGAGAGAGAGAGAGAGAGAGAGAGAGAGAGAGAGAGGTATCTGGAGAGGGGTCTGTAGTGAGCAGGGCCCTGTCTTATCATCCAAGTCTAAATGTGGCCAATACAATGGCAGACTCAATTTATACTCAGCAACAAACATTATATCAGACATATACATTATAAAATTAATTACTTCATAATAGGGATTTCAATTTACAGAAATGACCATAATCAATTGTTGTTTAATTAATCAATTAAAACGTAACCTCTTAAATCCAAAGCGGGGTTGCTACCAAGTTATCACGTTACTTAACAGCCACTTGTTTAATTAACACAAAATAGGTGTCGTTTTAAAACTTAGAAGCTTGGCTTTACATTGAATATAGAGAATAAGATCATTACAACAAGTGTTTTTAAATTAGCTGACATATTAGAAGTGCTCTATTTTCATAGTGAGAAAAAATAACTGCTTAACATAAAAATACATAAAAATACATAACAGTACATAACAATAATCATACTACTTCATAGTTACAATCAATGTTCCCTCTATTTTTTTGCACTGGACAGACCCCTTTCAGACGCATCTTGAAGAAAACTCCAAGATAATTTTTTGTCAGGATATCCAAAGTCAACCAGTCTTAAAATCATAACACCAGCAAATTGGAATCTCACAGAAGTTTTTTTTTTTTTTTTTTCATTTTCTTAAGGTCCTGACTTATTTTTCTTGTGATCTTGAGAAAATGACTGGACTTGAGTAAAAAAAAATGGACTTGTGTAAAAAAAAGTATGTTTGTAAACAGTTTGGTCCCACTTTGAACAGCATGGAGGGAACAATGTAATTGCAAAAGACACCAAATATACATAAATACTGCTATAAAGTCTCAGAATCTGAAAAGAAGTAGTTAACTGGTCACAGTTCATTTGAAGGACCTTTACATGGCTGTTTTCACTCTAACTTGATCCGAAATTGAGCAAAAAGGCTTCTTAGAAACACAAGACGAGGGCGATGAATACACTAATTGAGGCAGGCTGGTTGGCAGCCACCTGCAGGCTATGTAGGAGAGACAGTAATTAAGTCGAACATTTAATGATTCTGCTTAATAGGAGTGAGAGATGGAGCAATGAGGAGAGAAAAAAAATAAAACAAGCAACAATTACACAAAACATCAGGAGGGAGAGAAGAAGAGGAGAAAATAGGAGAGCAGAGAAGAGGGTCTAATTTGGCTAAAGAACATGTTAAGTGGGAATCTATGCAATCAGACTTCCTGAAACTTACAAGTCACACAAACACAAATTAAGCAGAACAAGATCAACTCTAAGATATTTTGTCAGGGCCATGACCTAGTAGTTAGCATATCAAGTCTGATGCATGCAACTCGCTTCTCGATCCTCTGCCTTCAACAACTTTTTATCACCTTCCCTCTCCAGCTTTCAAAATGGCCTACAGACCAATAAATAATCTAAGATCAGTTTTGCTTTGCTCTTGTGGAGTTTGATCTATATATTTCCCCTCAGAGGTGACGGTTCCGTCTCATCTAGCTGTTGAATGTGAGGCATTTTGTGAGCGTCAAACACCTGAGTGTGAAAAACAACAGAGTCTCTCTCGATAGGCTCCAGGCAAATATTGACATCTTTTCTGTTGCCTGTCTCTCTGCTCTTCAGTCCTGTGTTCTCTTTCTTCTTTTGTTTATAAGGGTTATGAGTCTGAGTGACGGATAATCCTCTGTAACAGAGAGCAGCGTCCTGTGTACACTCAGCGTCTTTATCATCCTAAAACCCTCCAATAAAAATACCACAGTTCATTAACACCTGTGCTTTGGAGGACGATCCTCTTTTCTCCATCCCTTCTGCCACTGAAAAGATTTGCATATGGCAAGGCGAGAAGGGGACGTGAAGGAGAGAGGGAAAATACAGAGAAAAGACACATTTAAATGGAAATAGAGTCTGGAGGGAGACGAAGTGGCCTGGCAGTCAGTGAGAAGAGAAAGCATATTTGTGTACTGTTTCCCAAGCGCCAGCTTTTCAGAAGCAGAGGAGGCGGGCATGTGTTAGTTTAAGGCGCATAAAGAGAGTTTTAATCCTTTCAGAGGGGTCGTAATGGCCACGGAGAGGCGTCTCCAGGAGGGAAAGCCTTTCCGGAAAAAAAAGGGTCGCAACTCAGCACCCCTCTGGAACCACACAAATCAAACCTCTAAAGGCCTTCAAAGAGCAGAATGTGGGAAATGTGTTTGGGGTCCCGAGGGAGTGAAGCAAGGGGAAAAAAGAGGAAAAAGGCTTGTCGGCATCAATCAGTCGTCCTCTCTCACGTCCTCCCCGGGGTCAGATCTCTTTCCAGCCTCCGTCGCCCCCCTCCCCACCCCACCCATCATGCTCTCCATCCTAGTAACGCACCATTACAGAGGAATGTGGATTCACAAGGCTGGGCTCCATTATGTTGGCCTGCCTGGGGTTTGTAAAATGGGGGAGCTCAAATTCCAAAGGCTTTAAGAGCAAATTAGCAGTGTGCTGATGGGCTCCTGCTGTCTAAAGACACTGAGGTTTTAAAAGCAACTCAACTGACTCCGTTCTCAATGCCTCGGATCCTTTGACTTGCACGTTCTTACCACAGTCTCAACACGAACAAACTTCCTACGCACATGGCGGGACGTTTACATACACACAAAGAACAGACAGTGTGCACATCGCAGCTCCTCAATGTAAAAATACAAAGCAGGCTTTTAAAATAGACACAACAAACAATATCACACACACGGAGTATCAAGCCAGCAGCAGGGTAGAATTGCTTCTTCTACTACCGTCTGTGCCGCAGATCCAGCACCTTTATTTAGCATTTCACAACTAATCAATTTCCATAACAGAAGCCAGACGCCGCTGCACATGGGACCCAGTGTGTGGCGTTTACACATGCTGCGCGCCTGAAATGGATTTTCTCATTCATCACTCAGCAGCACATTGGGATCTGTTTAACAGAGTGGCTCAGATGGATTTCTCTCAGCCCATACGCTGTGAGAAAGCACGAATACAACACACTGTGTCTGTCAATGGAATCGCAGTCGGCCTCGAGGAAATGCGTTATTTCCCATGCCGCCCCAGAAAGCAAAACACATTAAATGTAATCGGAATGTGATATTGGTAAATAAGGTTGTCTGGAATAATGTGACGGATTGTAGTTTGTCTTGTAACACATCAAAAACTGCAAGCTGGTTCCAGAACTCATACAATACCTACATTATAAAATAGTATTGTAAAGACTGGATTATTTATCACATATTATAATGTTGATTTTTTGGAGATTATAATATTAAAATTACATCTTTAAAATGTAATTTTACATAAAACAACAATCATTTGGAGTATGTGCCTCCATGGGACAGGTATAATAATCTGTCAACAGCAATTTCACTTTTACAGAACTGTAATAACAAGCATATTGGCAGTATGGAATAAAGAAAGACCACCATACCTTTAACTGCAGCTGTGCTGAAGAGTTTCTCTGAGCTGGCATCTGAGCCCTGAGAGAGAGCGACAAAAAGAGAGTCAGTACATCTGCTTCAGAACTAAGCAGGTGGGCTTCATCATCAAAGGTAGCGCAGCACTAATGAGCGCAAAAATTCAGTCTCTTCCCAGAGCGGCCACTGGATGGCACTGTGGCTCCATGCGCAAAACGATGCGCTGCACTTGAAACGGGTTGAACGCATTAACATTGCTATGTTATTGTGCAAACATCCAGCATTGCAATTTACACAGCATTTAGGTAATGAACGCCTATTTAAGTGACAATGTGGTGTCAAAGGGGCATCGGCTAATTCAATTGGTTAACCAGCAACAAAGATAGAACCATTGCAGTCCACCATTAGCGTCTGACCTGGCTCTCCACTCAGTCATTCGAGAGGAAATGATATGTGCACTTTTTAAACAATTTTGCAATTATTAACCAAGACAATAACAAACAGAATATGTTCTGCGTGGAAGTTAACATTCAAAGAGACACCTTGTAGCCTACGTCTTTCATTGGATACACATTGGACACAAAACAGCTCATTTGAAGACAATTATTCTGACAGGTTTAGCAACACTAACGTTATATCCATAACCAGCTCGAGGCAAAAACGATACTGACAAGTTACGACAACCCTCCCAAATATGTGCACATTTTAAGTAGGCTAACGTTACATTTAAAATTAGCTGTGTAAATAAAATGTTAAGGTCATTTAAAGATCTAAAAATGTCAATAATAATGATTATAATAATAACAAGGTGATATGCATTCATTAACACATGACGTCAAGAGATTTCCACATAACGATGCGTTCGCGTGACCGCGAGTTTTTTTTTTATTCAAACCACAACCAAAAAACATCTGGCAACATTCACTGCAGAGATTTCAACTACAATTATTCACAACCAACGACAAGAAAACAGCGCTCCCAATCCTCCAGCCATCGAGTAATCCACTGAAACTGCTTTAAAATCCCCATAAAACGTCGAATGTGGTAACGTTAATCAATAATTTTTTGAGGAATATGAAGGTGCGGTGTACCTTTTAATGTGGCGAGGTTGGCACGGAGGAAAATAAGTCAAGAAATCACTTTTAGTAGGTTTAGTAAATACGCCGTTTCACATTCTGCTTGTCAAACAATGTAACGTTAATCCATAAACAGGCGGCGAATTCCTCTCGCTCCCTTTGAGAGAATGACAGCCATGCAAAATAAGAAGCCTTTTCCCAGGGAAGAAGAAGAAGAAAAACATCCAGAGCTCAAAGCGAGAGAGCCTCCCGGACAAAGACAGACATGTGTCTGGTACCCAAGAGCGCAGAGAAGTGGAGAAATCCTTCAGTTCGCCCCCTTCGCGCGAATTGGCCGTTTGAAATCCTCGCCAACCGTTGCTTCACGGAAGCTGCCGCTTATGTGCTTTTGTGTCAGGGGCGCGCTCAGTGACAAACCATCCGCGCGCCTTTCTCCCGTGCGCTCGTGCAGAGCTAGAAAATCCAACAAAGCGTACAGTATTTTCCTCCTATATGCAGATTTGGATGGAGTAAAACCGCACTAAAGACCCCGACCGCCGCTTCCTTTCTTCGAAATCGTCGCTGGTTTTCAAGCTCGTGTCCTGTCGCTGGCTCCCGTTCCTCGCGCAAGTGCTGCCTGTATCCATACAAACTCTCTCATTGACCCACAGCGCGACCGAGTCCTCCCACTTCCTGATTCTAACCTGACTTCATTCAGCTTCTGCCCCCTGCTTTTTTCTGCCTCGCACACACGGAGCGTGCTTCCTCCGCTCAGCTTCACCGGACAGACGATGGGTGTGAGAGCGCGCGCGGGCATGTGTGTACGGTGCTCAATGAGAGCTACTGGTAGCGGAGTCCTAAGTGCAAACAGGAGATGGCGCGACCAAGAGGGAGGGAGGGAGAGAGAGAGAGAGAGATAGAGAGAGAGAGAGAGAGAGAGAGAGAGAGAGAGAGGGGGGGGGGGGGGGGGGGGACTGGGATAGAATGATATTCTTTCACTCTCTGGCCGGAGTGAGGATGATGTCAGCTACTAATGAATTTCCCAGTAGGGTGCAGCTACTGTGAAGGGGAGGGAGACAGAGACTCTCTTCATGAGCAGCACACACCTCTCTGGTTCCCTCAGCCACAGCCTTCCTTCATTGGGGTTAAAATCACCCAGGCTGACCCAGAAAAGCACCATTTGCCCTGCTGAATAATTAGCAGGGGGCACAGATGTGCAAATTTACAGCTGTTCAAAAGTTTAGTATTTATAAAGATGCAGCATATTAAGACTCATATTTGCTGCAATTTCGCTGTAAAAAAGGTCCATTGTCCACTATCAATAGTGTAGAAAACCAAGCAGTGTTATTTGCCTTTATGTGAAATTCCAGATAACATGAATTCTTGTTGAAATGACAGGATTTTGCCCACAATTTTTTGCCAAGCAACGATAAATGTGACAACACCTTTAGAAAATAACAAGATGGCAAGCTGCACGGTGTGTTGTTGGGACTAACATGGAGGGATATTTAACACCAGGAAAAAGAATTAAAGACTAAACTGATCAACCACGTCTTTAGCAATTATACGCTAAGACCGATCCTAATTGCGTTTCCAAACCGTGGTGTAATATTTACCTTCTTCCCCCAGGGTTTGAGGAAAAGCCTGAAGATCTAATTCCACTAAACCTCAATCCATGGCCACTTAAACCAAAACAATCCAGCAATCTTTAGATAAAGCCGGACATTCCTGGAAAATCTCCTTAATCTGACTGATTTGGGGTCCCGTGGCTTAGCAAACCAGTATTAACCCTCTGCACTGCGGGTCAATGGATTAACAAGGGACTCGCATTGCAGTGACCTCTGACCTTGACTGCCCCCAACAGAGTAAGAGAATGAGTTAGCTTATTGCTGGATGTTTATCTTTTCTTTTCTATATCTCTCACCCCTTCTCCTTGGAGCCAGGGGGAAAAAAGGAGCTGCACACTCCATCAATATAACACCACATGCACTCAACCTCCAACATCTGCCTCAACCAAACAACAGACATGAGTTTATTTTTCTGTGTGAGTTAAAATTAAGTTCAACATGTATAGTCTATTGTGACCAACATTGCTGGAAAAGCAAAGTATTATTACATTATTTGCACAAATTAAAACTTTTAATAATAAAAATAATAAAAATTATTATAATTATTTTATATATTTAAACCAAAAAAATAATAATATTTGAAATTATTATTAAAACAATATCTCAGAATTGCAAAATAAAATACAATAAAAAACAAAACTAATATTTTGTGTTATTAAAACTGAATAGAATAGTACCTCAGAATTGCAAAAAATAAATGTAATATTATGTAAAAAATATTTTGATCATTTAAAAATGATTATTGTTACATTATTATTATTAATTAACCAGAATGACTTTCAGCACCAAAATACCAGTCAATTCTGTGATGTCAGTCATTGGAAATTATCTTTAAACGCTGCGGCATTATCTTCATTCGCCCGCATGAGGAGAAGTGCTTCAGTTTCAATATCTGTTTACTATCAGATGTTTACATTTGAGTGACAGGCATAAGGGGATGATCAAACAGAAAGCTTTTTTGCTCTTAAAAATACGAGATGCGCACAATAGTATCCAACTACAGAGCCGCAGCGCTGATTGATGGAAAAGAAGGCTTGGTCTCAAGCGCAACACGTTGAAAAAGCTGCAAGATGTGGCGAAACGGTCAAAGATATCCATCCAGTGCATAGATTTACATAAAAAACTATTGAAAAGCAGCGGCGGTTACCGTAAACAGCACGGAGTAGTCACGTCATCTCCATACTAATTTTCTGATTGGCCCGAAGCAGACTTCTTACGTCAGCGCGTTCTGACTTCATACGTGCTCATACCGGTAATCTTCATTCTGCATTCAATAATGGTAATTTACTGGTAATGTTACAACTTTCCTTATACTGGTAAATTGCCAGAACCAATTTACCGGTAACAAGTATGTGATCTCATGATCACACATGATCTCTTACCAGTAATTTACTGGTAATTTACCAGTAAAGACTGTATGTTTGAAAGGGGCTATTTATTCATCATATGGATAAACTGACAATAACAAAGAAATGAAATGCAGTGATCCCAAGGGATCAGAGAGAAGTCAATGCCACTCAAGGGAGAGGAGGGGGTAGGCTTTTAAAATACTTCCCCTCACACATTTTTGCCCTCTGCTAATTTCTGTCACAACAAGCCTGAGGTAATCTAGGTTTAGCGCACAGACTTTCAGAATACAGAGGCAGCTGAAGCTTATTAGGTCTATCAGACTCTAAATGAGCTAAGTGCAGTCTGTGGAGGACAGGTTTAGTGCTGCTTAGGGGCCCCCTGCTCCCAGTCCCAGGATCAGGTGGTCAGCTCAGGGCCACTATCAAAAACCCTTGAGAGTTTCCAGGAAACATCATTGGTAATTATCTATACAAAGTGCAGTTATGGATACATGTTCAAGCAATGAGTTCTACTGACCCTTTCAAGCACTTTAATTGCAGTTGCAACAAATATGCCAGGACAAAATTGTAACAGGAAACATTTTCAATTTTATTCAAAATTTAAACAGATCCATGTATCATAATAATATTCTTTCTTTCTTTTTTTTCATTTGAGGTTCACATTTACTACATAATATATTATGCTTGTCATTTTTTTCTAAACCGTATAGTATATTTTTATTTGGACGTAACCGTGGCAAAATTGGTTTGGCTATAAAAAAGGGCCCTTTTTCATCTATATTTGATTAAATAGATATGATTACATTATGATTACATATGGAGCATGTAAGGGGTTTGGATGAGGTGCACCAAAGCAGCCTTCGTCCCCAAAATCAGAGCTCGCTTTCCTAAATGCCTATCATCAGATTTGAGCGAAACCTCAAGCCTGTGATTACCGCTCTCCGCTCCACAATCAACGTCCGGATCTCTCAGCGCAGATTATTTTTAATTCAAATGAAAAACTATCAGACTACAGAAAGCGGGGAGAGAAACAGAGAGAGAGCGAGAGAGAGAGAGAGCGAGAGAGAGAGAGAGAGAGAGAGAGAGAGAGAGAGAAATGGAAGGAAATGCAGCGAGAGAACATGTCGCAGAGTTGCCAAGAAACTAATTTAAAGTGGCAGTGGGGTATGGAAAAGCACTTGGTGAAGCTTGCCAGAAAAGTGGAATAGGAGATCAAACATTAATATGGAGAGTTATGCTATGCATGCCAGTAATTGCTGTCTGTGCCTGTAAAATTCCGCCTATAGACCATAAGCCCTTTCTGCTGTTGTTTTGTCATATTTTATTCCTTTTTCTGGCCTTTATCCTCTGTTTCAAAGTAACCAGAGCTGCATTTTGCCTTTCTCCTTTATACATCCCTCCCATTCCCTTCCCTGCTTTCTTTCCCCCTCAAAACGCATGGTTTAATTTCATAGGAACTCGGTGCTAGATTGCAATCACAAGAGATCGGTACTCTGTTATGGTCTCTACAGCTATTACGGAAGCTATCTCTCATTCTCATTCTCTCTCGTTCCCTTTTAAAATATTGCTGTGCATAAGTGTAACCTGAGGGGATTGGGTATAATGTGTTAAATAGGGTAGCTCTGACCGGCCCTTGTCTGTAATCTCCCCTCTTGTATTCTCTCTGTGCTCTTTTCAGCTAGAGCCTTTGAGAGACACTCAAAAGAAAGGTCCATTTCTAGTGACACTTAAAACTTCGCCAGTCAGGAGGGAACATTGACCAGCTCATCTGGGAGGCCTTCGGGATGGTATTAGTGGTGTGTAAAACACCAGATCGACAATGCTAGCCCAGAGGAGGGGAGAGGTTTTTCACAAGACAAAAGAGCTGCGGACACAGATGCAAAGATGGAGCGATCTGCTTTCCTCGGTTCTTTTCCACAAACAAAAATCCAGAGCGATAAGGCTCCTCCGGTTCCACCGGCAGCCACTGTCTGCAATCTGCTAAGCGCTGCACTGTTCACGAGAAGAAATAATAGGACAGTGTATGTACAGGTACGTGTGTTGTACTGGAACAGCAACACCTTTTGTTGGCTTCAAACCACTTAACAAATTTATACAAATGAATTTGAATGGACCGAATTTTAATTTTTGAGTGAAGGATCACTTTAAGATAAGTGGAAAAAGAGCAAACAAATAAAACTGATTTACTTTTAGAGGTATTTGCCTGCATTATTAAATAATGTCAGAAAGTGAAAGTCTTGAATGCTTTGAAATGGAACAGTCAACAAAACAGGTGAACCTTGAGCCGCGCACACACAAAACTCTAAACGCAAAACTCCAGATAATCTTCCATCTCTCGCTCCTTGTTTACAGGCAGTGGTACAACACTTTTCGCTGCTGAGACTTATCTGTGTGAGACCGCTCAACGCAGCCTATGACAGCTCCTCTAATCTCCCTCCTCCCCAAACACAGAGCGCTGACAGCCGCTCTCTCTTCCTTCCTCAGATTCCCTACCATACATATATTAATCTGTCATTCACACAGCACATAACAGTAGGGGGAAGATGTACACATACACAGCCTGTAGTAACACACAAATATGTGACGTGCAACACACTCATTCAGGGATTTTTAAAAAATTACACTGACAATTGGACGCATCAAGAGAATGGAGAAAGTTAGATACAAGTTAGATGAACATATGTGAGCAAGAAGAAAAAAGGGGGAGGAGGGAGTATGAGACGTCCATCAGTTCCACCGAGACATTAGGAATTTTAAAAGCAAGCTGCCTATTCAGACTAAATTATCTTCGGCTTCCGCGCTTTGTGATATGACCCTCACAACGTGTATCGTTTCACACAGGTCCAGGAAACGCACGCACTTAGCTTACCCAGCGGGAAAAAAAGAGAGTGAGTGTGTAACTGAAGTATTATCAGTTTGTCTAGATACTATCTCCCTCAGTCAAAAGGCGGTTTAGAGCAGGCAAATGGTATGCGCAGTACAATGTTCAACATTATCACCATCTGGAAGCCCATAATGACACGGGCCAGAGTCAAGCCAGTTGGCTGATAAGCACCAGTGCAGGTCTATCCGCTCTCTCGCTCTTTTAAAACAAACTGGACAGGAAAATTGGTTTATCCCTCCTGTCTCAAATGCTCTGGTTACGCCCTTAATATGTTTTCGTCTGTCGTTCACTCAACATATTTTCAGCGGGAAGGAAAGGAGAGAAAAGCAGAGGGCCCTTTTGGTCCAAATTACAGGCATGACTGAGAGTACAGGCCGCTGCGCCAAGAGTCATCTCAGAGCAGTCAGTCACACAAAACAGCCATAAAAATCAGCAGAAAAACCAATACATGCATGAATGCAAAAATAATAATAATAGTGTTTAAACACATCCAGGATTTATTCATTCAAATAAACCTGTGCCATATGGATATTATTTAGTTATATAAAGTAATAATGCACATGGAAACACACATAAGCAAAACATTATGTCATAATATGCGCAATGTTAAAAATCGAATTCCTCCTCAGTATCATTAGGGTGTAACTGCTCAGAGCTAAAAACAGTGAAACCACCACACTGATCTGGTTTGTGGCCATTTTGGTTCAGGCTTATGAAGATCCCTTATTAATACCCCTGATTAACAGCCACCTCAAACTGGCTATGAAAAAGAAGGAAATTATGTTAGGGGTCAGTATAATGAATAATGAATAATGAAAAAAGAAAAGTATCTCAGTTTCCACAAAAACATTAAACAGCACAACTGATTTCAACATTGATAATGATAAGAAATGTTTCCTGAGCACCAAATCAGCATATTAGAATGATTTCTGAAGGATCATGTGACACTGAATACTGGAGTAATGATGCTGAAAATTCAGCTTTGCCATTGCAGGAATAAATTAGAGTTTCAAATATATTAAAATACAAAACAGTTATTTTAAATTGTAACTATTACTGTTTTTGCTGAATTTTTTATCAAATAAATGCAGCCTCGGTGAGCATAAGAGATGTCTTTCATAAATACTTGAAAAGATAAGAAGACTTTCCAAGACTGCTTTTGTTTATTAGTGAGATAAGGGCCGCCAATATTACATTCCTTTTTGAATGAATGAAATACAGGAAGAGATACAGAGCACAGGACAGAGATAGACAGAGAAAGCAAAATAAAGGGATCATGAGAGACAGACACAGAGGGAGGGCGAGCAAGACAGAGAATCCCGCTGTGACTTTAAGGTAAATCACGGCAGGAAATAACCAGGAAGCGTGCCATCAAAATCTGTCTGACCTGCCATAGATCGCTGGGGCCCAAAGCGCACTGGATGACAGCAGAAACATGCGGGCAGTGGGGGGAGGACTAGGTCTCTCAAACGCCCTGTCAGGACCTCTCTGTCAGCCCCAGTGCGCAGCCCCCACCCCCGGCCCGCCTTGACTGACTCACTCCAGGCTTCATTGGTTTGAAATGCTACAAAGTGGGCGTCTGATGACTGGCTCTCTGGGGATCAGAGATGGCCTCAAGACTTCAAACACCAGCAGGCTGACAGGCAGCGAGGGAGGTCTCTTTCCTCCTCTCCGTCTCTCTAACTGCATCTCACCCCATGCCCCCACCAGCCCTGGAGGGGTTTCTAATTGCGTTTCACAGGGAGAGCCCAGCTAAATAAGGTCCTTGTTCTCTCTCTGGCTGCTACCCTGCTGGGGGGCAGAGAGACGGAGAGATCGAGAGGAGGTGTGCCTCCCCTGTGTGACAGAAAGCTTTAACATGTCAGAAATCTTGTGGGAGAGAAAGAGCTTTGATTTCCCTGCAGGTAACACACGACAGAACGAACGAGAGGAATGATGGGGGAGAATGAACAAAGAGGGAGTGATGGGAAGAATGGAATCATCTCTAAAGCACTCGTAACCCTTAGGATGACACGAACGCTTGCGTGCGAGTGTGTAATGCAACAAGGCGATGAAGATGAAGTCAAGACAATGGCACATGAGGATCTACTTTGAAGCTGTCTGGATTTAAATATTTCATGCTCAGCTCTGGCCCCTCCCCTTGTTTGTGGCCTTTCATTATCTCCCCTTCAAAGAGGGCTGGCGGTGGCAAGTCATAGTCCTCGCCTACAATCTGCGCTGGCCTTATCTGTGACAGCATCTCATTAACCGCACACGCCAATTAAAACAATTACTGATAAGAGAGGTGTATCAGAGCCCGCAAACACAAAACAGATACGAGATGTCTGCACTGATTAACACATGTTGTTATCAGGAGGAGCGCTAATCACTGTCTTATCTCGAGTGTGCCGAGCTGCCTACACAAGCAGATGTGATACAACATACAGTATCACACTCTGGATTTTAACCATTCGATTTTCTGCTCTAGGCTGTACAAAAAATAATGTAACGGAAGTTTACTGAAGAAGGGTGATTTTACCATAGTCAACTTTTTTCAAAAATTAAATAATTACATTTATACATTTACAGAAAAGTATCACTGTTTCTAACATTTATTTTAAGTAGAAAACTTTAGTAACATTATAAATGTCTTGCCTGCCTCACCATTCACCTTGCTTTATGTAAATCATCCCTGGCCATTAAAACACAAACAAATTAGTCAACCACTATTAAATTATTACGTAACCAAACAGTTTTGTGACACCATTGACTTCCATAATATTTTTTCTTTGCATCTATGGAAGTCAATGGGGGCCCACAAGTGTTTGGTTACCCATATTCTTCCAAATATATTCTTCTGTGTTCAGGTTTGGAACAACTGAGTAAATGATGACAGAATTTTAATTTTTGGGTGAACTTTCCCTTTAACGCAGGCTTTGAATGTGGCTCGTCCAATCAGATAGAGCCGGAACTGTTTAATAAAGTTGTGTTCAAAGCATTAGAGCCATTATATCATGTTAAATCTCCTCTAAATGAGTCCTTTCAGGGTGTGTGTTTGTATGTTTACGCTCAATCTCCTGTGTGGCCTGATTTGTAAAGTAGATTTCCAGGTGGTTGCAATGCATATCTGTGTGTGTTGTGTTATAAGGGCCGCCTGTCTGGCTGTAATAGAGATGCCTTTGAGAGTGCCTGTACTGAACCCGCGTCGAGTCGGCGGAGGCATTCCTCACGTTCTCGGCACACTTACATCCCTCTGACGAGCTAAATGTGGACTTTGTGAGGCCTCTGCCCCAAGAGGAGAGAAGCACACATTCACAGTAAGATGGAGTTATTCCACTCGACTCCACACGCACGCGTACAGAATGTGCACACATCGCAAAGTGAGTCTAGGGGTGTTGATTCGTTTTTACATAGATTTGCACAGCTTTGAATGGGTGAGAAAGAGTGTGAGCATGTGGGGAGAGTGTTAATATATGTGCATGATATGTGTGTGTAATTTGTATGTGTATGTATGTAGAAACGTGTGAAGGTGAGTTTCCTGTCAGGTTGATCTGTGTGTGAATGTGTGCTTTGTCAGGGTAACACGGCTCAACAGTACAGTTTTTCTCTTGGTCCGGTCGGACCATTAGTGAAGATTATTACATGCTCTGCCAACATTTTCACTGACGCTATTTACATTTTTATTTTTAGTTATAGTTATGTATTGTCAATGTGCCAGAAAAATAATTACTGTGTTAATTTGCAATAATACCAAGAAATTCCAAAGCTATAATGTAAATCCAGATAAATTAATATAAATTGATAAACATGGCCCTTTTTTGCTAGGAAACATCTAATTAATAAATAAATAAATAGTGGGGCTATTTGTCTGAAGGAAGTGGGCAAATTGGATAATGTGTGTTTGTATGATTCAATCATCAGCAGTCGTGTCAGCCTGGCTTAGTCTGACCTCTGTTTAACAACACAAGACTGAAAAACACAAAAACAGAGTGAGAGAGACTGTAAGAGGATTTACCAATGAACACATTATCTACACACACTGACTTCCCTAAAGTCTCACAGCACACACTGATCTAACTGTAGTGAGGGAAAGATAATCTCTGGAGGAACACTAAACCTGGACTAACACACATACAAGAGAGGGCAACAGTTTTAGTGCGTTGATAAGGCAGCATCCCGAAGCTTCAAAAAGCCATTGGGCCTTTGCGTCACTGCGACACTGAGGGAAAAAAAACATGAACACATGCACAGACAATTTTAAGTAAAACCTTAATGTCTGACAGCTCCCACTGCAAACCCTTCTAACAACACATACAGCCATCAGTAGCCAGATGGCGGCTCATAAAGCAAACATAATCTGTGCCAGAATAAAGCTCTACTTTTCCAGGTGCTGAGAGAGATCTCTACTGAGAGTTACAACCAAATGGCACCTCAAAACACGGGCCCTGAGGATATTAAAAAAGCAGGATTGACATTCACGCTTTGTGAGGTCTAAAGACTTTGAGAGTTCAACAACTCTCAAACATTCAAAATCTGTTAATTAGTGTTCGCTAAGGCAAATAAGTAATACTTAAGCAGAAAAGGGAATAGTATAAAGTAATTATAAAGTGAAAAGAGTTTTTGTTTAGATGAAACTAAACAGTCATTTTTTTGGGAATCGAACAACACTAGCCGCACTGTTTATTTGATTCACAGCAAAGAAGCAGCTTATACGAGTCTATAATGGTGGTCTAAGCCATTTTCCATTCTCCGCTTTAAAACCATAAACTTGTAGTGTAACAGTTTACTTTTCATTTGTCTGCTTACAAAAACAAAAATCAAACTTTATCATTTACACTTGATCAAGATTTAATTAAATAAGATTTTACTGATTTCACGGTCAAAAGACTGTCTAGTAACAAACCTCTTCCTCCTCCTAATTAAAAAACAAGGTTATTCACACATTTGTATAATGTATGAAATTGACTAATGCCATGTAATAGACTCTAAATATTAAAAATATACAGTACAAATATTAAAATACAAAAATCACTCTTAATATCCAGACAAAAAATAAAACTCTAAGAGAGTCATTCGTTTGGCAATCAGTCTACATAGATGTATGTTTATGATTCAGTAAAAAGAACTGACTCGTTCAGGAATCAAGACTTTATTGTTATCGATTCACTAAAAATAAAACATAAAAATCATGTTATTTAATTTAAAAGGAACATTGCTAGTCATTGATGGAATAATCACAATACACTTTTAAATGTTAACAGATCAACTTAAGAATAATTTTCTACTGCATATAAAAAAATATACCTATAATACACACATACATATTCTCTCTTACACACACAGAACCACTGTCTGTTCTCCCCAGCATGTGTATCCTCACGGGCCCTGCGGTGGGAACTGTGGTGTCAAAACAACATTGTCATTTTTTTCCTCACTTTTCCGTGGTGTTGCTTTGTTCACTTGGCCGTGTCTGATTCCCCCCGCTCCTTTCCTGATGCATTTTTCAGAAGTTACGCAGCAAACATTGTGTTCCAACGCATCAAAAAGACTATTTAGAGCTCCCAGGATTAACAGCTCTTGTTAAATCGAAGGTTACACTTGGCACAACCATAAAAAATTGAGCAGCTAACTATATTAACCAGGCTGAGCGGCGTGAACTGCATTTAAAAGATAACACGGTTTCTTTTAGCATTACTAATTCATCCACAAGGCCTGATGGTGAAATGCAAAAACACTGGGATTCAGAAGCTCACACGAGTGGAGACATGAATTGAACATGCTCTCTCTCTGTGTCTGTCTCACCCTCAGACCCGAAACATCGATTTCTCCCCATGTGTCGATACGTCTTCACTCACAAAACACTCAAAACAAACTATCCCACCACGGAGAGTAATTACCCAATCACTGCCTCTGAAACTGATAGAACAAATGCTGAACAAGTGTCTCAGGATGCTGGGAATCCACCTTTGCTGGATTATATTTGCACACAAACTACCCATGAGTGCAGCAGGTGTGAGTGTTTTGGGAAATAACACTGTTTACAACACTAGAGCGACTCCAGTGCATCTCCTACAAATGACAAACTATAACTGACATGTACAGGTTTCTAATGAAATGTCTTGCTGTCTTGTTGTGGCTGATCTCATTGGCTAATGAAACTCATGGGATTGCGCTGGTATTTTGCTTTCCTCATAAGTCAAGTCTTTTTATTTGCATAATGCTTTTCACAATCTATGCTGTTTCAAAGCAGCTTTATATAAAATTCTGCCTTAAAGTGTCATGAAACCCTAAAACACTTTTTTTTTGATGTTATCAGATATGTACAGGTTACACATCAATGAAAAAAATGATAGCACTCAAGTTTATTATTAAGGAAAAATAGTTTTTCTGAGCCATTTCGAAAAGTGAGGTACATGCGCTTATTTGGAGCGATGATTGGCTGCCATGACTGGATAGTATGCATTTATGTCATCAGTTTCTAAACTTTTATCCGCATTTATTCATGAGAATGAACACTGTTCATTTCAGCGCTGTTCGTTTACCTCTGCCTGTTCATTTCGGTACGTCTGATCATGAACGCGATGACACAATGAATTATTCTGATACACAGAAGACAATGAAGTAGATGGAAAATTCAAAGAAGAATGGACAAAAAAATAACTATGCCTTTATTTTTTCTGTGTTAAACTGATGTGTATAATTTCCACAAAGATTGTAGTGCTTGTAAATATAATGAAAATATAAATATAATCAGACCTTTTAAATGTTTTTCCTCATTTTGCATATAACAGCTTCTAACAGCTTTAAGCTTCTGCTTCATCCTGCTCCTTTTCAAACATATTGCACTTATTGTTATAATACTTGCAACATACTTACTGCATTTTTATATTTAATTTTATTTGTATCTAAAAATAGGTTACCCCCAAATCTGCATTTCATGACACTTTAATGTCTTAAACTAATAGTTCTGTCCCAAAAACTCTGTCATCATTTACTCGCCCAAATGTTGTTCCAAACCTAAATGAATTTTATTTTTATGTGGAACACAAAAGGAGAAATACTTTTTTGTCCATACAATGGAAGTGAGAGAGGCCCAAAACGGTTCGGTTACCAACATTCTTCAACCAATCAGCAGAAGAAAGTCATACAGGTTTGGAACGAAATGAGAGTTGATGACAGACATTTCATTTTTTGTAAACTAAACCATAAAATCATCAAGTAAACAAGCCAACTGTGGCAATAGATAAGTACAGATAAGCAGAATCTAAAATATGTAAAAAAAATAATAATAATAATAAAAAATATATAAATATATATATATATATATATATATATATATATATATATATATATATATATATATAAATATACTGATTGTGGAGGAAAATATATGGCACTTTGACTCAAATTGCAATGGTAAAAGTAGTTAAATTAAGCTCTACTATAACAACAAACAAGAACAATATGAATGACAGGCAGATTTCAGGCAGACCTCCAATAATGGGGACCAAGTCAACCACCTGATACAGTAGTCAAGTTGGATCTGCAAATCTGTTCTCTTTAACAGTAAGTATCATGCCCGTAGGCCTGTCTTCCAGTCTGTCAGCTGTTTTGTCATGGGGTCATGTGTGAGAGAGAGGTCAAATGTTACATTTCAGGCTTCAGGTGGTCAGCTGTAAATACTTCAGGGTTGACTGACATCCGAACGACCCCTCGTGAAGCAGGCCAAGTCACGGGCACACAGACAGACAGAGGGACGCACTCACACACACACACACACACACACACACACACACAGACGCTCAATCCTTCTCAGCATACAATTGTTCCCTGATTACTCAAAGCATTCCAGCAAATGGCTGATTACACAATCAGAGGCCTTTGAAGCAGAATGATTCTCCTGTGGCTTCTGTAATGGAGGCAAAATGAAACCTGTCCACTTGCCTTAGAAGAGACGTCTGATGAGACCTTCATCTGGGAAAACGAGAGCAAGAAAGGAAAAGAGAGATGGAGGGAGAGAGACATGGGGGAAATACACTACTAACACAGCACATCAATCACTGCACCCATGGGGAGAGAAAGAGAAAGAAATGTGTTCCCTCCTTCCGTTTCTCTCCCCTCTCTGTGGTCTTATTATTTCTGTAGAGCGTCTGGTTGAGGTGCTCAGGGAAATGTGAAGGTGACTGTGGTACCAGACCAATGATTGATAGAGCTGAAACAATCAATCCATCTATCCATCCATCCATCCATCCATTCACCAATCTAGTCACTCACTTTCAACACTTTGAGTAATTATCCACCAGGGATTTTTCACATTTGTCTATTTTTGTGTGTGACAATTATCAATTGCAAATGCCTCGAATTAACAAGCAGTTGAACAGGTGTACCTAAAAAAATATATAATAATAATAATTTATATATATATATATATACACACAGTATATATACATATCTAGTTTTTTTTAGATTTCATTTTTATTTCAGTTACCATTTATTTTTATTTCAAGTGACGAAAATGTTTTTTTTTTTATATATAGTTTTAATTTTTGTTAACTACAATAACCCTGATTTAGTCAAAAGGTGTTCCACAGCATGAAGTTATTCCTTCATGTACAAAGATTGATGCTACCTGTATAACAAACATCTTAGTTTTGATTTGGCTACAAAAAAAAAACTGAATCTAATGTGTTAATATTTGTCTGGTTGGTAGGCCGTGTGCAGAATGTGAACGTGTAACGCTTACTGATTTCTCCGCCATCAAGTTTATGCAAATGAGAGAGCACTTGCTGGCCTCAAGAGTAAATTAACAGCACTCTTGTAGGGCATTCAGAGGAAGTGAGAGGCATTGTGATGGGTCATCATGTACAAAAGACCTAGTCACATACAAATACACACAAACAGCAGGTGCATAGAATGGTATAACTTTGCTAAAGCAAGCATCACTATTATTTGAACCAAACCCAACGTATTAAATTTTGGCACAAGACTTGAGCGATATCTCAGGACCAGAATTATTTTGAACACATTAGTAACGCAGTAACAACAACCTAGAAAAGTCAGAATTATGACAATGATTTTTGCATTAGCCAACAGCAGTGGTATTTTCTTGAAAGTGTCAAAATCTAATTTCTTTACTCTTCCATTTTGTTGTGCAATATCTATAGCCCACCCCCCACTGCTCCTCTGGCTGTCGGGAGGATCGATACCAGGTCGCACTGTCAGGGCCAACAGATGTAGAGTTCTCATTTAACACCTGACAAAGAGGAACACACCAGAGAGACAAGCACAGGGCAGGGGTCAGAGGTCAACCTGCAGCCTTGTCAGTGCTAAGCATCAGGCTTCAGGCCAGTACGAGTGAGGCAGATAAAGACAGCAAAACACAGTTTATAACCTGACTCGGCCCTTCCTAGTTTGGGCAGATACAATACATATATATGAAAACACGTCAATTTCTCAAAAAGTTTTTACGCTTGCGTGAGGTGGTTTTTCAGGCAATTTGAAAAAGGAATATTTTGCAAAACTGCAATGTTCACCTGCCGTATGTAAAATTAGATCGTTCTTTAAAGATGGCACAGTATGTTTGGACAGAAGACGAGACAGAGTTCTTCATTAAACTCATAAAAGACTAAAGAAATACGGGAATACTGGATTCTAAGCAACAGCAAAAAAATGCCACAATTTATCAAGACCTCGAAGCAGATAGTAGAGAGAAACACCCAGAAACACCTCATATGTGCAGCTCCCAAGTATAAGGGGCTTTCCTTAATGCCATTAATGCTTGGATAACACGCCTACAGTACGTCTCCTTTGATTAAAAATAATGGCTAGTGCGGTGGCTGCGATATACTTAAACCTACTACATCCGGTGCCAGGAGTTTTGGAACGACTTATCGCGAGAGGAAACAATTATGTTTTAGTCGCATAACATCGATTAATGGAAACACAGTCATTTCACAATAGTTTTTAACAATAGATAACAAAAGTTATCACCATTTAGAAAATCTGTAATGGAAACCCTGCTAATGATGTCAATTGAAAATGACAGCAGGCCTAAGTTTTTGACGGACGTGATAACGTGCGCGAGGGGTGAACTATGATTGATTTTTGTGTAATTATAAAACGCGCTGAAAAGACGTTTGAAATGTTCTTCTGTAGTTCACTGTACTTATTTTAAGGAATAAAGTGGCTTAAATAAATAACATGATACTCAGAGACTAACATGTTTGGCTTGTCAAAAATGGTACATTCAGCTGTCACAAATTCGTTGACTTTTGAAAGTCAAGTTCATTTTTTTACCTGGAAAAGAGTGATTTTGTTGCACAAAGTTGTTTGTTTTAAACCATGAAAATGCAGATCCTGTTGTCAATAATAGTGAAAAATCACTTTTTAAAACCATTTCCATTTCTACCCCTTAGCAGATTTTGACTATACTAATATAAGAAATACAGTATATTAGGGCTGTCAACAGATACATTTTTTTACGATTAACCGCACACTTATCGTGAAATTAAGCATACACCGTTTATATTGTTTAACACATTTATTTTGTCATCATTTGCTATATCCAGCAAAGTAATCCATGAGACTGAAGGGTGACTCTCTCAACAATGTATTTTCTGCAAGCTTTTTTCAAGGTAAATGTAGGTGTCTTTTTAAAAAAGGACACTTGGAGACTCCAAAAGGATACCAAATAACCAAATGATATAAGGAGTCCATTTAATTCATCATTTTATCCACACCAAAGCACCCATGAAAAAAAAAAAAAAATTACAGAAAATCTTTTCAAAATGTACAGTGTATAGTATCTGTACAGTGCAACAGCAAAGATATTGCTTACATTAAGTCAAGTTGCGATACCAAACAGGACCACAATATTGATATTTGTGCATAAATATAACGGACTCATGCGTGCTTACTTTATGACTCCTGTAAATCACCGCAATCGCCTTTACCTTGATTACAAACTGCATCCATCAAAACTTTACTAGCAAGACACTGTTTTGTTTTATCCAGAATTAAACAGAGCTAGCGAAAAACACACTGGAATGGATAATTCACTGAAAACGCAATGCGAGTCTCTCTTTTTTTTTAACATTGTTATGGACTGATTGTTTCAATGAATTTGCTTACTGGATCATTGAACTGACAAATTTCCTGGAGTTTAGTGTCTTAAAGTGATCTGATTGCAAACAGAGAAGCAAAATCGGGTTAAAAGGTTTGAATAGAAATTTCCAGCCAGGGTTACAGGTGCCTGTGCCATAGACTTCTAAGATCATCTAACTGCATGACGCAAATTACATTAATGACTCAATTTCAATACGTTTTTTTTTATTGCTTGAGTAATTTATTTGTTTTTGCGTACAATTATTTTAACGCGTTAAGGATTTTAAATTTATCGCATGTATATATAAATTAAATGCACATGCATTATATTGGTATTCATAATGAATTTCAATACACATTGAGAATATATTATTAAATTAAATTACCACTTAACAACTAAATGAATACTATTGCAATATTAATTTGGGATTAAATTCACATTTTAATAGCACATTATAATATATTACATTTTCACTATAGAACTATATTGCAAACACAGGCTTCAAATAAAGTGCTTCCAAAACCTCAGCGGTCAAGACATAAGGAAAACTGGTAATTTCGCTACTAAATTTATGCACAGTGTGGTATTTCAAAACTGTATCTGTTCTAGATGTTAAAGAACAAGGGAAGTTAAATAGAGCATCCTGCCTAGGAGAGAGAGGGGGAGAGCGAATGAGAGCTGTGTGTTCCTATAGTCAAGAGGGTGTGTATTCAACAGGCAACACTCGAGGACCATCATGCACACTTCACTTCAGCTCACTTCAGGGCCAAGTGCATTAAGCACCCCACTGGTGAGCTCCACCAACAGAGGAAAAAAAGAACTGGGGGCTGGAGAAAAAGTAAATGAATGAATGTTTGGAAGGAAAGGAAACTGCATGACTTCAATTAGATCATTGAGAAAGCAAGGTGACTGTAGCTGAAGCCCATGCCGGAATTAAAATCAAAATACTCTATCTATCTATCTATCTATCTATCTATCTATCTATCTATCTATCTATCTATCTATCTATCTATCTATCTATCTATCTATCTATCTATCTATCTATCTATCTATCTATCTATCTATCCATCCATCCATCCATCCATCCATCCATCCATCCATCCATCCATCCATCCATCCATCCATCCATCCATCCATCCATCCTGCCTGTATGTACACACACACACACACACACACACACACACACACACACACACACACACACACACACACACACACACACACACACACACACACACACACACATATATATATATTGCAAGTAAACAGTTCTATCTATAAGAGAGAGACCAGAATAGGAACAGAGAGAGAGATAAAGAGTAAGTCATTCTCTAATAAATGCTAAATTGGCGACAACATGTTAAAGCACAAAACACCAGTGTATTCTCTGATTTCGAGGAAGTGGTGTGTAAGGTGTGAATATGAGTTTGTGTGTGTGTCAAGGTGTAGAGTTGCATTATCAAGACTTTAAATAACAATGTGGAATTGCATAGTAGAAATGATTTGATTAGCATACTGGGCTCTTAAAAACGAGCTGGAAGTGAACCAAATGAGTGCAGAGAGATAAAGTGAGAGAGAAAGCAAGAGAAGGTGCGATAAGGCCCTTAATTGCTGTAACTGCACCTAGAGACTTGATGATCTGTGACATCTTCCTCTCCGCCATGTGCAAACTGTGCTAACAGTTAATTAAGTGTTGCAGGGATGTTGGGGAGAGATTGCTCGGCACTGGCGCGCTCCCTGGATCAGAGAGAATTGTTCTCCGGAGAATACACTGACTGCATTATGAGGCAAGGTGTCAGCCTGCTTCACAACATTTTAGACCTGAGCGCTTTCTGCCGACCTCTGTCAAGGGTTGATGTTGGTGTGCTCAGACAGACGTATTCTATATGATATATGATAAAATCAAACACCTTCATTTCCTCCATATTTCAAAATTTCTAGCGTTCACATTCTAAGTAGAGTTTTAGGGCCCTATTTTAACGATCTGAAACGCAAGTATCAAACGTGAAACGCAAGTAACTTTGTGGGCGGATCTCGGGCGCTGTTGCTATTATACCGGCAGGGTAAATGACTCTTGCGAAAATAAATAGGAACTGCTGCCTGCGTCTGTGTAGATGAGAGAAGCAAAGTGTATGAGCAGTGTGCACACGCTACATTATGGCCAAGCATGCGCCCTTAAAATAGCATCTGAATAATGCGCCACTGACTTTAGACTAGGTTTTTCCTGGTCTATGGCAGAATTGTTTTCTGAAACTGCAAAATAGCACCAGGGAACGTTTGCGCCGGAACACGTCTCCTCTTTTCGCTAACCTAACCGTCCCTGGGAGCGCAAGTTCATTCCCTTATTTACCGACATGCGTCTGTGGAGGGAAAAGTCCGCTATGCGTCAGGTGCAAAATAGGAATGAAACATGCGTTGGTGTACAAAGTCAATTGCGCTGGGTGCAAGATAGGGCCCTTAATATTCAAAGCAAAAAAGACAGCCTGCTAAAGTAAAATCATGTTAATCAATTGTTTAAAAAGATAAATATATATATATATATTTATTAAATTAAGTTTTAGCATTTAATTAGTTATTTTAGTACCTCAACTTAAACTAAACAAAATGAGAAATGTTTTTTTTTTTTATAGGTATATATATTTTTTTATGGTTTTAGTTAACTATGGAAGCTTGTTTCAGCCACTGAATAAAAAAGTTAATTGTGAGTTTATCGCTCACAATTAAGAGAAAATTGTGTGTTAAATTGCAATTGCGAGAAAAAGTCAGAACTGCAAGAAAAATTCAGAATTGTGAGATAAAAAGTTGCAATTATCTTTTACATTTTTTATTCCGTGGCGGAAACCAGCTTCCATAGCTGATAATAGCCCTATTTTGTCAAGATTATTAAAAGCATTAAAAAATGCGGGTTCTATTCTACCACACTGTTGAACCCTACGAAAATATGGAAACAGCAAATTCCAAAATGAAAATATTTTTGAAAACTTATTTGAACATGATTTTGAAACGTTAACTAGGCTAGTTCAACCCTGAATCACCATATTACATATTCATACAGAGAGCAGCATGATGCTTCAGTGCTAAATAGGTAAATTAAAAGAAGTTGCCCTCAGGTGACCAGCATGTCTGAGGGACACAATGTACAACCTGAGCCTCAGAAAATACCAGGAGACCAGATCACATCAAATGTCACAGGCTGTCAACCTGTCACACATGGTCAGAGTAACACAGTAAGACGCAGGACACACACGCACACACTCCCCCCAGCCCTGCACTAGCCTTTGTTTTGCTGGTGGCGTGCCTCTGACCGCAGAACCATCATGGGAAATGTCACTCAGTCAAAACGTAGAGGGAGGTCAGACATTCTGACACCTCTGAGCTTTTCAACTGAGTTGAGTGTATTAGACCGGAGAACACACACATACAAGACTTACTTTGACTGCTTCACTTCCTGACTGTGCTTTATGACTGGGTGGTACAGCCAAAATATTATATTACAGAAGGTGTCATTTTATATCACAGAAATATTGCTCTAGCAATACAGTTATTTCTACAGGAAATTAAAATAAAGCATGCTTGTATATAACCATACAGCAATGCTAAATATTTGTATTATTTTTGTATATTTTATTGCATTTTGTATTTTAAAGTAGTAGTACATATTTAGCTAATGAACGCTACTTCATTTTATGCTACTAAAAGATTATTTTCTTTTTTATTCAGAACTATCTATTCATCCATCCATCCTAAAAGGTATCACATTTAAAAAGGGGGTAGAAAAATATTTGTAAGCTAGCCTCTTAAATATTTATTCTGAAGAAAAATGCAATCTTTTTGAATGCGTCATGCTATAGAGTGCATCTGTTGTATTTGTAAGCAAACATCATGTTCACTGATCTTAACGTTAAAGTCTATTTACTTCTAACACTTCAGCTTCAACAACACGCAAGCAAGCACAGAGGCAGGTGTCGTCTCTGTTTGTTGGCATCATCTGCCTGACAGAGCTGTTTCTCTGAGCATTGCTCCCCGTGTTTGTACACAACACAGACCGTCCTGCATGTTGCTTTCTATTCCGAGACGCCGCTGACGTTTTGACAGAAGCAAAGATGCTAGCACTCTGCCTGCCTGTCGTGAGGCTTGATTAAAATGGGAAGTTATTTGTTACAAAACCAATTACAGGACAGTTCATGATGACGCAACGTCTCCCCGCATGTCTCTATCTCTCTGAAGACATCTCGCTCTGAGAAAGACTAATTAAAGAGCATCAAAGCCACGGTTAGGAACAACAACAGTCTTGATGATGTAAGACGTGTCAGACAAAGTGGAAAATGTAAATCTTGAGTCATGAGCTTCTTAATGTGCTCAACCCTGACCATTTATAGTGACAAGACATGTAAAAATCATGGTAAAAGAGCTGTTTTTTTCTCCAAGCATACGTTTATATACTCATCAGACGCACTGCTCTTAAGGCGAAAAAAAAAAGAATGAGATGGGATACTGATTTCAACTCGTCTTAATTGAAATAAGCAGTGCACTTTGAAAAACATCTTGTGTAGACGATCATATACCCTCACAGAATGGCCTATTCATTAATGCCATTTTTCCTTATATTCCATCATATATCCATGGCAACAGGATTCGAATCTGTAAGGTTGAAAGATGTTTCAGAGAAAAGGCGGGTGTTTTCTCTTTTACTCTTTCACATCAAATAAAAAGAACAAATAAATCGCACCGCATTCATCAAACATCTTCCCTGAGAGGCGCAAAGTTTCGCTGCAGAAAAACAAGCCCTAAATCAAAGCAACAGCGCCTGTCGTCGAGCTGCCGGCTTAGAGAGAGATCTATTATTTGGAACGGAACAAGAACACCAATCCAAAGCAAAAAGAAGATGGGGGCATCTCAAGCTGTTTCTGTTCAAACAGACCCCCCCCCCTTCCTCCCCTCCCCTCCCTCCCTCCTCTTTTTCTCTTCAGGCATATGTTTGGCCTCTCACCCGAGCCTGCTATGCTGGCTGACCCAGTGTTTGGCTCTTCTGAACCCCCTACGGTCAGCAGTCGTCCGGGGTGCAAGAGGGCACGGCAATCGGGAAGAGAGGCCAATAACACCTGCTGCTCAGCATGATAGCAGCCTCGCTATTAGATTCTGGCCTGTAGTCACACACACTATTACTTCTGGTGTGTGGTTTCTGCCTTTTTTCCTCCTCTCAAACACACACACACACACTTTGTCTCTCTCAAGCAGAACAGCACATCGCTGGTGTAGGAAACGATACCTACTGCACACTTTCATCTGCTAGGATGTGAGTGAGTGATTGTAAACACATTTTAAAAGAGATTCATTGCATGGTTTGGCCTTCAAAAATATTCAGGCTGTTAAGTTTTCTTATAAAATGCTACCTTAAGTAAAGTATAACAGCAGTATAACACAGCTGTTGTATTTTGACAAAAATATCCTTTAAATGGTAACACTTTACAATAAGGTCTCATTGGTTAACATTAGTTCATGTATTAACTAACACGAACTAACAATGAGCAATTTATTACTGTATTTATTCATCTTCAAGTTAATAAAAATACAGTCGTTCATTGTTTGTTCATGTTAGTTCACAGTGCATTAACTAAAGTTTACAAATACAACTTTTGATTTTAAAAATGTTTTAGTAAATGTTGAAATTAACATTAAATAAGATTAATAAATGCTGTAGAAGTATTGTTCATTCTTAATTCTTGTTAACCAAGTAGTTTACTAATGAAACCTTATTGTAAAGTGTTACCCATTACATTTAGTCAATATTTCATCATCATATATTTCATTAAAATTTTTGTTGAGGAGAAAGTACAAAATTAAACCACATATTTAAAGCAGGGCTCAGTAGTTTCGGGATTTATTCGCTGTATTCTCACTTTTTGCTCGCAGGTTTCTCTCTAGAGCTCCCCCCACAGCTTCGGAATAGATATTTGACAACACTGTTGTAAAAACTCTTTGGCGATTCTCAGACACCAGAGGCTAGTAGATCAGCGACATCAAAGCAGATGGGACATTCTTTAAAACGTCTTCTTCATTCGGGTTCGAACAGCGTGAGGGAGCGCAATAATGAAAGCATTTTAGCAGATTTCTTTTGGCCGTAAGGCAATTGTTTACATCGCGAGACCTGATATCACGCAATACTTCCTTCATATAAGTTACTTTTGAAAAAGTAATTACTTTGCAACCGTTTAAAAAAAAAAAAAAAAAGTTATATGTTCTGTATAGTATGATAATATATATATGTATATGTATATATATATATGTATAATATATATATATATATATATATATATATATATATATATATATATATGTAATCCGGACATACCAAATTCGTCATGCTGTCATTGTCATGTGACTAAAGGCCTGTTCACAATAAGAACGATAACTATAGTGATAACTAGCGTCCATGACAATGCATGATATTCTGTTTGTTCTAAGCACGTCTGCCGCTTTAAATGCTCGAGCTCTTTAAAGCTCATGCCGTTATCGTTGTAGTTATGGTGTGAACTATCGTTATTGTTACAGTTATCATCCTTGGTGTGAATGGGCTTTTACAGCATCAGTTGTGGCGCATTCACTCCTCTACCCTGGTCTCATGGGGAAGTAAAGTGTCCATTGGAGGAGCACTTCAGAAACTCTAATTTTATGCATGTTTTATGAATAACGTGAATTCGGACATACCGTTTTACCCCAGTAGAGAAGTATGCATATTTGGATGTACCGGTAGTCACTGTCTTTTAAATGTCATTCACTAAACTGAATCAAATTGTTCAAAAATGTTGATTCATTCAGGAACCAAACAAACGATATGTCTTTATGAATGAAAATTTTAATAATTACATTAAAAAACTACTGTGTGTTATTCATATACTTTAAAAACAGCTGGATCAAGCAAAACAGATTTTGGAACAGAATACAGGGGTCTTAAGATTTTTAAAAGCCCATGAAAATACTATTAACAACTGCTTTTGAAATGGGAACCTAGCCAGTGTCCAAAACCCCTGTAAAACCATTAAAATAGACCAACCTAACCAGCTTGGCCAGACTGGGTGACCATGAACCATCATGTTTTCATCAGGGGTATGAGTGCTTTTCATTGTGATTGCTGAACTGAATGTCTACAGTGGCCTTTCTCTGGCACTGGAACGTAAAACCACAACACCAAGTACAAACTTGTACAACTTCAAGTTGGCTGTGCAAGGCTAGCCAACCTAAAACATCCATGACAGCAACAAAGATCGCACCAGCACACAGTTGAACTAGTTTGTGAAAGCTGCGGTTCCTGCCCTAACCACGAACAGGAGTGTGACGTGCGATGATATCCCCCCAAGGGGCCGGCTTAATCAATGAAAGATGCTGAACTCTTGAACTAATCCTCCACAATGCCACAGTAAAGCTGTGCAATGTAATTGAGAGACAAACTGTATTTGAAAAAGATGTGCACGTGAACTCAGAATGTCTCGCTCTTTTTTTGACTGGCTGGCTCTGCGAGCACTGCTTTTTAATCTTCAAAGTCCTGTTTTATAAGTATCTAATGAGAAAGCCCCAAAACAGAGAAACAAAACATTTATTTTCCCTGCGGAACAAAACAGAACCAGCTGGCCCGACTGGGTCCAATTAGATGCAAACTCATGACCGGCTGGAGGTGAACCGGAGAAACCTAGGACGCCCTGGCAGAGCCCAGCCCTAATAGAAACACATAAGGAACATGCTCTTTCTCTGTCCGACCCCCATCACGGCTGTTTTTTTCTGCTGTGGTGAACGAGTGTAATTGCTAATCAAATGTAAACAGTCGACAGAATCTCTGAGCATGATGTGGATCTCTAATCACTAACAGCTGGATTCTCAATACTATACTTTGCTGGAAATGACGGGAGGAAAAAAAAAATAAGGGGGGGAGGGGGGGATGAGGTTGGGTGTGAGGGAATTGAGGCTACAGGTAAAGACTTTTCCTGTCTATTTGTATAATACTCTCAAAACCTAATATATATATATATATATATATATATATATATACAGTATATACAGTGCTGGTGCTGCATTGTTAATGGACAGATTAAAAAAAAAAAAGAGCTTTTTGGCAGCAAACACTTAATATGGGTTTGGTTCATACAGGGATAAAAAAGTACCCCATGTGTAAAATGAAATACTCTGCTGCTGTATCTTTAATGTTGTGGGCCTAATTTTCTGCCAGAAGTCCTGGACATCTTGTTCAGATACATGATATCATGGATTCGATCAAATACCAACAGATAAAAAATCAAAACCTGATGGCCACTGCTAGAAAACTTATAACGGGCCATGTTTGGATCTTCCAACAGGACAGTGATCCAAAAACAAACATCAAAATCAAAACAAAAATGTGTCACTGAGCACAAAACCAAGCATCTGCAATGGCCATCCCAGTCCCCAGACCTGAACCCTATAGAAAATGAGTGGGCTGAACTGAAGAGAAGAAGCGCCAACATGGATCTGGGAATCTGAAGGATCTGGAGAGATTCTGTATGGAGGAATGGTCTCTGATTTCTTGTCAGGTGTTCTCCAAACTCATCAGGTGTTATAGGAGAAAACTCAGAGCTGTTATCTAGGTAAAAGGAGGTTGCAAAAAGTATTTAATAAAAGGGGCCAAATAATTGTTCCCAATGTGTTTTTGAGAAAAACATTTATTTCATAATGTGATTTTTCCCCCACTTTCAATTCTCTTAATTCAATAAAAGTTATTAAACAAAAGGATAAACAATGCAGATTTATTTTTTACAGCCATCTTTGATCATATTTATCAAGGGGGCAAATAATTCTGACCAGCACTGTATATATATATATATATATATATATATATATATATATATATATATATATTCTGAACAAATTACCCAAGGGCACAGCATCACTGATGCTGAAGTGTTGTGACTGGTTGCCAAGGTGTTTCTATGCTGTTGATGAGGTGTTTGTTAGACCTGAGTGGTTGTTAGTGCGTTGCCATGTGGCTGCTAGGAAGTTTTGGGATAATATTCTGGTCACGACTAAGTGGCACCACTGGCCATACAAGATAAAAAGCTTTTTTTTTATGGTCGTATGCAATATAATATAATATGGTATATTATAATATTTTCATCTGCTCAAGTGAATTGCATATATGCAATATAACAAAATTTTGAATCTCAAGACTTATGCATATTAACCTGGAACTAAATATTTTTAAGCTTCTGAGGTTTTATATTGCTCTCTTTTAAGCAATAAACCCTTTTGTGAGACAAACTGTATGAAAAGCTCTTATCATACAGAGCAGAGTGAGGACTCTGCTCCTCCGGCGGTGAGTTTTTAAACAGGGATTTACACTGTTTTTGCACTAAGCCAGATTCTGCTCTAAAGGCATTAAACACACAGAAATCAGCTAAGGCCTAAGGGCAGTATTCTATTCGCTAATCATGTTCTTCAAATTACTAACTGGTTCTGATTCAGTTTGTTTAAATAAGGCGCAGGGTTTTTGATCAGCGAAAAGCGTGCAGAGCCTGATCCAAGATCAGCCATCTTTTATTCAGACTGAAGCAAGGATCAAATACACAGTGATGACCAAAGTAGAGAGATTGCAGAAGCTGATTTCATGAGACTGGGATTGTCTTGGGAACATAAGCCAACAAGAACAAAAAGACAGAGCGTTACTAACTCAAGGCTAAAACCCTGCACTAATGCCAGGGACTGATAACACCAAAGAAGTGTTAATTAGGAGGCTCAACTCTTCCTCCCGGCCAATCACATTTTCACGGTCGCTCTGAACATGCTAATTTACATGCCTCCCGTCCAATCACATCAGCGCAAACTCTGTGGCTATGCTAATACTCAGTTGTCTGGAGCTAAAAGCTAATGCTAATCTGCTCATTTATCTCTGAGGCGAACTGCAAGGCATGATGGGAGCTGAAGCCATAATGACCTGATCAACCTTTCCTTCCCTCCTAGGGAGATGAGTGTGCCCCCAAGCTATCCATCGTTCTTTTGGAGTAATGAGGGAGGCAGGAACAGCCAGACAGAGAGATGGGAGCAGGGAGAGAGTAATGATGAGAGCCACTGCTCTCTGGGCTCCGACACACACCCCGTCCCGGGCACCAATTACACTGCCATTAATAAACAGGGCTAATCCTTCTAAATGTGGTGTCTGTGGACAGATGTGTGTGAGTGTGTGTGGACTGACCTTCAAACACACACATGCACACATACATTCACAGCAGGGATTGCAGGCAGGCCCTGCTTGGCAGTCTTCTGCACCTCCAAACTAACTTTCCACATCGAGCCCCTGAGACGGGCAAGGATATAGACTATCTCCTTCATTAGAGCCCGTTTACAGAACTGCACAAGCAGAAGAAAAAAAAAATCCATTTTCTTTAAAAGTCTCTGGAACAGATGGAGGGGAATTAATTGCACCATTAAGCTCCAACAGAAAATACCATAGCAGCCTCCTCTTCAAAATGTGCATGTGTGATAAAAAATACTTTGGAGAAAAAGCCAATTACTGCAACACTTGCTATAAAATAAAGGTTTCTTTAATCGGCAATAAACACAAGATTGAGATTTACATTGGACTGAATCTCACAAGAGCCATGAACATGGCATTTAGCGTCTTGTTATGTCTTAGGCATGTAATATACACATACATACAAACAAACAAACAAACGTAAAACGGGGTCCAAAAGGTTGACTTCTACTTTCTACCAAAGGCCAGCCACACATTTTTCTTACTGGCCATGAAAATGTTTTGCATTATATATACATTCTAATTTTTTATAAATATAACTTTAATAAATATATTAAAACAAACAAATTAAATGACATTAAAATGATACATTATATGATTTTTTTTTTTATTAGAACTTCATTAGTATTAATAAACTATAAAATAGGCTATATATATATATATATATATATATATATATATATATATATAGAATAGCATCATATAAAAGACATTTCTTGTACAACTGTACCTGTAACCAAAACCTGAAGACAACAACATCATGATTTTGTCCCAAATACATTTATTTTGCTGGCTTAATGAGTGGCATACTCCACATATCTGTCGCCATATGGGTTCTGAACTTAAAAAATCTGAGACAAGCTTCTCAATTTCCACCCAATGAATAAAAAAGTTGTTAGAACATCCACTATGTGAAAAAAAAAAAAAAAAAGTTGATAGTTGCTAGGTGATACTGTTAACTAGTCCCTAAGATGTTTAATAGAGCTGTTTAGTAGAGATGATGATAAAGAGAGCAAATTTAATTTTACATCAGTCTTTTAAAAATTCTGTTTAGGTAATAGTACCCAGGGGTTCACAATCAGAGATGATTTCAATTTTGGGCTTTGTGCCATGAACTAAACCGCAGCGAGTTGTTTCAGTCACTAGCACGGGCAGAGTTAAAGCATACGAGCGAGAGAAACCCTGATCTCTGAACTCAGACTCTCACAGCTGTGAACTCTTCTATCACAGCAGTTCAGCTCAGCTGCTGACAGAGAGAAAGAGAGAGAGAGAGAGACAGACAGCGAGGGAGAGAGAAAAGAGCTTTTAAATCACCAGTAATTTCCCATCAAATATTTGTGCATGTTTGCCTGCGGCTAGTAATTAAAGTGCTTTCATCTGGTGGCTAATTGCTTCTAATGTATCACGCAAGAGATGCGGCTCAGGGAGGGATCACTGCTCCAAGGAAACCAGCTGATGAGTCTTAAAGGAGAAACGCAAAGAGGACGGGAAAGAAACATGTTCTTGAGAGGTCCATTGTGTATCCATGAATCAGATACTTCCCTGTCTCTGAGGATATTTACACTTGCTCACTTCCATGTTATCCCATCACTAAGAGATAAAGTTTAAACGCCCTCCAAGAGGCATCTGATTGCTCAAATCACCTCAGATTTCAGATGCCTACAAGCTACGAAAAAAAAAAAAAAAAAAAAAAAAACTACATCAGAATACAGAACTTTGGGAGTCCTGAAGAAGATGCAGCACATAACATATTTGAAACCACCGACTGGATTGAGAACTGGGGAGTTTGGAGGTCAGGGTAACACCTTGAACTCTTCATCATGTTCCTCAAACCATTCCTGAACAATGTGTACAGTGTGGCACAGTGAATTATCCTTCTGAAAGAGGTCACTTGGATCACCGTTGTCATTAAGGGGTCTACCTGGTCTGTAACAATGTTTAGGTAGGTGGCATGTGTCAAATTTACATCCAAACGAATGGCCGGACCCAGGGTTTCCCAGCAGAACATTGCCCAGAGCATCTACTCCCTCCACTAGCTTGGCATCGTCTCACAGTGCATCCTGGTACCATCACTTTCCCAGGTAAACAGAGCACACGTTCACGCCCGTCCATGTGATATAAAACAAAACAGGCGATCTTCTACCTCTACTCCAAGGTCCAGTTCAGAGGCTTGTGTGCCCATTGTAGGTGTTGTCGATGGTGGACAGGGGTCATCATAGGCACTCTGATTGGTCTGCGGCTACACAGGCCCATACACAGTGTGTAAAAGTGGGACACATTCCTCGCATAACCATCATTAAAATTTTCTGTGACTTTTGCCACAGTAGACCTACTGTACTGTTGGCTTGGACTATACAGGATAGCCTTTGTTGCCCTTGTGCATTGATGAGCCTTGGGCGCCCAACACCCTGTCGCCAGTTTGTGGTTCGTCCCTCCTCGAACCAATGTTGGTAAATTCTCACCACTGCTGACCGGGAGCAACTCACAAGCCTTGCCGTTTCAGAGATACTCTTACCCAGTCGCCTTGCCCTAACAATTTGGCCCTTGTCAAAGTTACTTCCCATTTCTCCTGCATCTAACACGTTGATTACAAGAACTGATTGTTTTCTGACCATCTCATCTACCCAGACCTTAATATGTGGCCTTGTAAGGAGATGATCAATGATATTGGGTACACCTTTGACTGGCCATAATGTTTTGGCTCATAAGTATATATATATACAGTAGTGTAAAACTCTGACTAATTTCCCTTTTTCCACTCTCTATTGATTTGTGTTTTTCAAGGAAAATCAAGAGTTTGTCTCTCTATCCAGCATCATCTTCTCTCCCTCTGGCCTCCTCTCTCTCCATCCTCTATAGCTGTTTTCTTTTAATGAGTAGCTGTAGATGACAGCTTTAATCACTGCCTGTGGCCGTCGAGAGAGAGAAAGAGAGAGAAGAGAAGGCTGTTAATGATAGAAGAGAGCCATTTGCATCTATCATTTCCAAATCACTCTTTATGATAATGCAGTGGAGCGTAGGGAGAAGACACACACACACACACACACTCACAGATGGAATGCATGGTGATAGACTGAGGCCCAGTGTCCTTCAACATGACTTCATTGTGCTTTTGAACACACACATACAATATGGTAAGCCACAGGTGCAAAGAATCAAAGTATTGAATATAGAGAATGTAAACAATCACTTACATTCTAGGATAACCAGCACAAACTGTGTCCTTACAGGTCTCATCTTTATTGGGCAATAGAAACATGCAATCAAAAACATCGCAAGGTCATGGGTTTGATTCCATGGAATGCATGAACAGATGAAAAAATGCATGAAAAAATATATGCCTTTAAAGCAATGTAAATAGCTAGATTAAAGTGTATGCCAAATGCATAAATGTAACTGTAAAACTATTAATGCTTGATTACTGTTATGTATCCAAAATGTCTGTGGGACAAAAGTCCCCTTAAAAATATGGGATTCAAAAATGTATTTCAAAATGGAAAAATGGGAAACAAAGACACTTTATGATCTAAAATGAACAATAAATATTTATTCTTGACTGTGTTGATCATATGAACTACAGGTCAGATGTTGTTTGGATCATTCTCAATTCATGCAGGATGACATGATCATGAGGTTCATCAGGAGTTTATGCTGCAGTCATTAAAGCAAAAATATTACCAGATACAAAATATTATTATAATAAAAAGTTTGCATATATATGGAATTTTAAATAAGACAAATACAAAACAGAAGTATTCATACTAGAGGTCTCAGACCTTTGAACATCTTTTTAAAACCTGAATGGTAATGGTGAATGTTACACTCATTTAATGGTTACTCCTATAGACTTTTATAGTTCTAATTTAGTGTTACACAAGTGACTTTCTTGTCATTTGCAAGCGCATACATCCTCCAATCCAAAGTTAAAACAAGTAATTAAAATGAGACGACAGACAAATTAAAGATAGCAATCATGTGTAAATAGTATGAATGCACTGTGAATCTTCAAACACATTCAACATACATACAGTAGTGCAGTTCCATTAAAACATGTACAAAATTAATGTCTCAGTTCTTAAGAATAATGAGAAGATGCTTATCTAAACACAAGCTCTTGATTAAACTCCAAGTGATCTACATCCAGCAAAAGCAGCAGACGAGACATCCAAAAGTGTCACGAAAACATCCCAAGCGCCTGTCAAAGCTACTCGGCAGAATGCGGAATCCTGAGCTAGATTAGAGTGACCTTGGCTGTTCAAAGATATTAAGCTGGAAAGACTTCAAACTGCACACAGGACAAAACAGCCCAAATCTCAACAAAGGGAACACTGGCGAAAGAAGAATCCAAAGCAACGCACACAGACAAGACAATAGCCCTTCAGGCAAATGCCTCCTTTCTCTCCCGGGTTCTCCACAGAGCCCTTCTCTCCACCCTCCCTCTTGCTTTCTTCTCCTTTCTTTCTCCCTTCCCAGCCCTTTCCCTCCCTATCCCTGCAGATGGCTGAGGAGGGAGAGGGTTTTGCTTCAGTAATCCCCTGCCACACAGACGGAAAAGCTTGTTACAGCGTTGCTGATCACTGTAGAAAGTCAAAGTGGAGCCAGAGAGAGGTCAGTCGGAATTAGGCCACGTTTTAACTCCATGGATTTGACTAATTCCCCCATAAGCCTTTTGAAACCCAACCTGTTCTGGCGATGCCCAGGGCTCAGGCTCGACTCAGGCACCGAAAACTGCTCGAGAAAATCTGCCTGAGCCTAATTTACACTGGCACAAAGAAAGCGCACACTACAACACACCTGTACACATACACACTAGCACCAATATTTTTACAAACGCACACACACTCGCACACTCTGGCAGGCACGTTAAGCTTTTCCCAAAGACCAGGCTGGAACAATCGACCAAAGAATCATTGATTTTCAATGGGAGAGAGGGGAATTTGAGAAGGCCAAACATGACACCAGAGCTCTGGGTCTCAGCTGCTTTAGAGCTCAGAGACTCTTTGAAGCTCTATCATGATAATAGGCCAACGACTCAAGGCCTCTGCGCATCAGGCTCTGTTGTTGTCAGTTACTCACTTTGAAGGGAAAAAAAGAGCTCAGTGCTGAAAAGAGCCGAACAAAGAACGCAAGAAATGAAGGTTTGAAATTTCTCACAACAAAAAGCTACATTATTATAAAATGATAGTTCTTATAGGTAAAGGTTAGTAAAGAGAAAGTGGTTATTTATTCATTCCTATACAGCAGAGTCCACATTGAAAAGTACTATAAGACATACATGTAAAATTTTACTTTGATAATACTTTGTAATTTGTATTAAATTAGAAAATAATACAATATCGACACATTTTCACTGATGGCCTCAGACTTTCAGGCCCCATTGTACTTGTAACTGCAAGATGTTGTTTGATGATAGTTTTAAAATATACTTATATAATATACTACACAAACAATATACAATCCAGTCTGAAAAGATTAATTAATAATTCACTGATCTGATTAATAATTCATTCGCAACGGTTTTTATTTTTATTTCATTTTAAACAGTTGTATGTGCTTATCAATGTATAAATAATGTAGCAACAATGCTTAATAAATGATGAAATCTGGTGCTGCACATGACTGCACTTCCCCTGTGAGCTCATAAACATCCACTCATTAATAGGATGCAAAAATCTCCACAAACTATATCTGAGCTATTACCAGTTAATTTGATTTTTACATTTTGTGAAGAAAATATTAGAGTGAAAATGTGTGTGGAGCTTGTCCCCATACTGCCAATACGGCCTTGAATGGTGCTAGGTGGGTGTTTACTGGCTCAAGTAAAAAAAAAAGAAAGAAAAAAGGCTACCCTCAAGTCTACGATATTCTGGTCATTATAAATAAAGGTAATGCTGCATGTCGAGGGCGCACAAACTTCATTATGTTGATTCTGTGGAGCATGCAGTGGTATATGACCCTAAGAGCACTTTTCAGTCAGCATGAAACTGACCTTGAAATAAATTGCCTGCCAAGAGGTTATTAATGGCAACTGAAGAGGTTATTGGGTTAAGTATTGAGCTTTTTCATGTCGTCTTTAGGATGACTTTAGCCTACTTTCACTTTTTTTACTCTTAGAATCAAACTTGCATGATGATTGATTTTTAGGAGCTAAGCTTGTTTGAAACACTTATCCACAATGCGGTATCTGATCTAAACGGTGGTGTAAGCATATCGTAAACATCAATGTTAAGTACTTCACAAACAACGACAATTTTCTCCTATGGGATTAAAAAACAGAATGTCTTCATCCTTTCCCAAGAGACTCCGGAGTTAAGATTTCTAAACAGCAACATGTTCGCATAAAAATCACACAAACGCTGTCTGAAACGGTGATCTGCATTCATAAGCAGCTCTTAATCCCTTCCTGTCAAAATCTGACTAAAAACAGATCTTGAGAGTATTCATTATGATGGCCTAATACATGCCGTATTATTCAAATGAGCTGCTGTCATATGTTTTTGTGTGAATCTCCGCTAGTGTGATCATTTGTAATGGACTGTTTTCGTGCCTGAGGGTTTCTGTCTAGACAAATATGAAAACATGTGTTTGATCTCGGTGCTGGGCGACAGGTACCTCATTCCACTCTGACTGCTCAAATATCCATCAGAGTTGAAGAGAGTCATAATTACCTATCAAACCTGCATGCTGCCAAGCAACATAACAGCTCAGAAACAGGAAGACTGTACAGATCAATTAAAATTTAAATGTGGAGATTAGTGCATGGGACACACACACGCAAGTGTACATAATCATATCCAGGCTGACACACAAGCACAGGGGTTCACTGGCATGTGGTTATAGCATCTATAGTTTACATCCTATAGATGAAGTGATAAAACCAGTGTTCCAGACAAGAGGCAGCACTTAACGCTAGTGCTGATGAGTTTTACTGGGATAAAGCTCTGTGCAATGAATGAGTGAGTGAGTGTACATTTTAATGAGTGACTAATAACCAAGGACCGAATAAGCTCCCTATAAAGACATCAGATCACACAGAGATGTTTAAGGACAGCGGTCAGGATTTTGTTTGTGTTTCTTTTGAATTTTAAATATGAATTGTGTGATTTCTACAGAACTAATGACAGCTTTAGGAAAAAAAAAAAAAAACTGTTAAATTGCGCAAAATGACAGTGAAGACTTTTAAAAGATACTTTTCAAATGAATGCTGATCTTTTGAACCATCTGTTCATCAAAGGATTATTTAAAAATGCATAATTGTTTCAACAAAAATACTAAGCAGCACAATTGTTTTTAACATTGATTCAAATGCCTTCCAAATCAGCATATAACAATGATTTCTGAAGGATCATGTGACACTGAAGACTGGAGTAATGACTAATACAAATTCAGCTTTGTCATCACAGGAATAAACTACATTTTATAAAATGAATAAAATATAATACATTAATAAAATATAATAAAATCAAAAACAGTTATTTAACATTCTAATAATATTCCACAATATTACTGTTTTTACTGAAATTGTATATAAAATTGTACTTTGTATATAAATGAACAATGCTTGATAAATAATGAAATACATGACTACACATGCTTAACTATGATTAAAGAATAGCCATAAAGGCAAGCACAACTCCATTAATTAACTAGGACCACTATGCAGAACAAAACAGTCCTCCACAGTCCTTGATACTGATCAGTGGAGGAATATTCTGCTGTGCTTGTATCTCTATACAGGCCCAGCCATGAACAACAACATGGCATGCTGTCAACACCGAAAACAAGTCCAAAAACCAAAGAACTTTTCTTCAAAATGTTGAAATGTGGATATTTTGTTGTTTATCCATCTGTTTGTCTGCATGCAACCATGGTCCGTCTGTATGTGAACGAAAAACTTTGGCACAGCGTGGAGTGAATTTGATTGTGTGGGCATGCATGAGTGTGTGTGGTTGGGTGCAGGGCTTCCCACAATCCCCCTCATTAACAGCTCATGCGGGTTGGCAAATGAATGCTCGAGCCCTGCCTGTCTCTCTCTCTGCTTGGCTCTCATTAGCAGCTGGCAACACCACATGAGAGATGAGTGGACACTGGCACAGAATGGCATTACCCGCTTACTCGCTGTCATACACTCACACACAAAGAAGTCGCTAGAAACAGAGGAAGTGATAAAGAGAGAGAGAAGAGAGAGAGAGATAGTCCTCATCTCAGTAGATTTAATTAAAACTGGGGTGAGCAGATGGGGGGAGATGGAAGGAAGTCCAACAGGAGACAGCTCATCTGTCTGAGCCACACTCGTTTCCCCCATTTCTCCTCTCTCTCTCTCTCTCTCTCTCAGTTCCCTTTCTCTTCACCGTACATCTTGTTTCACTCTATCCTTTTTAATGAATCCTTGGCTTTCTATAACCTCCCAATTTAAAGCTTCCACTCTGGATGGATGACAGACGGCCAGTCCAGATCAGCAAGAGAATGTGTGTGTGTATCTGACAGTGGTAGGTAATTAGTATGGAGGTAAAACAGGTTTGCTCAGGCCTGTACAGAAATTCTGTTTTACAATCCAAACAGCTTACTTATAGGTGACTCTAAGTCTCATGTCATTCCAGACTTACTTTATTCAGTGGAACACAGAAGACGATATTTTGAAAAATCTATACAGTGAAAATCAATGGGGCCCAGTGTTGTTTTGGAGCCCACTGACTTTTATTGATGAGGTGAGGGTACTAAAAGACAAAGAGCTTAGCCCTTGCAATTGATATAATAAATTCAAGATTGTGATTATAATTGTGGCAATTAACTAATTTAGAAAAGTGTTGATTATAGCAGTGTTTCTCAAGTCTAGTCCTACCAGAATGCTTTAGATGTCTCACTAAATAAGGGTATGTTCACACTTGTAGTTCGGTTCTCTTGGTTCTTTTGGTCCGGACCAAAAACAATGATAAAAAATGATACATTTAGTCCTGGTTCATTTTTAACCACGAACCTAAAAACACAACAACAACAACAACAACAAAAAACAGCCGTATATTTTGTGATGGAACTTGCGAACATCCAAAACAATGCTGTTCGCTTAATATACTCTTTGTATGTGCGTATATATGATGGTATTTTTTACCAGCTGAGAACTCATAAGATCTTATAAAATGTGTAATGGAGTCAAAACAGCACCAAGAATTCCTCTGTTGCACACACGAATGAAGATCTGCTGAAAGGAGACACAGTTCTGATGCCTGTATCAAAAGGGAAACAAAGTTTCCTTAAGCATTCTGTCCTGTTTAGGGTCGCAAGTTTTTGGAACACACCCTAAAACACCTAAATTCAACTCATTTTCAACCTAAATTCAACTCATCAGCTTCTTAATGTGTTGAATAGGGAGACATTTAAAACATTCTGGAAGGTTGGTCCTGAGGACCGGAGTTGAGAAACACTGGATTATACCATTCTACTAGTCTACTCCTACTGCGTCAAAATGTTTCATTTGCAAAAGTACTTATTTAAACATTCTATCAACTGAAAAGAATCATGGGAAAAAATATGATTTGTCATCGTTCTGCTCTAATTCTTATTATGCAATATGCATTATGCAAAAATGAATTCAACTACAAATACAGTGTTATAGTCTCGTTAAAACATTTTAAACATTTCAATTCTGTAGATTACCCCCCACAACCAGTGCAGATGATGTGAAAATGTGCATATTCTGTGCCGATGCAAGTAGCGGCTGTTTACATCATTCAATGATTTCACAGCATTCTCAATCCTGTTAACAACTTTAAAAATTACTTTATAGTATAGTGATATTTAATAATATCAGGGGGGAGTCGGAGACTGGTAACCCAAAGGTTGCTGGTTCGATTCCAGTACTGGTAGTAAATGACTGAGGTACCTTGAGCAAGACACATAACCCCCAATCGCTCCCCGGGCGCCACAACATAATGGCTGTCCACTGCTCCGGGTGTGTCACGGTTTGCAGAGTGTGTGTGTGTGTTCACTACTCCCTACTCCTAATGTGTGTGCACTAACTTGGATGGGTTAAATGCAGAGGTCAAATTCCGAGTATGGGTTACCATACTTGGCCTTCACATGTCACTTTCAATTACTTTAAAATAAGGCAAATCATTTCAAAACTGAAAGGCATGTTCTAAAAAAACAACATAATAATAAATAAAGGACATGGTAAATGTCAGCTAAAATCAAATAAAAAAAGTTTATCATAAAATTAATACTTAGAAATGTCCATGCATCACTTAAAACGCTTTTCCACTTTCTAGCCTTTTTACTTTTTTTCTTTCTTTTTTTTTTTTTTTTTTGCTTAGCTCAGTTCTCTACTACATTAATCTCATTATCCTTTGAACCTTTTCACCACTGATGCCAAATGCAATTTGTATTCTGCGGCCCGGCAAAGAGCCCTAAACTGATTATCCCAGTATAAACCGTGGCAGTCCTGGATATTGTAAGGCCTGAAAGGCCCTTCTAGGCCTGTGAAAGGGGTTCCCATATGCCCTCAGAGTTTCATGACACAATGTTGCGTCTGCTTTGCAAGGAAGAAATTAAGCGTGTGAAAGTCTACGCAAAGCCCTCATTTTCCAGTTAATCAAATCTCTGCCTAATCAAATTAGCGCACATAATTCAGCTGGATGCGTGGCACAAAAAAGACATTATCCCCTCTCTCTGAAGCTGAAAAGAAGGGAACCAGCGTGGTATCTCTCCCTGGGCCTCCACATCAGGCGCAGTCAATAGAAGAGGCTGGGAGATGGGGACGGCCTCTCAGGGGGTCAGAGGGGAGGACTTCAACAGGAAGGGGAGGTCTGAAAAGGGGTGGGCAGGGGTGTTAAAGTTGGAGCCACCGGGGTAAGCAGAAACTGCAGGGTGGAGGGAGACTTTGGCAGCGATTAAGTTCCCAGCTTATTAAAAGGCCTGGCTCAGTTCTCTCCTCACGGGAGCAGCCCAACGCTTGCTAATGAGGTACTTGTTTAATTTTCTTTCAAAGGGCTGGACATCTGTGACAAACTCTCTCTCCCTTGCCCCTCCCTTCACCTCGCTCGGCCTCCCCACACAGACAAAGCCCATCTATCAATAGACCTACAGCGCCTCTCTGGTTTGATGAAGTGTTTTCCATTGTATACAGCAGATAATGTGTTCAGAGTACGGCAGGACTATCAGTATTACCTCTGATCTCTCATCCCAGTCAAAGCCAATCATGAAAACTCAATAGCGCTTTGAGTTCAATGGTGAAGCAGGCAGAGAATCTCCTCCCTCTCTCTAATTGATTTCCCTTCCATGGATGATACGTGCGTGAGGTAGCGTCGTGTGGGCCCGCGGTGATGGCGGCTCGCTGTCCTTTCCCTCAATCTTAAGGGCTTGTGTTTGTGAAGTGCACGAGAGCTGTCATCTAGGATTCATTTTTATGACTTGAGGGACCTGATCTTAGACTGCATGGACCAGCTTATTTGCTTGAGTGCACTGACTAGAAGCACTTCCTTTGGGTAAGCAAGACCCAGAATGCACTTGGTTATGGCCCTTAGACAGAATTGAAGCAAACATTTCCTGTGTATCCTTATCTAAAACCTTTAATCTTCATTACGGAGTCTTTAATGTTCATTACTGGCTTTCAAACGTCTTAGTGGAATCTATAATATTCAATTTTAAATCCAAGCAAGATATAACTAAAAATTAAATACTAAAATGTAAAATCATTGCATAAGAAAGTATTTTGACATTAACCCCAGGTTTCACGGACAAGGCTTAATTTTAAGCCTACAGTAGACCCAAACTACAATGCATGTTTGAGCTGTTTTAACAGAAAGCAACTTAAAAAATGCCAGTGCCATTGCTTTGTCTCAAGATTAACACCAGTAATGTTTTTTTTTCTTTCAGTAATGTTTATAAAAGCTACTTAAATGTCCTTATTGAACTAAAGTTGAATCCTGGCTTAATCTAAGCCCTGTCTGTGACACCAGGCCTTCCATAAAAATAATATGCAATAAAAAAATAAAATAAAAATGATCCATTTCACCTTTGACCTGCTTAAGCACACCTGTATATTTGCTTTCATTTCAGATTTATCTGGCCTTAAATGTCACATAAACAAGCTAATTGTGGTTTACCGAATAGGATCAGTTCTTTTTTTGAAGGAAATGAATACTTTAATTCAGCAAGGATGCCTTGATTTGATAAAAAAAGACAGTAGAGACATTTATAATGCTACAAAAATATACATTTCAAATAAATGACGAAACAATGCTGAGTTCTCTATTAATCAAATAATCCAACTCAGCATATTAGAATGATTTCTGAAGGATCATGTGAGACTGAAGTCTGGAATAATGACTGCTGAAAATTCAGCTTTGTTTAAAATGTTTGTTTGTTTTTTAGTTTAAAATAAGAGAATCATTTAAAAAATATTACAAAATCTTACCAACCCCAAACTTTTGAACAGTAGTGTACATGTTCTTATATAATTGGGCCAAAACATGTTGCAAACTGGATCAAACTTTGCACCCATAATCAAATGTTTGGTTACATTTAGTGTCCTCTTAACACATCTTCTACATTAGCATTTCCCAATGAACTCTACAAAACACCTCAAGGCTCAATAAAAGAAATGTTAAAAATGATAGTGTTGATCTGCATCTATGTATTTTTCTAAGATGTGTTCCACCTGAAAAATCTGTATGTCAATGTTAAAAAATAGCAGGGCAATGCAAATAATCATGATCAAACAGATAAATAAGACCATAAAAGCTACAAAAAATTACATAGTTCTCTCCACTCTATTTTAGTTATATTTCTCCCTCTCCTCTCTCCCTTTTGTCTCTCTGGCCTCTAATTGGTATTCAAAGGAGTGCGTGTCTTGTCTCTTGCTGTCGGTCACTTCTAGTTATTTTATAATACATTCCCCCCTCTCTCATTATGAGAACTGCCAGATTCATACTTGCACTTTGATACCCTCCCTAATGTGAGTAGACAGACACAGCATACCAACATGCTCCTCCCTAACCACCTTCACCTCTCTTTCTCAGAGACACTCATGTAGTGTGTGTGTGTGTGTGTGTGTGTGTGTGTGTGTGTGTGTGTGTGTGAGACTGCCAGACAAATCAAGCACCCAAACAGCTTCAATCTGCTCAATGTAAACAGGCACTAACAATGGCAGGAGGTCAGAGGTCAATCCCATGGATCAAGTCTCAGCTGGAACGCGGTTATTGCTGGATTGAGTCCACAGGGGGAGGGGCGTTGCTGAGGACAATGACGGAGGCTTAGCACCCCGAAGCCCTAAAGTCAGATCATAACTAAACTGCATGTTATTATAGCCTAGCCTCAAGAGAGGGCCATCTGTGCTGTCTAATGGGCTTCAGTGAGGCGGTCAGAGCTCAAGTTCATTTACGAAAATGATGATGATGATGACAATGTTAATGGTGCTACAAGGAAACTAGTCTTGCCACGGGTACCGGCAGGAAATCCAACCGAGCTACCGGCCATTCGCTGCACCCCGCTGTTATATTACGACAAGCTTTACAAAGTGCTTTTTATGAAGCTTTTTGCTGTGGGGCATTGTTGTTGCAAGGTTTGGTTATGGTTTGGCTGGATTTTGTGTTTATTCAACAAAACATTGTATACGAATACAAAAACACTGGATGATAGATTCTTTTAACGTTAAAATGACACTGATATAGGAAAAACTATACTTTTTGCGCTTTTATTGGCAACAAATCAGAGCTGCATGATTAATCGTTAAAAGACTAATTTCGATTAAAACACCCATGAAATTTTATTCATAAATGACAATGATTCTGCTATGTCTAATATACCTTTGACAAGTAGCTACAATCACATCGGAACATTGAAATCTGCATTCGCACTGCCACAGACCCAGAGAGAGAAGTTGTCAAATATAGGTATGAAACAGCTTCACAACACACATTATTTCTGTGTAACAATAATTCAAATTGTCACAGAAGTACTGGGATAAAAGTTTATAGTTTGTATATAAACACTGATTGAAAGAAACTTGACGATTCAACTAAAGATTGCATCAACTACATAGTTACACCAGTAGGTGGCGACAAGTGACCGTTAAAATATTTATAGTCACTGAATCATTCATTCAAGAGATTTGTTCAAAAACGCCGATTCAAGTGAAGTTTTATGAGTTTTATGAATTATATGTGCTACGACATTATTATTATTTTTTTAATAGACTGCAGTAATTGCCATTTTGTCAGAACTTCTAGTCAATTACAGTATCATGGAAGAATTGTGATCTCTATTTAAAAAAAAAAAAAAAACTGTGATTCTTAATGTATCCAGAATCATGCAACTCTACAACAAATATATTTAAAAATACATGTCGGATGCAAAATAAAACACAATTGTTTTTTAATCAAAGCTGAATGCCATCCCAGAGTTCTATAGTGTTCATGTCAGTCCAGATGACCTCTGGGTGGCATGGCTTAAGTGTGTATCTGATGTGTTTGTGTGTTTAAGCGGTGGCCATGTCTTCTGTTGACCGTGAGGTGATCAGTCATGAGCTGGTGTGTGAGAGACAGGGCCTGATAAATGTACTGAAGAACAGATAAGGTCAGAAAGAAAAAGAGAAAGAGGGGGTCAACAGCAGATTCATTAAGATCACCATTATCTCTGACTAACAGTGAACTATGGTGACAATGAGAGGCAGCGAGTATAAATATACTCTATGAAAGTGTGCACATTGTACAAAGGTGGATTCCCATTTGCACACTCATTTCACCTATTTTAACACTTTTACTGTAATTGAATGCTCATTTAAAGTTTAAAAATACTTATAATTCGATAATGTTGATAAATGCAATCTTTAGCAATCACTTTAGCATTTAAAACAAATGATTTTCACTTTAGTTCTTAGAGCTTCAGTTTTTTTTTCACCCAAATTTCCAAACCTGTATGATTTCCTTTCCTCTGTGAAGCATAAAGAAGATATTTTGAGATATTTTTCATCCATACGATGGAAGTCACTGGTCACCAAAACCGTTTCCAGCATTCTTAAAATATCTTCTTTTGAGATCCGCAGTAGAAAGTCACAGATTTGGAATGACATGAGGTTCTGATGACAGAACTTACATTTTTGGTGAGCTATCCCTTGAATTTGTATAGACAAAATATAATAGAATTTTAATATCACCATTTATTGGTTACAGACCATAACATGAAAATAATTATCGACGTAACAGGATCTGCCACTTTCCTAATTGCATAGGAAAACATTTCAGAACAGAACAATGCATAAAATCGAACTTGCATAGCTAAAAGTGCTTGCATTCACATATCTTCAGGCTTTACTCATACTGCATGTTCTCAGCTCTTCATTAAAAGTGTTAGTAAAAATCAAAAACGTATCAGTGGTAAACAGTTCTGTCATGTTTAGCAGGTACTGAGAACCATTGCTAGCTAGAATAACAGAAACAACAAAAAAGCCTGTGGAAGTGTTTCTTGCAGAAATCCTGCCAGCAAACTCTCTGCCCTAGTGTAATGTGATCAGAAAAAGCCCTTCAGCTCCAACTTTCCCCTCCTGGGTTTCCTCCACTGTAGCAGATCATGTTTTTTATGTTGTGGGTAAACTTTGCTCCTGGCTACACCTTCCGCCACGTAGTGAATCATCATGCTGAGCCTCGGAGGTGGCCTTGAGAAAGCCGAACACGGGCACGAAGAGTTTTAAACTGAGCCGTGAGGGTGGATGGGGTGATGCTCCTGACAGGCACTGCTGCTGGCAGTTACAGAGCATGTTAAATCATGCATGCAGGTGCTGGGGCCTACAAACAGACTGGACCCGTCCTGCCAGGCTTAAAGTGAACCATAGCATCTACCATTCAAACACTGACATGGAGGAGAGAAGGCCAGGGTAACCTCCAGCTCAACTATTTCATTTCTGTCAGGCGTACAAATGTCGGTGCTGTGTATAAAAACACATTCCCACAGATTTTCCGGATATGGGATATATGTTTTTGTTCCCCCAGAAAAAGCCTTAGTAAAAAAAATAGATGGCATATTTATTTCTAACAAGTAGTGCACTCTGCAAAATATACATTACACTCTGCAAAATATTTGATTGGCCAAAAAAAAGAGAGAAAGACTGTAAGTTTTAATTGTGCATATCTTCTTGTGTACACTAGCAGAGAGACATGGACTAAATGTTACAAAAATCCAATTTTGATTATTTAAATTATGACAAATGCTCAGATTAAAGTTGATTATGTAAGATCAGAGAGTGACCACAATTCTTTGAAAATGCTGTTTCAGAAACATTCATGTAATGAGATTCTGTTCTCATGTAGCTAAAGATTTATGAGCTGAAAGCAATAAACTTATTCAGTTTGATAAGCAGTTGAACATGACATATCAAGAATACCCAACTGTGAGAGAGCCAGCGCTGCAGAGGATTTAACTATCATTATAATATTGTTGACACACACACCATGGCAATGATACACTTCCTCAGCTAACAGCATTATAGTTCATTAATCCTGATAGAGCACATAATTCATGCAGAAAAGCAGTAGGTGATGCATACAAACGAACACATGCGCAAATATACACTTCTGTAAGAGCACAAAATGTGTTAATCACATAGATTAGGATTAGCCTGTGACGTATCCGAAACAAAAGTGAGATTAAAGCAGCGTTGAGCGGTAACATTTCTCAGCAGAAATCCCATTTGCTTCATAATGATACTACTGACGAGCATCTAAAGCTTAGCTGAGCTTTGCAAATGTAAACAAGAAATATCTCCTTACATTTCATATGAGTCACCATGCAAAAAGCTGCTTTACAAAGAGACAATTCATAGAAGTATGGAATAGTAAATATATTGGTATTATTGTTAACTAAAACTAAAACAACTAACTGGCAACAAACTGAAATATGTTCGAGTTGAGGCACTGAAATTACTAACTGGAAATAAATATAAACCAAGATGGAACTAAAAAATATTTGAAAAAAGAATAATAAAAATGACAAAAAGCACATAAAAATTGACAACAAAAAAGAAAACTTAAAAGATAAAAATAAAAGCAAATTTAAAATATGAATAAAAACTATATAAATATACTATAATAATACTGATAATTCATAACATTTATGAATTGTGCTAATAAATAAATCTAATTTATAGTTTAGTTATCATTTTCGTCAATAATATAATATAATATAATAAACAAAAAAAATTGCTCAAACTTAACACACCCTTTACTATAGAACAACCGGCCCTGTACAGCTATGATCAGCTGTTCGGCGAGCTTTCGATGTTGTTACGGAAATGCCGAAGCTGATCGGTTGTTTTTTGTCACATGACCTGCAGTGCGCTTGCGGCATTCTAAAAAGTTGAGATGTTTTTATCTTGCCGCGGCATACGCATGCGCATCACGACCGCGTCACTTCTATTATGAGCACCCTTGCCGCGCGCCTACATTTTAAATGGCCCCTAATTGACCTTCAAGCTGACCCATGAAGCCTTTGCACTAGCCAAAGTCATGTGACATGAGAATGGGATAAAACCTCCATGTTAGTTCAAGTTAACATCTTTACACATGTGCTGCCAAGTGTGGAAGGTCCACCAGAGCCCCGATGGAAATGTCAGACCTCCTAGCCAATGTCAACTGCTCATTGCCATCTATAGTTCATACCTCCAAACTGACTAGCACTGACTTGCTGAAAAATTCAAATAGGAATGCTGATCAAGGATCATTTTATGCTAAGCAGATCTGACAACAATGATTCCAGCCTAATTTTCTCCTAAGGCCCGTGAGTCCTGAGAGTGGTGGCTGTATATGCTCGAGCACAGTCCTGCTCAGTGCCTGCCATCTGTGGCTGATGCATTATTTAGCTTGCTCAGCCACTGATTAGCATTAAAGCTATGGTAATGGCCCTCCGGGCTCCTCCAGGTCTACCTACCTCCCAGTGCACCCTGAGGTCTCTCTCTCTCAGCTGATCTCTCTTTCACTCACTACCTTCTCTCTGCATTTCTATCCTCTTAACTGTCCAGAGAACGGTTGCTTTAATTCTTTATGGCATGTGTATTCAGGTGAGAGACCGGTGAAGTTTTGTGGCCTTTAGTCCATGTCTGTTAGCCTTGAAGCCGTGTAATATGCTAGTGCAGTGGTTCAAGTGGAGACTAAACACTGAACCAAAATCATTTAATGTACAAAAATCTCATTAGCATTGTTTACATTGTTATAGGAAATACGCCAATAAAGAAATCTACTCTTGTCATGTGAGAATTTAAAAGTGGCCAATTAAATGGAGACAACGCTTAAGACAACTTCCTATGAAGCATCTTCGTTGAAGCCCATCCAGCAGTTTTGAGTGTGTGTGAGTGCCTTTGATAAGCTTCATTAATAAACATGACATCCTCTAATACACAGGCTGCGGCATATGGTAAAAGGCAGAAAGAGGAAGGGAGTGATTTGCTGTTTGCTCTGAAAAACAAACAAGCCAACAGGTCCTGCCAGATGGCAGCGAGTGCTGTTCGGGAGAGAGCGAGCAAGAGCGAACAGGGAACAACAAAGAGAAGAAGAGGAACCAGACAAAGGTGAAAGGAGCTTTAGGAAGGATGAAGAGTCGTCAACAGTTGCCACCAGCTTCTCAACTGGTAAACAAATAAAAACTTATTTATGCTGAGCTTTTTATACATTTGATGATCCTACCTCAGAAATTCAGTCAGAAACAAGGACAGAAAAAAACCTTACAAAACACGGTTAGGGGAAAATGAAAACATAGCTTGAGGCCTGCAATACATCTGAAAAACAAAAATAACGCAAAACAGAGAATACCAAGAAACTCATTTCATGTTTCTTCTCCTCTATGTGTGTGTGTGTGTGTGTGTGTGTGTGTGTGTGTGTTTAAATGAAATGCAAGCTCAGCTAGGAGTTTGCTCACTTTGAATTATGGCAATTCTCATTAGCATAACTAAAACATTTCACATGGGCTGCCCCAGTAAGTGCACTGTGATTTATTTCCACTAGTTCAGCCACACGGCCAACATTATCACTGATCAACCTGTCACCCCCTTAAAGCATTTACACCCTAATTGGGTGTTTGTGGCTAATCATTTGCCTGTAACGGTGCTGTAGATTACTCTGCGGCAGACGGAAATGCAGTACAGTGCGACAGCTCACTAAACCTCTTTCATTAGACTAGGGCTGCACGATATCGAAGAAAAATGTAATATGCGATACCTTAAAATAATATTTAAATACATTTGAAAACTGAAAATGATGGTGGATGATTAGTTATTCTTCTTATTTAAAATGTTCTTTGTTAATGACTGCTGAAGGTATACTGTATTAGGCTGCTATCACTTTAAGACTAATGCACGGATCCTTTTGACACACATCTGATTTCTTTCCCAACTGTTTACATTCACTTAGAACATAATCATTTTAACATAACTGTGTTCGAGTTATTTGACTGTTTGAGTGCAATAAGTCTGAATTCGGGATTGCACGCTGTCAAAGAGGCAGCTTTCTGTGCGCAAGTCACAAGTAACAGCCGCATGCCCAGTCTATTCTCCGATATATGCGTCGACCTGAAACTTTGACTTTTTGAAGTAGCCTATTAAAGTCATTCAGATGTCTATTTTAATCAATTTTAAAATGTAATCTTCTGTATTGGCAAAACTGGATTTTCTGCAGTTTTCAGTGTCACATGATCTTTCAGAAATCATTCTAATATGCTGATTTGGTACTCAAGAAATATTTCTTATTATCATCAATGTTGAAAACAGTTGTGCAGCTTTAATTTATTGCATGTTTGCTGAACAAAAGCATTCATTATTTAAGAAAAAAAAAAACATTTGAAAGGTAGTGTATTATATAGATTTTTAGTGTTTTGTTTTGTGGTGGTGCAACTTGATGAAAAAAATCCTTAATCTTGCTCCATCTATCCATTTAATGAATGCAAAGTGTGCCCTCCACGTTCTCTATGATGTTCAGGGCCAGCATCAGGGTTATGTTGGGCCTGCACAACCAGGTCCTTTAATGCAACTGTACTTTCTTTCCAACAGCAGTGACAATTGCAGAGATGCATTATTAATGCCCAGCAGAGGACCCATGTTCAGAAAGGCCTCCACTAGTACTGTTTCCTCTCCTCATGTCTCCTCTAGCTCAATCTCTTTCTTTACCAGCTGAGACACAAGTAACTCAATGACATGCACAGCTGATATCCAAGACCACTGGATGTGGTGTTAAGCCTAGTGTATTGACAGAAACTACAAGACATTTATCCGTAAGATGACAACCTAGTGTGACTGGCTGGTATATACTAAACCCCATCTTGTTAACACCTTTGGGCAAATATACTGTGTGTGTGTGTATATGTGTGTGTGTATATATATATATATATATATATATATATATATATATATATATATATATATATATATATATATATACACACACACACACACACACACACACACACACACACACACACACACACACAGGTGGCCACTCCAACACTTCCTGTGTCCAAGACAATTCCTCCCATGCCGTAGGTAACACTTGTAAACGGAAGACGGCACTGCCTCAAATCTCAACATGACCAGTACATTAACAATGCATCTGCTCACTCATTCTCCTTCATTCAGCTTGTCAAGGGGCCGTTTTAAATTAGAGAGAGACAGAAAGAAAGGGAGAGAGAAAGGAAAGTGGAGGTGAAAGATGAAGCGGTGGGCCTTGCAGGCATGAATCACACTCTTTTGAAGATGAATAATCCTTTTGAGGGCTAGCAGGCTAAGCTGATTTAGAATTCTGTTTCAGCTTTCTCCCATAATGCCTGTCTGCAGCTCCACACGTACTGGAAGTTAAAGTGAAGGCCCAGCAGACCAGCCGTCTGCAGGCCAAAGCAATAATGTTTAGCTGCTATTATGTACAAGATCACACACTGCAACAAGACCTAACAAAGACATCTAAAATGGAGCGAAAAATTCAAAAGATATTTTGGATGACTTTCTTTATTCTGTGGAACACAAAAACAAGTGTTTTTAGTGCATTTATTGATAGTTATTAGAGTCCTATGTTGTTTTGGACCACACCGACTTTCACTGTATGGACACAAACTGTTGAAACATTGTTCAAAATATATTCTTTTGTGTTACAGAAAGTCATACAAGTTTGGAATGACAAGTGTGAGCAAATGATGACTATCCCTTTAACCACTATGTTGTAGGATTACAAACTGAGGTTGCGTAGCTTGAAACGTTTGCATTCATGTACTTTTGCACTGTATTTTTCAGGCCTTAGCTTCACTTTAACGATGAAGAAAAACCCACCGACTACCTGCTACATAAGACAACACATATTACACACTCCTGAAAAAAATGACATTGGAGACAAAGCCTCATGTCATTTCCATGCCTCATTCTTCCGGCTGACGCCTCCAGCTCGTTTGCTCATGTCAGGGTGTTAGATTCCATCATTTGCACTCGAGACCGACGACGATCACCTTCCTCTACACGGCAATTAACATACATGGCTTGCTAATGTTAGTGATTAAGACAGAGGCAGACGCTGATTAAAATATTTCCCCTTGATTTGCCAACGGTAAACAACTTCCTGAAGACCAAGGTTGATGAACGTGGTGCTGCAATCAAGCTGCGAAAAAGAAAAAAAAACCCGTCTCGGAGGTGCTAAAAAGAGCAAGCGAGAAATAAAGACTGAAGGTTGGGGGAGTCCAATTTTCTTTCTTCACCCTCCGCGCCTCTCTCTCTTTTTTTCCTCCCGAAAGAAAAGAACTCTGACTACTTAATTGGAGGAATCAAATTTAGTCAAGCACCCTGTTGGCTCAGACCTACATCATTAAAGTTGCCAGCTAACAAACATCAAAAACCAGGCAGCATTAATGAGGCAGATGTATTAATTTCCCATTTATGAGCAGAGAAGCAACTCTCCTCCACCTCTCCCTCTATCGCTCTCTCCTTTCGTTTTCCCTCTTTCATTCTGACAGAACTATTAATGATCTTTAATGCCCCACAGGCAGTAATAGGCCCCACTGGGAGAGCAGAAATACAGCGATTTGTATGGAGGATTTAGACATAACAGGGGAGAGCGATGGAAAGAGAGGGAAAGGAGCGCCGTGCGATCGGCTCCTGGGAGAGAGCGTTTGATCAGGCCGCGGTCTCTCCGAGGAGTTCGGCCCAGCGCTGGGATAGAATAATAAACGACGGGATGCAGATGAAATCAAACCGGCTGTTCGGAGACAGAGAGAGAGGAAGAGACAGAAAGTCAGACGGCTTCTGATTGTTGCTAACAGCCTACAGCTTTTAACAAAAGCACCTCTGGGGCAGACGGAACCAGACAAACGTAGGAAACAGGACAGGGGGGAGGAAAGTACTGTCGTCAAAGACAATTAGACAGGTCTGAAACATAGACGCTACAGCATTAGCACAGATTACTGATGGGTTACATATTTAAGATGTCTTAAGGGCCAATAACTATAACAATAAGTTCAGCTATAAAGTTTTCATTATCATTCTACTGTTTTGAGAACAGAGATGTCCAATAATGACACAGAAGAACAATATTGTTGGAATCAATTTCAGATTTTTTTTTTTCCAGCGGATGAACAATCAAAACATTGACAGCCAATCAGAATCCACACGACTTTAAAGAGCTCAAGCATTTAAAGCGGTAGACGACAAAACTGAATAAATAGAACGTTATCATGCACTGGTGTGGATGCTAACGTAGTTATTCTTGGTGTGAATAGGCCTGTGAGTGAGTGACATTGAATAGACAACATGTGATGTCACTATATTAACCTCTCTGCGTATTTAAAACATCTATTTTGAAGAAAATGCATTTGTTTATTGAACAAAAGAGGCTAATGGGCAACATAATTATGTAAGAGAAATATTAACTGAATTTCTTGGAAAGAATTGTTTTTTTTGGAAATGAGAAATAGGAAAAGGTTCCAATGACTGGAATGTTTTTACCACTGCAGTGAGAAACACAAGGTAGTTTTCCATTTAGATTTCATTTCTCCTAAAAATAACTTCTGCTCGTGTGTGTTTGTGAACTAAAGCTTTTAACAATTCCCCAAAGTGCTGAGAGAAACTAAACACACAAATCTCTCGCTGCCAGAAAACAGCCTGTTCTTTGTTGGTATTCTCATGTTTGCTGTTCTACAATAAACCACACCACAGATTAACCCAGATAAATAAGCTTCCTATCAAATGAACCTACAAATTATCCATGCAACACACAACATGCTCCAGAACCTCAAGTCTTTTTTTCTTTTTTTTGAAAGCTCTGTGCTGTAAGCCTTTTGTTTGTTTGCATGTTTCAGTGTTATTGTGCTAATTTAAGGCTTGCTGTGGGTCTCTGGAGAGATGGAGAGCAGATCTGAACACAGTCACAGGCTTATTAGCAGGACAATGATACTGCTTTCCTCCAACACGGCTCTACGCGTGGTATAATCAACTGCTGTAGAGACCACGGCACAGAAAATAATGTTTTTGTAAATTCGATCAGTGATACACATTTGTTCAGGCTGATTTATTACAGAACTGAAAACTATTTAACCATTCATAATCAAAATCAAAACAAGCATTTGCATTTAAATTGTACAACAACAACACCAACATCTTACTTCTTACTTTACTTACTTACATCTTGTTGAGAAGAGATACTAGAAAAAGTTGTGACACTAATTAAACAGAATATCCTCACACTTACATATATAGTTTGGGAAGTTTGATTTATCTTAGTGAATTGGCTCAGTCAGATGATTTATATACATTAACTAAATAAAAACTGATTTACTGCACAGAAGCCCTATTTTATTTTAGTTTCAGTTTTTTACATATTATTGTTAGTGAATACTTTAATGCTGCTGTGTATCACAATGTTTCTGATGCAATTATATAAATTTGTTTTTAAATTACAATTTAGTTTCAAGATCTGATGCACTGATACAAAACACACACGCATGCATGCACGCACGCACGCACACGCACGCACGCACGCACACACAATATGGCTGTCTATCTAGATAGCGGACTAATTTCCTGAGTGCTATGTGAATCTCCTGGTTGTCTATGGCTGGGTTCAGCCCAACGCGATAGTGAGATAGAGCCCACAGCTGGGCCACAGAGATAGCAGCTTTCAGTCTGATAGCCTTTGCCTGCCGGACTGCCTGTATAATGAGGAATGAACGAGGAGGGGCGAGGTGTTGGTAACTATTGGTTTCAAATCAGTTGTGTGATGGTTGAGATCAGGATTTGGGTATAAGAATCTAATCAGTGCTTAAGGGAAACAAATATATATAGTCTAAAAAAAGACTCATTTAAGGCAAGTTGATATAATAAAGATTTAGGAAAGTGATGGATTGTGACCAAACCAATGTGATGGAGGTCTGCTCTGAGGGGGGAAAACAATGATAAATGCAAATGATATATAAAACAACAACATTATTATGCATGGTTAGCTCAGCAAAACAAACAGGATAATATTGTATATACAGAATATATGTACATTTGTGTACATATAGCTTATATATATATATATATATACAGGTGCTGGTCATATAATTAGAATATCATCAAAAAGTTGAGTTATTTCAGTAATTCCATTAAAAAAGTGAAACTTGTATATTATATAGATTCATTACATGCAAAGTGAGATATCTCAAGCCTTTATTTGTTATAATTTTGATGATTATGGCTTACAGCTTGTGAAAACCACAAAATCAAAATCTCAGAAAATTAGAATATTACATGAAATCACACAGTAATTACACAGTAATCCCATGGTCATTGAACCAGGTTTTGGTTATTTTGGCAGTGTGGGCAGGTGCAAATCCTGCTGGAAAATGAAGTCAGTATCTCCATAAAGCTTGTCTGCTGAAGGAAGCATGAAGTGCTCTGAAAATGTCCTGGTAGACGGCTGTGTTGAGTGGACAGCACAGTGGACCAACACCAGCCGATGACATGGCTCCCCAAACCAACACAGACTGTGGAAACTTCACACTGGACTTCAAGCATCTTGGATTGTGTGCCTCTCCATTCTTCCTCCAGACTCTGGGACCTTGGTTTCCAAATGAGATGCAAAATTTGCTCTCATCAGAAAAGAGGACTTTGGTCCACTGTGCTTTATTAAATCCAGAGTCAACGCAGCCGTCTACCAGGACATTTTCAGAGCACGTCATGCTTCCTTCATTTTCCAGCAGCATTTGCACCTGCCCACACTGCCAAAATAACCAAAACCTGGTTCAATGACCATGGGATTACTGTGTAATTACTGTGTGATTTCATGTAATATTCTAATTTTCTGAGATTTTGATTTTGTGGTTTTCACAAGCTGTAAGCCATAATCATCAAAATTATAACAAATAAAGGCTTGAGATATCTCACTTTGCATGTAATGAGTCTATATAATATACAAGTTTCACTTTTTTAACGGAATTACTGAAATAAATCAACTTTTTGATGATATTCTAATTATATGACCAGCACCTGTATATACACACACACACACACACACACACACACGTTCAGAAAATTTAGGTCAGTAAGATGCTTTTAATGTTCTTGAAAAAAGTCTCTTGTGCTCCCCAAGGCTGCATTTATTTGATCAAAAAAACAGTACAATTTGAAATATAATTACAATTTAACATAAATATTTTCTGTTTTGATATAGATTAAGATGTAATTTATTCCTGTGAAGGCAAAGCTGAATTTTCAGCATCATTACTCCAGTTTTCAGTGTCACATGATCCTTCAGAAATCATTCTAATATATTGATTTGGTGCTCAGGAAACATTTCTTATTATTAATGTTGAAAACAAATCTAAAATGGATTGGTCTGAAGTAGCTACATTACTCATAGGTGTGGTTTGGGCGTAATGTGAAATAAACCAATCTTTAAGAGCAGGCGCGCTTGTTCCATGGCGGATTGCTATTATAACGGCGGATTTGCCAGGCGCACGCCAGGAGCGGTTCACAGCCGAGGAGACCAACGTTCTCGTCAGGGCCGTAAAACACAGAGAAGTGACATTGTATGGGGATGTGAGAAACCCACCCAAATTAGCTTAGGTTAAACAGGTGTATAATAATTTTGGTAAATGTGTAAGCTAGATTTATGCCTATTTTTTCACATCTTCATGGACACCACAATGATTTCCCTCATGTGGAATATTTTTCCTTGTAATTATATATGGTTTGCAAAAATGGCAACTGCTACGTCTGTGTAGATGAGAGAAGCAAAGTGTATGCGCGTTGTGCACACGCTAAATTATGGCCAAGCATGCGCCCTTAAAACAGCATCTGAACGCGCCACTGACTTTAGACTAGGTTTTTCCTGGTCAGTGGCGGAATTGTTTTCTGGAACTGCAAAATAGCACCAGGGAACGTTTGCGCCGGAACACGCCTCCTCTTTTCGCTGAACCGCCCCCGGGAGCGCAAGTTCATGTGTGTCTGTCGAGTGAAAAGGTCCTGGTGTTTGATTGTGAGGCTTAATAAAGAGCAATGTCTTAAAATCTGAACTCACTGTCAACCACAAAATAAAATATTAATCTCTGGCATATGACAGATTCGCATCCAGATCTCATTTCAAACTCGTTCAGCTTTAAAAGCCTTCAAATACAGTGTCATCTCTAGCCCTCTTCGTCTTCTCCAAAGCGACGGCATCCGTCATCATTCCGTACGCCCTGATCGATGCCTTTTTTATCATGATATGTTACGAAAGTGACTTATGAAACTCCCCTCCCCCCGACGCCCGACCATTTCATCACTGCGGTATTAGGATTGATGGCACTGCAGCTAGGGGAGATTAATCAAGCCCAGAACACCCTCCAAAGCGTTCTGCGCTCGGCTGGGGCTGGCTGTGAGAGACGTGAGGGCACAGAGCCGGAACAAGCGTATCATTGGAACCGCTTTCTAGGGGACCTAGATTCATTCTGCCTGCAGGCTCTTATGATCAAAAGAGCATTCTTCTTCTTCACCACTGCCCACCCATCCTCCCCTCGTCCGCCGTCGCGTCCCCCCCCCTCCACCAGCTATTCTCACTCTGGGTCTCCGCCAGGACTCGTCTCCAGAATTGATTTCCCAGGGACGCCACCTCGTGCTGCTGCGGGCTGCTGTAAGGGCTCTAACGATCAGGCTGTGGATCATTAGTTTAGAGCACTGTTTTCCACTGCCCAGAACCCTGAGGCTCATACATCTTCCCCTCCTGTGCCTGCAGCTCAGCCCTGCGAAAGCACCTCATCTCACACACACACACACACACACACACACACACACACACACACACACACACACACACACACACACACACACACACCTACCTTCCTCACTATCTGGCAAAGGCGTATCATACCCATCCATCTTTGGCTGACTATACCGCTGCATTTAAGTAGAAGAAGTGAAAAATGCTAGAGAAAGAAAAAGGGAGGAAAGATAATGAAAGATGATGGAAAGAAAGATTACAGGAATGTAAGGAAAACTTGTGCAAAACTACATATTTTCCGAATCGACTACTAGGTGGGTTGCCAATGAATTGGTCTTACTTAATCATTTCATGTTCGCTTGACCCAGATCAGCACATTTCTTGTGAGACGTTTACATAAGGTGCGTTCTTGTTTTTGAGACGGAATTAAACAGAGGTTTCGAGTGACGTTTTTTAAACTAACTTTTTAAATTAAAGTTGCATTTTAAGAAATTTTTAAAAGTATATATATATATATTATTGCCAGGGCCGGCCCGAGGCATAAGCGAACTAAGCGGCTGCTTTGGGCCCCCTCGCCACCAGGGGGCCCCCAAGCGAGTTTTTTTTTTTTTTTTACATATTAATTAAATTAAACAAGTGACATAAATGAATGAATGGATTAATAATTCAAGACAAGAAAATTCTGATTTCATGATCAATATACCTGCCTACAACTGCTGCTGTGTCTGCCAGTGTTTGAGTCATGCGCATAACCTTGCGTGCATAGACAATTCATGTGCAAAGTCACGGTAATGTTAAGCCATGTCACAAAAATTTGATTTGATCAATGATTTATCCTTTAAATTTAATGATATTCAGAACAGAACAAGAATAAAAAAATAACTATAAACAAGCCAAAACGAAATAATTTAAAGCGAAAGTGAAAGCTGGGCTCACGTACTGTATCTCTCTCATTAGAATCAAAATGTTTCAACATTCGCGATGGATTTGGATGGTAAACTATTCTTTATTATAGGCTTCTTTGTACTTCACCCACGTTCCAATATCGAGGGAAAAAAATCATTCTCTTCACATGCGCAAAAATGTGCTTGGAAACATCACAGTGGAGCGGTGCTTAGGCTACGCAGCGCTGAATGGTACGAATTGTAGGCTACCACTGACTATTTAAACAGAGCAGTGTAATTTTTATATGTTAGGTTGACTATTTTATTATTATATTTTATTACGGCTATAACGAACAGGCTGCGATGTCAAGATTGCAATGCTGGAATATGGTGTGTGTGTGTGTGTGTGTGAGGCGCTGGCGCGATCGAACAGTGGAAACATAAAAACATACTCCGTCATGTTCATACAAGACATCATTCAAACTGCAAAGTGTTGCAAAACGTTGGAGGATATTTTGCAAATAATTTGTTTTAATATGTTTTGTGACAATTTGTTTTCAGAAGTTTCAAAGAGTTAGTAAAAGAGTAAAGAAAAAGTTAAAACATTTTTAAGTATCTATTTTTTATTAAGTATTTATTTTGTATTAATACATAACCTCATTGTATTAATTTATAATGTAACATTATAGAGTGACATTGTGTCAATAATCGTCAAGCACAGGTGACTCCGCGTGGTGGGAGGGGGCCCCCAAATCAAATTCTGCTTAGGGCCCCCAAAAGGCTCGGGCCGGCACTGATTATTGCATAAGTAATTTAATAAAAATGCAAAAAAACATTTGATATTCAAAGTAGGGATGCACCGATTGACCGGTCATAAATCGGAACCGGGCGGTTTTTGTATTTTTTTCGGCCGATTTTTCCAGAAGTGCGCCCGCGTGCACAGATTACTTTGGAATCATTCGCGAAAATGTCATTTGCTTGTTTGGAAGCATTGTACTGGAAATGCAGAGGTACCTGTCTGAGGCACAGAGAAGCGAGGAGCCGTTAGTGTAGTGGCCGCTTTCCTGCGCTCGCTGAAGTTGCGCGAGAGTAAGCTACCTGTCCGCTCCCTGCACTAGCGTAGACATTGAACGTTTGTATGTTCAGCTCAGCTTCTCACGTGTTGATGAGAAATTGTTGCCGTTAATTTCAGATGGTTACAGTTATTGTTTTTAACAGCCAAAAGCCAGTTTGGCCTGTTAAATACCAAATAAACATCTTGTTTATGTATACTTATATTATTTCTTGTTTGTTGCTTAAAGAAAAAAAACAACAACAACACAGAAATCGGTATCGGAATCGGCCAGTATGCTTGTAAAAAAAACGGTCTCGGAATCGGCCATGAAAAATCATGATCGGTGCATCACTAATTCAAAGTCGGTAAACAAAAAAAAATGTAAATGTAGAAATCATCATTCGACTCGGATCGTGAGGTGCCTAAAGATTCACACCTCTATTTTTTACTGAGCCCAAAAAATTCAAGCAACTTCTAGTGCTTTCCCGACCTCCAAGTATGCTATACAAGCCCTCAGCATTAAACATGGGAATAAAATGCTCAAAATGTAAGACATGATCCATCTCAGAGTCACAGCCCGCAAGGAGATGCGTGTCTAAAAGGTCTTTGCGTTTCAGAGCGCAACTGCGAGTCTGTCATGATGAGGGGCATAAAGAAGAGATTGTCGTCACTGCCGAGGTCCTTATTATCTTAGGCTCAGGAACAATGTGTTCTGATTTCACCCTCTTGCAGCCTGTCAATGAGCTGAATAGAGATGCTGATTTGACTTCCTCAGGCACGGAGGGCAGACTCCGCTGAATCCGCGAATGCCAATCGTCCACTGAGTCTCTCACTCGGCCTCAATCTCCTGCACTCTGTCCAGCTCATTTTCTTTTTCATTTGTTCTTCTATCTCACTCTGTAATTCTGCATAGAACAATAGAGCAGCTCTCTGGACTGTGATCCGAAGGGCCATAAACGGTTCAGTAATGATGATGTGTCACTCTTTAAACACCCTGGCAGAGGAAGGCTGTCTTTACTGGCCTTCATCAGGCGAACACTAAATCAACACCGCCAACTCTCAAACGCTAAAGTAATCAGCTTTCCACTGTTTTAAATCACATTTCCAACAATGGAAACAAACCCCATCCAGCTATAGTGCTAATGCAATATTAACACCCTGATGCTGAAACAGAAGAAATTGCATTTAAAAGGTTGTTTTCGCAGTGATGCCACAAAATAACCATTTTGGGTGCCTAAGAATCAGGTTTTTCTTAGTGTGAAGAACATCTATAGAACACTTTTCCATTATAAACAACCTTTTGTGTAATGGAAACATTCCATGGATGTATAAGGTTCTTCATGGAACCATAGATTACCAAGAGTTTGGCAGAAAAAAACTTTAACAAAAGCTTGGAAGTAATTCCTCATATTTATTCGGATGTGACTAAATTAGGTAAATTCGTGTTTCACAGACAAATTTGTGACTTTAATCTCATCAGAAAAGCAAAAATACTAAAACAACAATAAAAAATGGATGACAGTGCTAAATGGAGTTCAAATCGAGCCGCCCAGCTATAATTTAATTTCGTAGCCATAGTCAGCCAGGCTAACTGACAAGTCCTGGCTCAGGAAGTTTCTGAAGCGCTGCTGGGTTTGGACCTGATGCTGATTTACAGCTGTGCTTTAGTGGATCTAATAAGCCGGGCAAATGCCTCCCCTCGGCCTGGCACCAGCCCACTGCCTTCGCCCTAATTATTCACATATTTTGGCAGCAGATTCCTTCCCTGTTTCCCTCCCTTCCTAACTCCCTGACGCTATGAAGAGAGAGAGAGAGAGAGAGAGAGAGACAAAGCTCTTAATCAGAGTATATCAGTTAAAATAAATGAGAGCAGAATGAAAAGAACGCTTTGCTGAAATTCCCTGGCTCAGGCCAAATGAGTTGAGTCTGGGCCAGACGGGTGAGATGGGAGTTGGCTGTGGAGAGATGAGTGTGTGTATGTGTGTGTGTGTGTGTGTGTGTGTAATATTGCCAGTGGCTTGGGGAAATATCTCACTGGATATAAGATTTAGGTACAATAAGTGGAGAACAAATAACGCAGTCTAACATACACAGGCCACATACTCACACTTATATATTGTCAAATAAACACATAAACAACAGGATTTACTGGTATTTTCAATATTGCATATACATTAGTGTTCAAAAGTTTGGGGTCAGTAAGATTTTTTCCCCCAATTTTTCTTTTCAATTAGTCAAAAGTGACAAAAGACGTATAATGTTACAAAAGATTTATATTTCAAATAAATGTTGTTCATTCTATTAATAAAAAAAACAAAAAACAAAAACGGTATAATGGTTTCCACAAAACTATTAAGCAGCACAATTGTTTTCAACATTGATAATAACAAGAAATGTTTATTGAGCGCCAAAATCAGCATATTAGAATGATTTCCGAATAGAAAAGTTATTTTAATTTGTAATACTATTCCACAATATTACTGTATTTTTGATCAAATAAATGCAGCCTTGGTGAGCATAAGAAACTTCTTTCAAAAACCTAAAAAAATAAAACCTTATCGACCCCAAACTTTTGATTAGTAGTGTATATTGGCCAATATTTGAAATTTATACAGGCATACTAATTTTCCCTTTTTTTGTTTAGATTTTCATTGCTGTCAAAATTGCACATAAATGTTGGAGCATGTGCGCTACTATGGCTTTGAATACGGCTGAAATGCTGTATGTATCTCCTCTCTGTCTCAATGAAAAGATGCTTGAGTTTGTCTTCAGACCTTCTGAGCTCTGCACTGGGATGCCGTCTGGACCAAAGCTCCATCAAACTCCTCTGATAAGGCCTCTGCATGGTATCACCAGACCTCCCCCACTCTCAAACGGCAATCACAGACTGAATCTCAAATGATATCGCTCTCTGACAAGGTGAACAATGCTGTCAGTGCGCGGTACTGGAGGATGCTGTTAATTTCTTGTGATAGAGATAGAAAAAAAGAGGTACAGATGCAAAAGAAAGTGCGTCAATAGCTTGATGTGTGGGGAGAAATATGGTATCACAGCTTGCCTAAGGGAAGCCTGCCACAAATCTCCCTTAGTCTTACTTGACGGGCCTGAGACTGTCAGCGGAATCTTCTGATGTCACTTCCTCCCCCGACAGCATTGACATGCGTACGAGGGAGGGAGAGAGAGAGGGACTGCTCCTCGCCACTGTATTCTTTAATGTCGGCTCTTTTATCGAGGATTCAAGCTGTCAGCTGTAATCAGAGGACTACTGGTGCGGAGCAGAGGAGATAAGACCTGCCTGTCAACAACCCATCATACACTCCACACATATGCTTGCACTCATCCCACTCATCACACCATCCCCAGAGAGAGGGAGAGAGACAGAGAAAACACAAGAGATACAGGTAGAGAAAGACAAAGTGGAAAAATGAAATAGCAGATAAAAACCAGAAAGGGAAACAAGGGGACAGGAAATGGAGAGGTGGTCTCACGGTGGATGACAGCGAAAGGCTGCAACATTTTTTTTCGACGTCTACGTGACTTCAACGAGTATTAAAATCAAATCCAAATCAAAAAATTGTACCTGGTAAACTCTAGGGCATATCTTAAATGTTTCCTGTGAATCCTGCTGAATCTATGGTGTCAAAACAAAAGAAACGGTATTTCTCGAGTGAAGTGTGAATTGAATGGACAGAGATAAAAAGATTGACAAATACAGTCTGATTCCAAAACAAATGGCTCTACTATATCTGTCAACTATACATTAAAACTGCTGTATGTATCTAATGAATATATATATATATATATAGTAGCCAGTGTTTGGAATAACGCCGTTTAAAAGAACGGCGTTAGGTAACGACGTTATTTTTTCAGTAACGGGGTAATCTAACTAATTACTTTTCCCGTCGTTACAACGCCGTTAACATTACTGGACGTTAAATGCGGTGCGTTACTATGCATTGATTGAATAAACGGTTTAATCCGAACGCACCCCTGGCTCGCACAGCTAGTGAGGAGGTAGGTTAATAACGAGGTAAGCGATTATGATTATGAGTGTTTCATGGTAGCCAATCAGAGCCAGTGTTTTTACACACATGCCAGCACACGCGCCACTCACACACACACACACACACCAGCTAAACAGAGATTCGATGAAGCAGCAGAGATGGCGAGTCAGGAGCAATCTTGACTGAATCGAAAAGTTGCAAAGTGTTTATATTTGTGTGTGTGTGTGTGTGAGAGAGAGAGAGAGAGAGAAGCAGAGAGAGAGAGAGAGAAGCAGAAAGAGAGGCGCGGGCGCGATCGAAAAGTCGCAAAGGGTTTACATTTGTGTGCGTGTGTGTGTGTGTGTGAGAGAGAGGCGCGGACGCGATCGCACAGTGGAAACATAAAAACATAATCCGTAATTTTGTTTATACAGGACATCCAAACTGCAGTGTTTTAAGTTACTGCTAATTAAAATTTTAAGGAAAACAAATATATTAATCTGAAATTTAGCTAATTAATTTTCAATTCATTCAGGTACAATTACCAAACATATCTCAAGGTCTTTTTGTCTTTTTATTAATTTAATTAATAAACTAATTATATAAAACATATATAATGTTATATCTGTCGACGTGCAATAAATATCGAAAGTTATGTACAAACACCTGTCTGTTCTACTCATTTCAACTGACTTGTGAAAACTGCTCAAAAAAATCCAAATTCTTTGACATATAGCAACTTTTTTTTTTTAACAGTAACGCAAATAGTTACTTTCCCTGGTAACGAGTTACTTTTATTATAGAGTAATTCAGTTACTAACTCAGTTACTTTTTGGAACAAGTAGTGAGTAACTATAACTAATTACTTTTTTAAAGTAACGTTCCCAACACTGATAGTAGCTGTGCAATATCACAAGTCTTTTGTGCGGAACTACTTCCTTCCACCACAGATTCAAATCTCAAGTTGACAGTTTAACAGTTGAACCCAAGCCTTCGTTACTAATTTTTTTAAACCTCACTTCAACTATCAATGATAGAACGCAGAGTTGCTTCATTGAAGCTTATTGTATTATTTACAGTCAAGTATTATGAGAGAGAGATAATCACAAAATCAGTTTGAATGTCCGCTGAGGAAAGCGATATCTTTGTCTATGTCCTTTTAACAGTTAAGGGGATTTCCCACGACGGCGCAAGTCAATGCAAAAGTCTTTGCTGCCATGTAATGGTGTAATAATGTAACTTTCACTGAAGTCAAATTTACAATCACTAACGGACCCTTTTCTCAATACCAAATACCGCATGTTATCTATATAAAACAATATTTATTGTAAAATAATATTTAAATAAACAATATTAGCCATTCTAAAAGTATAAGAAGTTTGTACAACAGGAAATAAACAAGCAGTCATTTGTAACTTTGCTCTTAGCCAAAACGGTTTGATCTGTAATAAGTAATAGATAAATAAGACCCAAAAACTGCCTGTTTGATACACCTAAAATTAATTATACATGAATAGCTCATGTTTAAACATTATCTAACACGGTCGAGTACATGAGCGCTGAACGGCCGCTGATGGCCTGAAGCTCACATGACCGAAAATATCTAAACAAATTGTGAAATATGTGCTATGCTTATATATTTTGCATGTTTGAGGTCTAAATAACTACATTCTCGCCAATGGAGTGATGCAAACGGTGAAATGGTTCCTATGGTGATACTGGTAGAATATCGCATGGCTGAAAAGGCTCTCAGCCAATCAGAATCGAAAACCAGAATGAATCGTATCTATATAATCAGATTTACATTTATATATTCATGATTTACGAATAATTATGTCCTGTTTGGAAATAATATCATATATAATATAAATAATATATATATACTTTAATGTTATTAAAACAAATAAAAATTAAATATGTAACAAAAAACATAATTGATTTGTTTATCAGTTAAACTGCTGTAATGATTGGATGACACAAAATCGTCCATATTGTTTGGATGTGTTGCATCCATTTGCACCAAACTGATAAGTATGTTTTAAAATGAGCAGCATGGGCAATTTTTTAAAAAGCTTTCATCATTCACTAGTCTGTTTATTTATTTTGCCCAGGGGAACACTACTACACAAGTTAAATATCTTAGTATGTATCATGATGAAATTGTTTAATTCTGCATATTAGATTAAATTAGATGATTTAAGATATGATTAAAACAAAAATACACTCATCACACACTGTAGCTTTAATTGATTTGGCTTATTTCACTCTACTGAGCTCATTACCAAGGCTTTAGGGCATTACTGTGGTACGCACACACAAACACACATGACTTCACTCCAGCAGCAGCTGTTAGAGAATAACTAATAACTATTCGTGCAAGCAGACAGGAGTCAACTGGCATTTGGTTACCAATTACTTCATGGCATCCTTCACCATTTACTGCTAAATAATACAGCTGATTGATAATGCTAGATCATCCCTCAATGCCTTGGTGACTGATGTCTGATTTAAATTACACGTTCACTTGTGGCTTCCTATCAAATGTGTATGAAAACACTAGCTGACCTGAAATGAGTTTACAAATCCGAGAATGATACAGACTGAGAGAGCAAGAAAGATGTTCTCCATGAATAATGCATAACAAGCCAAGCAAATATAACAGAATATATAATAACTCACAGTATTACCATATCTATACCCACACCCCTCTGTTATACTTCACTATCTTAAGAATTAATGTGATGAAAGCACACACTACGCAAGACTGTCGACAACATATTATCATATAGCATCTAGAGATACAAGCAAACAAAAATTCTTTATAAGCATCTGCCAGCTGAACACAAATTTCAAGGGAAAAAATATATTGTATTGATCTGATATTTCTATTCAAAAACATTCCAACTAAATACTATAAAATGAATCTTAAAGCTACACTGTGTAGGATTTTCTCCCATCTAGCGGTGAAATTTTTTATGACTACCAACTGAATATTACTTTCTAGCCCCTCCCATTCCGAGGGCGTTTTAACTCCTACGGTGGCCGTATTATTTCAAATATCGCATCCGTCACAGTGCCACTGAGTGTCAAAACGCGAAAGGCGAAGCTTGAATTTCCAGGTATGTCCCTCTTTGGCTAATGTATTTTAAAGATGGAGGCGCAACATGGCTGCCGCCATTTGAGCGACTCGCTCATATATGTATTCTAAAGATTCTACACTTAAGAGAATACTTGAATAGTTGGTAGAAGTAATTACACATTAATGAGCACATATCATTTTGAAAGAACAAAATGTTTTTTGCTAAGAATCAACTTAAAAAAATTACACAGTGTAGCTTTAATTAAAGGTTATACACACATGCATACATACATACAGTAGAGGCCAAAAGTGATGTCCGGCCTAGGAAAATTGTCATCACCTTTTTTTCAAATATACTGTATATGTGTATATATACATACATACATACATATATATATATATATATATATATATTATTATTATTATTTTTTTTTTATTTTGTAAGCATATTACGTAGTGCTCGGAGTAAATTGTTTTATTTATGATAATGCAGTGAAACATGCCAAATTGTACTAACATAATTTTTGTCCAGGCTGTCATACAAAGAAATTAACACATGCAAAAGCAAGCAATAATCAATGACATATTAATAACTGATTATGTTGTAGTAAGTGTATGTTTTGTCCTGTTTGCTTTTTGTTTTTCTATGCACTTTTTTTGCATAGTAAAATAAAACCTGTAGCTGTAGTTTGGCTTTTTTGGCAAAAAAAAAAATTGTCAGATAAATACCTTAACCCATTTTAGTGTTTTGATGGTTTAATTGAATTTGTAGGGTCATTAAGAACAAATATCCCGTCCGGACATCACTTTTGGCCATTACTGTATATTTGCTGGTATATTTGTCGCACATTAGAGAAACAGGTTCAGGTCATTTCAGTTTCAGTTTCAACGAATTGCTAATATAAAACAGCTCCTGGAAGTTTTGTCGTTGATTATTTGTTAAGTGTAATTTAATCTATAGCAGGTTCAATAGATAAATCACAGATAATGGTGGTGTTATCATGTTCCAGACCCCTGCTGTGGTTCTTTGAGATGATGTTTGTATGCAAAAACATTCAGTGCTGGCAAGATAGATAAGTGTTTTAAAAGAGTTAATTGTGTGAATTAGTTTGGGGTTTGGGACAGTTGTCGCCCTGAAGCTCAGTGATTAGTATCAGTGTTTGCTTCCTGTCTCCCGCTAACTATCTTTCTCCCATGTTGTACCCAAACTCACTTATCCGCCTACAAGTGCCTTAAGCTACTACAGTGCAACATTCACAGACACACACACAGACACACACGCACACACGCACACACGCACACACGCACACACACACACACACACACACACACACACACACACAAAGACACGTACACAAACAGAGGCTATGCACTACATTAATGCTAAATGATCTGGCTTTAGCTGGCTGTTTTATTGAACTCTTTAAAAACCAGACCACACATTGCTCTCCCATCTCACAAACTCAACATACTTGCACCCCACAGCCAAATGTTTCCATTTAATCTCATTGATCCTATTTTCTTACACAGTTTGGGTTCCTATAATGTGTGGGAAACCAGCAGTGAGCTCCAGTGGTTTATTTCATATATCTAATTATATGTAATTGACCAAATTTTCTTGTCTTAGTCTCCCTCTCTTGTTTATTGTGGTCTCACACTTGTTTCATGTAGCCTCACGCCTGTCTTCAGTTGTTTTACCAGCCAGTTCAAGAAAATGCCAAATTTCTGAGCTACCATGCCAGAGAAATTATTATTTGACAACCATGAAATATATATATATATATATATATATATATATATATATATATATATATATATATATATACAATGTTATGATGATTTTTTTTTTAATAATACTTAACAGATCGTCATTGAAAGAAACAAAAACAAACGTGTTTTTTGATGTCAAAATTAAATCTGTACTTTCTTCCTGGTCCATTCGATCCTGTATGTCACACACACCCACATGCAAACATACATTATCTCCCTCTCCCCCAATTACAAATGAGTCCATTAGTGCGTGTGCAGTGCACCCTGTGCTGCCGTCCCATAATGGCAGCAGAGATTTCCATCATGATCATAACGGTTCCCTCGGCTGCCATCAGCACAGATGGAAGGTCTCTCTTTAGAAATGAGCTATCTACCCACCAAAGGGCACATTGCAGGCTTTGTTATTTAGCCCGCTGTGCACGTAATAGTGTGAGTGTGTGCGTAATAACGTGTGTGCAGCCACATGTGCCAAGTCTGTATCATGTTTGATGAACACTGAAAGGTAAATTGGTGATAAAATCACTCTATACGCACGTAGATGATGGTCAGACGTCCATATTTTACAGTCATTTCTTTTGGTGCTTTGCTACAGTGAATGGATGGTGTAAATTTGCATAGTCAATTGTGTTTTATGTTTTCCTGCTTGATTTAATTCCGAACCAAAGCAGAGTGTTGGATTCATAACTGTCCTTGATTAATTTAAAAACATATCATATGGAAAATGGAAATGACACAGAGTCTGCAACATTTACATTTACATGTACATTTATCAGCTTTTTACCATCAGCTTATTACAAATTTTAATGTGAACAGTCTAATTAAAAAAGAGCTTAAAAGTAAATGTGTGAAACGAAAGTACTTGACTACTTCCTATTTGTCTTGATGTGGAAACACAGGATTCTGGGTACTAATTACCTTGTTACAGATAAACACATAAACACACGGCTCAGCATTCTTCTATCACAGTAAACACCTTTATCTTCAAACATTTGTTGTCATATGTCTAGGGGTCTTGGCTGTGCAGAGAGGATGTTTTCTCATGATTTGCGTTTGCAAGAATATGAAGTTGTGTTGAGAACAGTTTCTTCAGCTTACAGACCTTTACAAACTGCCTGAGGCTTTTAAAAGCCCGAAGCTTCAGAGGACGGGCAGACTGAAAGGAAGCTAAATGCATTTTGAAGCACTACAGCACTGAATAATTAAAATAAATGACTTATATGTTTGTGTGCTTAAGGGAGGAACGTTCTTAAACCACCCAACCCCACCACACCCTTCCTTAAAACCAGACGAAACACTGCATAAATGATTATAAACATTTCCTTTGTTTTTAATATTAACATTTGACTTACCAAAGGATAAGCCTGGATAGTTCACCCCAAAAATTTAAATTGATCATTTACTTGTCTTGATGTTGTTCCAGATTTGTCCAACTTTCTTGCTTACCTTTCTGTTTTTGGCCATACAAAGAAAGTCAATAGGGTCCAAAACAACATTGGACCCCATTCACTTTAATTGCATGGAAGAAAAACTGAGGCATTTTTTGGTACCAATATGTACATTTGAGGTACTTATATGCACTCTTCAGTACAAAGGCGTACCTTTTGAAAGGGTACCGTGCCTTTTGAAAGGGTACCGCCCCAGTGGCAGTTTTTGTATATTTTTCTTTCTTTCTGAGAGTGTATCTTGTGTTGTTGACATAATTTTTAATACCTTATTGGTTCCCAATTAATTTTAATGTCTGGTTTGCTCTGGAATTTTTAGCTACCTCAAAGCAGTGCTATTTGTTAGACATTATATTTACATTAGCCTTTAAATTAAGTGTCTGTACGCTTATGTGACATTCGGTTTAAATAACTTAGAGTGAATCATTAGTTTCTAAAAAAAACAAAAAACAACAACAACAACAACAACAAAAAAACAACAAACTAACCATCCTCTGAGGTTCATTAATCTTCATTTCTCTCCAGAGGGCCACTTAGTGTCGGTGATCTGTCCTGAGTCGGAGTTGTTTACAACCTCACTTAGAGAGACTGGACGCAATCAATGGCTGTCCTGCTCTCAGAGCCCGAGGGACCATTGCTGAGGTGTTTAAATAGGACCTGATAACAGCAGAAAGACAGTGGAGAGAATACCACAACCATTGCATCATGCTGCTGTCAAGACGTCCACACAGAAATGAGCTTCAGTCACAATGCAGGACATCAACAGGGCAGCGGCAGCCTCATTATTCCCAGTCAATACTGGCTGTCACAAATGGCGTAGGGTGTGGATGAACACACACATACACACAAGGAAGTAAGCCAAAGTCCTTATGGGCATTATATTTACATATTTGCAGCTTGACACTCTGGACCCTTAAGCCTAGACAATGGGGCTGTTTTAATAAGAGACAAAATGTCTCCCATGAGGCCTCGGTTGCACATCCAGCTGGGGGACTCCATTTAATTTCCCTCAGGCCGACGATGTCTTGTACACATAATTGGAGCCTCGCGCACAACAGGCCGAGCTCTTTTGTTGATCATCCTCCTGGGGTTAATCAGGACATAGACGGACAAGATTTTCCTGACCTGACCTGTTTTTGCAAAGCTGAACACCCTCCAATTATTCTGCGGTAACAAGCGTGTTAGTGAGCACTTGGGACAGGCGACTAAAGATGTGTCTACACATGAGTCTGCATGTCCGGTGTCCTCAGTGTATACGCCGGCACACTTGGCATTATGGTCATTTTCTTTCAATCCGTAGATGCAAAAAATGCTCTGGGGAAACATTACAGTGAGGACAACACTGAAATAGCGGATAACAGATATTATACGCTATCAATCTATTCTGTTTTTAATTTTATTTTTGAGGACATACCAGTGTCATTTTAGTTATTTTAGTTTAGTTTTATTAATATTTAGAATTAGCCTGTATTTTTTTATTTCTAGTTTTCCTTTTAAATATAGTTTAATTTTTAAATATTTTTTGTTTAGATTTTATTAATTTCATTATGTGTTTTTGTCATTTTATAAAAATAAATAATGCTATTTAGGTTTAATTTATTTTTAGTTTAGTTTTAGCTTTTTTATTTCCAGGTAATAATGTTAGTGCTTCAACTTCAAACTTATTTGAGTTTATTATAGTTTATAGTTTCATGGCGTCCTCAAGCTATGCCTTTGTTATTGTTTTGAAAAAGTGACATCTAGGGCCCTATCTTGCACCCAGCGCAATTGACTTTGTACACCGACGCATGTATCATTCCTATTTTGCACCCGCGCACAGCGGACTTTTCCCTCCACAGACTCACGTCGGTAAACTAGGAAATGCATTTGCGCTCCCGGGGGCGGTTCAGCGCAAAGAGGAGGCGTGTTCCGGCGCAAACGTTCCCTGATGCTATTTTGCAGGTTTAGAAAACAATTCTGCCGCGTTGCCCATGTTATTCATATGCTATTTTAAAGGCGCATGCTTGGCCATAATCAATGTAGCGTGTGCACAACGTGCATGCACTTTGCTTATCTCATCTACACACAGACGCAGCAGTTCTCATTTTTAGAAAACCATACATTATTACAAGGAAAAATATTAACACACGAGGGAAATCATTGTTGTGTCCATGAAGATGTGAAAAAATAGGCATAAATCTAGCTTACACATTTACCCAAATTTTTATACGCCTGTTTAACCGAAGGTAATTTGAGTGGGTTTCTCCCATCCCCATACAATGTCACTTCTCTGTGTTTTACGGCCCTGACGAGAACGTCGGTCTCCTCGGCTGTGAACCGCTCCTGGCGTGCGCCTGGCAAATCCGCCGTTATAATAGCCATCCGCCATGGAACAAGCGCGCCTGCTCTTAAAGGGATTGTGAGATGTCGCTCTGATTGGTTTATTTCACGTTACGCCCAAACCACACCTATGAGTAATGAAGCTACTTCAGACCAACCCATTTTAGATTTGCGTCGAGCGCAAGAGTCATTTCTGCCGCCGGTATAATAGCAACAGCGCCCAAGACCCGCCCACAAAGTTACTTGCGTTTCGCGCTTGATACTTGTGTTTCAGATCGTTAAAATAGGGCCCCTAGTGCTGAAAACTTACATACTGTGCCTTTAAAGCAACATAAATAAAATTTTCTGAAGGCAATAATTCCAGTTCAAAATGAAGTCTATGGATGTTTGCTTTACAAAACTAACATGCTAATGGACAAGAACAATGTGATTGCGTGTTTATGTATATGAGTCACTTTGTATGGGTCTGTGAGTAGGTATGAAGTCCTTGACAGACATCCACCATGCATATGGCCTCAGTTTAACCTTGGACTGTCAGCACTCAGCCTGCGGAGGACGCCAAGTCAGAGACAGAACGAAGGGAAAGAACAAAGAGATGGACAGAAAGAGTAAAATAACAAAACCCTGCATAACAATGTCTGAAATTTTCCATGTTCTACTGTTCCACGTTTTGAGGAAAAAGTCTGTTAGGAGACGTGGATCTGAGCCCAAGGTCTGAACGCATACATTATTTAAACTAGATAACAGTCAACCTGACTCATTCATATTCATGAGTGCAGATAGGCACATCTCAGGCCAGGTGAGAAGTGTCACACACCTACCAGTCTCACATGGAACAGAATATTCTAGAACACTTTACAGGTACAGGCTCACAAGTCACACATAGATCCATCACCAGACTATATAAGTAGTTAGGTGGGAAATAACGTAGAATACGATATCCGCCGCGTTATTCTGTCATGTTTTCTCCCTTTCTTTCCAAACCGCGACAAACGCCAGTCTCCCTTCTCTGCACAAGACAATCATACAGAAAATGTAATTTTCTGTAGTCTAATACAAGAGGTGTCGTGCAAATCAGTTTTCAATATTCTTTACAGTTCTATTTTGAACAATTTTACACAGATATTACATTAATGCAATGGATTTATAGTATGCACAAGAAGACAAATTCAGTGTGTTAAAAATGAATGTGATTTTTATTCATTGTTTAAAACTTGAAGCATAACTCTGGCATTACTCAACCCATAGCCCTGTTGAGCAAGGTCACTGTGAGCTACTGATAGCTATTCCTTTACCTATCAATGGCTTGTGGTGACCTTACTCAACAGGGCCATGGGTTGAATAAAATCTTTAAAAAAATATTTTAGGCCTACAAGTGATATAAAATTGATACTATAATATGTGAATCTTCAGTGTTCTTAATATGACAAAGTGTGTGTTTTTGTCTGTGAAACTTACTAAAAATATTATACTAATATTATTATACTAATAAACTTACTTTATTGTGTATTTTCAACAGTTTCAATATGAAAAATAACTTTTATATTGATTCAACGGATTAATTGCATTTTGAAAAAAAAAAATGTCATGGATTTATTGCATTTTGGGGGAAAAAAATCTGTTTTTAATAATAAATCTTTGAAAATCTAAATCTGTTATTATAACCTAAAAATGCTATGTGAAAGTTTGAAACAGAAAATAGTGGTTTTCATTTTGCCACTTTCTTGGTAAAGAAAACATTTTTACTCAAATTAATCAAAATGGATTTATTGCGTTTTGGAACCAAACTCTTCATATACATATACATGCATATGTGTATATAATGTATAGTTTTGTTGTGATGCAAAGCTGAATTTTCAGCATCATTACTCCAGTCTTCAGTACCACATGATCAATTAGAAATCATTCTACCATGCTGATTAGGTGCTCAAGAAACATTTATTATTATTATTATTATACATTTTAAAATCAGTTGTGCTGCTTAATATTATTTCGGAAACTGTGATACATTACCATTTAAAAGTAAGTAAGTAAGTTATTTTAAAGAACAAAATTAATAATTTTATTCAGCAAAGATGCATTAAATGGATCAAAAGTAACAGTAAAGACATTTATAATGTTACAAAAGATGTCTATTTTAAATAAATGCTATTCTTTTCAACTTCTATTCTTCATCCAGAAAAAATTATAATATAATATAATATAATATAATATAAATAAACATACATGCATGTATATATTTAAGAAATATTTGCATGTATATACTGTATATATATTTATATATAATTCAAATTATATAGAAATAAAAATATTTTATATATAAATCATTTTTTCTTTATATTTTGTATTTATATATACAAAATAATTATACATAGTACACACATACTGTATATTACGTAAACACAAACTTTTATTTTGGATGCGATTAATCGTTGCACAGTCCATAATATAATATAATATAATATAATATAATATAATATAATATAATATAATATAATATATGGTCCTCCAAAACCATTTATAAGGTCTGAATACCTCACTTTGAAGTATTTTGTAGATTGCAACACTGATCGAATCATTTTCATCTAAAGCTTTGCCACTGTATCAAAATTCACAAGGGATGTTTCCCTTCAATTCTATTTCAAGGACTTTGCAACCTTGTCTGATTCACACAGGTACATTATTACCTTTTATTGGCTTGTGCAAATGAATGCTGAGGTTGAGGGCTCCCGGGAAGGTCTGATAATGGAAAGTGTAAAATATCTTATGCCTTGGGTTGGAAGTCAACATGAAACTTAAAATCAAGAAGTCACTGAACTATTTCTCCAGGTTAACCTTTCTTTTATTCCATCCAGCCTCCCTATGCTGTGTTGGAAATAATAGTGTTTGCTCAGAGAGAAAAAAAGCAATTTATGCCTTTTCACTGAGTGGATTGTTACATGACAAACCAAGAAGGATCTTGACCCTTTTTCCTTCTCTAAGTTCCTGACTAGATGTATAAAAGTTTTTTAAACAAGGATAAAGCAAGATAGAAAAGGTCTAATGGCCCGCACCAGCTGCGCTGTCATAGCAGGTCTACTGTCCATCCCGATCCATAAGAGGTCAGACAGGAGTGTGCAGGGCCCCCCAAAAAGAGGAGTATTTTCTTCGTATAGGGCCCCTACTGCGAGGTTGTGTCCCTAATGGCAAGAGCACACAGCGTGAGTCTCAGTCCTGGAAACAAACCCCAACCACACAACCTCCCACCACACTGAGCTCTCCTCGGGGACTATGTGTGTGTGTGTGTGTGTGTGTAAGGAATCTGGAGGCATCAGCAAGGCTCATCATGGCCTAGGGGAAAGGAAGATGCTGAATCCACACTAACAAGTTGATCGTTGTCCACATGTTAGAGGCAAGCGTTAGCACCTAGATATACACCATGACAGAATGAGGCTCTGTCTGCTGGGGGAGATGGAGGAGAGAGTGTGTAAATGTGTGTGTGAGTGTGATTGTGTTAGCAAGTAAGGGTCGGTGGGGGTCATTACCGACTGCCTTAGGGCACTTGGATGCTTCTCTGCTTATGCTCAGCACAAACAACAGCTGCAAGTCACTATTTCCACTATAATAACACAAACAAACTGTTGAGTTTTCTATAAAGAATAATGTTGATATAATGCTAATTGCTATGTGGCATCTACAAAATATTTTTAGGAATGCTGTGATAAAGAATTTTTCGCAGATATTAATATCAATTTACAGATATGATTATCAAAATTGTACATGCATAATGTTTTACGAGCTGTAAAAAGAATGACAGATTTTATCATTAAGATTATTGACTATTATATTGGTCATTCATATATTTTCTGTTTACATGCGAAATTAATTTAATGTTTTAGTAACATTAGTAACAACAACACTAATAGTAATAATAAGCATACAAATAAATACAACACACATAATATACTGCGATACCCACTGTAATTATACAATCATATTTAAAAATAAATAAATAAATAAATAAATGAAGGAATATAAAAATAAATACATAAATTCCATTAGTAAATCACTAGCTGACAGTCCCCATACAATGCTGTTCTCAAACACAAAGAGGTTCTGTTTAATTGGTGTCACTCAACCAGCAGCGTTCCGCCCGTACACTAAGTGGGCTGCACTCTTTCTCCCATAATGCACCGCTGAGGCAGACAGGAATGAGAGGGACGCCCAGGGGTGAGGGGTGGTGTGTGACTGCATAGCCTGCTGACCTGTCCATCCATCAAGCAGCATGCATCACCCTGCTCTCTCTACCTCGAAATCCTTCTGCTGTCTTGGCAAGTCTGAGGGGCTGTAAGGTCGTCACATAATTTTGGCGGTAGGCCCCTATAATGAGCACTGCCTGCCCACCCGCCCCCAGGATCCCAGCGATTAGCCTTCCACAGACACGTGATCCGTCTCCCACAGCTCTGGCATTTACAACGCTGACCTTGCCTGGAAATAACAAGGATCAAAATAGCCGGCAACCATAAGAAAGAAATTAAAGAAATAAACACGTCATTAGAAATAAAAGAAAGAGGGGGGTGCCGCGGCGGGACTGTAGCCGTGCAGCTTTAAAGGAGATGTGTCAGCGCTGCCGCGGCGTCCCGGTCTTGGTGAGGGACGCCGAGTCTCCCGAGCATCAATCACCCTGCCAGACCGGAGCCCCCCGGTCGGCTCAGGGGAAACGCCACTGACCCGACTGGGGAGCAAAGAGAGGGAGGGATAGAAGGCGCAAAGGAAGAAAAGCCAGTAAAAATTTAATGCACTCCGCAGAGCGGTCATGTCATACTTGGTTATGGAAAATAATCCCAGATGCTTGCAGTGGCTGAAATGGAGCTGTTATGTGCATGCCTCCTAACTCTGTCTGACAGCCGTGATGTACGACTACCATTACCGGAAAATATCACTTCAACTAACCCATGATCCGGCTCCACTCAGGGTCACATTATCCACGAGGAACAAATTACACCACTCCCCCCACCGCTTCCTCGCTCCCCTCGCCCCCCAACCCCAAAGTAAATACAAATTTCCTACATGGCCCGGTACAAATGCGGGCAGATACGTTAGCTATGACAACGCTCCGCGGAGTGACGGAGATGATGAAGTACATGACAAATCACGGGCTGACAGGCCACTCTACAGCAATCAGCCTCTTTCCCGGCCTCACGAGCGCCCACTCAAGCCTGTAAACACCCCTCTGCTCGCTCCCCTCTCTGTCCTCCCTCCTTTTTCCAGATGCAGGGAGGGCAAAACACATAATCTTTTACCGCTGACAACTCGCTCGCGAAGCTTTATTACCCGCCCCGTTTCACCGTGCGGAAGTGTGGCGAGGAGATAAAAAAAAAAACTGTTTTATGTTCCAGTGCTCTGGCTGAGTGATGGAGAAACTAATGTGCCTCTCCTCCTCCTCCTCCTCCAACCGCCTCAGGGCAAACATCGTCAGAAGACGAAGAGGGAAGCGGCGGATGAAGTGGAAAAAGAAGCCTGGATACATACTATACATATGGGCAGTGCTGGGTAGATCACTTAATTGTAGTCCATTACTGAATACAAATCTATTACATTACACATTTTAGGTAATATAATCATGTTACTTTTTAATTACTTTTACAGTACTTTTGATCTAACTCATCATTATTGATTTGAATAGGATAATATTTAAAGCTCTTAACTTAGCTCAGACTAGTGGCCGGTCTGAAAACTGGAAGACTTTCCGAACATATATAGTTTTTATTTTTTTATGAGAAAATATTTCTTATTTAAAAATAAGGGAAAAATCAATGAATTATGAATTTACTGCCATTTTGTGAATATTAGTAATCATGTAATCAAAACAGTAACTGTAGTCTGATTATGAATATTTTAAAATGTAATATAATCTAATTACAAGTATTTTAAAGGAAAACTCCGACTTTTTGGGACTTTAGCTTATTCACAGTATCCCCCAGAGTTAGATAAGTCCATACATACCTTTTTCATTTCTGTGCGTTCTGTAAGTGTTATTTGACGCACCCACCGCTAGTCTAGCTTAGCACAAAGACTGGATGTAAATGGATAAGGTAGCATACTAATCCCAATAAGTGACAAAATAATGCAAACATTTTCCTATTTACATGTTGTGATCTGTATAGTCACAGCGTGTACAAATAACAAGGCTATATGAGACAGAGACCATTTTTAATCGTATAAAAACTGGGAACTATATTCTCACTAGGCGTAGGAGCACAGCTACTTGGGCGGAGTGATTAGCGCAGCACACGAGACGCCCTGTTGATGGTTCCGTAAACAAAACAAACGTGACTAACTAGCTAGTAGCGAACGTGACTCGTGATCATGGCTGACTTTGAGGAATTGTCAGAGGAATGTCACTCGACATGGGGCGTTTCTTCCAGTTGATCTTGTCACAATGGAAAAAAAAAAAAAACGACAACTGCCGGGTGTATTAGGGCAGAGAAATCTTCCGTGGTAGTGACGCAAATATTTTGATTGTCATCAAGCCTTGACATTGATGGCAATACCCGGTCCCATTCATTACAACAAAGGCACTCGGTTTCTGTCGGCATAGGTTGGCATGTTCCACATTTACACCACAAGTCCGTGTTCGTTCTGATTCTCCCTTCGACATCAATCTGTTCGGCATCTTGTCTTACAGCTTCCAAAGTTTGTAACTCCTCGTCTGTGTATTCTGGCTCAAAACTATATGGTTCTGGATCTTGGTTTGATACCCAGTAAAATTCCTCTGACAATTCCTCAAAGTCAGCCATGATCACGAGTCACGTTCGCTACTAGCTAGTTAGTCACGTTTGTTTTGTTTACGGAACCATCAACAGGGCGTCTCGTGTGCTGCGCTAATCACTCCGCCCAAGTAGCTGTGCTCTTACGCCTAGTGAGAATATAGTTCCCAGTATTTATATGATTAAAAATGGTCTCTGTCTCATATAGCCTTGTTATTTGTACACGCTGTGACTATACAGATCACAACATGTAAATAGGAAAATGTTTGCATTATTTTGTCACTTATTGGGATTAGTATGCTACCTTATCCATTTACATCCAGTCTTTGTGCTAAGCTAGGCTAGCGGTGGGTGCGTCAAATAACACTTACAGAACGCACAGAAATGAAAAAGGTATGTATGGACTTATCTAACTCTGGGGGATACTGTGAATAAGCTAAAGTCCCAAAAAGTCGGAGTGTTCCTTTAATTTTTGACATCTGATTACATAATCCAGACTACATGTAATCAGTTACTATATGGGCAATTCTGATCATGGTTTTGTGAAAGACACATTTTCTAAAGCAACACTTTAGTGAAGGTCTCGAATGAGATGCGAGTGAGTGAAATTATAGCACTTCTCTGACGCAGAGACGCTAATAAATCTGCAACTGCTTTCAAATGGTGTCCTCTGCCCTTGGCCACACACAGATGGGGGGAAAATATGCAAGAAGGAATGAAGGGCCCATGAAAAGAGTGAGGGGGTGAGGGGTGTTAAAAGAGTTCAGTGATAAAGGTCCTCTCATTTTCCCTTTTAAGGCCTCATCAAGTGCATTAAAACGCAAAAGGATGTTCATTTGGAGCCAAAGGTGGGATACTTTAAAGGTACTTAAGATTAATCTGTCCATGCTTGTGCGATTTGTCATCTCCAGCTACCTCTTAAAGGTAATGGGCTGATAATTGATTACTACACATAAAACCATTTTTCAGCGCGCTTTTTGCTCGCTGTTAATGTTTTTTTGGCATTAAACACAGAGCTTCAGCATAATGCTTGTGCTGTGATTATGATATGGTTTAAAAGCATTATTTGTGGTTAAAAACAGCAAGTTTAAAAATAAAAAGTCCATAATGTTATGATACATCACATACGATGAGAACCATATGATTTAATAATAAGGATTATTGTCAGTAAAAATCTTACATTCATAATCTTGTACATCCATGTTATGACTTGCAAGCTTAAACGTTGGGCTTTATGTGATAATCAGTAATGTTTTGCATTGTATGCCATCATTTTCCAGTACAAGTGTGTTCATGAATTTATGGCTGTACTATTTCCAACTTGTTTCAAGTTTTCATTTTGCAAAATTTATTGTTAATTTTATTTTGTGAAATATAACAATCTTTTCATGCATCTATATATATATATATAATGATTAAAAATGTTAAGAAAAAAAGATAAATGTGACCCTGGACGTACCACAAAACCAGTCATATGGGTCAATTTTTTGAAATTGAGATTTATTGAGACACCATCTGAAAGCTGAACAAATAAACTTCCCATTGATGTATGGTTTGTTAGGATAGGACAATATTTGTCCGAGATACAACTATTTGAAAATCTGGGTGCAACAAATCTAAACATTGAGAAAATCGCCTTTAAAGTTGTCCATTTATATTTGCGATTGTGCTGCATTCACTCACAAAAATAAATAAATGTTTTATATATTTACGGTAGGAAATTTACAACATATCTTAATGGAACATGATGTTTACTTAATATCCTAATGATTTTTGGCATAAAACAGGGTTTTTCCTGGCTCAAAATGAGGACTCTCTCACTTTTCCTTTCAAAAAAAGAAAAACAACACACGTGTCCCGGACACAGTCTATGGTCCCTGACAAGCGTTACTCGAGCCCTGATATGTTTTCCTTGATGGGTTTTCTCTGAAGAGAATTACGTTGTTGAAAACGAAAGTAAAAGAGTCACGCACGTTCATTGTTTTACCGTGATGAGAGTTCCATGTCTTTATTAAACTCAACACATTATAATGATTTATCTGTCATCCACCCTCGATTAATTGGAATGGAATGTTTGTATTACTTGGATTATACGGTTTGTATTACCAGCACTATACGGTTTGAGAATGGACACAAGTAGTAACAGCAACAGAACCATCACGGTGAGAAAAGTGTATACCATGTGACTGTCTGTCCGAGTTTTGTCGAGAGCCGGAGGTAGCACGAAATTTGACGGAGGCGGCCGCATCATAATTCTCTATGCAGGAAAAACCCTGATAAAAGAAAAATCGATAATTATGACCCATACAATGTATTGTTGGCTATTTCCACAAATATACCAGTGCTACTTGTGACTGGTTTTGTGATCCAGGGTCACAAATATTATCTCTAGTAAATATAAAAAATAAATAGTAAATAAGCTAAAAACAAAAAATGGATTATTCCTTTATGACTGTTCCAGACTGAGACAGCAGAAAAAAGGCCTTATTGTTGAGATCTGAAATGTAAAAATCTAGTTTTACTTGAGCTTTTTCTGTCTTTTAATGTACAGATCAGTAAAGAGAGACAGGAAAATAGGAGTAAACAATGATGTGAAGCATGTCAGGCTCAAACCTGCGATCTTCATTGGCTTACATGTCAAGAGCACATGTGCAAGCCACTGCACCACGGCTCAGACATAAAGAGGGATTCTGAGGGAAGAGAGGCACAAAGCCTGAGCACATGTGCTGATTTGTTGCTGGCTTAAGTCGGCACAGATTCACTTGAGCCTCAACGGTCTTTAAACGCTCTCAGATGGCACAGACCTGTTAGTGTTAACTGCGCCATGAAAAGGGGACGTTATTGGATCCGGGCGGTGGAATCTTTCCCTCTTTCTCTCTCTGCCAGCCACAGAAGACATAATAATCCCCCTTGAGCGCCAGGTAATGAGAAGACAGGGTCCTACCTGCTCTCTCTAATAACACACACTTCTTCTGCACACAAATCAGGGCAGGGGCCTGGGGTTTGGTGGGTGAGCAGGTTGTGGGGAGAGGTGAGAACAAGATCCCTGGCACACCGAGGGAAAGAGAAAGAGAACGAAAGTAACGGGGCAACCAGGGACCCAAGCGGAGCCAAAAGCCTGGAAGGTGGAGGCCAGCCACAGTTGCCAGAGCCAGCCAAATGCATTCAGAGCGTTCTGGACCCCGTTCGGTCTGCATGCTGCCAATTCATCCAGCAGCAGGAGAGGGAGAGCAAGAGGAGAGCGAGCCAGAGAGGGCAGACAGCAGGACTAGGGCCGGGTTCCAGTTGGAATAGGCCAGGCCCGCGTGATGAACAGTGTACAGACTGTACCATTTAATAAATCTCTCGCTCCGCTCCAGCTAACACAAACGAGATGTCAAAAGGCCATTAAACACTCTCACACTTTACGCAACACGTCCACACACACACATACTGCTTCCCATTAACATAAAAAATACATAAAAAAACATAATTATTTTATAATTAAATTTAATAAAACACCATTCCATCAATTACACTAATTAATCAAACCTGCATGTAATGCATCATTATTACTAAGTAAACTACCTAAGTGAAATAAATAAATCATTGCTGGCGTTATTTTTACAGTAGGCTTTTAACTAGAAGCTAGTTCGAATATTTTATAAATAACAATATTAATAATATAAATATTAAAATAATATAAATTACATTGCTATTAAATATTTTATGAAATAAATTATTTTACATTATTTAATAAATAATATAATATATTTAAAAAAAAAAATTAAATAACAGTTAAAGTTAAGCCTACATTTAAAGCTAGTAAAAAATAATTATAACATTTATAAACAATAATCAATAATATAAAAATGAAAAATGTATACATTACGTTTTTGTTATTAAATACTGTTTTATATATTTATACTGTATTATACATTTTATAAAACTATTCTTTAATTTGATCACATCAATTTCTAAAAATTAAACATAATATTGGCTCATTATTGGCCAGCTCCTGCGTCAGCATCACACACATGTGTCGTGGTGCTCACGTGAACAGCGTCGGCCAATAATGATCTGGCGTTCTGAGGTAGAACCGAGAAGCGCTGCTCTGTGTTTACTACGTGAACAGCGTAGCAGACTGACATGGAGGAGAAGAGATTGTTGAATAAAGTTATTATTTTTGTTTGTTTTTTGTGCAAAAAAAGTATTTCTCGTCACTTCATAACATTAAAGGGTTAGTTCACCCAAAAATGAAAATTCTGTCAGTAATTACTCACCCTCATGTTGTTCCAACCCCGTAAGACCTTCGTTCATCTTCGGAACACAAATTAAGATATTTTTGATTAAATCTGAGAACTGGATCACTCCTCCATAGGCTTCTAAAGACGTTATAACTTGCTGGCCCAGAAAATGCATTAAAGACATCGTTAATATAGTCCAAGTGACTACAGTGGCTCAATCTTAAATTTATAAAGCGACGAGAATACTTTTTGTGCACAAAAAAACAATGACTTTATTCCACTATTAATTTCCTTCTCTCTGGGCCTCGAGTTTTTTCATGTAGTGTAATAGCGCAGCGCTTCTGTGTTGTACGTCACCACGTAGGCTCACTATTGGCCGACGCTGGTCATGTGTGTGATGCGTGTGACGTACAACACAGAAGCGCTGCACAGTTATACTACGTGAAAAAACTCGAGGCCCAGAGAGAAGGAAATGAATAGTGGAATAAAGTCATTGTTTTTTTGCGCACAAAAAGTATTCTTGTCGCTTTATAAACTTAAGATTGAGCCACTGTAGTCACTTGGACTATATTAACGAGGTCTTTAATACATTTTCTGGGCCAGCAAGTTATAATGTCTTAGAAGCCGATGGAGGAGTGATCCAGCTCTCAGATTTAATCAAAAATATCTTAATTTGTGTTCCGAAGATGAACGAAGGTCTTACGGGGTTGGAACAACATGAGGGTGAGTAATTACTGACAGAATTTTCATTTTTGGGTGAACTAACCCTTTAAGGTTGAACCACTGTAGTCACATGGACTATTTTAATGATGTCTTTACTACCTTTCTGGGCTTCGAAAGTTGCATTGACGTTGCTGCCTATGGCTGATTCAGAAAGCTCTCGGATTTCGTCAAAATATCTTAATTTGTGTTCCGAAAACATGAGGGTGAGTAATTAATGACAGAATTCTAATTTTTGGGTGAACTAAACCTTTAAGGAGAGTGGGCATGCATGTCATTTAAGGGAAAAAGGGAGAATGTTCATATCATTCTTGCAGTCAGAAGGTTATTTCTCCAGAGTGTCTTTTTTCATTTCCTGATTTGAGCCGGAGGAAAATAAAAAGAACTGAAAATGAATAGAACTGACCCATTAATGTGAAAAGTCGTCCTCCCCTACAGCCGCTGAACATATACTGTACTGTAACTGCTATTGGGAAAGAGCTACTGAATTCATTCCCAGAGTAAAGCATGTGAAAATATCACTGATGTGTCGCTTATTGCTAATGCAGCTCAACATGCTGACGGTTTTGTAAACACATTTTAAGAGCTATTGACAGAAAGAGATCCCTCCGAAGTGTTTGCGAATGTGTGTGCGTTTGAAAGAGAGCGCTCTTGTTTCTTTGTTTACCTAATAAACCCTCCCATTGTTTTGACACATAATTAATCAAAGGCAGAGAGAATGACATGACATTGTGAAAATCATTAGAGGAATAATGAGAAGTACGAACGCAGCGAGCAAAACAGCGATTAATGTCGTACACCACACATCTCTGCCATGCCACAACAAAAGGGCTTTGACTGACACAGCTAATTCGACTCGTCGTCGTCAAACCATTACTGGTTAAAACAACAAATGAGGAAAATTCTAAAAGAGTGAACAAAACAACATTTTCGTGTAATCATGCTGATGTTCAACAGACAGTAAATAAGTGGTGCAATGTGTCTTGTAAAGCTTTTTGTATCTTGCCTAGTTTGCATCAAAGTTAGCCTAGAGCCTAGTGTTCAATTACATTCATGCATTTAAATAATGGCCTGATTTAGTTATAAATAACATACTGTATGTCTTGTGGGTTATATCTATATATAATAAATCTGTAGGAATTGTTACATGTTAATATGTGTAAAATGTAACTTGTGAAGCCATAATGGTTCTTTTCAAATTTCGCACACCATTTAGTCATTCATAATTAATGCAGAGTTAATTAAGGCCTTCTCACAGTCATTAACAAGATGGTAATTCTAATTAAATAGAAACACACTTTTAAGTAGAGTCTAATATTGGATTCTCATTGATTCAAGTTTGATTAAAAACGAATAAAGATGATTTTAGAAGTGCTATATGATGTAACATGGTATTAATAATACCACTACTGGCACTAAAACTATCGCTAACTAGCTTTACATTTCCTGAAGGAAATCACAATTCAGTATATTAATTACAATGTTGAAATTTTTTTCCCCACATTTAAATCCGAATATTAAACCTAAAAGACATTCACAGTGAGTGACCAAAGCGACCAGACATCATTCATTTTCAAGAAAGATTTGGCAAATTCTGGGAGAGAAAAGTAACAGCGACCAGAGGCAATGCAACAAACGATTTATGCAAATTAGTAGCGAATCGATACGATGTAACTACCAATAAGAGAAACATAAAACATAGGAACGACTACTAGAAACCATCTCCAATGATGTATTCGCTATTATAAAGGGACTTTGTAGTTGTCTTTGCATATTATGTAGGGATAAGAAACAGTACTATAACAAAAACATTTCAACATTAATGTTTAATTCCTAAAAAATACATAAATATAAAATATAGAGATTTCAATACACTGCTGTTGTTGTGAGCTCTGTATTAATAGAAATAATTAGGCATGGTCTTACCTTGTCTTCTTGGTCACTCTCGCTTTCACACTGTAAGACAAAGACAAAGGCAACATTAGAACAGTGCAGAATCTAATAGATGTGACAAAGCTGAAACACTGTTTTTTTTTTTTTTTTTGCTTTTAAATATAAAGCCATTATGAAGTGGAAATCTGATTCCGGCAGTCTCGCACTGCACAGCTCATCAGCAGAGTAATAAAAGTCTAAGCAGGAAAAGGCTGTTCTTATCTCACTCAGTAGCCAGGCCTCATTACATCTGCCTATTACCACCAGCAGGGCTTTTTCTCCCAGACACCAACTAGAGCACGAGTCCAACTATCTTCACGTCTCATAGGCCACAGACACACTGCAGCTAAATACAGCTGCCGAGTACTTAAGCTTGTTCTGTACATAGCCTTTTACCATAAAAACAACCAAATTCACTTTCCTGAAATTCAACAAATTGATTACTTGGTCAAAAATATCTAATATTAAAAGGGTTTAATTGTTGACATTGATGTTTAGGGTTGGGTACTGCAGACTTCCTGATTCAATTAGATACTGAATCCTTTGGGTCTATTTCTAACTTTTTCTGCTAATGCTGTAAATCGTTTCAGATTGATTCAAAACTTCTTTTGAAGAACTGACTCATAATAGTCATTTGTTCATGAATCAGACTACACTGGTTGCTGAGTTTGGAATAGTGTACTACTCTTACTATTACTGCCATATAAAGATATGGTTAAATACTGTAGTAAGAGTAGTCTGTGGTTCCGAATTCAGCATATTCTGATTATTCTGATTCACTAAAAAGTACCAGTTAATAAGAGTTGTTCATGTTCAGAATTGGGCTACACTGGTCACACTGTATTTTTCAGAATCATTAAAAAGAACTGGCTCATAAGAGTCATTCGTTTTCGGAATCGGTCGACAATGATCATGTTGTATGGTTTTTTTTTACTAAAAAGAACCAATTCACAAGAGTCATTCATTTTCAGAATCAGACTTCACTGGTTGCGCTGTATGTTTTTGATTCACTACAAAAACAGTTCATCATAAGAGTCATTCGAATCAGGCTACACATATCTTTTTAAATCACTAAAACAACCAAGTCAATAAGAGTATTTTATTTTCCGAATACGGCTACACTGGTCTTGTTGTATGTTGTTGATTTATTAAATAGAACTTTTTCATAAGAGTTGTTTGTTTTCAGAATTGGGCTATACTGGTTACACTATGTTTTTGATTAACTAAAAAGAACCACGGTTGTCACTCCAAAAACTTTGCAGTGCATACATAGCCATAAAAAAAGACTATAGTGATCCAACTTCAAACAGAAAGTTTTTTTTTTTTCCAGTGTGCACTTAAGAATTTAACATTTTAGACATTACCCCGAATGAAAAGAAATTAAACTAAAATAAAACAACAAAAACAAAACAACAGAGGGTAATGGGGTCTTCATTCAAAATAAAGCAATGAAAAAATGAGCTAATAAACATAGAATGATATTAAAATGCTGAATTTAAGCCTTTCTGTCCAATTTCAATTTCAAGGTCCGCTTAATTCTTTATCTGCTAATTAGCTAGCAGCACACAGATGACTTGGCTGGGAGAGATGCGTTCAGGGTTTGAGTTTGGACTCCCTAATGAAGGCCTGCTAGGGGCGGGGCTTAAGGTCTTCAGGGCCAATTACACCCAGTGGAGCATAAACCTTGTGGCAGCCCTGAATGATTGACAGTTCTGGGAGCCGTATTCCTGCAAGGACTGAAAGCTAGGGATAGAAAGTGAGAGGAAGGGACAGAGTGAGAGAGTGAGAGAGGGGAGAATATTTTCTGGCACGAGTTTCTCCCGTCTGACCTGATACAGGGCCTGCTGAGCAGCATCCAATTTACAGCCCCAGTCCAATGGGATTCGAGACATACGGGGCTCATGTATTATACATAACCAATACACACACACACACACACACACACACACAGATGTTAATAACCTACTGCTCCTGTGTGTGCCAGTACAGTAATACTGTTAGCATTACAGTAAAAATGCTATGAAACACTATCAGTATTATATTATTGAGGCTTTTGAAATATAACCCACACTCTTCCCGTCCTTCCATGTACTTGGCCACAATGGTCAATTTAACATGTTCGACTACATGAAGCCTTCCTAAAGGCCAGAGGATTCCCTTCATCTGGCACAGGCAAAGTTCCTGAAGAGTTATAATAATGAGCAAAATGTATTTTTTCCAGTGTGTTGTGATCCATAAAAAACACTGCCGGCATCTCCATTGGCGTGTCAGTGCTCCCCATGCCCAGCCTAGCGCTTTGATTGCGGAGATATGAGAGGAACGAAATGACTCGCCCTTGCTTGTGAAGCAAATGGAACGCGCTAATAGAACTCATCGCATTACCCAATGCAAAAAGTGCCATAGCTCATTACGTCAGGATAAAAGGATATCATTGTAGACGGTGAGCAGAATTGACTTTCTGCGCCGCGACTTGATGATTTAATCAACTGCTCTCCTTCGCTTCTCATCCGCGTGCCTGTCGCTAACACAGGTGCCGTTAAACGACACTCTCGCGAGCCAGCGAGTGGAGAAAGGGAAGAAATTGCTGTCATTATTCTTTCTCTCTCTCTTGCTCCTTCTTTCCAAGAATAGAGGTATGTAAATTTCCATACTGGTGCTGAGAGAAAAGATTGAGAAAAGGGGGGTGGGCCCAGATGGAAATACCTTTATAGTGGGAGAGTAAAAGTAACGGAGAAAGTAAGATTAGATCTGACAGGTAAGGGCAGGCAGCTTGTTTGTCCTTAACAGCGAGAAGCTGCACTTTTCATGAATAAACAATAACAACAACAAAAAACAAAAAAACAAAAAGGTAAGATCTGTCGCATGTTGTGATTCAAAGTATATTAGAGCGTCTGAGTCGTGGCATAGTGCTTAGTGCATATTGGATATTGGGCTTTGGTGCTCATGTGGGAGATACAGGTTCAAGTCCAGTGTCATTTTCTATTCTTTGCTTTTCTCTCCATCATTTCCTGTCCTGTTTCATCAAATAAAAGTAGAAAAATATATTGTTGACTGACAATTATACTATACAATTAATATTTTATTATAGTTATATATTATATTATAATATAATTTTATATTATAATTGCTTCAGTCAAGAAAACATCCATTTGAACAGACTGAAGTTAAGAAAACAACAGTAAAGGATGCTGACAAGAGTAAATATGAAGAGATTGGCAAAATGATGGTCAGTCCAACATATTTAATTCCTCTAAAATACTTGGTATTACAGTCATATTGGTTGGATTAACTTGGGAATCCATCTCAGCATTTTCAAGCTTTTTTTCTGGTGTGGTGTTAATTTCAAAGCCAAACACTTCGCCAATTGATCTTGGCTGCAGATCAATATAGCATGTTAAGCTTATTAAAACAGCCAATGGCCTCAGTGGAACAGTAGAGCCATCTGCTTTAGTTAGACACACACTCCTCAGATACAGCGAATGAGGAAGAGCTGATTAGGCCTCTGAATGAGACCAATAGTGTAACAGATCCTGTCTACCCCTGCTGTGTTCATGCAGTCTGTACTGCAGCAGTGCAGCATGGGAGCTACACACATCTTGAAAATCCTCATGAAATCCAAAATGACATATTTGACATATTTCAGAATAATAGTGAAGCAGGAAAGGCATGCAATCATGGTTCATTATGCACTTGTACTTGTGCTAACACTCACTCTTTATTTCCTTACCCAAATATCAATTGAAAGGAACAGGCATTTTAAAAGTGCCTTCAATGTTTTGTGGTTTGTCCCTTGGCTTTATAACAAGAAACAAGCTCTTTGATACGTCACCAACTTCTTGTTACAACATGAAATGTCAACCCAGCACTCTTTAAACAATGTCATGGTTTCTTAAAAGTCTGGACTGGAATCAAAGTCCCTAATTTGGCTGGTTTTCCACCAAAATCGAAATGAAGCTTTTTTTAACACGAGCACAACCACACACACAACGACAAATTTCCACAATGGCAAAAACAGAGAATTTACATGAAAATATCTTCAAGCTAAATACATTTCATTTCATTCCTATTTGAAGTCAAATCTCAAAGGCCTCGTAAGTGCGGTACAATAAAGGAGCGAAAGCAATCGTATTCTGAGCTCGTTTAACCACGTCTTTGCCGCAGTCCAAAGCTCCGAGCTTAACCAGACTTCTCGAAACGAAAACCTCAGTGCCCACATCAAACTGTATGACACACTCTGGTGAAGGGCCAACACAATGAAAAATATGTGGTTTAAATTCAGCACAGCTATGAGCCAAACACAGCAAACACTCTGAAAATATGCTTCAAAAATATGTTTAAAAACAGCACATAAAGAGATCTATTCTTATTTAGCAGTAATTGATGTAAAACCGCAATCAAATGTCAAGTTAGGACGCAAAGTGTTCAACGTTCCATTTCATGGTCTATTTGCCATTGTGTTGTAATTGGCACTGTCAACGAACGCTGAAATTAATTGAGACTGATCTGTGCTTGATTACAGAGGCAGTGGGGGTCCGGAAGGTTGACGATAGGTTTGAACGCTCTTTCTCCCTCCGTCCCTCCTCCTTCTCTTTCCTTTGCTATTTTCACCCTCTGCCTGTCGCTCTCTCGCTCTGCCTGCGGGTTGTGGTGGGTGGCGGTGGGGGACAGCTTGAAGAATGGCAACCATTGCCAGGGTCAGCTCTGACAGTGCCAATTTGATGCGCTGCCACAGAGAGCTATGTGCCCCACCTCCTTCCTCCCCCCTCATTCTCTCTCTCCCTGTCCTCCTACCTCCCACAGAAAAAGCTGCGCGTCCTGATGGTTTTCTGATGCAAACCATGGCGCGGCAAAATGGTTTTTCCCCTCCTGCTGCCTGCTTCTCCATCTGCCACTGGGGCCGCGCCGCCGCCGGCCGCCTGCCTGTCACAGCGTGCAGTGAAATTAGCCAGGGAGGAGGCGCTCGCTAGTGCTAATTACGTTTTAATCATTGGAAATGTGTTGGCAAATCAAGGCCTGGAGCTCCCACTCTCTGCTCTGCAGTAGGAGTGTGTATGTGTGTGTGTTGAGCTGGATAGAAGAGGAAGGATGAAGAGAGAGAGGAAGCAAAATCAGGCACAGCCAGCACTGAGCTAAGAGTCAGACGCTCTGAGGAGAAAATGGCGGCGTGCCTTGTACTGTCTGCTGAGAGTGAGGCTTTGAGTATTGGGCCACAGAGAGACAATACATTTCAAGACTGAAACCAACGCTTCAAGTCTACCATACAGAATGAGTTATGCCGCACTGAGCCGGCTACTGACGACCCATAAGTACCAAGGTGACATTTTAACAGGTACTGTTAGTCAAGCGTGGCTCTCAAGATATTGGGCAGATTCTTCAAAAACTGAATACTAAACCTATTCAAATATTTGAACTTATTCATGATTCAATTTATAACATTTTTGAGGTTAAACCAAAAAGAAGGAAATTATTTTCTTCTCCAGTGATACTCATGACAAACTTGCATTTAATATGAGTTCACAAACTCATTTGAACGAGAAATTATAAGCTTACGACAAATAGGCAGGAATGTTGGGCCACAGAAGTTTGACAGAACACTATTTTTTACATGTGACATGATCCATTTAACTTATCGTTATTTAAAGAACTGGTATAAGTACCAAAAAATACATTAATACATAAATACATGTAGTGAATCAAAATACATTAACATCAAGCTTTTATAAAATGTATTTCCTTAGTTAAAATAAATGAAAACACAAAAATGTTGTCACACTTGACACAAAAATATACACATTATTTTATTTTATTTATTCATAAATATTTTTTTTGCAAAGTGGTATCATCCAAAAAGAATGAACAAAAAAAAAAAGGAAATTATAAAAGATATAACAATAGAAAATAGTTCTATTATAATTCTATATTCTATTATAATTTCAATTGTAAAAATATTTCCCAAAATAACTGTTTTTACTGTATTTTTAATCAAATAAATGAAGCACTGTAAGAGACTTCTTTCAAGAACATTAAAAAAATATGCAATTATTAATATGTGTGTGTGTGTGTGTGTGTGTGTGCAACTGTTTAATTCATTTTAGTCATAAGAAATGTCAAAAAATAGCATTCAATATATTTTCTCTAGTTTGGGTTTAGGAAACCCTGATCAAACTGACTGCAAGCAGACATAGATAAATCAAAGCAAATAAATAAAAGACAGACGACAACCATTATAACATTAATGTAGCAAACACAACATTGGAGATGCATTACACTATTTATGCATTCAGTGTTTATGTCATTTTAAGCTCAAATGTCCATCTTAAGCTAAACCTAACAGTGCATAAATGACAGACGTGGGTGGGTGACATAAATAACATGACTGCGAATCATCTACCCAATGACCCTGTCTCTGTGTTCTCCACAAGCCTTTAACATTAAACTCAAGTGAAATCTAACCTCACTTAGAAGAAAAAACAGCAGCGCTGCTGTCAGCCGCATCAGCGAGAAGGAGGAAATGTATTTCGACACCTTTGACTGGCTTAGGCCATTAAGAGCACCAGGATCCAAACCTGATGACATTCAGGGACTAATTCACACAGCATCTGCGTGACGTCCAGCTGTCATCCTAAAGTACGGCAGGATGAAGGAGCGGAGGAACAAATGAGGAGGGAAGCGTGACAGCCAGGAGGGCGTCTAGATACAGGGAAAACATCTCCTTCACCAGTGGAGTGTGGCCTGTCCTAGGGCAGCTCTCTCTCACGCCTGTCAGAAAGCAGTCATCTGCTGCCTGGCCTAATAACCTCCAGCCTGATCGTAGCGTCCAACCCTCTCCCTCGTGCACCTTTCCAACATCTGCAGGCAATTTCCTCCCCGATATGACACTTTCTCCAGACTATGAGCACCGAATATGAACTAAAGGACTTAAGAGAGCACAAATACTGAAGCTTTGTTCCAAAACCTAGAAAGCTGCCAAAATAAAGCACACTTTAATCATATGTGTGCTCCTAGCACAAAGCAGCATTGCATATGTCCTTCATGGAGAAGGCAATCCCATAATGCACTGCACTGGGGGAAAAACAACACATGGCAGGCAAACCAAGAATTTTTTTTATGATAAATGTACTATTTCAAATTAATACTAAAATGTAATGATTAAATAGTTGATAAAAATATTTGATATTGCTATATATTATTATACTGATTCATTTTATTGTTTTGTTATAATATTTGTTCCTTTTCAAATTAAATTTAAATTTGTTTACATGATATTATTTTTATATCCTGTTTATTAAAGTACTGTGCCAGTAGCTTAGCAACATGCAAACATCAAAATCTATTAAAATCAACTGTTATCTTTGTGATGCAGAATTGCTGCCTATGTAGGTCCAATTTGGTCACTTATGAGGTTCCATGACAGTTTGGATGTTGTCTTAGAAAACTGCAGTATTGCTATTGCAGTAGTTTTAAAATAGCACCTGTGTGGAAAATACTGGTGTATAAGAAAATTGTAGATAAGAAGCTGAATCTCAAGTATTGAGAGCCATTCTTAGACGTATATCAGCCACACACACTCTCTGTGTGATGCCGTGCCAGGAAACAGAAAAGGGTTAGCGGGTACAAGATGTGTCTGTGTTATGCCTGTATGCATGTATGTAAATGTGTCTACGTATCTGGAGGGAACGTCTACCTTTAAAATAACTTGTCAGCTAAGCTGCTCGGGCTGACAGATGTGAGATGGCGCCCCGAGGTGGAGCTTGGCACAGACAGATGGTGCCACAGGGCAACGCGCTTAGCTGATCAACCAAGGGTGGCACTGTCACCCAGCCTGCCAGCCACAAGTGAGAGTGGGAGGGTAGGGTAAACGCTGTGTGTGTGTTTGTTTGTAAAAGAAGAAAAAAAGAGTGGGAAGATGAAATCATATGTACAAATCAGTAAAGCATAATTTATTCCTGTGATGGAAAAGCTGATTTTTCAGCATCATTACTCCAGTCTTCAGTGTCACATAATCCTTCAGAAATCAGTCTAATATGCTGATTTGCTGCTCAAGAAACATTTATCCTAATCAATGTGGAAAACAGCTGTGCTGCTCAATATTTTTGTGGAAACCATGATACATTTGTTTTTCAGGATTACAATAGATTAGAAAGTTAAAAAGAACAACATTTGTGACCCTGGACCACAAAACCAGTCACATGGGTAAATTTTTTGAAATTGAGATTTATACATCATCTGAAAGCTGACTAAATAAGCTTTTCATTGATGTATGGTTTGTTAGGATATGGCAATATTTGGTCGAGATACAACTATTTGAACATCTGGAATCTGAGCGTGCAAAAAAATCGAAACATTGAGAAAATCTCCTTTAAAGTTGTTCATTTATGTTCACGATTATGCTGCATTCACTCACAAAAATACATGTTTTATATATTTACAGTAGGAAATTTACAAAATATCTTCATGGAACATGATCTTTACTTAATATCCTAATGATTTTTGGCATAAAAGAAAAATCGATCATTTTGACCCATGCAATGTATTGTTGGCTTTTGCCACAAATATACCCGTGCGACATGTGACTGCTTTTGTGATCCAGGGTCACATTTGTTTGAAATCTAAATCTTTATCTATTTGTAACATTATAAAATTCTCTACTGTCACTTTTTATTAATTTAATGCATCATTTTGGAATAAACGTTTTAAATGCTTTCCAAAATAATAATAATAAAAAAAGCTTTTGTACAGTAGACACACACACACACACAAAGTCTTTTCAAAGGGTTTTAACCAAGAAACACGATGACAAGTTTTTATGTACATTTTTAATGAATCTGTTTTAATTCATTTTTAATTCATCCAATATATTATGGAATTTTTTATCCACGGTAAAGTTGTTCGGAAGATATAACTAATGTTTAGTTAGCTAACAATCAACACCTAGGTAGACAACAGCACAATAATTAATAAACTGTGCTTCTGTCCCTCACTGCTGTTTATGTCAAATTAAATATGAAAATATGGCATCTTTTCTGACTAAGGTCTATTTCAAGATGCCAGACACTTTCTTTCCCCTAATAAACAAACAAACAAGCAGAGTCAGTGTGAATTTCACTCCCACAGACATTCAGTGCTGAAGAAGGTTAGTCAGCAAACAGTTGCTAGCTTAATCAAAGATTAATAGAAAGATATTCAGACAATTAAATACATCAGATTGCATTGTTTGTACCATTATGGCTCCTCCCTGGGGAACAGTCCACTTTGTTTGCATTTTAATTACTGCATGCACAGCTGACATTTGCTCTGATGCCAGCTGCCATCTTTGTTATGCTTCTCCTCGTACCCTCTGGAAAAGAGCAGTGAGGCGGAAAAAGTGTGGATGAATGTATGCAATTGTGATATAACTGAATATTTTCAGGGCAAAGACATAGGGCAACTGGACAATGCATAAGCACACAGGTCAAACACTAACTATTTATTTTATCATTGAGAAAGTTTCATTGACAGACCGGTTTCATTCGTGCCCATATAGACATCACACATGAATGAGCAATATTCTAGCTTTCCTTCAATTACTCTTCATCATGCTCTCTAATTTTCTATCAAACTGCAGTATCTCTTTTTTTTCTCTATTTCCCTGTGCCTCCCCCACTTTCTCTCTTTATCCAGCAGGAACGGATGTGTAGCTCTAATCACTTTGCTCCCCACACCTGACGGCACACTATTAACTCTAGGTCTCTCTGGTGACCCTGCGGGTCGTTGCCCATCACATCAAGTTTTTATTAGGGAATTTTCCTCATCATTAGCTCTGGCCCAGACGCCCACCATTAATATTCATTCTACTGCACACTTCCATCATCCTCTGTCTCGGTCTTACTACAATCCATCTGAAATGCTGCAGCACATTCACCACCTATCATTAACAGAGCTCCACTCCACCATTGATAGTTGTTTGGGAAACACACACCTTGACCTGTTAAATTCTTTCTGTCTGTCTGTCTGTCTATCTATCTATATGTCTGTCTGTACATTTTAATAATATGTGTATGCACATTTGTATATTTACTTACAAATTTGAGTGTCAATTGATCTACATATTTTATGAATCACTTTGGCCGAATCATTTCAAAGTCCCCCTGTAGTCAATAATTTTATACCTTAAAACTAATCTTTGATCACCAAAAAGCTTGAATGTAACTCTACATCCTTTCTTCGTTTAGTATATGCGGAACCATGAGTTTGCAAATTAGCCCCGCCTCCACTCACTCATACAGACTCATCCACAAGTCGATGTATCAGAATGGTAATGCATTTTATGTATCGCTCTCTACAACGTCGGACACATAACAGTAATTAATATGATTAGCCTTTTGCTTGACTACGTTATCAAACAGCTAATAATGTGTTGCTAATGTTACACAAACCATGTTCTCATTCGCCATTCTGCCTTCTAAAAATCAGTATCCTTAGAAATGCTTTGAACAACTTAGAACGTCATTGGAGAAAGGCATATAGTTCATCATAACATCGTAATATACATCATATACAAAATTCACCCGCTATATTGCTAAATGTATCCGATTTTTCATATCAACAGAAAAATATACAGGGATAACCTGGCTTCTCTCGAGACTACTCTGCTTTGCAGCAGTTAATGATATGCTAAAGCCTGTCTGCATCTTGACGTGATTGGTGACAAGGTAGTTTGTGACGTAAGAAACACAGGCGATTTCAAACTGCGTTTTTTAGACTGTCTTTTTTTCACTGCAGCTTTAAGGAGAAAATACTGCTGACTTATGAATTTGCACATGGTTTGTCTTAAAAGCATATTAAAAACACCACATAGACATATAAACAACATTAAAAACTTGATTTCACCACAGGGGGTCTTTAAAAGTATGGGATTAAAATCTGAACTGTTTAATAAATTGCTTATCTACAAAGGTAATTACAAAAACAGCAGTGCAGTAACTGTTGAACAAAAGCATTAACTACAGGCCAGACCAATGAGCCCCTCAGCTGGAAGAGACACACACACCCACGCACACAGACAGAGGTGATAAGACAGTCTCACACAGCGCCAGTGGACAACTCTCACTCTGATAACCCTCCTGCTCCAGGGATGGTTGTCTAAACACACAGACACACACAGACCGTGGTGGTGAACAGAGGCCTCTGCTAGCCACAGGCACCTCCAGCAATTAACTGACAATTCCCTGACAAGCTGACATAAACCCCATGAAGCCTGGGCATTTGTGGTTGTATGTGTATGCATTCCTCAATGCAGTATTTTAAATAAAAAAATATTCAAAATTACACACAAACACAGACATATTACGCACACATACATATACACACACATAAACACAATTTTTAAAAGGCCATAGTATTAGATTTATGTCAAGCTTTTAAATTTGAAATTAAATCTCAATTTAAATATGTACAAACAAACAATTTGTGCTGCCAATACACACAGTACAGATGTGCTGGATGAAGCAAAACTCTAATATTTGTATCTTTCAAGTGCCCGAACAGCTTCAGTTCTTGTGCCATTATCATTAGTTATGAATTCATTTTCCCAGACATGCTTGATCCAATTGTTCTCATACAATCACCATAAACACTTCTCAACATGCAAACAAGCCTAGATGAATAAACACCAATGGAAACGTCTCGCTCTCAACTTGGCGGCCCTGCAGAGCTGCCAAAGATCTGCTTTGTAAACAACAAAAATATTTAATTTGAGAGAGTGATGCTGAGCAAAATGAAATTAAAAGGAACTCATGCTAACTGTTAAATTACTCGCAGCGCGCTAAATTACATTTGCTTTTCCATCGGAGAGATCAAACGGGAAAACTCCAGCACTCCAGCGCTAATTATTTACAGTCTTCACCTCCCTCCCATCCCAGGAGGCTTAATAAACATACTATTTCTCTCTCCCTCTCTCAAGTTTTTGCGCACACTTGTTTATTTCTGTTTTGTTTTTTTAAATAATTATATTACCCCACCTCTTTTCCCTCAACTTCATAAACTCTGGCGTCGAGAGCCAAGACTGAGATTCGGATTGTAATCCTAGTGTACACTGGGGCTTCTTAAGAAAGCATACCATCTAAAGCAGGGTGGGCCCTGTGGGGGTGTTGCTGTGGCAGCGTCGCCATGGGAGCAAGGGGTGAGTGACACGAATGGCTGTCACTGGGATTAATTAGCATGCTAAGTGGCGGAGGGGAGCACTAGGCAGCGGGTGTGAAGCAGAAGCCATCTGACATGCACACACACCCCAGAAGTGTGGATTTTCACCAAAGGTGGCGGCAGTGCAGATTGTAATCGCACCCCTGAGAAGTGATCTCACACATATACTCCTCTCTGAAGAACAAAATAAAAACAGAAAAGGTGTCTGCTCGATGTGCAGTTAAGAGGGTGAACAACATTATTTCTAATAAGTGGCAGCCAAAAAGACATACTCCTCCTTATCTTTTTTTCCCCATTCTCCTCTATTGATTCCATTTTATTTTAATAGCAAAACTTTAAGCAACAATCTAAAAATTCAGCAGAAAATTAGCTATTTGCCATATTTCAAGGGATGCAGTCATATAAAAAAATTCTGGCCAATAACAGTAAGCTGATAATTATCTTAATGCTATGCCGATAACCAATAAATAGCCAATATTAACATTCCATACTACTTTGTCTTTACTTAAATCAAATAAATCATTTTAAATGCTACAAATTATTTTAGGCATCACATAATTATAATGTAGGCTACAGTCGAAATTCATTTTGCGATGGCTTACAATACCATTTACCTGTGTTATCAAATTATTTTTATTTTTAAAGACTAAAGGAATAGTTCATATTTATTACAACAATCACAAAAAAGGGGCTGTGGCCCTCTGGAGGGTCTCTGGAAAAATGCAATTCTGTTACAAACTGAACACAGCAGAAATTCTAGTACAATCTATGTTCTAGACATTCTAAACGCACTTTAGTATTCTAAAAATGGCTTTGGATTCTAGAATTCCATATGAGTCTGACCCCTCTGATCATAATCTCTACAATTAGAAGAGGAGTTGTGCCCCCCTGCTTGGCCCTGTGCCGTCATGTGACCTCAAAACACCAGCTGAAAGACCCGGCCTATTGCACTTCAAAAAAGAGAGCTTCCGCCTGGCACCAGTGCTGAGCAGATAAGCCTAATTAAGAGATGGAGAGATGAGAGCGGTAGAGCAAAGCCCCTGCCAACATCAGTCTCTCTGCTCAGCCCATTAAAACTACAGAGCAGGACGAGGGAAACAAACACAATCAAAGCCCTGTTCCTGTGCGTTTCCTGTCTAGAAATTGGCCGTAGGCATTATCTCAAGCTAGCACCGCATGCTCGCACTGGAACATGATCCAAAAGCTACAAAAGCAAACTTTCGCCCGCATGCAACACCTGTTTGCGATTAGTGTGTTCGACAACACTCCCCTCCCTTTGGGCTACTTTGTTTGGCTTTAAAGTTCTGTTTCTTAACATGATAACTAACATCATGCAAATAATCCCAAAGCTAATCAAAGATTCGCCGGTGGATGTTGGCCAGTCTGCCCTTATTGAGTAAAACCGCAGTAAGATGAAATGTGCATATCTCTAGACTAACCCCAGGGCTCTTGTTATCATATCGATCTGCCCGACAGGAAGTGGCCTTTAGTCTCTGGGTTTCTACAGTCCTACTAGCTTAACATGGCGAACCGACAGAGCAGCAAACACTAAAACCGAATGCTTCTTGGTGCACAAGCCAAGCAAAATCTTGTCTGTCAACGCCACATTTATTAGTCAAATTCTTCTCGAGCTAAGGCCCGCTTTGCTTTGGGAAGGAATTTGCGTGTCATGGCCTTCATGGTCAGCAGTTAGAGCCGTTAGTGAAGAAGTTACAGTTACGGATCTTCAGAAACAGTAGCCCTGTCTGTTGGAGAGGGTCATAGGATCGTGTTACTACTCCTCATGTGGTTTGGCTGTGTTATTCCAGGCCACCGGGTAAAGCCGCGCGTGAATGTGTGCACGTGTGTGCGCGCTTGCTCTTTTCCAATAAAGCCTGACCTCTGTTTCCATCCTGCAAATTCAGCACATGGTCCCCTGTAACTCTTCATGACAGGCCTGATCTGGCTTTTCTCTCAGAGAGAGAGGGAGAAAATAGAAAATGAGACAAGGAGAGGCAAAAAAAACCCTGAAGTGTTTTGTCAGCCATAATTACTCTTAAATGATGTGGTCCAAACACGGAATTAGGGGGCACTTTGTTGTTGGAGCAGACGCTCTTTGATCAGGCCCTGGTGGAATGTGTTTCGCATTAGGGGCCCGGTGCTGTGATGTATGCGTCCTGTCAGGTCCAGGATAACAGTAACAGGACCAGGGCAGGGTCACCCCCACCTGCTGAGGATCAGGTCAGAGGGGGTATTATATGTGACTGAGCTACAGCTGCTCCCCTGCCCCTTAACCTTTGGACGTGCTTCTTTTCCCCATCACTGCCAGCCAAAGACCCCCAAGTGCGGTTCTGCCAGGGCTCTACACTTACTTTTTGAACAAGGAGCACTGGTGCGCCTAAATAAAAAAATTTAGGAGCACAGACAAATATTTGGGGGCACAGTCATTTTTGTTGTATAAGTTTATCATTATAGTTATCATTATCATTATACTGAAGATTTAGGCCTAAATAACTGATCTCCCGGTAATATAGTGTCCTACTCTGCCCCTCCTCATGATGATGTATTTGCAGTTGTTTCTATAGAAAAATGCTGTGTCACTCGCACGAGTGCGCCCAAATATTTTTTCACGTTCGCACGCCGAAATATTTACTCGCATGTGCGAGTGAAATGGGCGCAGTGTAGATACGAAAATTCATTCAGATATGGATTATGTTTAAATGAAATTAAAAAATAATATAAACTTTTAAAATTTTGTGTAATGTTCCAGTTATATCCACCACATCCAAAAACACGCATCATTACCAATCAAAATGTAATTTAGTCAAATTGTGTGATAATATTATTTGTGTATTTTAAATAGATTTAAGATCCATAACATGATATATATTAATTATTTTCATATAAGGTGGGGATTTCCATTGCTTTCAGAAAAAAGGAGCAAATCAAATTGTGGCGAGCAGGACGTTGCAGAGGGCTGTGAGAGAGCGGCATGAGGCCGGTGGCGTGATTACTCTGATGAGCGACACCTGCGAGACGCACCGGTCTCGAATCTCTCACGGAGGAGCGGAAGCATAAAGGAGGAGCGACAACAGTGAAGAGCGAGAGAGGACAGGCCTGATTTTATGTTGTGTTTTGTTTCTGTTTTGTGTGGCCAGCAGTCGTCCGTGAGGGGCTGCTGGCTTTTACTTTCATTTTGTATTTGGTTTATTTTTGTCATTAAAATATATTGAATGTTCGCCGGTTCCCGCCTCCTTCTTCCCATAACTATTGAACCTCGTTACACAAATAAACTATTAAAAATATAAAAAGTGTGTTTTAAGAGAGTTTTACTTTATTTGTAGTTCAGAGGGCCAAGAGTGCCCGAAGAAACACCCTTAGTCATGGCTTAATGGTTAGAGAGTCAGATGGGTTTGAGTATGGGTTGCCATACTTGGCCTTCACTTAAAATGAATCTCTCCACCTGAGCACATATTGTAGAGGGGCTTGAATGACAAACAAACAGGTTTTTGAAAGCATTTGAGTGAAGGATTGAGAAAGAGAGAGGGAGCGAAGGATGAACATAAACATGAGTTAAGATTTCAACCAGTCAACTTTATGATTAAAATTCTGTCCCTTTATGGTCATAAATTACACAATAGTGATTTTTTTCACTCAGGCAAACCCACTTCGCCATTATGTTGTGATATATTTGTCAAGAGCTAAACTATTTTTTATTGCACTAAAAACATCCTGTGCATATCACACTGTCAGAAACAGCATAAACGAGCTGACATTTAAGATTCAAGCCATTTTCTCTTTGTCAAGCAGTTGGTGTTAGGTTTCAAACACTTCTGCAGAGTCTCAAGCAAGTCGGAGAGTCATTCTTCTGCCCGTCTTAAATCCCTCCATTCTCAGGAGAGCTTGGTGAACGCTGGCGGTGGCCCACGCTCCAGCCTGACAGCCATCTGCCGAGTCCCATCGGTCCACTGGCGAGTGATACAGAGCAGGCAGGCGATCTCTCCCAAGAGTGTCTGCATGGCGTGTGTAAAAGGGTTGTTCTGTGGCTTCGCTGAGAGCCCCTTGAGTCACTGTTTCGGGCTGGAGGCCCAGGGGAGGAGGGTGGTTGTTTGTGAGGCAGAGGGAGAGAGTGAGCCCACTCCAAAGCTGCCTCCTCAGGCTGTGGCCCTCTGGAGGGTCTCTGGAACGTCTTGGAGCCATCTGGGGAGAAGTGGAGCGTGGCAGAGAGCAGCTGGACCCTCTGAGCGCCTATTTAAGTACTGGCAGCCCTGAGGCACCATCAGTCACATCACAGAGACAGAGCAGGGACATGCAGAGAGGGGCAAGTAGGAAACAGACACCCTTAAAATATAATTGCCCACAAATCACCAGCCCATGCCCCCAATATGCCCTTTGCTCACTATAGAAAAATAGATTTTACTCTAATAAAATTAAGCCATGAAGACATGCCATATTATTTCTCGTTTATTGGCCTCATAAACACTCTTCTTCCAAACTCAAAAAAGCAACTGGCTCTTTATATGCAAAGAATGGCCACTGCCACATTACCTATGATTACATGCACCCAAATAAACCATTAGTAATCAGATTGATGGCTCAATCAGAATGAAAAGCCTTAATGTAATGCAGCCCCAATCGATCTAATCGAACTTGATTCGGATCGGACTGAAATGGGTGGAGAAAAAATAAATAAAAAAAGCATGTAAATGCCTGAATACGAGTAGTTTCTCAATCGTACTGAACAATTCCTTGCACACCTGTGCAGTGCCGTGATACGTTGGTTGACCAGAGCCCTTTTATAATAAAAGTTTTTTTTAGGGTTGATATAAACATAACTTTCAGAATATGAAATCAGATTGGATTCACTCAGGTTGATGAAAAGTAGTGCATGTAAACAAATACTGAGTGGTATAACTTAGCGTTCCGTCTGAACCACCTTATACATCTGACTCATATATAGATATGAGAAAGGTATGTGTGAAAAGGAATAGACTGTGTTGTTTTTAACATCTCAGGAAGAACACCTCTGTGAAGCAGCTAAACGCAGAAATTACTGCAGCTTTAAATAAACCACCACACACACTAACAACAAGCCGCGCCGTCTTATCACATCACCTTATCGTGCTTACAACTGTCAGCATCCCAGCAGCATAATTATCCGAGCCTGTCAGCCCACACTATGTATATATATATATATATATATATATATATATATATATATATTTTTTTTTTTTTTTTTTTCTTTCTTTTTTTTCTTGTGTTTTTGGGGTGTTTTTTGAGCATATCAGATGAAAGATGAATCTTGGGCATAAATCTCACAGCTGGCAACATTCGTCATGAGATTTCTTTGGCTGGAAATGTAAAAGTAACTGCAGACGGCAAATCATTAAACAAACGCTGTGATGAGTGATTCCTCTGTTAGTAATCCGCGTTCTGGTCCAAATGGCTGACAGATGAGCTACCACATGCTAAACTTGTAATAAAATGTTTGAGAGATAATTGGGGAGGTCGTGGTAAGACTCTGGCTCTCTGCTCCATCTAAATGTGAGAACCAAATGCTCTCTTTCTATTTTGCGCAGTCTCACGTTCACACACAAGCCCTCCGGTAAAAACACAAACACAAGCCTCTAAAAGACATAAAACTTAATAGGCACCATCCTCTCAGTGGTGCACTTGTCGATTGCTCGCTAGAGGCGGTGTAGGTGGTTTTCTCCTGCCGTTCGGCTGTCTTGATGCTTTGTGTTCATCCCAGGAGTCCATATTTATGAGGCTAGGGAGACAGCGAGGGTGATGAGGGAAGAGATTGCTGGAGAATGAAAGAAATGAGATTTCTATACCGAGAGAAAGAGAGAGGGAGAAAGCTCCTTGTCAGGAAGAGCATTAATTAAAGTGTTAAAGCTAAAAGAAGTATTGACTTCCTCTTTCGTTAAAACCCCCACCCCCCCCCCCACCTTCCTGCGCTCCCTACGGTACCGTCTTCTACTGCAGGCCTAGAGAGCTGACTGCAAGAAAAAGGCCCACCAAGACCAATTAAAGCCTTCAGCACCAGGCTGAGAGCAAGACAAATGGAGGCAGAGAGGCTCGATTACAAGAAACCTTTGTACCAATGTAAAGCAATTAGAGCGCTCTCAGGGGCCAGACTGCACGGTACCTATGTGTCATGGATCCGACATGCCGGCTAAACCTCCCAACAATCACTCTTTTCTGCTGCCTCGGCCCACTCAAATAGTCGTATTAGTGTCATATATCAGCTCACAGGCCAGCTATTGGTTTCAGCTGGGGCAGGAGAGAACGAGAGTAAATGAGATGGCTAAAAAAACGGCCAACCTTTGAACCTCCGTGACAGAAACAATATGCTGGAATCTACGCTCAGCCCTGAGGGATCTCCTCTTTAGTCCGGCTAAAAATCACTGTTTGTTTTAGAGGTCAAAGGGTTCAAACATGTCATGTTGATCCTTACTCTTGTCTCTGATTAACTACTTGTCTACACTGCTAATAATAGTCTCTTATCAAGTTATTATATATTTACATGTTTTTTACAAATTTGTTTCGAGGTTATATGATTTTTGAAAAAAATATTGTATTCAGCAAGTTGATCAGTTGATAAAGTGATATTAAAGACATTTTTAACGTTCCAAAAGATTTCTTTTAATTAAAGGAATCCTGGAAAAAATGCACCACAGTTTCCATAAAAATATTAAAGCACTGTTTGTTGTCAACACCAAAGCACCAAATCAGCATCTTAGAATGGTTTAAAGGATCTTAGAGGCATCTTAGAAGGATCGTATGACACTGAAGGCTTTGCTTTTGCCCAGTATATTAAATAAATGTACTGTTAATATGCATAAAATATAAAACCTTGATAAGAGACTATCGAAGTTATATTGGCCCAAATAAAAGTGGTGCAGCCTGTCAGAAGGAGGTCATAAGCACTGGTGGATAACAAAGTGTTTTTTAATGTAAATTTATGTTCATTAGTTCTATCTACAATTAACCGAGTGAAAATTCTCTCTGCGACCCGAGATTACGAAGTAATTTTGACAAATGGCAGCAGATCAGTAACGACCTTTTTCTTTTATGGCGAGGCAGCAGAGGCTGAGGATATTTATTACGCCTTTTTAAGAAGCAGGTAGAAAAGAATAAATGTGATGCTGTCATAGTGTGTAATGGGCCCAGTAATGTCAGACTGCAGACTGCATAATGATGATCTTTCTCATGTAAAACCTCACAAAAAGTCTCTCTTTCATTCTCATTCTTGCATTTAGCACCACAGTTTAGAAAAAAAAATGACAAACTACTTCTAAATGACAGCTTTTGTATAATGAGGGGTTGTAAAGAAGCCCTTGCACCATTTTAAGGATGTTCAGAAACAGACATACACATACATGCAGTGATAGATTGTCTTATCTTTCCATGTCACTATAAATCCAAACCTTCAAATTCAAACCTTGGCTTTATCCTAAGTATGGGATTGAGGTGATTTCCCACTCTGTCTCTAGAGTATCCAGATTTTCCTTGATTCTGGGAGAGGCCGCCATGTTTCAAAAGCTCCCATTTCTTACATCAGTCAAACAAAAACAATTTCTCAAAGGAATCAATCCACAAATGACAAGCCAAATTGTTTAAAAAGGCTAAAAAAAAAAATTCCAGGAATCTATGGCTCTGTTGAATATGGCTCTGAAACGAGTTTAGTTCTTGGCCCAGACATAAGGCAATGAAGTCAACCAAAATTACCCAGCAATCATGGCAAGCTCTCTGGATATTAGCCCACAGTAAATCAGCCTGACGACGGAGATTTCCCTAACTGCAGAAATATGGGAGGCTGTCTCTCATTTTCTCTTGGTCTCAGTCTTATTCCCTCTCTCTCTCTCCTCACAGTTTGGGTTTGATGGAGTCCCTTGGCATTGCTGGGTAAAAGCTTCAGCAGATGGCTAGATACTTGGCTCAGGAAGAGAGCATACTTAATTTTTTTGGCAGAACTACAGGCATATGGCAAAAGTTCACGTCAAATGCTGCGCTTCGCAGGCGAGACCATCTCTAAAAGATGGAGGAACACAAGGCAGAATGTTTTTCTCCTTTCCACCATTTAAAACTAAGATAAAACAGAAAGAGACGGAGGAGTTGTCAAAATAGCAGGCACTCTTGATTGATTTGCTGTGGTGACTGCGAATGTGTGTAATTCAGCAGGAGACCGGCCAACTCCACTCATTTCTCAGATAAACACGGCCACAATAACAGAGAGCGCGAAGATAAACATGGTTTTGCTTAAGATCAACTGCGCAATCCGCAGCGCAGAGGAGCCTGCCAAAACTGCACTGCCCTCAGCACTTACTAAAGCGAAGACAGTCAAGTCGGTGATCTTAGTAGGAGAGCAAAGAAAACACAAGGCCTTTTGTCTCTGTCCAAAAGATTAGCTCCGAAGACATTTGTGGAGATTGGATACACATTTAGGATTTAAGGGATCGTTTGCAGGATTCAAAATCAATAAAGGCATGGATTGTGGAGCCGCTGGAGCCACGAGCGGAGGAAAAATCAAATAAGAGGCTCTTATCCTCAGAACATCTCCTGCTGGCAAACACATGTGGAGATATGATTATTCTGCTGGTCAGATTGCGGTTTTCATTTTCTCAAATTCAGTTTAAAATTATGTCTGAAACTATGTCTTTAACTACATGGAGGGCAGGCAACCAAATGATTATGCGGGGGGATAAGTCACGAGACTACTGTTTTAAGCATGTAAACTGAAAATGTAAAAGAGCCAGAATGAAACATAATGAAACTCTTCCAGCACCGTTTGAACTACAGACAAAAGCGATACCTAAAATCATGCGGTTTGTTGAGGAGAGGTGTTCTATTACTTTTTTAAGCTATGGCCACCACCCAAAAGACTCCCACAAGACATTTTCTTCAGAGGCAATGCAAAAAAAATATAAAGTTTTAATCATTCCTTTCATCCCTAGAAAATTTGATTTGTTCTTTTTGTTTTCTTTTCTTGTGTTTAGCACAAATTGTCACATTCACGTTTGTTCTGATCGTGCATAGAACAATTTTGGAGGGAAGGACAGAAAAAACAACAACAATTCTTTCCACATCAGACAACAATCACATGGCAATATCATTATTTTCTCCTATAATTTATCCTCCCATCTAAAAGCTTGGCATTCTTGTAGCCAAGAAATGATCCCCATGTGAAATAAAAAGGGGCCTCTATCAAATCCTGATGCAGAGAAACACTTTGCCTTGAAATAAATCACGGGAAGAAATCAGACAGAATAACAGCAAAAAGAAAGAGTGTTAGAGACAAAAAAAGATGAAGAAAGCCACTTTATGCAGATGACAGATTATTATTTATGTATGTATATACATACATAAATAAACACACAAACGTACATGCAGTTTTTTAAAGAGTAAAATAATTGTGTGTGAAAAGAAAGTGTGCATGAAATAAAACTCCCTGCACCTACAAAATCGGGTTTTCCAAACCGTGCATGAAAGAGAGGCCAAGGACGTTGTATCCCAAGCGTTAGATTGGTTTCACATCAGATGATTAGCCTCATCCATGCTAATTACACTGAATGGAAACTAATTAGGAGGAACCACTCTTCAGCTAATGAGGATTTGGGGCATTTCTTAGGACATTATTTAGTGACGCACACATCCTCCCTTAAGCCAAACTACAGCTCAAAAAAAGCTTTACACCATTATTTAGAGTTATTCAGTGCCATTTGACACCAAGATATTCTGCGTTTCTAAAACTAGAGCCAAAAACAATGCTTAAAGCTAATCGTTGATGCTAATTAAGTACTTGAATAAAAAAATTGTTACTTTACATGTAAGAGAATATAACAGTTTATGTGATAGCATTTCTCTCTGAGAGTACTGCTCTTTTATACCGAGCAGTTGTTTTATTTGTTTATCTAATGCTACTGAATTATGTAAATGACATCACTTTAAATTAACAGAAGTAATTTGCATGAGGTGCTGTTCTTTATATGACTTTATGAATATCATACCACACGTCACATTCTCTGCAAATAACAAGTCTAAAGATGAATGTGAAATGATCTTTAATTGGAGAGCACGCACACACATCAAACCTCTCTCCACCAGCTCCCGGGACCCGCAATTAGACCCGCGACAGCAATCAAAACCCGATGACAATACCCACAATCCCCCTCTGCGGACATGTTTTGCTAACCTCACTGAAGACCCTAGCAGAGGTCCACTTATTCTGTCAAAAGAGCCCCATGTCTAAAATCAAAACAACCCAATCAGCAGACACACTGGTTCTGGTGTCCCACTGATTAAACGCACGGTGTGTGTAGGAGAGAGAGGGGAAAAGAGCGTGGGGGAGAGTGCAATTTGCTAAATTACAAGTATTCTGAACATGTAAATATAGTTTAATTACAGCAATTAAAGAAGATTACTGGAGATTGGCAGATGGGGGATGTAATGCTCTTTTAATTAAAGTCTGAATATACTGTAACACAAACAGAATGTTAACCCCACTGAATGGAATGGGTAGTTAGACCCTGACAAATTGTATCCCCATGCCTCTCTCTGAAGACTTATAATTACCAGTGTTTAGAGGGAGAGCTCGTATGTGTGAGCGTGTGTACGTTTCTGTCAGGGTGAAAGAGACAGCGGTGGAAAATTGAAAACAGGCTTTTCTGGCTGCAATTGCCGACTCTAGGAATAGCAGATTGAATTAGGGTGACATCAGGAAAAACATTTTGACAACAGTTGATGTGGCATTAGAACCAATTAATTGGGATTTAGTGTGTGAGATCACTCTCTGTGAATTGGAAACAGTCTTTTGACTCACACATGAAAACCTTGGAAATGAGGGCTAACGAAAGTACGAGGCCTTGGCGGGGCTTCAAAGCACCAAGGAAGGGGATGGGGGGAGAGAATCAAGCTGACACACATTGAAGAAGTTCTAACCGATCTGGGGATGAAAGCGACTCCAGTAAAAATGGTCACAGATTACGGTGGTGGTTTTACAAGAGGTTTGCTCCTAAGTAAACTTTGTAATGCCTAACAATCAGAGCTTTCTGAAACTCCATATGTGTCTAATGCGCAAGCTTTTACATAATCCAAACAGCTGCTATGTAAGTCTATACGTCTCTACATATGGAACACATCCAGTACCATTGTCCCACTCCTAACAACAAAACTAACATGTATAAACAGCATCAGGTGGTCTTTTCTACAAGCATGGCTTCAACACGCTTATGGGAAAGGCATTTCCACTGGATCTATACAACAGTGTAGCAACATTTTATAAATTCATGTCAATAGTCTATTAGAAATTCTAACAGAAAGATCAATGACCCTCGCCCAGGGCCTCGCAATAAAGATTGCCTTTGGAAAGCCATTTAAGGGCTTAATCTCTTCATCATGTGGTATTTGGAAGCCTAACTTTGTTCTTGTTAGGCAGATCAATTGCATTAATTTACAAAATGGGGGAAAATGTCACCTTTCATCCTTTAAGTCAGCAACGAGCGAGAGAGCTGCATTAACGAGTGTGACCGCTCCACTCCCTCATATTAGCACAGAGAGGTGTCATGGGAGACCTGACCTACAAATTTTAATTACCGCATGAAAAATGCAGAGCTGTCGACGAACAGTGACATCGAAAGTGCAACCAAAGAGCCGTCTGGGTGAGTTAACGGTTCCCCGTCTGGACTGTAATGAGAGACTATACGCACAAATAAGAGATCAAAAACAAGACAGAGGAAACATAAGAACAACATATCAACTACAACATATGACCAGGCCATGCACAACCCAAAATGTGTTACTTACATGAACAAAAAAAATTTATAAAAAAATAATTAATAATCACAATAAAAAATTATTTCCCACATTTTTTCAACCATTTCCTGTCATTTCTTAGCTAAAAAGAGAAAGGCATACCTAACAATACGAGCTATCTGAAACTCCATACATGGAAAGGTGCAGAAAGTCTTAAATAAATAAATTATATAAAAATGTAAAAAAAAAAAAAAAATGCATGTATAAAATTAAAGAAATATTAATAATAATGGCAATTGTATATTTCAACCTTTTGATTGGCATAACGTTTTTTTTTTATTGTTTTTTTTAAAATAAATATATTATACATTTTGCACATTTCCCAGTTTTCCCTACTTTCCCAATCATTTCCTGTCATCTACCAGCTATAATAATCAGTAAATAGTGATTAAAAAGGCTAAAAATAACTGTGGATATGTGTTTTTCTAAACCATGGAAAGAACTCACGACAGATCAGCGTTTACTGACTGTGTTGCTCAGAGCTCTCCATCTCATGTTCATTTTAATGCAGACATAATGGGTTCTCATGGATCAGTGCATCAGTATTGTGTGCATCTTGTTGCTGTCGTGCATCGGAGAGGTTGGTTGTTTCTGTGAGATAATTAAAGCAACGTGAGGAGCAAGAACTCGCTACTTCTAGACCCACAAAGATTAATCGGGGGATTGTTTTTTGGAAGGCAAAACAATTTGTGTCAGATGTTGTTTGGGTTGAATAACATAGGGTTAACTGACACATATAATCTCTCATGACAACGGCTGACTTCATTTTCTCTATGGAAGTATAGGAGACTGAGTGATGAATTTAGATACTCATTAATTATGCCAAAGCCCTTTGGTGTGGTCAAGTAATAAGATGCATTGCCATAAAAGACAATGAACAAAAGGCCCATTTTTATGAACAGGAGATCAGGATCAGGATTCCATAATGATGTCACATCCTTTCTGGACTGTTTGTTCCAACAGTACTACATCTGATAAACAGTACCAGTGGTCACAAAAAAACAAATGGAAATGGAAACAAACAAAATGAAACAAAACTTAGCAGGATGATAACATTAAGACCCAATAGGGCATGAAATAGTGAGTAATTGGGATCTGTTCTAAAAAGCATGCTTTCATTTGGGAGTAAGCAGATGGTTGAGATTAGTGGTTTTGAAGTTTAGCGTGCTGTGAGTTGCAAATAATAGAGCTGAGCTTTACCAAATTCAGCATAGAAACCACAGACACTACATTCCCACACTTGACATCAATCAGGGTGTCCTGCCAGAAAAAGAGAAGCCACAAGACAGACTCGGCTTCATGATGGTCTTAATAAATCAATTATATAGTTAACTAGATTTTATTTATTTAAAAATGTTTTTTTTTTTTTTTTTTTTACAATATTTAGTGCTTGCCAAAAACTTTTGCCTCAATGCTAGGGTGCTCAGAGTGGTTTACAGCACTTGATATGTGGTTACTAGGGTGTTCTAGGTGGTTGCTTAATGGATATTCTGGTCTCTCTGTTTAAGAGATTTTTCTGTTACATTTTTCATGTGCCAGATTGTAAGTTTTTCTAGTAATTTTCAAGTTTTCTTAAGTAGAAGAGAGCATGATCTTCCTTGTGATAAAAAAACAAACAAAAAAACAGTCAGACTGTTGATATATTGAATATCCATGTTTGTGATGATTTTTAAGTATACAGTATATGAAAGTTTCAATAATTTGAATCTAAAAATCTAATTACATTAAAATTAGGCAAAAATGGTACCAGAGTAGGCAGCTTCTATTAACTTCTGTGATTCAGTTCAAACTGTCCTTTTTAACGATTCAAAAATATAAGTTCTACATGTAATAAATGGATTGAGGCCAGTAAGATTTATATTTTTGAAAGAAGCCTCTTAGGCTCACCAAGTCATTTATTTGATAAAAAAATACATTTTTAGCATTTTCTAAATATTTCAGAAATCACACTAATATATTGTTTTGTTGCTCAAGAAATATTTCTTATTATTATCAATGATGAAAACAGTTGTGCTGTTTAATATTTTTGTGGAACCCATAATACATTGTTTTTCATATAACAATGCCAAAGTCTATACTGGCACTTTTGATCAATTATTGAGTATGTAGGTTAATATTAATGTCAAATTGCCCTCAGTTTCACAGACAAGGCTTAAGTCTAGTCCCATATTAAAATGTTTGAGCTGTTTTAACTGAAAGCAAGTTCTACTGACATATCTTAAAATATGTTAGTGCCATTGTTTTGTCTCAAGATGCACACCAGTAATCTTTTGTTTTTCTCTAAAGCACGTTTAAAAAAGCTACTTAGATGTCCTACTTAAACTAAGGCCTAATCCTGGCTTAATATAAGCCCTTTCTGTGAAACCAGGCCTTTATGTGTTTGATTGAAATGGTTCCTATTATTGAGGGGGCAAAAAAAAGCCCTTTAATGTTATTTCACAAAAAAATATAAAAACATCAAGATATATTATGAATACTGTCAAAAGGCTGAAATAATACCAAGATATACTATAATTTCCCCCCAGCCCTACCTAGCACTTGTGGAGTAGTAGTTATGGTCAACATTAAAGTTTTTCAAATTTATGAAGTAATGCAAAGCTGCACTAGTTTGAACAAAGCTTCATAACTCTGCTAGCCTTATACCTTGCCCACAATTTCTCTCAATCTTGATTTCTGAGTGTGAGCTCACCAACTGTGAAAGCTTCATTTACTGTTCAGTTTTGCCTGCCCTCCCATTCCCTGCATTCTTTCTTCTACACGTTGTACTTTCCTTTTCAGTCTATTGTGTGGAAATGATGGGCAGATCACAGGTCTCCTTCAGTCATCAGTAGGTTAAAGAAACTAATAGCTTAAAGCCTTTAAATTGTCACGTAAGCCAGTGGCTTTTAGACAAATTGAAGAAAATGGGCCCCCTTTCCAGGCCCCCCCTGCGGCAGAATGTGCGAGTGAGTACAAAAGAAGGCCTTCAGGAGGGGGCGTGAAAGGGAAGGTAATGCTTTGCGTAGGTCTGTAGAGCTGCACATCCAATACCACCTGCTATTAGCTTTCTTACTGCCATTACAGCTGTCGAGATGGAGGGCCTTGACACTTGGAAAAAAACAGATGGGAAGTTAGAGGGGTATGTAATAGCAACTAGAAGATTCAGCCCTTTCACCTCCCTCCCACCAAGCACTGTCAACTGACTGTCAGTCAGCGAGGCAATTTGCCTCATATGGTTCAGAGACAGAGTGAGTCAGAAAAGCTATGAGGAATGCAGTTGGTGAACAATAAATGACATCTCTTGTCTCTCTCCCATCTCTGCGTCTTGATCGGTGTCTCATTATTTACATGGCTCTGAGGGAAGCCAACTCTAAAGGACGAATTCAGATGCTGAAGGATCATACTGTAAGCATCGATTCTCCACTGATGGGCTCTAAACAAATGTAAAACAGCAACTGGCATCAAAAGTGTATCAATTTAAATTAGGGATGCACCAATATTAAATTATGGCTGATATTTTGATAGGGCCGATAATCAATAAATGGCTGATTATTTATATTATATATAAATATATACAAACATATACAAACTAAAATCAATCTTTTAAAATTTGAATTGTATGTTTTAAGTGTGAAATGTAAACAAGTGAATTTAGACATTACAACATTATATTGTACGGTATGAAAAATGGATATTCATTTCGAGATTTGCTAAAGATTATATTTATTTATTCATTAATTGGTGTTTTTATGTAAAAATAAGAGGAAATGAGCATGGACAATTCAATATTCAAAATTAGTTGACCATTATCGATCAATTTAAAAATCTCTAACATCAGCTGATATTACCGATAAATATTATAAAGAACGTTACACTGCCAGTTTTCAAAGTCATAGTTTAGTACCATGTTTAGTGCATTTGTCCTAAAAGTGAGTTATACTGTACTATTGTTTTTGGTTATTCTCTGAAATGACGCCGTGGAACTCTACAAGGCATGGAGAGCTAGTAAAGGCCTCGTTTCAGGCTGTAAAATGCTTCATTTCCAAAGAAAAGCTAGAGCACATGACCCCTGAATTTTCCACATATGTGAATTCGGAGGTGATGTGGTCTAGCTTTTCTTTGGAAATGTGGCTTTGGCTATGTCTGTCCCATAGCCACTCTATTTAGGGATTTTTTTTTTTTTTTTGGATCCAAAGTGTTCGGAAAAGAAAACCAGCAGAAAAGAAGCTAAATGGTCCCTTTAATTTAGCACATACAGTATCACATCTCACACTGTGGAATTGTGCATTAAAGTTAATGGGAAAGAGATTGAAGGACTGCCTCATTGAACTGTGCTGATTCAGGCCTCAAACCAAGAGCCCAATAATGTCTGCAAATCTACATCAAACTTAACAGTTCCTTAGAGAAGCTGTATGAAAAGTCTTTGACCTCATCTGTAATGCTGAAAGCAGCCAAGTTGAGCTCTCCTGCGACTGGCCATGAGATCTGTGCAATGCTGCTGCTGCTGGCCTTCCTGATTTACTGAGAGTATTGTTCTAACCTCAAGCACCTTACCATAAGGCCTCTAGAATAATGTGTCTGTATTTAAATTTAATAGGGAACTGTGCTTGCGAGCACCTCTGGTGATCTCACAAACTGCTAACACCATCTAGGAGTGTTTTATATTCATAATACTTCAATTCACTCCAGACTCAGCCAGGGAATATATTAATATGATAACCAGTCATTAATCAAACCGCACCACGAATTCAGAGCACATGGCCTGTGCTTATAACATCTAAGACTTCATTCCCATGGAGTTTCCTTTTTAATGATATCGTTTCCCAGTTTAAAATTCAATCCTTTTTAAAAGGACACTTTAAAGAGGAAATTTTTAGTGGCTTTTTAATGCAATTACGACCCAGCGTTTGAGCAGTGTGCAGCTGAGAAACGCATGGCTTTCAACACCCCCCAGTCCCTCAGTGCTCCCTGTAGACCACAGCTAATTGAATCGAAAGTTCAATCTGGCTGAATTAGTGGTGTGTATAAGAGAGACAATTTATCATGTCCAGTTAAGCAAAATGGATTTGAAAAACATTAAGAGGCACTGATTGGCTTCAGCACATCATTAGTTGGCTGTTTTGCTGCCCGTATACATGATGAGAGAGAAAAAGACAGGAAAAGAGAGATGACGGACCAAAGCCAGCGAGATGGAGCTTAACTCAGGTAATTGACATGAGGGAAATGCTCAGTCATCTCTACTCATTAGAAACAACCGCTATGAAACACTGGAACAAGACTGATAATTAAAGTTAAATAGAGGTGCGGGAGAACTCAAAATACTGACTGACAACAGATTTGCTAACTTTGTTGGGTAATGCTCATAATATCTACCCTATTTCTTAACAATTTTAGCTATAAATAACACTACATGGCTTTTGCCCTTATTTTTGGCCCGATTTATAGTCTGGACGAAAGTCAGAGCCAGTTTGCAGATTTGACATTGACAGATTTCACAAAAACATTGCATAGTGTATGATAACTGATCTATATAAATGACTGGATTGTTCATGACGTCATAAAAAGTTGATATTGGCGTCATATTGGTATTCCCTTGTATTACCTCACATTCTATTGAATTAATAGGAAATAATCGGAGAAAACAGTACCTAATGAGTTTTATATCTGAAGTCTCCCTGTACATTCTTACAACGCAAACGTCCTAAACATTTAAATTTAGATTTATATTATATAGTGCAATTTAGTAATAGGGGATTGTATGTTTTGTGATTTTTAATGTATATTATGTATATTCTTATCAATGTCTGCTAATAATCCCAGATATATGTTCATGCTTAATATTTCCTGCATAATTATGTACATAAAGAAATCTATTTTGTGTTAGTTCAGTTACCTTTGTCGGCAGTGTGCCGTAGACACCCATCTTAAAGGGATAGTTCACCCAAAAATGAAAATTAGCCCATGATTTACTCACCCTGAAGCTATCCTAGGTGTATGACATTCTTCTTTCAGACGAATACAATCGGAGTTATATTAAAAAATGTTCTGGCTCTTCCAAGCCTGATAATGGGAGTGAATGGCTGTTGAAGTCCATTAAAGCGCATCTTTAAAGTGCTCGACACGGCTCTGCGGGGGTTAATAATGGCGTTCTGAAGTGAAGCGATGCGTTTGTGTAAGAAAAATATCCATATTTAAAACTTTATCGACCAAAATAACTAGCTTCCGGCAGACGGCCGCACACATCACATCGGCAACCGCATTCATCATTACGTTCTGCGTCAAGTTCATGGTCGTCGTAAATCGATGCATATGGCCGATTTTATTCGTCTGAAAGAAGAATGTCATATACATGGCTTCAGGGTGAGTAAATCATGGGTTAATTTTCATTTTTGGGTGAACTATCCCTTTAATGATTTCTAAATATCGCCTATCCTGCTGGAAAATACCATTAACATTACAGAAAACATTTAAAGTACCAATTAATGTATACATATATCTTTAAAACTATTTATGTGCGACTGATATGCTGCAAATCGGGTGATTTTAGGTCAGTGTTTTGGCTGTAAGTCAATAATGCCCTCTGTCGATATAGGGAATCGTAAGATGGCCGCTCGAACACTTCCGGTGGCCCAAACATGACATTATGAAAATAAAGTTTACAAAAGAATCATAAAGAATACTGGACACATGGCTTAGCAGTTAATGGTGCTTAAATAAGAAATACAGGTTTGAGTTCAACTCGCATCATTTCCTGATGCAGTTCCATCCACTCCTCAGCATCATTTCCTGTTCTCTCTCTACTGTGCCTATATACAAATTACAAAAAAACATTTTTAAAAATGAAGGAAAATGCAATTAATTACAAAAGAACCTGAACAGTAAAACACAGCAAGATTTCAAAACAAGGAGGAAGGAAACAAAGAATCCACAGTAAAAACCCTGGCACCAAAACAGTCCCTTGTTCCACACAAAAATAACACGCTCTCTGCCATGATGTCTTTACCATGCCTTCAGCTAACTGAGCATGTGAGGAAAACAGCACTCAAGAGGTATCCGTGGAAAAGGTAGAGCCCAGACGAGTGTTACTCAACGGCCCTTAAGAGAGACCGGGGTGGCATAGAGGAGCTGGCCTGACTCAATCCCGCTGAATAAAACATCTAGCAACAATCCATAACGCGGCCATAGATAAATCTCTCCTTGCTCCCTCTGCCCTTGGTGAGAGATCTGTCTAGATTAGCTTGACATCAGGGCTATGGGGAGAAATGGTGTTTATCTGAACCCTAACAAGGGGGCTCTGAGACTTTAAGCAGTGAACTGGGATCGCTCAAGATGAAACACATTGCATGAAGAGATTGTGGCCTAGTCTGATGGATATGCACTGGAAAAGAGAATGGAAAAGAGACTCCACACATGCAGTATAAATAAAACCCTGTGCATTTAAGGGATTGTAGATCACCCAAAATTCTGCATGACCATAAAATGAAAGTCAGTGTGGTTTAATGTTGTTTTGGGCCCCAATTACCTTCGTTGTATGGATAAAAACAATGGAAACATTTTTCTAAATATCTTCTTTTGTGTTCCACAGAAGAAAGTCACAGAATGGGCAGCTGCATTCTCAGGGGAGAGTCCAATCAGGCTGTGAAGAGTTTCTTCTGTCCTTCAACAGGCAATTAACACTGTGTCCATTACTGCCCTCAGGGGCTTACACAACCAGCCATGCAGCGAAAAGGCCGGGTGTTTAAGGCTCTAGGGTAGGGGAGAAAGGAATCTTTCAGGTCAAGGCCTGGAGAAGAAGTCTCATAAGAGTAGAATAAAAGAGGAAAGAGAGCGATTGGCTGCCACAGACCAAATGGAAAGCAGGTGCTAGTTGTCACCCCGTGGGGATTTTCCCTCTCTTCTGTTTTTCACATAACTCAAGCATGGGTTTCAAAGAAAAATACAGCTGAAAATTTGGTATACTGCGTCCCGGTCAGCTGTACAAGCGCATTCACAGAGTGCCTGTCCTTGGATGGCTCTCCCAACGCCCATGAGACGAGCCCTCTGGTCCTGTTTGTGTGTTACAGACACACAATGTTTTCCTCCGACCAGATCGGTCACAACTCATAAATGTTTCAACAATGTTCTCGTCTTTCTTTGATCTGAGGGTAAGTTGAGAAGCGGTTGTTCACACTATGCAATGCAATCTGCACTTCCTCTATGGGGAGATCCCCTACAGCTTGACTTCCATGATATTTTTCTTCTCTTTCTCCCTCTACTTTTTTTAATGGCTCTTGGAAGTTTTATCGGGTTTCTTTATCCACTAAGTCTCCAATTACGTGGGATACTAAAAAAAAACAAAAAAACATTTAAGGGCGATGCAATTTGCAAAATGCAATTTGCTTGAACCTCCAAACCACCGGAAATGAGATCTGAGATCCCTAAGAGAGTAAACAGTGTCTGGCATGTAATGGTCTGCTTTTCTGAATTGTTAAGTCTGCATTTTCTAACTGAAGTGAAATCTAGTACTTTGTGGTGTGAATATTGATTCAAGACTTCATAGGAGAGGAGTAAGGGAGAACTGAATAAACGGAAATTAATGGGAATTAAACAAAGACTCATTTGCTACTTATGTCACATTCCTCCTTGTTGCTCAATATGTGTGCTGACGATCCAGACATTTAAGACAATCTCTCTCAGCCGCCCCATCTCTCCAGCAGAGATCATTATGCAGTGTCAACCCCCTGTTGACAAGTTTACCTGCTCGCTCTCTCTGCACAGATGCTGTGGCGGCTGCCGGCGGCGTGGAGCTCAGCTTGGTGCGAGCTCCGAGTAGAAAGATTCTGTCATGTCTCAGGAGAGTAGGGTAGACGTTTTATAGCTCAGCTGAAACTCATAAACAGAGCCCCCAGCTAGCTGAAAGCATGACAGCCTCTCTATCTTCGCCAGAAAAAGATGGAGACCAGGTAGACGTGAAGCTTCAACTGAGAATGAACCACATCTAATCACCGTTAACATCAGCACTTTTTAAAATCATGATTTAAAACACTGATGAGAGAACATTTGATTTCCATGATTTTTTGCATTCTCTATCCTGATTTATGTATGTGAAAAAAAAAAAAAAAACAGCATACAATTGTATCTATAAAGCAACCATTAATGCAACAGTAGAGCTTTGAATGTGTGCTGAATGTGGCAACAGTTCCATTGGCCTTCGCATTAATTCCCTAAAACCCAACTTTTCATTGCTTTGCAACTATTCAAGGCCCAGACTTGGCAACCTCTCCAAAGCTTTCCATTTGAAACGGGTAAAGTGTTGCCAATCTGATGTTTAAAACTCCCCCTTGAGGAGACCCAGAGACTGTGAGGGGATCAATGCCACCGAGTCTTGGCACGCACAAAAGTCTCTGCTGCCCAGCTCTTCACAGGGCTGGACCTGGGGAAATGCATGTGTTGAGATCTGGCCAGAAGGGGGGAATTAAAGAGGGTTTCTGTCTTTGGCAGAACTTCTTACATCAGTGCCTCATACAGACAGAAGCCTAAACCTTTTCAGAGAGGGAAACATTGCCTAAAATCTCAGATGAAGGCCAGTACATAGCAGTTAACCAAACTTGGCAAAATATGTACAACTGATGCTTCTCTATCACAGTTTCATGCATATAAGATATTAAATAAAATTCTATAAAAGATTGTACCACCATCAACTTGGTAGTTGGCAATATGTGGACTGGCAAAACTTATGGGTCAGCATCTTTCTGAGCTATTTGGCCAACAGTTATGATAGAAACAGAATACAGTTTTTTTTTTTTTTTTTTTACAATGTAAAAGTCATTTACGGAGCCCCTGAGGGGACCTTTGCTCACGAGAAACTATCGCGCGCTCACGAGAAAACTATCGCGTGCTCACGCGTTACAATTTCCAGTTTGCGTTATAGTGTCATTACTACAAATGTGGGAAAAGGGATGAGATGAGTGTATGGATTCAGTTGGATGCATAAAAGCCACTATAGAAGATAAGCCTGCAACCTTCAGCCAAAAAAAGGAAATGGATATTTCTTATGGATATCAATAGAGATGGAGAAGAGGCTTCACAGAACCGTTTTTGTGAGGAAATAGCTTATTTAATGAATCGACTGCCTGTCCACTAATCTTCAACACGTTTTGTGCTAAACAATACTTTTGTTGGGAATGATAGGCTATGTAGATTTTACTATGATAAAAATGTTATTTTATGAGAGAATGCAAAGAAGGGAATGTCGCGACAGGTAGGATCCATTTGCGACATTACCATAGTATTTAATAGTAATATTGAGTGATATTGTATATGGTCTAAAGAAAGTATAAAATACAGATGTTTTCTTTCTTTGACTTTCAGGTTTTACCAGTTATGATAAGACTTGAATTGTAACTGATGTATGCATATGACGCTGATATTATGCATTTTAATTAATAAAGACAACATGAATTTAATTATAAATATTTGTATGTTGTTTAATTAAAATAAAACATTAAGTGTTGTGTCAACTGCTGTGTGCTTAATGATGATGATATAACGCTTTGTCATGAATGATGGTATAAAAACACTTTTAATGAATTAAATATGTATTAAATTACAATTAAGTTTTTAGTGTAATCTTAAATGTAGTTTTTTGCTGCCTGCAATGACTAGTACTTTGCAGCTAATAGAGATATTCATGCTTTTTTTCCTACAGTAAAGCACAGTCTACAAACAGTGCAGTCCTACTGTACCTTTACTAGCGATATAACACCAAATTTATTCACAAGACCAATTTAAATTTATTCGCTAATATTCCACAAGAATCTGACTGTCATAAAACTTTGAACTGCGTGCATTGACGTCACTGCCATTACATATAGGCTGAGGTGCCTCATGTGATCCATGTAAGCAGAACGCTTTCTTCGATGGTAAGAGACACCCTCTCATCTCCCTATAATAAGACAAATCTCTGGAGGCATGCTCCAAGCACACTCTCATCTCATCCCTATTCCCACATTTGTAGTAATGATACTATAACGCAAACCGGAAATTGTAACGCGATAATTTTCTCGTGAGCATGCGGAAGTCTGTATTTTTTATTTTTTTTGCAAAGGTCCCCTCAGGGGCTCTGTAGTCTTTAATGTCACTTTTGATTTAATGCATCTTTGCTGAATAAAAGTATTAATATCTATTTTAAAAATGGAACTGTAGTGTACATACTACTTGAGAATAGATCTCTTATTATATTGTCGTGTGGTTAAGTTCCTCTCTCCTGCAACATTGTAAGGTATACTTTATCAATCATGCTTCACATGATCTATTTATCTGAAGCAAAACTTTGAGGAGAAGAAAAAGAAAACCCTCAAAGTGATAATTAACTAATAAATAGGAGAGATGTACAAGTCTGTTAGATGTTGCCTATGAAGTTGCCTCTTTCACCCAGGGGATGAAGTCTGCCCAGCGTGATCATGGCACTTTGAAGAACATCAAAGTCCGAGCTAGCCACTGGCTCCTGGCTCCTACACACACGCACACACACACGCACACACACACACACACACACACACACACACACACACACACACACACACACACACACACACACACAAACACACAAACACACACACACCCCCACACTTTCCTGGTAACATATCCTTACTTTTGACACCTGGGAAAAATTCCTGTCCTCATTATCTGGTCTCCATGGTTACAGATGAGTGACAGACTGTGGGTACCATGGTCGACATACTGTAACAAGAATGGGGCCATCCCACAGAGAGGAGACATTATGTCATCATTTCATCCAATCATTGCTTTCCTGTTCCTCATGTGGTACAAGTGTCCTTGTCTAACATGAAACATCTTCCTTCCTTAGGCGGCTTATGCCAGTGTTGGTGACAATTCTATACAATATGTAATAAGTTTCACATATTTGTAAAAGTGTGTCCCGGTGCCCCTGTTGATAACACTGCTCTACAGCCAAAATTCTTCTGAAACAAATGTAGTCAAACTTTACTAATTCTGGGTCACTGAGAAGGAAAATTATGTTTAAAATTGTTGATTGGCTCTATAGTTTTCAAGATATGCTATTGGGTCAGTATACAGTAGGACCCTTGACTTGTGAAAGGCAGAGGATAAGTGAGAAATAAAGGGAAGGGATACATTTAAACCAGAAAAGACTGAAATACATCTTTGACTGGATCTATGAATGAATCTAGGTTTGGACAGTTCATGCTTTTTAGGCAAAACAATGAAAGATGCAATCTGAAGCTGGATTTGCATCATACATGATATGAATTGCATCATGTTATTCCTAGAAATCATGGATGATGCGATCATAACAAAGCTTACATCACTCTGCTGAATAAATTGCCCTATATCACACCTGTCATACAGTGCCGTGCTCTCTTATTTGTCAGTATTTAGAAAAAGTGAGCAGAGATGCCTCATACTTGTGTGAACAGTGCAGATAACTTCAAATGGAGCCCATCAATGCTCGTACATTATTGCTGGACAGTGACAAGAGATGCTCCATTTAATGAAGAGATGAGCCAACAAGCACAGAGTAGACACTCAATAGGACTAAACTAGGACTAATACATTTGCTGATTTTTTAAAGGGTTACATAAACAGGACAGGTTATGGGTACTATCTACAAAATATACATAGAAATAAAATGTAAAAACTCAAATATCTTGGAAACTGTAGACAATCGGTTGTTTTAATTGTCATATGTGAATTCAGTACATTAAAATACATAATAAACAGCATATTTTATCTCTGAAGCAGACGGCTTCTAAAAAAATTGTAGACCAGTGTAATAAGTGAATGATTTCATTTTTCTCAGACAATGTACACTGTACCTTATACATGTTTAGTTTCTCATTCAGATATTTCCTTGTGTTTCTAGGAGGTAAGCAAATGCTGACATGCAGAGATTTTTGCTATTGTTCATAGTGCCTATACCACAGAAATCCTGTATGTAGGGTAAGATGCCCACAATGCACAGCCTTACAGTTCTCCTAATCCACACACTTGGCATAGAGAATGAGATCCTGATCCAAGTGTGTACATGCACAACAAAAGATGCTGCAAAAAGACAGAAAAAGATTTAAACACTAGCTAAGCTTCATTCAAACACATACAAACAAGCACATTTAAGTGTGTCTTTGAGCGCAGTACATGGCACAAGCAGAACCCTACGCATCTACAGGCGGGGAAGAAATGTACTAAAAAACACTGTATATGTCACTTCTGAGGTGTGTATGCAAAATGAACCCCAGTCAGTGGGGTTGTCTCTTAATGTTGAGAAATTCAAACTTCATGTACGAACACACTGAAAATGCCCCTATAGCGACCAATATCAAATAAAAGACAATGAATACATACATACAAACATACAATATATGAATACAAAACTAAGTTAAAAGATGTTTGTGTATATTGTACCTCTCGGCTCTTTTTTTGTAATCATATGCGTCAATTACATACAGGTGAAGTTTTGTTATGATTTGGTGTTAAACTTTAGGATATTACACAACACTCCATCTAATTATTTTACTCACAGCTCATGCTGTGCTTATGGGCCTACAGTGTCTCATGTAAACATTGCTATGCTAACTGATGAGCTTACTGTTAAAAATATACAGCAATTTGTAATGAGATTTTATTATTTTTTACTGAGATTGTCCAGGCGTGTGTGGAATACACATGGTCTGTTTCTTTTAGCTTAGAGATCTGTAAACAGTTTTTTAATAATAATGATACGATACCCATATGTACTGACAAGAATACTGACAAGGTAGCTAGCATGCTAGGTTCTGAAACTGAAGGGTTCACTGCTCCCTATGTACTCATACGCAGTATTACATGTCAGAATGTGTTTATCTAGAACACTCTGTCTGTCATACAGACAACACTTCACTCATGTAAATAAATATACATACATAATCAAATATATATATACCGTTCAAAAGTTTGGGGTTGGTAAAACTTCAAAATAATTGTCTTATGCCCACTAAAGCTGCATTTATTTGATAAAAAAATACAATAATAACAGTAATATTATGAAATCTAATTTAAAAAAACAGTTATGCTGCTTAAAGGTTTTTCCAGGATTCTTTGATTAAGAGAAGGCATCTTTTAAACATTATAAATGTCTTTACTCTCACATTTGATCCATTTAATGCTTCCATGCTGAATAAAAGTATTAATTTCTTCATTAAAAATAAAATGAACAAAACAAACAAACAAAAACTGTACAAATGTATGCATCTGGCTTTTCCCGCCACACTGAAAATACAAAACGTACAAAATGTTCCCTACCTCGGCTCTACTATATTAAAAAAGTGCTACATAAGCGCAAGTGAAACAGTATGATGACACTACATTTGTGCAGTACTAAAGTGCAGGCTAGCAATGAGGTGCTCTAGAATTCAGTTTATTCCAGGTCAGGGGTCAGGGGGGATTCAAAATTATGTTTGTTCATCTCAACAGACTTTTGCTTGTTTTCACAAACACAGCAGTCACATCAGGCCACTAGCTCGGCAAAAATGACAGCTCTGACAAAATCTTTTCTCTCTCAGCATTACTCTGTCTACCTGACAACTTCTGCACTTATTTTTTTGCCAAACCAATTCTCTATCTTTCCACTGCAAAAGCCCCTCCTCCCCCCCTCCCTCTCCCTCTCTCTGGAGGGGAGCAGGATCTCATTAGTAGCTGCAGGATAAAACGCTGTCCTCTCTATACAGGTTCAAGGTGATGGAAGATTAGACTGTTTGGCCCTGCCTCATCCTGAATGCAGCGCGCGTGTCTCTCTGCCCGTGAACACCAAATTACATTGAACCCGGGGAGTCTAACTCCATTAATTTTAAATGGAAGATTAATTTAACAATATGCAGCGGATATTTGTTACAAACCCATCATGTGAAAGTGACGTTTGGCAATAAATTTACTGGTGGCACATGCTGGCTCTGAAAGCCCCAGCAAAAATAAATCAGCAGGTGTCTCTAGCTTCGTCGTTCTCTAATGTCAGACACACACGGTCAAACTAATGCACATTCATGCACACTCACACACGCCGATGCTTTAACACTCAAGCACACACATACCAGCATGCAGCACCTCTATCTAGCAGAAACAACAAAAATACTTTCTATACAAAAATACTACACCTTAAATAGATTGAATTATTTCTACTATGAATAATCCTAGACATAAGATTAGTCAGTTATAGATAAACAAAACATTTGCAACCCATTTTACTTTTACTTATTTCTGTATATTCAAACTATTCAATATGCAAAAATGCAGGATGGGACCTGATTTTACTCATTAGGTCTTGATTGGGTCATGAAAAGTGGGCGTTTCACACCAAAATGGAGCCAAGCCTGAATTGCGGTCAATTGAACAGGAGAGACAACTACTCCTGTAAACACCCATTTTGTGTTTGTATTTTGACTGACACAATGCTTATTTACCTATTTGATATAGTTGCCGGAAAATGTATTATATTTAGAGATGCACCGATATCAAAATTCCGTCAAATTTCAAGTTATGGCTGATAACTAAAAAAATGGCAGATGTTAAATTTTATCTAAATAAATGAAACACCACAACCAAAAGCAATTGATTGAAGAACCAATTGATCACAACATTATGTATAATATGAATTTTTTTAATATTAATTTCGAGATTTATTACATTACATTACTAGTGTTTTAAAAGTTTTTACAAATTGCAAATGTAATATAATGTAAAAAATAGAGGAAAAGAGCATGCACAATTAAATATCCAAAATCAACAGATACTGATCAATAATAATAATAAAAAATCTCTATTATTGGTAGATAACAGCAATATTTGTGCATTCTAAATGACATAAGTGCTATTCGACATTAAATTACTGCACTGCAAGATTCTAAAAAGGCCAACAGTAATCTAAAACATTGCCTGCATTGCTATTTAATTATTGGTAAACATCAATTTATTTGATTTTAAGGAAAGATTACAAAAACAAGCATGTTTTTTTTTATGTACAGTAATATTTTATCAAACATTTTTATCTAATTATATTATATTATAAATGTACATAATTATATATATATATATATATATATATATATATATATATATATATATATATATATATATATATATATATATATATATATATATATATATTTGTATAATCCTGACGAATTATACACAATAAGACCAGGAACAAGTGTAAAGAACTTTTACACAGCAAAGAACAGCAAAGAATTCACAGAGGAAAGGGGGCCATCCATTTCAGATCAACCCTATTTGCTTCCTGGTGCCTCGATGAGCACATTCACATTAAAGTGTGCCAAACGGGCTATGTGTGTGCATGCGGTGTGTAAGAGGGACGCCCATCGGGTCTCTGTGAAAGGAACTCGGCAGAGCCAACATCCTATTACTATTTCCGACCTAAACAGCCACCATAACACACATACTGTATACGGCAATTTGCGACCCAGAGAGGGAGTGAAAAGAGAAACCAAGGTTATTTGTTAATCTTCACGAACAAGCAAAAGAAAACCTCCTTGAAAAACAAACACCCCCACAAACGCCCCGTGGCCCGCTGTGCCCTCGCTGCCCTTATCCACCAGCGTCAAACGCCTCGGTTCATCTTCGGGTCTCTTTAATGCAGACTCTCTTCTGGGAGCACCCTGGCTAATTAGAGGAATTGATAACCCCTGCGCTTATTAACGAGCCAATATATTTTGAAGTCATTAAAGATAACCAAGGCAATAAGTTTGGCTTTAAGCGCCACTAGCTTTCACTGCCTTCATGTCACTAATTATAAGGATTGAAAGGGGGGAAAAAAAGAAAAACGGAGGGGGTGAAGGAGATGGAAGAGAGAAAGTGAGACAGAGAAAAAGCAATTCCTGCCTACTCAACTGTAAACGACTGGTTATTGGAATCTTTAAAACAGGCAGCCAGGAGAAAATGACATTAGCAGCTCTCCCTTCTCCCTCCTACCAGTTAATGAAGAATTAGAGCTCCCATTTGGCGTATTATTGGGGTTCACAGGGGGTTAGGTCGTCGAGGGATGTGTTTGACAACGATGTTGATTTAGTGCTGGAGAAGCTCACGACACCATGGCGGAACATCATTCAATCCTGTCACTAGCACTTATCTCCTTCATTCTCTTGGCAGCAAGAGAATTCGGGTCACCCTCCCGACTCACAGTCCCTGTCTATGTCTATGCCACTTCCTTTAAGGTTTTGACAGCATGCTGAGGTTTATTTTCGTTCCCTATTTAGTTTTGATCAGCAGGACATGTTTTCATTCTGTGCTGACTCTGAAGGCCTTACAGTGCAGTCTGTGATTGTTTTAGCAGAAATAACTCAGTTCTCAAGAACTAAAAAAAAAAAAAAAAAAAATCAACTAAAGTTTTGCATTTAAATATGGAAGAAGCAACAACAGAAATGTGGCTGGCAGTAATTTAATAGCATTTCCTGCATTACTAACACTAATGGATAGTCCCAAATTGAATCATATTTTTGTACTGATTTTTAGGGAAAATGGCCTGTCACTTTTAGAAAGTCGGAATTGTACTTTTAGAGAGAAAAAAATACCTAAATAAATAAATGCTGCGTTCCAGCAATGACTGATGCATGGTGTATAAAATTTGACTCTGACTTGATCATTGTGCATCAACAAACAGCTAATCATATTTTCATACAGATGGGTTGGTATACTTTGGTTCCCCTGTCTATTTAGAACATGTGGTAAAGTACACATATTATGAACCCAAGGTGAACAGTAGTGATTTATAAATCTGGCTAATGGCATGAATGATGTCAGTGTTAAAACAAGAAAGATGAAAAATATGCGGACACCTTTTGGCCCCAAAATATATTTGGCCACATTAGCCACACTAAAAATGTCTTTGAATTACATGTAACATTATATCAAACACAGTGGCATTCATTTTAAAGAAAGATTAAACAAGCATAAAACATATACATCTACTAAAAATGACCTTGAGCTCATTTGCTTGAAAATGGCGTGATTTTGTTTTAACCTGAATTATTTAATTCAGTAAATGTAGTACACTTTAAAGTGACTTAAGCATCCAATATCTTTTTAAGGCCACTGTATGCACAAACCAATCTGTAGCAAACAAATACGAAAGAGTTTCAATTAAATGTGCCATCAAATTCACAGGAAATTTTCATTTATTAACTGGTCACAACCTTGAGCATTTGGGAGACTAAATACAGTAAAACTGTTTTTGCAAAACTTTCACCAACATTATGTTGGCATAGAGTCAACTGCTAATTGTCTCATTTTACTGTGCTTCAGTCACTGCCAATCTAATAGGCCCTAAGTGTGCCATTCTCAGTGTAGTAATTAATTAAGCTAATCAGAGGATCAGGGCTACTCTGACTGTACGCACACGCTTTCACCTACGAGAGGATTACGGAGGACAACACAGGCCACTGTCAAGCCAAAGGGAAGCACATCTCTATGTTGTGTTTAACTCAAATTATTAATGCGATGTGAACAGCATGAGATGCAAGAATACAGATATTGATGCATTATACATAAACAGAAATTATATATTATTAGCACTAATTAAAGCATTCAAAACAGTCTGTACTGTGTCTGAACAAGTGGGTTGGAATCAGATATAAACAGTTATTGATAATAAGAAAATACTTCCTTTTTTTGCACACGTTTTCCCTCCACCTCCACAAATATCCCTCCTTCCTGTTAAAGCTCTGCCTGTTCTAGAAATAGGTTGTTTCCTGTCACTTCGTATACCTTACACTGTTTGTCAATACATTCGACAGCATGGAGCTATTGGTCTACTGAAGGTGCCCATACTCATTTTTTTCTCTTAAGTGGAACCATTTAATCTCCAACCTTAACTCAAAACCATAGAGAAAAACAACAACATAAAATATGAATATACAGTTGGGACATTTTGTAAAATGTAATAAAATCAAGAATCTGTGATTTGTTCATTTTTTTTTTTATGTGCGAGACCTTCGAGCCCTCAGATGGCATTGCATGAGAAACCATCACGCTATGTGTTAAATATAGCCACATGGACTCAGGAGTACTTTGGAAAACCATTGTCACTTAACACAGTCTTCCGCTGCATTAAAGAAATGTAACTTGAATCTCTGCTACGCAAGGAGAAAGCTCTGTTCAATCCAGAGATGGCGCTTAGTTCTAAAAGACAGTGGAAATGTGTGCTGTGGTCAGATGTATTCAGCTGTCTTTTTTGGGGGGAAAAACTGACTTTGAGTTTTCAGTCCCAAACACAAAAAGGACCATCAGTGACAGGTGCAAAAGCAAAAACCCTGCCACATGGTATGGGGGTGCATCAGTGCAAAAGGTATGGGTGACTTGCATATGTGTGAAGGTACCATTTACGTGGAGGAATATATTGGGATTGTACAGAGACATACAGTATAGTTACTGCCATCAAAATCTTTCCTTGGAAGCAAGACAATGCCAGGTCTCATTCTCCACATGCTAAAGTGGTATTCAAATGGTGGACTGTGGTCCGGTTCCGGACCCCAGCTTGGTTCCATCCAGACCACGGGACATAATTGCGCCATTTTACAGTTTCTACAGTTTAAAGTGAACAGTAAGTCAAAACAATGTAATGATGGTAATGATCTTTCACGCTACATTTTCTAATATTTTTGCCTCGATGGAAATGTATAACTGTTCCAAAATAAGTATTGTCCGGACCTCCGCTGGGAAGGAAATATAGAGACCAGACAGACCTCTTGGAACTTTACCTGAACAGATACCCCTGCTCTTCACCGTAGAAGGGATGTGCTTGACAGCCCGCCTGAAGTTCAGATCTGTCTCTTATTGAAAATGTATGGCCCAGCATGAAAAGGAAAATCAGACAACGATGACCACAGACTACTGAGCAGCTGTCTTGTATCAGGCGTGATTGGGCAAAAATTCCACTTGCAAAACTTCAATAATTAGTATCCTCAATCCCCAAACATTTAAAAAGTGTAATTAAAAGGGAATGTGATGTAACACAGTGGTAAAAACGCCTCTGTCCTAGCTTTTTTGTTGCAGCCATCAAAATCAAAATTTGTTTATATTAACAAAATACACTTTTGTTCAAGTGGTCAGTGAAAACTTTTCTTTGTACTTTTGTAAGTTAAAGGTTAAAGAGAATTAACAAATCACAGATTCTTTACAAAATGTCCTAACTTTTCTGGATATATGGGGTTGTATGTGGATATATGGGGTTGTATGTAAATATAAAAATAAAACAATGAAATAAATTATATTATAAAACATGAATATAATATTATAATAATCATATCTTGTTTCTTATGGGCGTCTACTTAAGACATCATCTCACTTCCACAAAAACATCTTGACAAGCTAACCTCACAAAACGACTAGTAGCTTGTTTGGTGACGATAGTGGGCCGTCGTGGATCATCCCTAATTTAGACATACTAATGCTGAGCAGGGCCATCAGCCCACGATTGGCCGATAAATTGTAGCTGACACCCCATCTCAACCTTGCCAAATCTCATCATCGCCAAATGAACAGAGAGTGAGATGAACAGATAAAAGGACAGAGTGATGATGTGCAGCAGAGAGAGAGTTATCCGTAAATAATGACGTATGGTTTTTTATATAGTGCTAAATTCAAGCTCAGATCTGTGGCTTGTCAAAAAGAACTTCAAATGTTATTTTCCAGACAACTGAAAAGGAAATTACAGCAGTTAGAAATGATTAGAAAACAGACAGCTTACAAATCAAATTGTTAATAACTACAGCGACTGAAAGAAAAGGTGAATATGCATCATATGCAGGGTTCCACTTTGTCACTCACCAAACTCCCACATTTCCTGAGATGGTAATTAGGTTTAATTTGAAGCAGCAGTCAAAGACACATCTATGTAATTTTCTAATTAAGATTAACATTTCCATCTAGGGTTAATTCAGTATTAATACAGAAAGAAACATTAAAAATAAAAGAAACTACATTATCAGCATTTGAGTACCATCAGCCTGATTCTTCATATCCATCCCGTCTGCCTCCTTTCCCTGCAAATTAAGCCCATTTCAAAATGCCACAGCATCATTTTCTATGTTCAGGGGGAATATAAAGCATGCAGCGCTGCGCTCACAGTTTTGCCCTAACCAGGCCCCTAGAGACCCGCCGGATCTTCTTGCCCATCCATAACTGGATGACACCTTTGGGGACTGTTTCCCCTCTTCCTTAACCTCTCAGCTCATTACAGCTAGTCTCAACAGTGCTGCTCTAACCAGAGGTTTGTGCTTTACAAGCTATGCGCTTGCTCTCTCTCTCCAATCTAAATAGATGGTTCAGAGTGGTTAGATCAGTAGCAGGTAGAGCGTCAGCCTTGGGGAGTCAGAGTTGCTTTGCAGCGTAAGCCACTTTTTAATATATATTTAGCATTACACCTGGTGCACTTTAGCCACGGAAGCGGAATGCCCCTGTTTTGCAGGGAGGTGTTTGATGAAGCACCGTTGGGCCTTCACGGCTTGACGCCATTCACCCTGAAATGCGGGACTGCTACCAGGGGCCTCCATTAAGCCCTGCACCTGTGTGCTCATGATCCAGATATGAGAGAAGCATCCTGAAGATCCAGCAACTTCAAAGACTCAGGGAAAATGCTGAGGGGAGTCAAATGTAATGACTCCCTCTGCCCCTGGTTATGGGGTTTAGCGGATGGATCATGAACAAAACACACTTACGTCAATAGGATTAAGAGGAGGAGGACCTGTTCATTGAGAAGAGCACAGAACTGAGAGGACAGAGACAGTAACCGATCAATCTATAATGACTATATATAAAATCTAAAGCAATAACGATAATAATAAGTCAATTTCACACGTCTAAAAGCACTCCAAGAAACAAGTCATCAAAATACAGCGCTACTTTTGAAATATAATAAATATGATGATTTTGCTAACTTTGCTAATTTTGATTGGTCATCATGTCTACTATTAATTAATATCTGTGCACTTTTTTACTGTAAAATGAAATGTGTAAAATAGCTGCCTTAAAATAAGCTGACATTTTACATTCTTATCAGTTCTTGCTTTCCCTGGGATTCAAACCCATGACATTGGCATTGTAAGCGCCAACGTTTCAATGTTTGAGCTACAGGACATTTTCTGGTTCTTGTTCCCCACCTGAAGGTGCAGCAAGAAATCTTGCTTCATTAACAAACTTTCTGAACATCAGGAACTGCAGATAGCTGTCTTCAATGGGCCTTTTAAAATAAACATTTCAGAACCTTCTTATGTTACCATCTCACTTTTTTCCACTGGCACCTGGTTTTCTCCTGCTCTCACTCTCTGCTGGGGTCTGATTAGAGACCTGCATGTTTTGCTAAGAGCACAGCAGAAAGCTGTCATTATTTTTATGAGATCCAAACACCAAACCCAGACCTAATGGGCTTTAATGGAGGAAATGTTGGCTGTATATCTTTTAGATAAAAACAATACACTCACTAGAAACAATCACAATCACTAGCAAAATAACTGCATAGAGAACATAGAGATTTACTGTATGCACCTATACTTGTTCTTAATTTAATACTGTTGGCAAAGAGCAAATAATTCAACCATTGAAATTTAAATACTTGTATAATTAATAAGCAATAATGTAATTTTTCATATAGGATTGTTATTTGTAGTTTTATTTTTTTCTTGCATTTTCAAAATTTTTCACATTAGGTTATGCAGTTTTATCCTACAAATAGCGTTTTGAGCACTTCACAGTCTGCTTTGTTGCTGTGTGCAACAGCAATGAGCCTCAATGTAATGTTTACGAATAACAATCTATGCTAATGCCTGATGCTTCAGGACTGATTTGAAGAATGGACTTGGTCATTGAGACTGGCAGATACATGGCAAACAGTGCATGGAAATGTCTGACTGACAATCTGGATTTGACATGTTTCACCACCCTCTTATGAATAAATATAATTTATACGTACGGTCAGATATCTGGTAGAGGGTCACGCAGATCTGCAAATGAAACCGTTATTATGGCGAATATCAAAGCTTTAATACTATAAACAAGCAAATAAAATGAGCAGATGAGTGACTTGTTATATAAAAGAGGAATGAATAGGAAATGAGAAAGATGGCGGAAACCTCCGAGGACAGATCCGCTCTGATTTTTTACTCTTTGAGTGTTGTAAATTAAATTCCCTCGTCAAAGCTCTAATCATTCATGGCAGATGGAGTCTTGCGCTCCCCTTTTAGATCCAAGGGAATTCTAATGGTTATTGTTTCTGTTTAAATAGGAGATTATTGCATTTTAATAAGTCCTCTCTGGGATTTGAGACAACAATGCAGTTTTGTGAATTGCTACAGAAGGCTGTTAGTGTGAGCTGGGGAGAGATCGACTCACTGAATGTGACAAGTTGACTACTGCACCCCTACACTCCACCCTCCATCACCCCAACTTCCCCTTTTAAATGGGAACGGCTGCATAGATATTTACCAGCGAATGAAGGATCCGCCACGGGGATAATAATTTCATCCGCCAGCGGGGAGGGGAGAGGAGTCTAACTGTGGATTTTCATTAAAATGACACATCTGTTCAGCAATTTCAGCAAAGTAATTCTGCTGAAAGTTTTATCGCCTAATTTTCATTATTCACTCCACTGGGCTGAATACAGGATTCATCTTGTCGAATTAACACATTCAACATGGCTTCTTTTTTTTCTTTTTTTAACAGCAAAGGGAGACAGGAAGGGGGAGCGATCAACAAATTGAATTGTCAGTGCACATGGATTAAAACATGATTTGTTAAATCCAAAACAGCAGCAGGAGCACAAAACTCAGACTTGAGAATGAAACTTGAAACGTCTTTACACATCATCACCCAAATCCCCAAGTTTGGTTTTTACTTTTCAGAACTGCTGGTTTGAAGTCACTGATGAGTTCAGGCATTGTAAAGGCTTTTTTAAAATGACAAAAAAGTTATGAAAACTTCCAGACCAAAGCTTATCCACTCAGAATTTGGGTTATGGACTATCAGTTTTTAAATTAGTTGAACGGTTTCAATTTTTATCATTAATTCGAATGAAATTAAATGAAAAATTAATGCTGTGGTTTGAATTATTTAATAAAAATTAAATAAAATCAGAACCTTTAAAATGTAAAATAATAATAATAGTAATAATAACAAAATAATATATACTAGCGGTGAACAGTACATGAGCGCTGAATAGCTGCTGACGGCCTGGAGCTCACATCTCCAAAAGCGTCTAAACACATTTTCAAATAGGGGCAATGTTTAGATATAAAACAAATATTTCACATAAACAACTACTGTACATTCTCGCCTAAATATCAATAACAGTAGAGTTTCTAAAATGATAGTTGGTTTGCTCCTCTGCCATTGACGCTCGCTGTGAGAATGCTGCCAGTATAGATCCGGCAGAAACAAGTGGAGTGATAAAAATTGTGAAACTGTTTCCGTGTGATTATAGTAGAATATCGCATTGCCGGAAAAGGCTCTCGGTCAATCAGATTCGAGAATCAGAACTAACTGTAAATATATATATATATATATACATATATATATATATATATATATATATATATAGGCTTTGATAGGCTCTTAGGTCTTCAGGTCAAAACCAGGATAACTACATAGCTTACCATACACTCTTCTATATCTCCGCCCTACTCTCTTACCCACCTCCTCTAGTAACTGTTCTTAGCAATGTGTCTCCAGGGATGATCATCTTTCCACACAGATGTCCAGTGGAGCATGCAGCAAATTAGACACTGTGAGGGAAAATGATACCCTTTTTCTTCTAATCTCTCTCTCTCTCTGCCTCAGTAAATTATATAAAAGTATACTTGAAACACAAGCTGTTACAAATGACCACTGTGTTTTAGTGGCAAAAAAAAAAACCCTACCTACTAGAGAGCATTTTTAGGTGCTCCTGTCAATTCGTACCCTGGTTGAAACCAGACCACTCTCAGTGGTAACTGAGTTATGGTCTGGCAAAGCTTCATTATTAACTCATTTCCAAAAGGGCGTCACCAACGGACGTCGCTCAAATGCCTCTGGGCGCAATTGGATAGACCTAAAACCAATCAGAGCGATCGTCATCGTGTAAAGCCATATGCTGCGTCCCAATTCGCCTAAGTTACACTACTCCATAAAAGTATGTACTCGTTTTGTGAAGAAAAGGTATTTACTTTTGAATGTGTAGCAAAAAAGTAGGCAAGCTTTGGGACATACTACTTCGTCATCTTTATCGGACGGATCTGTCGCGTGCATCCTGTCACATAAACTGCCCTGTCAATCATCTTGTCACAGTTAAAATCCTCTATTAAATCTAATTTAATTTCCTACCGTTTCGGAGAGAAATGTAGTAGCACGTTCATCTGCCAGTGGGTCTTTCATGGAGACTGTCCATATGTGTCGCTCAAATGCCTCTGGGCACAATTGGATAGACCTAAACCCAATGAATATGAATATCATCCAAAATGGATGGATAATATTCTCTTTATTAAGTGCGCACTGCAGCTACTGCATGTTGTCTACTGTTTTAAATGCTCAAGCTCTTTGAAGTTGTGTGGATTCTGATTGGCTGTTTTCATTGTTCATCAGCTGGAAAAAGTCATTCTGAAAGTCATTCTAACGATATTGTTCCTCTGTGTCATTATAGTTGTAGTGTTGACTTTGATATTCTCATAGAATTAGAACAATTATCATATCACACTTTATGTGAATGGCCCTTTATTCAGCACTGGAAAGTAACAATTTCAAAATAAGATCATCTAATTAAAAATGCACATTTCACACAAACATTGTGTGTGCATATGAAAAAAAGAAATTGAGTTAGCATATGCAAGTAGCAAACATCTCCACTAACCACTATGATTCAGTCACCAAGTTTCAGAAAGGTCTCCAGGGTTCTTTCGACATGTGAAGTGAGTCTCCAGTACATTTTACAGCTTGACTCACCTCTGCTTCAGTGAAAAGATTTGTTCCATCTCCAAAAGCTTCTAAAACCAGTTTTAGCCAGTTCAGTTAACAGATAAATTTGCCTTTCAATGTACAACAATTTAACCCTTCCTTCCTTTCATTAAGTTAAACATTACATCTAGATTTATATAACTATCCTAAATTGCATGTCAAAATACAGAACACAACAGAACAGAACGTTATTATAGAAACGAGCTATGCTAGATGATGAATCGTAACAGTGTGCATTGAAACATCTTTGGGACCAATAATCAGATGGCAGTTGATACAATAATAAACTGTCCCTGAACAGTTCCTCCTACTCTCTTGAGGCCTGTAACGTTATTGAATTTAATAAATCAAAATAGGTGATGTCTGTCTACTTGTGAGCTGTCTTCTGATGGCTTCCTCAGAGATGGAGGATTAGCATTTTCCAGACAGCATATTATTCCCTTCGGCATTGTACAGCTAGTACTGTACAGTTCCAGATGGAAAATTATAGATATAGGCAAGGGAGGGACTGTTACCCACTCATGAGCATCCTAAAATAAAATCCAGGTAAAAAATGAATGCAATAATTAAAGAGTAGGTGCACCATAATTTCTGTTGGCGATTATGCTCCCATTCAGATGATTTCTGCATGAATATTCGTTATTAATGCATTATTATAATCTTGTCAATCACTAAACTAAAATGTGTCAACTTGTAAAACCGATGGAATGAAGGACTTTTGTACAAATTGTACAAAAATAAACAAGTGAAGTCTACAAGTGACCTGTATTGACAGATCTTGCGAGAAAATACTTAGTAAACATGATTACACAAGTGGAAAAAGAACTGGAAATATTAATACATATCCATGAAAAATCCTTCATTGACGAAGGGACACTTTACTGAATAGCTGTGATATGCGATGGCTTGGTGGCAGGAAGAAAATGAGGTGCAAAAGAAAATGGTTCCAGATTTATGTGTGGCGGCTGGAAAATTCAAATAGGCAGAGATAAAAAGGGTATTTTTCAGAAACACATATCTAAGCGAAAAAGGGGTCCTAAATGTGAAAGTAATGTATATGATTTGTGCAGGGCGAGGATGTTCTCCATCCTCAGCGGAGGGCTTGTAGAGGCACTATTTCACGGATTATGGGGTGAGTCTATGGAGAGAAGATCACCAAAGAATGACTCCCCGAGGGGCCTGGTGTGGACAGAGAAGAGAAGGACAGAATTTTCCATCTCATAAATTTAACGGCAGGCAAATATTCTTTAATGCTTTTATACATAACGACTGTCTCCCTGCGAGTAGATAAAATTGCTATGTGTGTCATGATAACATAAAAAAGACTTTCATTTCCCATGAGAACATTGTGCCCAGAATTAAAAATATATATAGCTTTAATCATTTTAAAGAAAGTTTAAAGACAAAAAGTTATGCGTACAACTCACAGCTACACCTAATAAATGAATGGCATTGCATAATATAACACAATTTATTTCTATTATGTATCCAAATAGTTTGTCTAAATTTTGAACAGTTTATATATTATTCTGAGGGACGCACCAATATTAAACCTTTAAGCCGATATGACAAGCTAATTATTATTTTCATCTTATGGCTTATTACTAATATATAGCCAATGTTGAAATTGTATAGTACTTTGTCTAAATAAATGTAAAATAAAACACTAAAAACTATTTTCTACTATTAAAAAACATTTATATGCAACAGTATAGTGTACAATGAAAAAAAAAAAGATATCTAAATGTAAAAATAAGGAACTGAGCATGCATAATTATGCATTCAATAAAGACCATGGGCACATCATTCCACACAACACAACACAACTAAATGTGCTGACCGAGAGAAATTGTGTGAACAGGGCGTCTTGAATTAATTTGTCTTTGAAAACATCGCGCTTTCAAACAGGCAGAACAGAGTGACCTTTTCAGTGAATAATAATTAAATTGTACGGCTCTAACCGCTTATAATCTATGGCAGGCCCAGAACAGGCCCTGCACTCTCACTCTAATTGGCAACATAAATAATAGCGTGACGAGCGTCTACGTGAAGCTCTCCATCACAATGACCCGCTGACATTGCAGAGATGGGGTGTCTGAATTATCTCGGGGCGACGGACATCTGACAGGTGGTAAAAGGGCCTGCGATTTGACTGTAAATCACAAAAAGGCCTTGCTGATGCACCGGAGGGGGAGGAGAGAAAGTGAGAATGATGAGATGGGGGCGGGCAGAAGGCAGTTCTCCAATAGACACTGTAAATGAACCAGATTTATCTACAGGCTCAGAGCAAAGCCTTTAATTGCTTCTACTGGTTGCACATTTGTGAGGGACGCTGGAGACCTCACCTGGTGCACGGTAAATTGGGATTGAGCCTCCTAACCTGCAATTCAACCTGGAGGGATAAATGGGCTCAGCTTCCAATCCAATCAATTTGCTTAACTGCTTGTAATCCAATCAAGCACCCTGTCACACAAACAATATGCATACAGCTTGTTTCTCCATAGTGCATTAAACCTCCTGGGGCATCGAGCAACACATTGGCAGAAATCCCGAAAAACCTACCTGGCCCCCTGCTGCACCTATTATTGTCTAATTCACACCTTAGTGCAGGGCAAGCCAATGTGTGACTGGACTTGAGCACTGAAAACCCAGTCAAGCAATTATAACTGCAGAAACACAGTCACAGGCTTTTAATCCCATGAAACACCAACCAGATTTAAAAGGACACAGGTCAGTTTTTTTATTTTTTATATTTTTTTATGTGTTATATTATTATTTAAAACATTTTCAAATCATTTTAATTCTACTTCCTTATAATTTCAAATTGCAATTCTGAATCCTGTTACCTCAATTCAAATTTAGCAACTGAATTGGAATTTTAAAGCCATTCTAAATTCAATTCAGAATGATGCATAACCCTGATAAGCTCTGAAAAGTATAAAAAGTATAATTAAAGTAGTTTTTTTTATATGACTTGTGATCTATATTCCAAGCTACATCATAACTTTCATGAAGTCAATAACGATCATTGTGAGACACCTTCCATGAACATTTGTTTTTAATGTATGAGCAAGTGCTCTAATTTTGAATGCATGTGCTTAGACTGAATTGTGCTCATCGTTATTAAATTAATTCTATTATTGTTCAAAAAAAATATTTCTTGCACGGTTTTTTGGCATCTACTCAATATGAAATTTAGCTGATGGACTCTATGCTTATGAACATTAATCCAGACATGAACCCACACACAGACACCTTCACACACTCCCCTGCTGTTTAAATAGTGCTGATCTTCTACAAAACAGGGAGTTCGGTAATCACTGCTCGTTTCGATTGGATTCACGACGGGGGGAGCTGTACTACACCGCTCTGTGGGAACTATCTAATTCAGACCTCCACATAACTCTGCCTAAAAATCAATAGACTACAGTCCAGCAAGAGACCGACGGAGATAGAGAGACGCAAAGAATGAGGAAGAGAGAGAGAGAGTTGGGCTGACTGTAAAAGAGATGGGCGAAAGACAGACGATACTCTCCCTGGAACCCAGAAGCTATAATATCCATCCTTGGCGGTTCACTTGACATTTACTTGCCCTGCTTTTCTCTGCCTTCTAACTCCCGGCGTTCCGACTCTCATGGGTCTGTCGACCGGGTGAGCAGATAACAAACCTGTCAGAGCGGGTTTAGGGAGAGGATAAATCTAGAGCCAGGCTGAAGGATGATGGGTTCCAGAGGCCAACATGTTTGTGTGTGTTACCATAAGAGGAGACTAAGAACATGTGTGACTGTATGTGTGCGTATTAGCGACCATCAGGACTGACATATAACACCTTGGGAGAACAGCCGTAGCGTATAAGCGGCCCTTGCATCTAATCTGAGGTCTGGTCTCGCCCCCACACAAGTCTCTGTGCCTTACAGGAAGAGCTCACAAAAAGCCTTTCAACAGCCCTGCGGTCAGGTCAGAGCACCGGGGCAGAGGGATGAAGCGAGGGAAGGGAGAAAGACAGAGTTTGAGTGGTGTTAGTGAAAAAGAATGGGAGGTGTCTCTTTAAGGGCCTGATAACATTCTCTGTGATGGGCTCCCCAGGGTCTCTGAAATGTCACAGCTTTGAGGCCATGGGCTGTCATACGCGTAGACACCGGGGACTCTGGGACTGAGAGATATGCAATAGACTCGCCTCAGAGCCAAATTTGAGAACACAGCATTTCCACTTCACTCTCTTGGTCAAATGTCTATCAAATCAAGCCTTAAAGGAATACCAGTGTTTGGTTTGGTTTACACATTAACATTTATGTGCACCACAAACTCTTTTTTTTACTCCATTCCTATTGCTAATAATAATTTCACTCCAATTACAATCAGACATTTACAACATTTGATCAGATAAATGTATTTGACAAAAAAATAAAATAATAATAATAATAAAAACAAAATAATAATAATTCTAGCTTGGAGTGACCATTTAAAATCTATTCAATTTATGACAAAAATATACTGTATTCATATTTATTTTAAATTGTACTGTCACAATAATACGAATAATAAGCTGCTTGTGTCAACACAATTTACCAACTAAGGATGTGTTACAAACTGTTTATTGTGTTAATGTAAAGCTAAAAATAGTCTGGTCTTTAAGTGATTGACACAGGATTGATGACCTTCCTTTTAGGAGGACCGTGTTAAACAGTTTTGGTATACTGACTCGAATGTCCCGGTTCTACAATGGGAATGATGAAAACGTCCTTTGGAAGGTCTAAAAATTGCACATCAATTACCTGAAGCAGTGAGGCCTGTCTTATGTTCCAGGCACCATTTTATAAAACCAGAAAATGTCTATACTCAAGTCACAAAGCATTACATCAAGGACATTTACAGGAGAGACAAAACAGGAGAAAAGAGAGGGAATATATAAGGATAACATTTGCTATGACTTAAAAGGGATGAGTGTTAGCACGCTCTGTGACGATGACAACAAATAGGCCGGGAGACATCTTTAAATCCTCTTGAAGAGCACATGAGCATGCCTCTCTGGGAGATTTGTGTGTTTATTAACGAGCAGCACGCTGTGGTTTAATCAGTGCAGGGAGAATACTCGTACTTAAAAAAGGCTGCACGCCATTTATACTCCTGTGTGCTTGTAGGATTTGCTAATAATGTGAATTCAATTCAAAGCAGGAGTGAAAATAAAGAAAACAAAGTGCAAAAAAACAACAAAAGGAAACACTTCAAAAATATAGTCCAAACACAGTCCAATGCTTTAGTGTTAACAAACCAGGTGAAGCTAACAAGGGGGTGGGTGCAAACTAGAAGTAGGCAAGAAAACAGATCATACAAAAGACCGTGTTCTCATTTTCTGTCTGAAAGCCCCACCAGGACCACTGAAACTTGCTTGATTTCCCCAGTCCAATTATAGCTGTGCGCTCAGTTCTTCCAGAATAGCAGGGCAGAGCTGAGGGACGGCGTCTGCGTAAGCGAAGAAGGGCTAATGGAGTCCCTGAAGCTGACTCCATTTCGCTGCTCCAGCTAATGGGCTGTGATATTTTCCCAAACTAACCGCTGCTGTGCCCTCTTAGAAGCTAATCTAGCCTTGTGCTTTGGAGGCCGGGCCACGCCACGCCACGCTCACCCTACCTCACTGTCCAAATCTCGTCTTCCCTGCCCTCAATCACATGACTGAGCCAGAAAGGAGAAGACTCAGCTCCCTGACTTACACATGCATGACGTGCCAAACCATCCTCATTCAGGCTGTTTTGGGCAAAGGTTCCTTCTCGTGTCAACACACCCTACGACTCCATGCTGCCTTGAGCCATCCAAGGAGATTTTTAGATTTTATACCAGGCCTGAGAGACAGAAAGCGATAGGCACAGTTGTTGAAGGACTCTATTTAAAAAAACCCTATATAGCTATCGGGTGGCTAATAGCATCCTGGATGCTGCGGTGGGTAGAAATGGGCAGACATAAATCCAGGAAGATGGCTCCCTGGTCACCCATACAGCAGACAGCTCACCCCATTCCAGATGGTTGTAAAACAGACCGGTGGCATTACAGTCAGAGTTTGGGACTGGCCATTGACTACATATTAGAGACCATCATATTTTTGTAGTCTCAAATACACCACGGCCCATTTCAAAGCATTTAAATGAACCTGCCTCACAATGGCGGTATAATTGCTACTAAATCTTTCAATAAAACTGATTCGTGGACAATTCTGTCATGAAATTGCTACTCACCGCTCTATAGGCAAGATCAACGGGTAGAAACCTTGCAATTATTCATGGCATTCAAGACCCTAAAATGTTCAGTGCTGGTTATAGATACTGCAAAAATCATGTTGAGAGCAAAGCAATAGTAATTTAAAGAGCACAGAAGAACGCAATTTCACATGATGAGATGTACTGCGTTCATTACACGCCCTCCATTCTAGTCTCATCACACATTTAGAGTATAGAAAAGACATTCGCAAAACGGTCCATTTTTAACAGGCAGTTGCAAAGGTTAATTATTTTCCTAATTACATCTAGAAATGCCAAACATTTGTTTTTCTCCCTAATTGACAAGAAAATGAATTGTGAACTGCATTAGGCACAGAGGGTTCATCTCAAGTCTGCTGTATAAGGCGTGTGAGTGCCTCAATGCACAGAAAGTATAAAAAGCCATTATGGTTCCCCACTGCGGCATCCTTTAAAATCACGTAAAAGCAGCGTACATTTCAATGCAGATTAGAGAGAAAAATCACAACTATGCCCAATATCCTGTGGTTCTTGAAGCTGCACTTGAGACAATAAAGGTCAATAATTCTACACACAAACCAGGAGAAAGAGCATAAGGGGAAGCATAACCTCAGTGCTAATCAATATTAATTCCTTTGCCTCTCTAATGACAAGTTGTAGTCAATGTCGGTCCAGACTCTCTCTCTCTTGGGTTCAAGCATGCTGGGCTTGTTCTGCAGGCACCTGTCTGCCCTTGTACCTGAGCTGTATTATGGGCGATTATCACACCTCGTCCCCCAGGCAGAAGGTCTTCATACGTCTGTGGCATTGATCTCATTTGTTGAGGAGATAAGGCTGTAATTGGATGAGGCCTGAAATCAGATGGAACTCCATGGCAAGGCCAAGGCTAATTCCACTATCCCTGACCTGCCTAAATAGCTAGGCCACGGCCACAACTACAGGGGGTTAATCCTGTCCAATCCCACCCCCAAGCCAGCTCATCACCATCTGGGCCACTGTCCACCTCTCTTCCTCCTGTTTGAGCCAGGCCTCCAAGCCATTGAGGCAAGAGAACAAGTGTACCCGACCACCCAGACAAGAGCCTGAGCCAGGACCCTAATTGCAAATGCATAATCTATTGAACTGTGATGCTGATTGTAGTGGCTGTCCGCAGGATATATTACTACATAAATATTTAAGCTCACATGACATTGCCAAACAACCACAAACTCTGAGGTCCTACATAGAGTCCACTTCTCAAAGTAATTATTCTTGGAGGCAGGGTGGTAATGTTGTTAGTTTTTTTGAACAAAAGACCCAAGGATGGCTTGAATAAACTTCCATATCTTAACGATTTACTGATTTGCACATTTTCAGGACTCACAACCGCATTCAACGACAGTATCAAAAATGGCGATGTCCATAACATCAGGAAGTTTTATCCCAATTGACAGCGCGTTGTTAAATAAACGAGTCCAATAGAGGCGTGAGCTCATCCATCAGATATTTTAAACAACCAACAAGGACTTTAAATGCTTAGTAACCGAGTGCAGAGAGAACGTTTGAGCCACGCGCCTCACAGCTCCGGTGGATCTGAGGATGAACGCAAATAATTTCTACATCTCCTTGAGTAAACTAAATCCGTCATGATTATACAGTTCACCTTGGCTCTCACATTATATGATGTGGCGGACAACTAGTTGTCCAATGCGGTCTGTTTATTCAGTGCGGGAATGCGGTTGGGAGTCCTGAAAATGTGGAGGTGTCAGTTCAGTTACAGAATTGGGTTGTCACGCTCGTAAAAAACAAAACGCTGTATGAACGCAACAGTATTAAGCGGCGCTGCCATACTATCCATTAGCATCTTTATTTTGTGTGAAATATGACAGGGGATTAGGGATGAACATAAACAGTGCGTAATCGACGATCCCAGTCCTACTTTACACTAATGTTCAATTCGTTCATTTTATTTGAAGGTATAGTTCATCCAAAAATTACAATCCTGTCATCATTTTCTCACATACCGTTGTACTGAAAAACTGGTTTTGTGGAATATACAGCAACAACATCAAGAACAATAGAACAATAGAAAAAACTGTAATGCAACGTATAACTTTGACTGCTCGGCATGTTTTGAGAGAAGTGAGATGAAGCAGTGTATCAGGTGAAAAGCAATAAGATACCCTGAAGATGAAAGCTTCACAAATCCTTTGATGACTCAGAGTTTGGTGCATAGTGTTGTTTTTGATCAGACTAACTAGAACGGAGGGAGTTTTGCAGAATGCAGTCACGGGTTTGATAAAGTGTCGAGAAACTCTGCGGCTTGTCTAAGAAATATCTCGCTCAAAAAAAAAAAAAAAAAAAAAAAAAAACCTCTTAAGCTTGCGTGCCTTGTAAAAAAAAAAAAGAAGCTTTTAAACTTACACTTACTGTGACGTGTCATTTCTAAAAAACATAAACTCTCACTTAGAATGAACATTCTTGTGGCGTATTTTCATTTCCAGCAGTATAATGGACAATAATAAGCAAAATCATGGAGACCCGCAGTGCACCCAGTTCTGGGAAGTGAAGAAATTCTTCATAACTGCAGCAGATATTCCGGAGATAAAAATATCTATAAAACAGTAAACTATTTTTCTCTCCATCCCTCTCGAACACTCAACTCAACAGTACCAGCGGGGCTAGAAGGTAATTCGACCGGCCAATTTAAACATGTCATGATTGAGCTGGAAAGAACAAACGGACATCAAAGAACAAACCTTGAGTCTGAGAGAAAGAGCAGTGTGCTGGCAGGAGGCTGAGAGAGGGACGAGAAACAAGTAGGGGGGGTTCGATTCGTGTGTCATTACGACCACACCGCTGTGTTGCTATTCTGGATTCCTGGGGTTTGACATCTAGATTGCAGATGGATAAGTGTGCCTTAAAACCACATCCCCCATCAGGGAAAAGAAAATAATTTCTCATAACGGCATCTATTTACTGGCACGGCCTATCTCTCCCACAGGGCCCGAAACAAATGAAAATGTTATTTCTCTCCTCATGAACTCCCACCTTTTCTGTCTGCCTTTTTTCACTGCCAGCAATTTCATTCTCCCTCTAAATTTGAGTTAAGTCCATGACTAGGGGGAAATAATGTCTCTGGAATTATCTTTCCGAAACTATGATTCCAAGGGGCTGTGTTCTTTATATATTTATATACCTTCACATTTATTTACTCTGTTCTCAGGCTTTTTGCCTTGCGGTTTTGGAGGAAATTGCAGTGGCTTCTGATATGGAAGCAATGCGACATACAGAGGATCTCTCTGTAATCCCCTCAATCGCAGCGAGGCCTTGACGGGGACCGAACATGCCCTCTGCCAAACATTTAAACAGGCCTGATGCGGACAGAAAGCCGCACACAACAGCGCCTGTCAGAGAGGCATTTCGAGCGCCACTCAGAGCTGATGCAAAGCACAATATTAGCTCAACCTTTTGCAATGTTAAGCCTAGAATGACACAATTGTAAGCATTACAAAACAACCAGATAAAGTGCTTTTTTTTGTGGTGAACACACATGATCAAACACGTTGAGCTGTGCTGCGCAAACGGTCAACACAAGCTTGAGTCCAGCTCACAACATTCCTCAATCCTGTTCCTCACACTTCTCGACATCACTTCCTGCCAATCTATGATGATTCTCAACCACTGTCCAACACAATATTCAAAGGGCCCTTATATATGCTATACTATTTCAATATGTTCTGCTGTAATTATGATGAAGTTGCTTGTTTCAATCTTTTTTTAATTAACAGAAACGCGTCAGTGCATTGAATTGATTAAAAACATTTCTTTTTGTGATTCCAGAAGTTTCATGTTCTTTAATAAAACATTAAAAGAGAGAAATATTCCATTCATACCTCAGATTTATGTGCTTTTTAGAATTTTAAGTTATATTATTGTAATATAACTTAATTTAAATCATTTTTAAATCATCATTTCAAGTCATCGTGCATATTTGAAGTTTGCTGAGGCCTTCTGGTCGAGAACCACTGCTCTATGGCAACACAGTGTGATGTAAAAGTCTGAGATCACAATTAAAATATGGGATTCAAAATTGGAAATTGGAAATAAAAAAACAAAACAAAAAAACTAAGAAGTATGATGTAAAAAATAAACAAAGAAATAAATATTAAAGATTAAGCCCCATTTCATACAAGTCATTAATCAAAAGAGCTGCATTTTTCACTTAAATTGTTATGCTATTTTATTTCCTTTTAAATATTGCACATGACAAAAATGCACAATAGAAGCATTTTAACTATTGCTCTTGGACTTGTGGATCCCATGTCCGGTCAGGATTCAGACGTCAGCTCTGGGCAGGGTTTGAGGTGGATGCTTTAATAGCTTGTTCTTTACAGCACTCTTTAACACTCTGTGTGTACTCAGCCTCTTCCACTCAAGCATAAATCTCAACAGAACCGTGACAGATAGTTCTGGAACCTTGGCTGGATCCAGAACACCCAGCAAGGATTTATGTTTCCCCAACCACCTGCGTGGCCTGACATGCCATTTAAACTGCTGCTGGAAGAAAATCAAAACCAAGAAACTTACTTTTTCATTCCATCTCGTGTTTTTTTTTTCTTCTTTTGCATATGAGGAAAACTTGTGGTTGTTACACTAAATCACAAAGGCAATAAAACTTAGCGATTTGTTATATATCACAAATCCTTTACATAATCACTTTAACTTTAACAGAAATAAGAAATTTTCTTTATTTACTCGTTTCCTTTGATCATATAGCTCTGTGCTTGGACTGAAGTCGTGAAGAAACGTTTGATTTTATTCTCAACAGACACGCTCTCTGATCACAGTCTGACCAGATAGTGAATAATTGAAAAACACAGTACAGTTCATTAACTCAACGTCAGTGAGCACAACGCCACTGTGACGCCTGCAGTGTGTTAAAAGCCTCTTTGAATACAGTCTAATGGTTCAGAGTCCAGCGATATACCTTCTCACTGCAGCCCAGCAGACACATTCACACATTAAAATCCTATGAGGGGACGAAACAGCTGGAAGGCCGGGCATGGAGATAATGGCCATTCAGACCACAATATCCGATTGGCGTACAGAGCTGTAAAGCAAGGAAGGTGGTACTTGAAGGCTCAACTTTGTGTTCTTTATTAACACAACATTTATGAAACAAATTAAATCTGTGTAATGCCAGCAAAATGGCACAACTGATCCTTCAAACAGGAAATTACAGATGGATAGTTCGGCTCTAAAATCTGTTTGGATGGGCTACATTTGAAGCTGTTGAATATAGTCAATACACACCACCTATGACCAATCAACTGAATTTCACAAATTGCTAAACATATACTAATAAAATGTATACTGTAAAAATGATATGACCAATAAGTCATGGCAACATATGTTTTTCAAAATAATTAAACCAATTTCAACTTCATTTTTTTAGTAATACGAGATTCAACTAGACAATTTTTTTTAAATGATTTGAAATTACTTGTACAGCCAATATGATTATACTTAAAAATGTAAGGCAGCAACTGAACTTAAGTTTGGTTAAGTTGAAGCAGGTGGATTTGTTTTTATGTGCTTGGCAAACAGCTAATGAATAGCCTTATATAATTAATAACTTGCATTTAACTACATTATTTAGTAGATAAATTGTTTATTGTGATTACTGACATTGGGAAGAAATTTACTTAATTATCTTTATTTATGAATCATTGAGAATGTTATTTTCAACTCTTTTTGTTGTATGGTGTTGTTTTTCCAATCTATTTTAACACACACACACACACACACACACACACACACACACATACAAATATATATGTGCTTATATATATATATATATATATATATATATATATATATATATATATATATATATATATATATATATATATATATATATATATGTATGTATATGTATATAAAGGCTTTTGCATCTGAACTCTTTATATATATATATATATATATATATATATAAACCTATTATTATGATCACAAATGTATGCATTTAGCAGACGTTTTATCCAAAGCGACTTAATATACATTGCATCCAGTTTATTAGTTTATGCATTCCCACGGAATCAAACCCATGTCCTTGGCATTACTTGCACCACTGCTTGAACTACATGAATGTTTATTAAAATCAATGTAGCGAATCCAGCACAACAGTGAGAGATTTGATTGGCAGTGCTGAACAGTTTCGGCCATGCTTTACGGGGAGAAAATGGAGAGTAACCAGGCCTACAACCTCACAATTCGAAACCTTTCCAACTTCTCCTCCCACTTTCTCTCATCCCCGGAGAACCTCACACAGTCTTTCCGTCAGCACCTGGGTCTGCTGAAGATACGGCAGCACTACTTGGCCTGGGCAAGGCTGTCTCTATCCATCATAAGGAAGGATCATTAAGGACTGAAAACACAAGTTGCCTCTGAGGAAACCAAACAAGCGGGGGGAAAAAATGTCAGGAAGAGAAAGAAGTCTGGTATATTTACAGCTTAGGCTTAGGGAATAGGGTCATGGCAGCTCAGTTGAACACACACACACACACACAAACACACACACACAGAGGCTCCAGGTCAGGGTGATTTGTAGGCCCGGGAGATGTGAGATTGTGCTGGTGTTTGTGAAAGCGACTGATGCCTGTATCCTGGTGGGAAAGGTTTATTTTATTTTAGCTCATAGTCATAGCAATGTATTTGACAACTTTTCTCAATTGATGCTTGCTCCATAGAGGGTGAGGGGTGTCGAAGCATTTCACCCATACGTTGTGTGTGTGTGTCGTACAACGAAGACACAGACATGCTTTATATACAGGCTCTGAGTCAAAAATCTTTTCTTTTCTTCACTCTTTCTCTGCCGCATTCTCGCACATTCTGAATATGGTACCCACATTGGTCTCTTATTGCTATGGCAACAAGCTATTTCCCTTGCTCCTTGGGCCCCGTGCTGTCATTATCCAATCAGAACAAGACCTTTGTTAAGATTCCCTCAGGCTCCACTTATTCAACTCACTATGATGAACTGACCTTAACACTAAAGGGAGACAGAGAGAGAACGACAGCAAGAGAGAGATTCCTCCAAGCTATCCGTCTTTATCTGGAAAAAAATAAATAAATGAGGAAACGACGGGCATTTAAATGGCACTACAATCTGCACTCTGATCTCAAAAGAAGACAAAGAGAAAGAGACAACCCAATCTCTGCCAGCACTTTTTGTCTGCTTCTCTCTCTCTCACTTCCTTCCTCCTACTGTCTGTGGGTGAAAAAAAGAGGGATTTAGAGAATAATGGAACAAGGTTAGCTGGTGATTGACTGGATGCTGTTAAACTGGACTGGATTTAAGGGTACTGCGCTGGTAGCTGGCTCTGGTTCAGACACTGTTAACCAGATCAAACAAAGGCCATGTCCACACTAATACGTTTTCGTTTGAAAACGTATATTTTTCTCTCCGTTTTGGCCTTCCGTCCACACTGAGACGGCGTTTGTATTAACCCTCTGAGGTCGGCAAACGCCGGCGCGTTTTGCTGGATTTTCTTCACATAGTAGCACAATAAACTTCAATTACTCTGCAATTATGGTAATACAGAAAAAAGAAATATGAAAAAAGAATCTGTGATATTTCTACTTTTGTATGTGTCCACTTACAATCAAATCAAAACATTGTGCTTTTGAAAACGAAGTTTTTTTGAAAACGCACTCCAAAGTGAACAAATGGCTCCAAACGCCAAACGCTCCAAAACGCCATTTGCGCGTTGTAGTGTGGACTGTGAAACCGATGACGTAAATTTAGTCATGTGACGCATATTGTACCAATAGATATTCATGTTTATACCAGTATTGTGCCTCTTATGTGCTATTCACTTTCACACTGCTGCTAAAAATATTCTACATTGCACACTCTTCATATCGCAGTCCTGCAAAGATGACAGAATTTACTCACATTTGCTGTCCTGCGGCAATACATGAGAGCAGTTGCGTTTTAGACCAAACATATGGTGACTGTGTGCGAAGAATTCCTGTCAGAAGAATTGCGCGATAACTTCATTATTTATTTTCCATCTGAATCATATTAGTGATCTTTTGTGGGGTTTTACGCATTCGCAGTAAGGTGAATTTAGCGTTTTCAGGCGTTTTTCAAAAGTTTCTCAACCACACTGAAACGTCCGAAAACACCTGAAAACGCTAGTGTGGACGGAGAGCGTTTATAAACGAAAACGCTGTTTTCAAATGTGTCCGGATTAATGTAGACGTAGCCAAAAATAATCAGAAACACACACACACAAAAAAATAGACATAAGAGAAGAACTTCTGTAAAACAGACTGAAAATGCACATGCTCCAACACACTGAGCAATGGAGGGTCATGTACATATAAAGTCAGTCTCTGATGTTCATTAGTCATTTCTTGTACAATATTTAAAATTGTACAATATAATATTTATAACATTGTAAAAAATAAAATGTATACAAAAAATATTAAAATAAATTAAAAATAAATAAAATAAAGTGAAATAAAAATCTGTGACGATGGAGAAAAAAAATGTAGTACATTCATTCTACTATTCTTACACCAGCCGTGGTTGACTTGTCTCTCTAGAGGTTAGAAAACTTGCACCTGATGCTTCAGAGCCTCAATATGATTGGTTCCCTACTTGATAGATAAGTGTTGACTGTATGTGTAGATATGTTCATTTGTGTTGTCTCTCTCCCATCGCCCATGATGGACAGTTAGCTGTTCGATAATGACAGCACAATACAGACAGGCTGTGATGAAAGCAGACCACCCTGTCACTGTGTGTCAAAATCTCTTGCCACATTCACACAAAAACAACCTCAGGTTCACCTCAGTCCACACCTGCCAACAGTGGAGGAATTGAGGAAGATTTATGACAATAAAAATGTCTTAGCGTCCATGAGACTCAAGAGGCACATCTTTGATTTGGAACTGTTCATGTAACTTACAACAGCAAATTCAGATTATAGTTGATAATTCAATACATTCAAGTAAATTTTTACTCATATCTGGACCTTTGAATTGCTTAAATTAAAAACACAGTAAAAGTCCCCCTTGAAGGTATTGTACAAGGAATTGTAGTAAGGTTGTTTTTGCCGACAGTGAGGTTTTGTTGACATTTTGTAACAAAATAAAAATTCTAGCAGTTGGGATTTGCTATATAGTACAGTATGCATACAAATAAAGTTGGAAATAATTATATATACACACACACACACACACACACACACACACAAGTTCTCTTACACGCTTGAACGGACAAAAACACACAAAAATATGGCAAAATGCCCGCTTTGTCGAGAATCCTCGAAAGCACAGTCTTTAATGAGTTAAAGTCTTAAATGACCATAAAGAGTTGTGAGATCCACGTCATGTGCTTCAGATCTTAAAGTGACAACAGCCTAATACACCTGCTGCTGTCTGTCATTAAGGATAATCAAAATAAAGAGAAAATCCCTCACTGCTCTAGACTGAATAACTTTTGTAGCTTTAATAAGGATTCATCTATATTTAGATCAAATAATTAAAAAAAATACTGTCCTTATGTTGTTTTTATGTTATTTCTACATTAATTTGGAGATTAACTGTGAAATTATTATAATAAGAAAATATATTAAAAACGTAAATGTAAGGTGTGATTAATTGTGATTAACTACAGAAAAATGTGCTATTAATTAGTTAATTTTTTAATTGACTGACAGCACTAGTTAATATACATATATCTAGTCCTTAAAATAGTCCTTGAGCAACCTAATAAGGGTGACTTCCACAAAAATCTTTATATATATATATATATATATATATATATATATATATATATATTCATTTTTTTATTATTTTTTTTTTAAATTATTATTATTATTTATCTTTATATATATATATGCTGTGGCATCTAAAGGAAGAGTGCTATCCATATAGATAAGTGTGTGTGTGTGTGTGTGTGTGTGTGTGTGTGTGTGTGTGTGTGTGTGTGTGTGTGTGTGTGGCGCTGGCCAGTTTAGACATAATAGCAAAGCAGAGAGGGACGAGTGGCAGGTTTATTGAGGTGCTGTCACCAGCCGTGTTTCAGGTCAGAGTGACTGACAGCTGATTTAGAGCAGTGCTGTTAAGCTCTAAAGCAATCATAACCACTACTGTTTTTTAGACACACTCCGTATTCCTTACCACATGCACACAATGAACTGACAGTTATAAACACACTGTTATCCAGACCTCTTCAAATGCTGGCACACAAACAAATGCATTTTTCTGCCACACACAGACACACATTCTACACTCCTGTTCAAACACTTTAACTCCTGCCATGATAATAAGCTAATTATAGGTGCGGTGCAACTGCCATATCTGAATGCACGTCTCTAATAAGGAACATTTCAAATTAGAGAACGAGCGAGTGGGAGAAGAAGAGAGAGAGAGATCAGGAGTGACGAATGGAGATGGCAAAAGAACTACTAGATAATTGATGCGAGCAATTACAACTTCCATGTCGGAGCAAATTGGTCGGCATTTCTCAGCATGTAAGGGCCCCTGACCTCATTATAACAACTGTGTAGAAGAATAATCAAAATTAGCAGCGAGGTTTGAGGATCCGTGACAAACAGAGAGCGGAAAGTTTGACTCTAATGTAATCTGTTTTGACTTCAGACACCAGAGAGCAATATCCGCAGGTCAAATCTTCAGCAGAAACATGACCTCTCCGCAAAACGCTGAGGACTCTTTCCACATCCCGGCGAAATCAAATAATAACAGTAATCATTAAGAACAACATCTATATTATATGACATAAATCTTCTCCAGTGGCCATAATAACAGGGTGGAGATTGTTTTACCACATAGCGAAAGAATCCCCCAGCACAGGCAGAACTAATCATCTACAGCCACTAACCACGACGCTGGATTCAAATATGTTCACTGCAAAACAGCAAGAGGGCTAGAAATCCTTGCAAACCACTCAGTTCCAAAGTGAACACACGGGACCAAGAGAAAGATTGATTTTGCATAGCGTTGCATTTAGAGAACATTTAGATGAAGTACTGATAACACATACATAACTAAACTAGCTGCAAGGTGTTTATAGTAAAGCTATATGTTAATAGTGTTAACAATGTTAATAGCCCATTCCGCTCTGATCTTACTTGTCAACGGTTTCACAGACATAGCCGAATTGTTGTCATTTAGGAATAACATCGCGTGGATGTTTGAGATTGCTATTTATTAACTATTAATTGAGCAGCTCTATTTCACATGGATAGTTAAAAATGATTACACTGTGCTGTGAATTTACTGTGCTGAGGATTCATGTTAAAGATACAATTAACTATACCGACAAAGCTTGAAATCTGAATCTAAATTCTGATTCAGTTTCTTCAGATTTGGCTCATCTATTCTGAATGATTGGGATGATTAATTTGAATTCTGTATAAAAATTATGAATCTGAATTATGCTCCTTCAACCACAAAAATCAGGTTGTCTCATCTATTCAGAATAGAACTGCTGACATAATGAATCCGAATTCTGTATATGAATTGTAAATGTAAATTCTAAATCTGAATTCTTCACTCTGAAATCTGCCGATTACACTCATCCACTCTGATACATTGCCGACAGCATTAGTCATGCAGATTCCGATCAGACATACGTGAGTGAGTGAGTGTGTGTGTGTGTGTGTATGAGTGTCGATAGCACGTCTCTTTACACCACACACCCGACCCCCACACATGACAGACCACTAAACAGGCCAAACTACCACCTGACCCTCAATGTAAATATTTCATTGCTCTACCTCAGTTAAGACTGCACTGAATGATGAATGAGCAATAAAACGTGTTACCCAGAAATCCTAAAGTACAGTCTCTATGGCGACCAAAGAGCAGGTAATGTCATCGCTTTCTCTCAGCCTTTCGGTCTGTTTCACTGTCTGTCTGTGCCTCTCTGTGTCAGATTAGCAGGCTGTAATGAGAGTTAAAGAGTCGCTTTAGGATGGTCCCTCTATAGGAGGGACACTGCAGTGATGATGATGTTAAATTAACTGTCATATTTAAGCCTTTTAGTTTGGTTTTGTTCGCGGCTTGGACTGACCTCATTATCGTCTCCCACTTTGTCTCTCATCAGCAAGATGGTGACGGGTAGGCAAAGACACCAAACGCACAGGGGGCACGTACGGCCGTCCCCCATTCCTCTCGGCAAACACACACACACCAAAAGAAAAGCATTAATGTGCTGTTTACTGGAATCCGGCGCCCTGTAATTGCCAATTTATTTGATAGGCAGCCGGATAATGATGGCATTTCACTCCTGCCACAGAGACTAAACACATGTGTGTTTGATTCGCCCTGTCTCTACCACACATCCCCTTCTCTCCTCTTCCCTTTGCCCTGGCCTCCAGCCACCCTGCCTGGGGAAACCGTGCCGCCATGCTGGCTTCAAACGCGGCTGAAAGGGGACCCGGGGCTTCGGAGCAAATACAGCAAGCCTGCCAATTTATCCAAGGTTTGGGGTTACTGCTGGTGAGAACAAGGCTGATGCACCATTTGTAGCTTAATGAGCTGGCAGCGCATGGGGCAGGGGGAGAGAGGGAGAGGGAGAGGGAGAGGGAAGAGAGAGGGAGAGAAAAAGGAGGAAAAGAAGGGGGGCGAGCAAAATGTCCTGTGTGACCTGTTTTGACCCCAGCTTCCTCTTTGTCAAGTGAAGATCAACACCAGGCTCTTTCTCTTTTTTTCATCAATGCAGTGGATAGGAGTAAGAGAGAGAAGACATCATTAGAACTCTGCCAAACAGTCTATAACGAAAAGCAAGAATTACTCCTCAAAACCCCAACTCAAGCGTACCCTCTTCTTTCATTTCACTTTAAGGAAAATTGTGTGCGTATGCAATCAAGAATATATACAAATAATAAACACTTTTACATGTCAAAAAATAATGTTTCTGTTCCTGCCTCTCCAGGGCCTGCATTTCTTACAGAAATTGGGGTAGGGGTAATATTTGTCACTTTTTTATCATTTTTTGTTTACAATTTTCTCACCCAAATGTTTGCTCACTCAATGTATTTGTGCTTTTACAACTGATGCAATTATGTGCTAAATCATATTAATATTGTTCGGAAGATACGGAAATGTAAAAAGTCAATTTGGATGCTAGATGGTCCTATGGGGTCATTCTTGTTGCACAATAGCCTATACAGGGCACAAGGAAGTTAGATTTTAAACTTTGAATTGGCTTCAACTGGAAAACCGAAAAGTGCAGTCAGATACAATTTTGTGTAGTTCACCAAATCTCACCAACAGGCCAAACAGATCGTCACTCTTTTTAAGGAATCAAGCCCTCATTCTGACAATGGTGTTGGCTTCTAAATCCAGCTAGATTCATTCCTATGCATAGTTTGGTTCACTGTATTCATATTTTACACTCTTAAGATGTATGTTGTGCAACCGGGGGATTACCTGTCAATTAAAGGGTATCTTCTTCTGTATAATTTTGATTTGTTGATAAAAACAAAAAAACACACTTTGAGCTCTTTATTAGGTGACTCTACATTATTTAAGTCTGTTGTAATCCATGTATCATTGATATTGTAATGAAATAAGTTTAGTTCATAATGTTGCTCTTTTTTACCCAATATAGCATTTTGTACCAGAAAATCATACCTCGTTCAGAGTATAACACGTGTCAAAACTACATCTCACCAGCCCGCATTCATTTTAAACGTGAGTGAAAGTCTTGTATCGCTATAGTGAATAAATGTTTGCAGGAAGTTCCCACATTACAAGCGGGGAACTTGCGGGAATGAGTAAAATTATGCTTAATCCCCGCAAACCCGCGCCGAAATTCAGACCCTGCTCTCCATCTCTGTTATCTAGTAACTGTATGCTGGTATGAAGTGGTTTTTATGGTGTGACTGTGAATAAGCTGCTTCCACCATCCCCTCAGGACTAGCTCTACTCTGAGTGCGACCCTGAGAAACTGCTCAAGCAAAAAATCTCCAGCACCTTTCAGCACCTCCTGTTTAGAATTCAAAGGGTTTCAAAACATTCAGTGATAGACAAATCCACTTGCCAATGAACTTTGAGTAGACGGCATACTCATTTGATGAGAATGAAAATTCATAATTGACGGTGAATAGACTATACTTCAATCCCTCACAGCCTTACTATTATTCATGTCAAAATAAAAAAAATAAATGAGATCCTAAGAGGTGATCACCTTATTCTTTTGCTAATATTTAAGTTATAATTATGATTATTAAATATAATAAAATAACTTATGATTATGTCTCATTGACTTCATGAAATTTTACTAATTACTAATTAAAAAAAAATACTAATTATATAATGTGTTCCTTTATTTATTTATCTGGTTCAACTTGCCATTAACTTGAGTCTTAAAGGGAGAGTTCTAACAAAAATAAAAAATTCTATCATTTTAATCCTAATCTTCATCTCTACTGGAGTTCATGTCTAGCCTGCATCTAGATTAAAACAGAACTTTTGAGTTCCACCATAGAATAACAGCATGCATGTTTGGAACAACATACATTTTCTTTTTTGAGTGAACTATCCCTTTAAGACTCAAGTTAAAACCCATCATACACAACACATTCTGCATATCTTTGTGAGTTGTTTTTACCTGTCCAATAATCAAACTCAATCTTGTGTTTCATCTCTAACTTTATCAGTTTCCCCCATTCCACTTGCATTTCTTCTTTTCCTATCTCCCCTTCCTTCTCCTTGCCCCCCTCTCATGCTTTATCTCTTCGGTCTTCCCTCTCTTCCCTGACGAGGGGCTGCAGGTATCATTTCAATTTCTGATGTCAACATCAAATTACTTATTTCATTTCATGCCTGGCCAAGCATCCTATAGCTACACGCAGGAGTGGTCGCGCTCAACTCGTTCTGCCGTGTCTGTTCCGACGACTCGCCTCGCCCTCCAGCTGACAGCTCTAATTATGCCCGATATCTGATAGTGCCGGCACACACTCACAAACTCACATCTCCACTGCAGGAGCCAAAGCTTGAGGTTTGAAGAGGGCCAATGCCAGACTGCCTGAGCTTTCACACGGGCCTGTGTATAAGATCCATAAACAACTGTAACATAACTTTCAGTGTAATGTAAACTGTATAGACTGCTGGTTGAATGCTGCTTCAAGAGGGTTAAATATGGCTGTCTGCGTGTAGGGATGCACTGATTCTGGCCAATATATATATGAATGTATGTATGTAATATATATATATATATATATATATATACATATATATATATATATATATATGTAATTTCCATCTTAATATATATGTGCTTTGTGTTTTTACGGTACATCACTGATGTCCAATCACGGTCACTGCTACATTTTTCACTGTGTTCCTTTCTGTCGTCTCCACTTCTCCGGTATATAAGCACAGTCGCGCTTCAGCCTGAGTCTCCACTGAAGCTGCCAGCTGAGTAAATAGGATGTTCTTATCACCACCCGAGCACAAACACATACCAAAGCCTGCAGGCCTGAGGGTGCAGACAGTCTCCGCGCTACTCTACCTCACACCCTGACAACACAAGCACACACACACTGAGCTCAAGAACAGCTCGGCTCTTAAAACACTCCTATTGTTCCTGTTGGCACAGGGCCTTGTCTAGACCAATGGAGTGGATAAGAGAAATTGTAAAATCCTGTTTAAATATTGAACCTTGTTGTTCGTAAGAACGAGACAGATAAGAAAAGCCACCAACTGACAGATAAAAATCAGGTGTCAAGACAAGACCTACCTTAACTCAGGTATTAAACTTTTTTTTCTGGAAGCTCAAACTTTCATGCAGCATCTACACACAATAGCAATGTTAAAATTTGTGACTGCTATAAATGCAGAATTCCCACACAGATGGATTCACTGAAAAGAAGGAATTGTTAACAAATCAGAATTCACTAAGGCTTGCAATCAAACTTTACACAAGCAATATTTAGCTGATATTTTAGCTAAATTCTTTTTCCAGTCATGGAAAACAGAATTAAAAAAATCCATGGAAACTCTTTAAATGAGCATTATAAACGTTCAGGGGTGTTGACTGAGTGTGATTTCTTGTCAGTATGGTGAGTGATGCACAGATTTGATTGGTCACTCACGTCTGTCAGTCTGTCTCTGGAGCTGCTCCGGATGGAGGGTTTGGATTCTCCACTGACGCTCTCACTGTCGCTGTCTTTGCAGTTGTTCTGGCCCGGCTTCAACTGGAAACCACAAAGACAGCAAAAAGAAACAATCAGATACAGCAAGAAGAGAAAAGGCACTAAATTAAGTTATTATCTAAATAAATTCAATTTAGATAGAGCACAGACCAAAAAACAAACAAACGGAAGCAGCTCTGGTAAAAGGTAGCTATTGGATGTACACTACCGTTTAAACGTCTCTTATGTGAACCAAGACTGCATTCATTTGATCAAAAACAGTAATATTGTGAAATAGTATTACAATTTAAAAGAACTTTTTCCTATTTTAATATATTTTAAAATGTAATTTATTCCTCTTATGGTAGAGCTGAATTTTTAGCATCATTTACATCATTTATCATTAGTCTTCAGTTTCACATAATCCTTCAGAAATCATTCTACTATACTGATTTGTTGCTCAAGAAACATTTGTTATTATTATCAATTAATAAATGGAAAATTCAAAAGAACAGCATTTTATTTAAATTGAGATCTTTTGTAACATTATAAACTGACACTTTTAATCAACTGAATGTGTCCTTGCTGAAAGGATTCATTTCTTTCAAATCTGACTTGCTGTGCAAATCAGCCAAATACAAACAGACAACCGTATTTTGCTGTTGTGTGAACATAGCCATTAGGAGGAGTGATAATTTGGGAGATGCTAATTCTGTCATGATCCTTTCATGTAATTTCATCACTTTCTCTATGAATACCGTGGGCACACCAGTCTCGAGTCCCACGGAGGAGCTCCAGAAGGATAAAAGGAGGAGTGACGACAGTGGAAGACGAGAGAGGACCAGGCCTGGACTTTGTGTTGTTGTTTTGTTTTCGTTTTTATGTGGCAGTCATCCGTCAGAGGCTGCCGCTTGTCATTTTGTTGATTATGTTTATTTTGTGATTAAACTTTTACGATGAACGTTCGCTGGTTCCTGCCTCCTTCTTCCCTGAACTTAAATTTTGTTACAAATACACTGGCCAATGTTCCAAAAGAATAAATTATAAACATTAAAATATAACATATATTCATGCAGTGAGAATAGGACACCAAAAATGGTAACCCAAAATTCTTGTAAATCTGTTGAAGATATGGCACAGAGGGTTGAACATACTGAAACTGGGTTCTATCAAATAAAGAGCAAAAATAAATAAACGGCAAAAGCGACTCTGACCACTGACATCTGCACGGTTTTGTCTGGAGAAGCCTGACTTCATATCAGACCTGTGAGAAAGAGAAATAAAATAAAGAAATAAAACTACATCAAAAGCAGTTTTCCATTCAGTAAGCCACTCTCCCCGTGCAAGAACCAGAGATTCACAGCAGGTGTCCTTCAGCACGCTAGAAATCATAAAGAATAAGAGCAGAGTGTAGAGGAGAAGGACGAGGGGGAAAGCGGGAGGAGGACATAAAATCCAAAAACATCTGAGCCCCAGTAAAGTCTGGAGAACAATGGCATACTCCTGGGACCCGGCAACTGTCATCAAGGTCTGCAGTTTACGTCTTCTGAAGCTTCGCCATTCAGACGGGCTGTTTCCGTACCCCTCGCACTGCCAAAAACCCACTGCCTTCATCTCTCAGCACATGAAAACCCAGTTTTATGAGTCGGGATGAGCTGTAAATGACTGCAGTGTCACTTAATGGAAAAAGCAGAGCAGGCCACGGCACACTGGGGGGTTGTTTACCAAGATGGAGAGATAGTTTGGCCGCTCATTTCTTTTCCTATCTTTCTCTCCCAGACATTCCCTCTTTCTCTGTCTCACTCGCTCTTTCATACTTCCCCATCACGTAGAAGAATAAAAACAGATTCTTTGCGATAGTTCTTGACAAAGGCAGCGGGACGGGGGAGGGAAAAAGATGAGGGTTGGAGAATATCTCTTTTCACTGGTGCAGGCTGTGGGTTGTTAAAGGCACACAGGCAGGATAAGGGACTGCGGGGAAGAGGGCCCTTGAGTAAAGCACATAATTAAAATGAAACTGTTCCCTTTCTGTAGCCATTAGCTATGTGAAAGGATCTCTCTCAGAGGGAGAAGCTCAGTGACTCCAGGCAGAGACGCTTGCTTCTACCAGCAGGCCACCGTGATAAGAGGCAGGCACAGCTCACAGAGAGAAAGAGACTGAGAGAGAGTTGGCAGTAACAAAAAGGAGGACAAGGGACTGTAAAGTTTGAAGTTGAGGGAGGATGGACAGGTCAACTAGGTGCATTTTTATGCATGTGTCGTTTTATTCCTGTTGAGAAGCCTTGTGTTTCAAGGTCAAATACTGTCTTTAATGTCTTTATTTATATTCAGCATTAAAAATGTAAAATGTAAATAAACTAATTCAATAATAAATTGGAAAATAATAAAAGGACAATGAATAATAATTACAATATCAAATGAAATACTTATGGATAAATAAAAAAATAATGTCTTATTGTATTTGAAACTATTGTAAAACTACTGTATTTAATATCAATTCCACATTTAGCTATTAAGCTTATCAGCCAATTCATCCCCATTTTGTCTAAGCCACTTGTTTTCATTAGACTTATTAAAAACTTTTGTTTTAGGGCAAGGTATTGCATACAGTGAGTATTATTGTACTTGTTTATTTGTATTTGGTTTATTCAACCAACTTGCAGCATTTTTGTAATCAAAAACTTGCAACAGCTGGTGTTCCTTTTCAAGTGACTCTGGGCAGTGAGTCTGAAGACACTGGTTAAGAGCTCCGGATAAAAGTTTAAATAAACAGGTTTTAGTTCAGTATTGCTTAGTTATGACAAGAAATGCATAATGGATACTGGCTGTAAAAATCCCGTACATCTATAGTAATGTGATTCATTATATGGCTCTATCTGCCTGAAGAAATGTTTAACATGCATGTATAGACTTCTAAGAAGAAGAAAACACCACTAAGTAAATTACTATGAGGAAGCACTTGTATTATTCTCCATGTAAATAATGTTGATGTCTATGTAAAAGGATGGTGCATATTTACTTACTCTGGGTTGAGTTAATAATCAAATATTAACACAGATATCAAACCCAGATAAACTACCTTTAACCAGTTAAGCAGGTCATCTTTTACATGAGAACTGAAAAGCGATGTGGAGATTTGTTACTAGGTTTCCCCACTCAATTCCACTTAATGCCTCTTAAATAGCCTTTGAAAAATGAAGTACTTTTTCCTGAAGGCACGCGGGTCATTTCTTATGAGTTCTCTGAGTAATTTTTGAAGAGATTTTATTAATAGAGGTGTTAAAGAAAAAAGTGCAATGCTGGTAGCCACGATAAATTACCATCATCAAAAAGTTCAGTGCAAATCGGGTTTCCACCCACAGTCGATAAATCAGAAAGCTGGAGCAGTCCTGTCTATAAACCTCTATGTCCACACATTGTTCATTACTCCACATTTACAGTTTAACAGGGCATCTCACTAACTCTGAAATTAGTCTGATGTCTAGACACATAAAGTGTGATATCTATTGTGTTCATTTTTATTGTTCCTATGCTCTTTCTGGCACTACTCAGCTCGGTTTTGGCATATGATCGTTACCTACTGCTGCTCGCTAGATTAACTGTCATAACAAACGTAATGCAGTTTCTTATAAAAATGATCGTTCTTTGGAAAGCAAGCATCTCCCATATGTACACGCCTGTGAGTGTGTGTACATAATAATGTTGTTTAGGAGTGTGTATGTGTGCATACGGGCGTCTGTGGGTTTTCACAGTCTTGCTTGTGCAATCATAATGACGTTAATGAAGACTGACAGTTCCACCAGGTTGCACCATAAGGATAAACTCCTTTAACAACCCTGAGAGCAGAGCCTTGGTAAAGATTCCCCCTCCAGGAAGATAACAAACAGATGGTTTTCATATTCCAGCAACTAATTCCTCAACAATTAAAAACACAGTAAGACATTAGCATCTAATGAAACATTTAAACTACCAGTAAGTGCATCTGCCATTAATTTCAACACAGTAAGTTCTTGTTTTGCCTCAATCTGTTCCCTGTTAGGGCTGATTTCTCCCTCCCCCTGTCTGAGTTTACTGAAGTATAGAATTAACAACTGTTTTCAATAAGCAGTCAGCATGATTCCCTGGCACAAAAGCCTCCACGCTATTAAAAATTAATTTATGCTGCCAAGGCTTTGATGTGAGGCAGTAATGGAAAGAGCTTCTCGTTTTGCCTTCCTCATAAAAAGGTCAAAGAGACCTGTGCGCGTTAACCTGGCTCTTGCAATCGCCCGCAAAAAAGAAAGTCAGCCGTCAATGGTCGTTTTATAGATAGCACAGTTTTATAGCGCTGTAATCACATTGCACTTAGCGAGTCCGTCTGAGAGAAAACCTCCATGAAGGTAGTTTGTTTCCAACAGGGCATACGGAGGCCAAGCGTAACAGCTTTTGACTGAATTATACTGATAGAAAGTCACATTAATTCACACCAGCTCTTTGTGAACAACTTCAGCAATACAACAAGACTTTTTATTTTGGATTTACTGCGATTTCGCCCTGGCACCCGCACTGAAGCTATGCATCCATTACAAGCGCTGTTACAACAGTCCATAAGTCTAAATGTATTTTATAGGGATTGTCTCAAAGACATAGCACACAATAGCTTTGAGTTTCCATATAACAGACAGTTTTAATGGCCCTTTAAATTTGAAAGTGGGAGTGGTGGATTTCAATGGCACTACTGGAGAATGGTGCCTTAATCTGAAATAATACTGACATACATTAAGAGCTTGCTTGTAAAAGCCATATTAGTTTATACTGAGATGGAAGCACTTGTAAAGAGGTGAGAGCTTAGATGAGCATCCTTTCAAAGTTATCAACAGCGTGATGGTATAAGGAGATGTTGTGTTTTGCTACGCATATTCGAAAGCAAAGAACCCATTGGAAGAACAAAACAGTACGGTTCTTCAGAGGTAGAAACAAAGCTCAAATAATGGGATAAGCATCCTTTGAAAGGCTCTGACTAGACTCTTAAAATGGCTTTTGAAGCTTTTACAGGATTATCGTTAGCACATGTAGTCAATTACTTCCTTTGCCCACTTGCTGAAAAGTGCTTGCCGGTGTTATGATAAAATTTTACAAGTCTATTGAACTATTCCCACAGGCTCGGCCCACAACCCGATGCAGTCAAACACAAAGACCGACTCCGCCACATTGGCCTTTTAAACGGCGCCGTTCGCAAACCCCAATACTCTTTTCATCTAAAATCCTACTTTGAACAGCTCGGCTGACCCTTCACTTCCAGTGGAAGCCCGAGGGATTCTGTTGCTATCGGCTTCTGTTCTTCCTTAGTTACGCACTACAGCAGCTGTGCAGCTTGACAGTAATAAAACCTGGAACAATTTACCAGCTTTTATTGTTCTTCTGCGGGTTTCAGCACAGCTAACCTGTCCTCCAAGGAGCCGAAAGAGAGAGTGAGAATCCCACTAGAGCGCCAATGAAAGAGGATCTCATTTACCTAAAAGCGCTTATAAATTTTTAATTTGCTTTAACAAGTAAATTAACAAGTCCCTCATTCGGGAAGTTTTATGGCTGCCTGCCACTGAGGGACAGCCATGAAAGTTTTATAGATAATCCACTAGTGTGCTTGGCTGCTTATAATAAATTGTCTATTTCCTGCTGTAGAGTCAAATCCCTCAGTTTCCAATGACTACACTTTAAATATCTCCCTCTCTGCTTTCTTTTCAGTGCAATATAACGCCTGTTTTAACACTGGAGCAGACGGCGGCCCGTAGAGGGAGAATTATACTGTTACATGTGGAGGTGAGGAGGGTCTGGTCTATATAAGTCAACATTGGCTTACAACCCGAAGACAATGCTTACCACTGTACCCTCCGTGATTGGCTGACAAGATAAAATTGTGTCATCATTTACTCACTCTCATGTCATTGTAAACCTGCATGATTTACTTTCTTCTGTGAAACACAAAAGAAGATATTTTGAAGAATGTTTCAAAAGAATACAATTTTATCACATTTTATCGATTTGAATTACCCATCAGCTGTGATGAAATAACTGTAGCACTCAACCTCTTATATTGGGGGGGGGGCACAATTAATTGAAATAAAACTGAAATCACAATATGGGAGTGCGATTATCAAATCGAAGAGCTGCAATTTAATAAAATAAATACATGCGCTGCATGTTTCAGAGTGAAGCACAGCACTGTGTTCTTTTACACATGCGCAGCTCATGATCCAGAATTTTCAGTATCTCTGAAAAGGGTTTGTAGTAAATGCTTCTCCACACGAATTCATCATTGTGTCTGCTTTGAGTTTGGGTCACTTATGACGTTTTATAGAATGTGAGATAGATAATCCACCAGTGCGCTTGGCTGCTTATAATAAATTGTCCATTTCCTGCTGCAGAGTCAAATCCCTCAGTTTCCAATGACTACACTTTACATATCTCCCTCTCTGCTTTCTTTTCAGTGCAATATAACAATATGAAAGTGATAATTATACTGTTACATGTGGAGGTGAGGAGGGTCTGTAATAATTATTATTTGTATTATTATTGTAGTCTTATATATATAATTACATAAATAACATTTTGGGCACAGTAAACGCCATTTAAAATGGCTCTTTTTAGATCTTTGTGATTCAGAAGAATCACAATTCCCTACTCTCATGGCATATTGCTCTACAATACGTCTGTATATAGGTCACAACACACAGAGGTCTTGACTCTGTTCCCAATTAGTGAACTAAAAGGCCCTGCATGAGCTCCCTGGACCTCCATCTGAGCGTTCTGGTTTTCTGGCAGCCGGCAGTAGTTGGATACAGCTGTGAGCAGTTAACCTGAGTGAGCTTACCCCAACGACAACAGCGCTTGACAGAAGGATGCAGGGGCCATCATAGCTGGTGCAGCACGGCTTCAAATGTTCCGTCATTGCTTGGACAGCCACTGAGTCACCCCGCCAACCCGATCGGCCCCGCTATGACCTCCTCAGCTCTGAGGGCCAGGGCTCTTAACCGCCGCAGACAAGCTGCCTGTATCGCATCCGATCTAAAGTAACAGCCTGTCAACAGGGATCAGAGCTCGGGTCAGGCTAAAAGGCCTGCGTGGCTGTTTATTTAGGCTAACATTACGCCTGAGTACGTACTGCAGCGTGCTTCCACTCGCACATTGTCATGCTTAAACTAGATCACCCTGTCCTCGCAAAGACACCGGGTTATATTCGCCGCCTTTCTCCGTCAGCGCTCCAATCGACATCTACATTCCCCCAAAGCCTCAATTCTGTAGGTGACATCACATCCTAAATGTCAGCAGAAACAATTTTGCAGGAATATTGCAGCTTTCATCAGCGTCTCTCGTTCCCCAAGGTGCGATTGCCATGGAAACGCTGCGGGCCCCCCTCTTTGCGGTTGCTAAGCTCAAGTGACATGCGACGACCTTCAGTGACCTTGTCAGGAGCTGCTGTCGTGATGGCATAAGGGATCTTAACTGACGATTACCATTAGCTTTAACCTGCCTTTTATTCCACCTGTGTGAGAATGCGACGCTTTTAGGAAGCAAGAGAGAGGCTGCGTCTCTCAACAGAGGCCTGAGGGTAAATGAACCTTGAAGGAAGGGAAAAAAAAGAGAGACAAAAGAGAGGTAGAGGTGGACAGGGAGTAAAAACAGTGCAGAGTGCAGTTTAAACCTCATAACTCACACAAAGAGCCACGTTTACTCACTTCAGCTGCTGCCTCGAGGACAAACCTGAGGACGCATTTATATGGATATAAAACTTAGTGATGTACAATGACATTATAGACAAATCAATATGCTTTTAACATCCATCCTCTGCTTGTGCTCAGCACTACTCCAGTTCCACTCCTACAAATGGCTCTATAATGTGCTGCTCCTGCATACTGATATATGGGGACAATTCCCAGATTTAATAATGAACTGAAGAGCAGAGGAGGGAAGTGAGATATTACGAGCGACCGGAGACTTCAATTCTCTTAGATCATATCTGAACAGCTAGTCATGGTGCACAGAATGACAATAAAAGATGAGGTCGTCAGTCTGTGAACGCCACACATGTACAGAACAGATACGACTAGTCAAGGAATCCGTTTACCTGACCCCGATTAGACCATTTATTGGGATGTGTTTATGATGCATAAGATGAACGGCTGCTGCGTTAATTGCGTTACATTTTTTTTTCTCGTTAAACTGAACAAATTAAACGCAAGCGTTAACATGTTAATTTCGACAGCCCTAATAAAGACAAAATGAGGAAATAAGAATTAAAAAAAGGGAAATTGAGAATAAATAAATAAATCTAGTCAGTTGGTGGACAACTAGATGACTATCTTGACCCATCCCTAACAGAATGACACTCAAGAGATAAATACAACTTGGCTGATATGAAGCAAATGAACAAGGTCTTGGAAGCTAAGCAGATATTTCCCAGAATGCAGCAGATACATAGAGGGCAGGCTGTCACAGAGAAGCCAGAGAATTTAAGCTAGCAGGCCAAGTGCTTATCACTACATAACATTTCATCAAATAAATTTGTGTGCAATTAATTACATTCCCAGGCCTCCGCGATCCGGCTGTAGTTGTTACTCGGCTATCGGCTTTCAGGGCTCGCCATCTCACTAAGCCTCGCTCACGGTGCCAAGTCACATCCCCCAACACCAGCCAGCCTCAATAAAAGAGAACGAAAAAAAAATCTCCTCTCTTCTCAGCTTGCAGGGGCTCTCATTTCTCTTTTTTATTGCCATTTATTTTCCTCTAGGAATTCACTGCCAGTATATTGGCAAGCCTTCCAGTAGATGGAAGCAATGAAATTTAGCGCGGACACTTAACACCGGGTCAAGCCATGCGCGCGGCTCATGTGTGGCGGTAATATGATAAACAGGGGTATCTGGTGTGGTAGAGACCACTTTTATTTTTTGTCCGTCTGTCTATGATGAAAGTGACAGGGAGAATGTGCGGCACTGGTGTGGAATGATGTGTTGTTTATTTTTTTGGTTTCTATATTTATACATTTTATATGGCCTATTTACATCTGTGGATGTAAACAAGTCAGGACCGGAGTGTCACCTTACCGCCCATGCAGACGTGGAAAAATCTCTAACTGAGCATTAGGATGCTAAACAAACCAACAAAAAATGGCTAACAGAGACTTTAAGTGCTTCCACTCTATTATTGGACAGACAACAAATAGAACACGACACAACTTGAAACAAACTGGTGATTTATTACACAAGTCATGTTGCAACAAAGTATCCTACTGCTGGCCTAGTGATTGGGAGCTGAATTTGTGAATCTTTTCAGATGATGTTTCCCTCCATCATTCCATCACGTTTACATCCGCACTAATAATGGGATTTTTTACAATAAAGGCCCTTGCACACTGAGTGCGAAATTCGCGTCCGAAATTTTCGCACATTAAAAAATAAATACAACCTAAAAAAAAAATCCGCTTTTCTCGCATCCGTAACAAGCATTTGAATGGTGTTTTGACAGTTTACGCCGCCTTCACACTGGCAGTTGAAATCAGCTCCGATACGGCAGCGAAACGACCGGAAGTCATTCATTTCCTATGGAGATTCGCAGACCGCAGGCGAATGGGTACGAACCAGGTGTGAACGAGTGTGGTGCGAAAAAAATCGTGTCCGTTGGCCATCCGGATGCATTCAAAAAATTGAACTCTTGCGAAAGGCTACGGACGGTTTCTATCCGAAAATCCCAACGGAAGTTAGCGTTGCTATGGTACTGATAAACAAACCTGGATTCTTAATTTTTAATAAAATAAATAATGATTTTATAACGATTAGTTGTCATGTCATTTTTTTATTTTTATGATGTTTTAACGTTATTAGGGCAGTTAATACAATTAAATAATTCAATATTTAAATATACTCGCTTCCGACGCTTTTCACCATTGTGTACGACGTCCGCTGGGGGCGTATTGCGTATTACGGAGCTGATTTCAACTGCCAGTGTGAAGGCGGCGTTAGAGCCACAGAATGACGACGGATACGAAAAAACGCATGCGAAAATTTCGGATTCAGTGTGCAAGGACCTTAAGAGTGACGCTGCCTTCACACTGGCAGTTGAAATCAGCTCCGTAATACGCAATACGCCCCCAGCGGACGTCGTACACAACGGTGAAAAGCATCGGAAGCACTGATCTATATAGAATGACATTATATATATATATATATATATATATATATATATATATATAATGTCATTATATAGATCAGTGGTCGGAAGCCTCGGAAGCGAGTATATTTAAATATTGAATTATTTAATTGTATTAACTGCCCTAATAACGTTAAAACATCATGAAAATAAAAAAATGACATGACAACTAATCGTTATAAAATCATTATTTATTTTATTAAAAGTTAAGAATCCAGGTTTGTTTATCAGTACCATAGCAACGCTAACTTCCGTTGGGATTTTCGGATAGAAACCGTCCGTAGCCTTTCGCAAGAGTTCAATTTTTTGAACGCATCCGGATGGCCAACGGACACGATTTTTTTCGCACCGCACTCGTTCGCACCTGGTTCGGACCCATTCGCATGCGGTCTGCGAATCTCCATAGGAAATGAATGACTTCCGGTTGTTTCGCTGCCGTATCGGAGCCAGGCGGGAAGGAAGTCGACCGGAAGTTGAAGTCGGCCGGGTGCCGACATCTTGTAGCAGAACTTCACTTGCGTTAGCATCCCATTGACTCCCATTCATTTTGGCGTCACTTTGACAGCGACTAACTTTACATCTGAGGCGTTTAAAGACTCCATTTGTCCATTATTTATTTCTAAAGATACACTACAATGTATAAAATGCTCCATTACCTTGTAGCTTATGTTATGGACCCGTAGAAGCAGTTTTTGTAAAAGTAGGCTAACGATTGCGTCATAACCACGCGACTCTCTGTCGCACACTAGAGAGATTACCGTATAGACGGGAGGAGAAGCTCGCGGGCAATCGGGGGGACGTGGAGGCAAAATGACAATATAATTAATCAGAATACCTAGCAAAAGTTTCTCCTGCTCAAAGCTTATGGACAGCTCCTACTCACACTCTCCGTCTCTGCAAGATTCGGAAGGGAATGATTCAGATTTCTCTTGGCACAGCTACTAGAAGACAGACGGGTTGCTCACGTGGTCCGTGTAACGCTTTGCTCGGTTTGAGTCTGCGCGTCAGGAAAGGAAGTGCTAAGAAATCGCTGAAAATGGGCTTCACTTGTCTCAATTGAGTTCCAATGGGGTCGCTGTGTCCATTTCTTTTACTGTCTATGATCGGAGCTGATTTCAACTGCCAGTGTGAAGGCGGCGTAAAGGCATAGACAGTAAAAGAAATGGACACAGCGACCCCATTGGAACTCAGTTGAGACAAGTGAAGCCCGTTTTCAGCGATTTTTTAGCACTTCCTTTCCTGACGCGCAGACTCAAACCGAGCAAAGCGTTACACGGACCACGTGAGCAACCCGTCTGTCTTCTAGTAGCTGTGCTAAGAGAAATCTGAATCATTCCCTTCCGAATCTTGCAGAGACGGAGAGTGTGATTAGGAGCTGTCCATGAGCGTGGAGCAGGAGCAACTTTTGCCAGGTATTCTGATTAATTATATTGTCATTTTGCCTCCACGTCTCCCCGATTGCCCGCGAGCTTCTCCTCCCGTCCATACGGTAATCTCTCTAGTGTGCGACAGAGAGTCGCGTGATTATGACGCAATCGTTAGCATACTTTTACAAAAACTGCTTCTACGGGGCCATTACATAAGCTACAAGGTAATGGAGCATTTTATACATTGTCGTGTTTCTTTAGAAATAAAAAATGGACAAATGGAGTCTTCAAACGCCTCAGATGTAAAGTTATTCGCTGTCAAAGTGACGCCAAAATGAATGGAAGTCAATGGGATTGCTAACGCAAGTGAAGTTCCGCTCAAGATGGCGGCACCCGGCCGACTTCAACTTCCGGTCGACTTCCTTCCCGCTTGCGTAAAGGCCATTGCACACTGAGTCCGAAATTTTCGTATGCGTTTTTTCGTGTTCGTCAGCCTTAAAATTCGTCACGCACAGAAACCTTGCACACTGAGTCCGATGCGTATTTATTAAACCTTTGCGGAAAAAAACGCAAAAAATACAAAATGGATTCGTCAAGCAGTGAGGATGAATTTGACTTCTTAAAAGGAGAAAAAGGAAGAGGAAATATTGGGTCCATCCAATCCTGAGATTGCACCGAGAGGAAGGAGAGTTTCACCTCCTTATCAAGGAGTTGTAAAATTATCCCGAGCGATTCAAAATTTACCTCAGAATGTCAGTGGAATAGTTTGATGCTTTGCTAGCGATAACTGGAGCCACATATTAAAAAGAAGACCGCCAATTTCCGTGAACCAATCGATCCTGAACAGAGACTGGCAGTATGTCTAATTATGGACACACACACACGGCCGGCGGAAGCGCTGGGCAGACAGAACAGCTGTATACAGGTTATATTTTATACCCAAATAATGATGGATTTTGTCGTTCGCTTGTACGGTGGCTCTGAATTGTCAAAAAACCTCTCAAAATACTGGCTGTGGATGCGAAAAACGCAGAAAATCGAACCCGATCCGAATTTTTTTATTACGGACGAAAGTTTTGTAGACAGTGTGCAAGCGTGATTGACATAACGTGAGGTCGAATTTTTGTTTTAACGTCCGAAAATTTCGGATGCGAATTTCGGACTCAGTGTGCAATGGCCTTTAGGACTTAATCACAGGAAGATTTTTACATGACACCAGCAAAACTCAAGTTTACGTGACATTTTTTTGATTATTCGAATTATTCTGCAAGAAGTGTGGTTATTTTTACCGCCATTCTTCACATACCCCTAATCATAGCACAAATGATGAACTCACATACAGTAGGTGTGTTACTGGCCACTGTTTAAATCCACTTGCATCCATCCGTCAAACGCAAAACACAACAGCAAGTGATCTGATAGTAAATAATGGTGTTTATAAATAATGTACATAAAGTGTAAAAGCACAGGTTAAGTACATGAACCACTGATATGAAAACATAAAACATATTCATACTGCTAGCGGAAACTATGTAAGACACTGCTATGATACCTGGCAAAACAAACGCCAATTATTTTTCTCTGGTTTCCAAGTCAAAGAATGTTTAGTAGGTAACGACTACTAAATAAAGTAACGACTTTATTTTAAAAGATTGAACTGAATCATCAAAGTGGCCAAAACATGTGACCTTAGTTACACAGCCAATGTTTAAGCAGCATCGAAAGTTAAGACATTTTTATAAAAGGTCATGAAAACAACACTAATGTCATGTGATTTTCTTTCCCGTCATTCTTCCATTGTTTAAACAAAAGATTGCATTTAAAAACAACATCATATCATGATACTATTTATAAATCATGTGCGCACAGATTCTGTGGTTTGGACTTTATTATGGGAAACATGCATGATGTAAATTATGCATGAGGCCTTGATCTGTTTTGATGAAAAATTCTCTAAGCGTTATACACACCATTAGTTTCTTCAGGTGTTGGTCTTCATTTTTCAGAGTTGCCTGTAAAGATAAGGTATATAGCCTCCCTTCATGACACCAAGGATCTGGGTGGGCCATTCTGGGAATGCGGGACACAGGTGATCAGTGTGTGTTTCAGAGTATACGATTTACACTGTGTTTAAAATAGCTTCCTGCTCTCATAGACCTGTCACCACCTACATCACATGGGAGAGAAAACCAGGGCTGGGGACAAACCGTCCCACCAGTGTCAGACACAAATTACAGCATTCCCAGGAGAAGTTCTGGCCTCGGCCCCGTTTCTTCTTGCTTCATACTGATGCTGCTATTTTGTGGCAAATTAATAATAATAGTGTGAAATTATAACCAGATTGAAATATTTTTTTTTTGATTTGTTCAGCCTCTGGCAAGAGTTCATCTTAAACAAGGCTGTTATCGTCCATCTTTTTAAGCGGCTTAAGGCTGTTTGACCTTCTCAGCCACGCACGGCATCTCTCTGTTTGTGTTTAGGTCTGCACTTCCTTTAGAAAGTAATGGACTTCCTTCAGAGCATAAATCACAGTCATATGCTTTTTTCAATCTCATGTTTCCTCAGTTCACTCCATGCGTCTAGGCATGTTTTCCTACACATACACACAATTTCCAACATATATTTGAATTAGATTGTATTTATTGATTTTAATTTAAATTTTAAATTTTTAGTAATTTTGTTGTGTTTTTGTCATGTTTATTAGTTTTTTTAAACATGTCTATAACGTTTTTTTTTAATTACGTTTTAGTTTTAGTTTATTTAGAGTTATTTTTGTAGTTCACATTAAACTAAACGGAAATGAGAAATGTTGCCTTGGAAACTAGCTGATTATTCCTTACATATAATATGATTGTGTCTTATGTAAACACCCCCCAATAAACACAGCCAATCAGGGTCAGGTGAACTCGATAATATCTAGCAATTAGTGGACTAGTCATTTAAGCAACCCACCGAATAGTTGATTTCGAAAACGTAAATTGTGCGCACCTATAGTCTACCTCTGTCAGAATACATTTCGAAAATGTAGCTAATTTCCTTAATTTTCCAGCCAAACGACAACGGCATCCTTCATCGTCTCTGTCTGGCCATGATGGGCTTTTCTTTTTTTTTTTTCTTTACATGCTCTTAGGGCCACAAATGTCAACCAGAGGAAGGCAATTATGAGACTAAAATTACTTCCTTACTGTTATCAATCCACTCTGTGGGCCAGGGGACTGGTTAAAAGCTACCATGTAATGGGGCTCAGTTAGACTTTTCTCCTGGGCCTCCGCCAAAGGCTGCTAACCTTGCTATTAAAGGCCTCGACAAGCTTTGTCAATGCAATCTTCTGAATGCTTTGAGTGACAAGTGATCGATACTCTCTACTCTCTGGGGTCATCGGTGGTGACAGAGCCCTAAGTAATAACACAACCCTGGCTGCCTCCTCCAACTTAAACGCTTCCCCTGACACAATATTTCTTTTTTGTCTCCGAGCTTGCGAGCTAAATTTTCGTGCCAATCGAAAAAGGGAGGAGGTGGAGGAGGAGAGAAATGGAAGGAGGGTCTGACAAATGGCTGTATGTGTGTGTGCGTGCGGATTGATGCCGACCGGGGCGAGAGCGAGGCGCGGGGGAGGGAGGTGGGGGCGCGGAGAGCTCAGATAAATCGAAAATGACTGGCTGGCGAGTTGTAATCTGCCAGCGCCGAGCCCCCTGTAGCAACAAGCCAAATGAAAAAGCATGCTGACAGACCACAGAGATGGAGGGCCTGCGGTAGACTGCAGGAGGGAGGGAGGGAGAGAGAGCAGTGGAAAGGAGAAAGGAAGTGAAAGCCAAGCCAGAGATATTGCGAGGAAAAATGCTTGTTCTCGTGCTTGACGGAGAGTATGCCGCACTGTCATATATGATGAACCGTGTAATTTGTGGATTTGTGATTTCTACATAAAATGCAACAGAAACAATGCATGTACAACTATATAAGAAATTACATCTAAATTAAGGCGGTTAATCAGTTAATTAATTCATCTTATAAAATATGCTACTAGAGCTTTAATTGGGGTTACACACTCTAAATGTATCCATGAATTAAAAAAGCTCCTATATGCTCATTTCTCACCTGCCGTTTCTGAGAAGCGCACAATTCAACACACTCGCACACACTCACACCCACACAAAGGCAGCTGTCCTGTCCTCTACCAGCAGGTGGAAAACATTCTGACATCGAACTCCGACACAAGAGCTCCACCTACAGCAAATTCTGCTCCACCCACACTGCACACTAAATCTTCTTTGTCTGAACATGGAAATCCACCCATCTAAAGGCTGCACATTCTGTATTTACTGCACAGAGGGATGTCAAATCTGGCTCTGACCATTAATTGTAGATCATGGGGCCAAGATGAATGGGAATGTCAGTCACATTCCACCCACTTCTCACCATTTACTGTTTCCTCTCCACAAAACGACTGTGCTATAATAATAATAATGATAAAATTGATTTCTCTCTCCCTCACACACACGCACACACGCACGCACGCACGCACGCACGCACACACGCACGCACAGAGAGAGAATAAAGAATAAATTTGAATTAGTTAATAGAAGTTAAATCATAAATAAATTCAATTTGGGATTTTATTTTTGAAAGCATTCTCACTTTACAGCATTTTAACACAAGTGCCAGTACTTTCACAGTACTGTAGCTTTGCAGGAAGGTTTCTTCAAGCATCTTGGAGACGTTCCCGCAGTTCTTCTGGATTTAGTTTGTCTCAGTTTTTTCTGTTTCTTCATGTAATCACAGACGGATTAACATGCCTAAGACTTTTGCACAGTACTGTATATATATATTAGGGCTGGGAATCGATTAAAAAAAATTAACTAATTAATTGCACAATTTGCTGTAATTAATTGCAATTAATTGCATTTCCCCCAAGCTTGTAATCATCAATATTTCAACTTAGAATCACCTAATTAAATTAAATAACACAGGGGGGAAAAAAGGAACAGAAAATAGCCCTATATTAAAATAATATTAAACATCAATATCAATATATTATTCTTTTTCAATAATCATATTATATATTTTTATATTTTTTAATAATAATAATAATAATAATACATTTTATTTATTTGGCGCCTTTCTGGACACTAATTATCAAAATAAAATATAGTCCTACAAAGCTATTATTACCAGAGCATGTGATCAGAGCAGGTAATTTTACCATTGTTGCCCAGCATGACTATACCAGCTCAGTAGGGCTATTGCAAACAGAAGTCTACTACAGAGAAATTTCACGTTATTTGAGCGGACTTTGCTTTTCCAGTGCGTGATCGGTAGCCTACATGATTGGAGCGTTTGGGCCGTTAACGACAGAGCAGAACGCGCAGCGCAAACACGGAGCGGAACATTGAGCAGAGAGCGCAGCAGCGCGCCAACACACACACACACACGGAACGGACAGCGTGACGCACACACAGAGCTGAAAAGACCCGCTCATGAAAGCTGCGTGAGAATAAAACCTGATCGCCGAACAGGGAGGGGCGGAACGGCATATTTTCGGCCTTTTCAATAGCAGCCACAACAGGAAATCATTAAAACGAGGCAAAAAAAAGAGAAAAGTGCTGCGTTTATTGCGTTATTTTATTTTAACGCATTAAACATCTCAAATTAATCACAAAGATTAACGCGTTAATTCCCCCAGCCCTAATATATATATATATATATATATATATATATATATATATAACAAAAACATAATATTTTATTCTTTGCAGACTTTCTTAGGCAGCTGGATTTTAATTTTTAATTTTATTTTTTTGTCATGCATGTTTCACATTCTGAGCTTCATAAAAGTGAGAGCAGAATGAACTCCTCTTGCCTTTCTAAATCTAAAGACAGGCTACCAAGGGATTTTGGGATGCACTGACCCCTAGCCCGCCAGTCTGCATATCCTCAGCTCACACTGCAAGGTCAGACTGACTAACCGGCCTCCGAGACTCCAGTCTTATCACTGCCTCAATAACCTTGCCTGTAAAACAATACAAGACAGGCTCCAACACATCCCCACACACAGAAGCATTACAAAATAAACACACACAAACATAACCAGGAGCAAAAAACTCAAGGCTGTGAGCAATACTCCAGACTAACACTGTCTTCATAAGCTTTTCACAAATTCATATGCATATCCAAACGCACACTCTCTCTCTCTCTCAAACACAAATAATTCACTTTTTTTCATGAGGGGAGGAAGCTTTGCCTTGTCATTCAGAACCACCCCTTGCTACGGAAAGTAAAGAGATGGCGGGAGGGATGTAAGTGAGAAAGGGCGAAACAGACAGAACAAATTCAGAGCGGGCGATGCCTCCTCCCGTTCCCCCCCAATTTCAGGACCCCACGGCTTCCCGGCGGATTGTGTCAGAGAAAGCCATCTCCTTCCCAGCAGGCCGTCTATTCCCCTGCCTGGGCTCAACTTCCCCTCCTGCCGCCCCACTTCCTGGCTCCCCCCACTGAGCTATCTAGGAAATCACAGCCAATGGCAAATCATTTGTCTCTGCGGTGTGTTCACTAAGTGTTCGCTGCCCTGCAGAGGGACAGAGCAGGACGTGAGCACATTTCCTCTCAGTAAACACAGCAAATGAGTTTTGCAACCCTGCGAGCGGCAATTTGGTGAAGTAATACAAAGATGGGAAACGCACCAATCAAAACGGTTTTGTGAGTCTGCATGAGAAAATTAGGTTTTGCTGTCATTTGAGATTGCCCAGATAACTTGACTTTGTCAAAAGAGCATGCAAATGTTTTTCCTTGTTATATCAACACACGACACTTTGCAAACAAAAAACTCAAACGCAGAATTTGAATGATGACACTTTGCTTTTGTCAGTTAAATAACAGTTTGTTTGACCTCTTCGGCAATGTGATTCCAGGATGAGTCTTGTACAAACATCCTCCATATAGCAGTCAGGTAGATATGGGAGTTGAAAAATATGCGCACATTTCTCACCTCCATCAATGGCACGTCTGTGAATCCATGCCTGAGAGATAAGCAAGGCTTAATTAAGCTTTGTTACATTAATGAGGGGTGAAAACAAACACATCATGCCTGTCTCTGGACCTTGGCCGAGGCTGATAAGATTGACTGCCCTGCAAGTGACTGATATCAGCATGACACCCTGTGTAAACATCAGGGAAGAGGATATACTGTGTGTGGGTGTGCGTATGGTTAAGAGTTATGCGTTTTAGATGATTGGTGCTTGTATTCAGAGGCCTGAACCTCTTATCATATCGTCTCTACACACTTACAGAGGTGTCTGTGATAAGCTGCAGTTGCCTGTGCTAAAAAATGATTTACAGCTGCTCAGGATATCTCTTTTACTGCCTCTGACAATTTAGGATTTACTGAATTATGACACTATTTAGAAAATTAAACAAGGCCCTGGCTACCCTTTAGTGCAAGCCATGGAAAAGGGGGTACATGAAAAGCCATTGAAATTTGAAAAGATTTCAAAGCATCAAAGCTTTCAAAGCAGTTTCAGTAAAATAAATCTGAATCTGTATTAGGCTAAATTTTCCATTGTTATTCAGTTTCTCTTACATCAGCATAAAAGTTATTTCAGGGGTGCAAAAAAGATCATTTTAATGTATTATGAATTATGAAGACTGATAAATCATGCAACAACATTAGGGACATATTTTAAATAAAATAAAATGTCACATCTATATTAACTCTTGCAATATATCTGAATGACTATTAGAGATGAATAGAGAGTAAAATATGAACTTGTTTTCCTATAATAATTTAAGGGGAAAAAAAGAATGCAGCACATGCATTCAACAACACACATGCGAGGAATACACACCACAGCCTCTGCCCTGGGCTTGCACAAGAAGAAAATGAAAGCCAATTGTTGTATGAATAATGCAGAAGCTTGCAGAATGCAAATGCAGGACACAGGATTTATTTTAAAGCCTAAAGCCACAAAGGGGGATTTAGAAGAAAAAAAAAAGCAATTGAAGAAAATATGAGGTACAAACTCTAAGGTGCATGTGAGCTTTCAGAGGGGTGTGACATTTAACTCTTGTATGAGAAAAAAAAAAAGTCTGATCAGGGATACATTGAGTTGGTGTACGCACAATAATAATGCTCTACTTTACAAGCTCCCCTTGTGATGTAATATTGATGCCATGAACACACAGAGGATTGGTTAATCGATTCTGTTGATCCTGTCAAACTTGCTTCCATAAGACAGCAAAATAATCATCTGTTCGTGTACATGGACATCAGGTACCTGTGAAGAGGCTGTTACCTCTCTGCTGACCTGCAGGTGGTGCTACATGATCACTGATCAGATCAGGGTGAGGCAGAGGAGGATGAGGCAGGGTGGGATAGAACACAAACACAGAAACACGCACAATGAGGAGTATAAAATATAATATGACAGTCTCCAGAGTTATTTCCATTCCATTCTCTGAGGCAGATAGAGAGAAAGAGAGGAAGGACGAGAGGTGAGGAGAGTGTATGCAAGGTGTGACTGCATACAAAGTGTTGTCCTACAGGAACTATAAGGATTTTATTCTGCTGCTAACGTAGTTCAGACTTTTACTTGACTTTTACTTGGAATGAACAATACATAAATAGAAATTAAATACTATATAATACATATTATAAATTATAATTACATTATAATTATTTGAAAACAAATATATATGTTTTTAAATAGTCTATTTAATATTAAAATATATTTTTATTACACATTTACAACAAATAATTAATTTGATTTTTAATTAGATCTTCAGCTGGAAATTACACAACTATACGTTTAGTTAGAATTTGTAGAATTTGTTTGCGATTTAGACATTCTTATCAAATATATGTCAAATGTCAAGTCAAATCAGGATAGTATGCCTTAAAACTAACATACACTACTAAAACCACACAAACATATCTAATTAAAAGAATATATAACTAGATGATTCAGAATAAAAATGCTCCTTTTGTCAGAACAGAAACATTCGGCCTTAAAACTCAGATATTTATAAGGTGTGCTGGGATATTGCAAATCAAAGACTTTTAAACCACAAAAAGATTCATTCTGGGTTCATTAGTGATATTAAATTAATGTAAAGATAAGAAGAGCAATCTTACAGTCCTTATTCTCTGCTTCCCTCTCTCCCGTTCCTCCCCCCGGTTCCTTGTATAGCTGCAGGCTAATTGGTGCGATTTTAGATAATTATTATTAAAAGCAGAGCAGCGTGGAGGCTTTGGCAGATCATTCCCCGGGGGGAGGGGTCTGCTTACACTGAGAGCGCCAATCGGCCCCGCATCACGCAAAGCATTTCCTTTGTTTTGCCCTGTGTTGCTGGAGCGTGTTATAAGAGAGAGAGACAGACGGAGAGCTCGCACACACCGTTACACTTCAAAACAAACACAAATGAAGAACGGATGCGATGTATGTATACTGACAACTGTACAGCACCACACACACAGCATAAGTTGCTATATCACAGACAGACGCTCAGTCATCTGCTCTACAGAAATGCTCTCCAGGTTCTTAGTGTCCAAAACTTCAAAGCTTTATTTCAATGCTCAAACACACAGACAGCTACTCACACACCAACATAATCTGTTCTCACATAGACATGTGAAGGTTTTTTTACACTACCAATCAAATATTTCAGGTCAGTAAGTCTTTTTGTGACATTTATAATGTTACAAAAGCTGCTGTTTCTTTAACTTTCTATTCATCAAAAATATATCATGTTTTCCACAAAAATATTAGGCAGCACAACTGTTTTCAGCATTGATAATAATAAGAAATGTTTCTTGAGCACAAAATCAGCATATTAAAATGATTTCTGAAGGATCATGTGAAAATTCAGTTTTGCCATCATGGGAATAAATTACATTTCAAAATATATTCAAATAGAAAAACGTGTTAAAAATTGTAAATCAAATAAATGCAGCTCTGGTGAGAATAAGAGACGTAAGAGATATAAAGTCGTTGTTTTTTTTTCCCTCAGAATTGCAAGTTTATATCCCACAATTATGATTTTTTTTCTTCTGAATTGTGAGATATAAACTCCCAATTGGACTAAAAAAAAAAAAGTATGACTTTTTAGATAAAATGTAATAGGTTTAAATATTTCATGTTGTAACTGTAGGCTGATACAATATGCCCTTAATGAACTGCATATGTGAATATTATGTAGACCTTCATGCTTTAATAGTAGACTAATCATCGCAGGTTTCATCAGTCCAGTCTGTCCGATTAATGGCTTGCAAACATAACCGTCTGCGTTCAAATGGTGTCTTCGACGACGGTATTCTTTCAAAATGAAGACTATATTTTTTTGCATTCCAATCCTGAAATCCCATTTTTATCCTATTCCGTGGATCACTGTTACCACTGTTTTTCTGCTACCACAATGTGTGCGCAACTGCAGTGAAGTAAATGTGAAGTCTACTCCCAAATGTTCTATAATGTCATATTATATGTATCATACACCTTCAGACTATACATTTGCATTTAAGCATTAGCAACTTATCACTTTAGCATTCATTAGCTAGGTGAAAATGTGTAATCTACACATCGCTAGTGTCACCAAACGGAATCAAATAAATTATATAGCATAGTACTTTCCATTTACTATGGCTTGGGATGCAATAATCAAATACTATATATGACCGTATGCGAACTGGGATACACCCACTTACACAAACTATAAGATAGAAAAAGCATAAGTTTCAATAGGTTGAACAGCACGTGTTATTCATTTTTGTAACCAAAGCAATCCTAAATAACTAATTTTTGGGAGTGGGGGTCTGTGCCAGTATTCATGGGATCTGTGCATTTAGGACCCCATTATTACAGCAAATCACATTGCATTAACACAAAATGACTGCACACTACTGGCAAACTGAAGAAAACTCCTGTAGACGATTAAACTGATTCCAAGAATTAAACTGAAACAGAGCAGATAAAGACAGCACATGCATTATTTAAGCTATATCGAACTTCAGCTTTAAAGTTCAGCTTTGCTGAAAAGCAAAAATACTATGATGAGGTTGATTTTCCAAAAGTCATATAAATCCCATAAGACATCATTTATCAGTGAGTCAAACTTGATTGAATTCAGCTATACTAATCCTGAAAAGTTCATCAGGGAAGGCAAATGAGATGCCTGAGCAGTCTCATTTACAGATCTGAAAAATCAGATACATTGCAGAGTAGACTTAATACAGGGAGGTAGAGGAAGAAACAGGAAAGGGTGCAGGTATTAGCTGAAAAATAAAGCAGATCCTTTGAGGCTATCTGTGCACATTTATCCTCATTTATCTGTAAATGCTCAGCTAGGTGTGAAAATAATATGGATAATTACATTCAGCGAAAAACTGATCCTACTAAAACATGAAATCGGCCTGCACTTTTCTTAAGACTTAGCCATGCACAACATTACATCAGGTACTGTATTCACACACACACACACACACACACACACACACACACACACACACACACACAGTACAAGAGCCTGTGGGCAGAGGGTCCTCCTCAACCAGACTCTTCTTACTCTTCCTCTCTGGACATGAATAATGCATGAGAACATGTAAATACGTTATCTGGTGCATGCATTAATGATCACAGGAAGACTGAGGGTCTTTCAGCTCCCATGATTAATAAAACATGTAGACTCCAAAGACTGACACCCTTTAGTTTTTTCCAAGTGCACACACATAAAGATAATTTATGTTGTCTGTTAAGTAATTGCGTATATGAGCGGGTCAATAGAGACGTCAGTGTGGTATAGTGCTTCTCAAACTGTTGATTCACAAGTTGATTTGATAAATAAACAATTTCTAAACAGGTTCTTCGCTGGCAAAATGAGCTTTCAATAAAACTCAGCTGTCAATACAGTCAAATGTGAAAAAAGTTTTGAAACCTGTGCTACCTGACAAGAGAAAATGGAGAAAAAAAAGCTGTTGTCTTCCCTTTGGCCAAATATGTAGAAAAACATCAACACCCATAATGCACTCTACATCTCTGCATACTGCGGCGCAAAATCTGAATCGGTGGACTTTTGCTGATATATAAACATGAATTTCTCTGTCCAGGTAACAGAGAACGAGTAAACATTGTTCATTTACATATACTGCTGACATTGTAAAAAGCAGGTTGAAAATTGATTACACTTTAATTACAATCGGAAAAAAGCACATTGAATTAACCAACCAATTAATGCGGCTGATTAACTTAATAAAGAAAGGAAACAGCAGTCTGGCAAAGTAAAAAATGGTATAAGTGAGACTATTTCAAGATATAATTTTTTACACTATGTAAAATTGCAAGCAATTGTCAGCATAATTTTTTGTAGGAAATAGGGTTGTGACGTGTCATTTCTTTGTAACTGTTTGTGAAATTTACTAGCAATTTCTGATTGAAAATTGTTTCAAAGCAAAACCTACACCAATTCTTTTTTCAAGGTGCATACAGAATCTATATTCTCTTCTGTCCTTTTAATTGAATGTCCCTCTTACACGGTTTCCTCTATTCTCATTTATCCACACGCACAGCACAGGCTCTGTGCGCCCAATAAAGTGACAGCTCTGCCTTGTCAGGACTTTTCTCCACAGAGTTTAAGTCACCCAGGCAGCCTGTCAATCAAAATGCCAGAGAGATGACAGCTTCTCCCATTCGCTATCGTGTTGCCGCGACGACAGGGTGACCTTTCATTGCCTCAGCAGCTGCCAGGCATCTTCCTCTCATCACATCGAGAGTCAGAGTGGAGGGGGATGAAGAGGAAAAAAGGAAGGAGACGGGGGAAAGAATAAAAACAGGAGTGCTCCCTGAGGAGGAAGATTCGGTGCCGGTCTCAGGCTGTTTCAAAAGCCAAGCAACATTTTGGCAACATTGATGTCCAAAAATGCTTTCTAGGAAGAAAACCTACTAGGTTTTGAAACATGTTAAGACATGTTAAAATGGCTAAGAGTGCACTCTGTAACCAAGATTTTTACACCAGTTAGTGACGTCTGTTTCATAGATGAATCATTTTTTGTTTTTGTTCAAGTTCTTTTGAATGACTTGGTCGAAACTGATCTGAAAAGTTGTTAATCATGTAAGTGATTGTAAGTGTGGTGGGTAAAATGTTGGACTCAAACAAAAATATTTAATTGTACACAATTCACAGTAACCTCACTGTAATGAACTATCCAAATGAACGGATTCTCTAAAATGAATCTGATTTGTAGCAGGCGAGATCATGGTGCCTGCAGTGTGACCATTTTCAGACATGAAATCTGAAACTAATGTCTATTATTTCTGAAACCAGGCAAACTTATAGAAAGTGGAAAATGAAAAGCAGTGAAAACAAAATGAAAAGAACAAATGCACAATTTGTTGAAGCAAACATTCTGAAGACATAACCATGAATTGATGATAATGTAAATGAGTGTGAGTTTCTGTGGATGGGCGGGTGAAAATGTGTCATATTTTTGAGATGCGCACACACACACACACACACACGCAGGAGGACAGCAGCATCTGGAGGCTGGGGAGGCATCACAGCACACGGGCTGTCCGCTTGCCTTGCTCAGAGAGTGGGAAAAAGCAGGAGGAAATCTGTTTCCTGTCATCACCCATCTTGTCAGTCTTGGTACAGACATCTTGCATCCCCTCGACCAGCTGTTTGCTGCTCACTCACACAGATGGCTGCTTCTCTTTGATACAAACTCTCTCTCACTCTCTCTCTCTCTCTGTTCAACTTTCCCTTCATCTCTACATCTGACACTAACTTTCCTAAAGACTTACAGAATGTTATCTTCAAAAAAACAACATTAGTGCTAGAACAAAGAGATCAACCATAAAGATGGCCAGCGTGAGAAAGAGGTAAAGATTAGGATTTGTCAATTCAGAAGCACCAAACAAATCAGTAATGTTTTCACTGCATGCCACAACAGTGTGTAGAATTTAAAGGCTTCAATTATTTGTAGTAATTTTTTTGTTGTTGTTGTTATTCGCCACACATCTGAATCAAGACGTTCATTATGTCACATGAAAAGGAAAAAGATACCTCAGTTTAACAGTGGCAACTAAAGGTACTTTAAACATGGAATTGCTTACAGTAGGTGACATAAAAAGAGAGCTTTTCTTTATTGTAATTTTTTTTTCTGTGGAAATGCAGTGTGTGAATTTGACAGGTACACACATCACATGCAAAAAAATAGGCTGAAAGGGTAAAAAGTTCATAACATAGGTATGTAGGGACAACCAGGTCTTATTCCCTCTAAGTACACCCATAAAGAATTGGACTACACTGCTAACTCACAGGGGTTTTTTTTAGACTTGAATTAGACTCTATTAGACATAATTGGTTGGTTTAGCACTGAATAAGGAAACTGTCTCTAGCAGTGAAGAATTGCAAAAATGGACCAGGGCATATTATAAACTTGATCAGACGTCTCATGAATATTAGTTAATATTAAATAAACATGACAGACTGACTGACAGACAGACATATATATATAGACTGACAGACATAGATAGACTGTAGTGCTTAAAAGCTCTGAAAGAGCAGTAGTTTTGGGGATCTGTCATCTATCCACTGCAATAACCCAAACACAGCTGATGAATTAGTCCCAATGACACAGTTTGGGCCTCAAAGCCTACAGTATGTTTAGCCTCAGTCAAAAAAAGGGTTAGCCTGTAAGACACATTGTACCACTTCACACTCTAAGAATAAATAATTAAAAATGGACTCTACAAAACTGCTGCATTTGTATCAATCTAAACCAATAATTTTTTGAAGAGGAAATTAAATAAAAAGTATGTAATTAGTTGGTTTTATTAATCAATGAAAATAATCTTTTTTGGAGCTATAAGAAATATGTATTCACAGGGTGTGGCCAACAAATCCAAGCTACCACCCGGACAGAAAGACCACCCATCTCTAAACCAGCCTAACATGGCTTCCATCAACAGCAGAGCAATGAACTGGTCATAGAGCTGGGGTATAATAAAAGCAGCCCATAATCAGTAAAATTATCTCTGCATGCTTCTCTGTGAGAGCCGTTTACAATTCACAATTTTCCAGCCCGCAACTAAAACAACAAAAGCATTCTGATGCAATTAAACCAAAACATAGTGCAGTGCACAACCCATGAGAAATTCACAATATCTTATTTTCCCTGTTTGTTTTTGTACTTGTTTAAAGAAGGGTGGATTGTTCCAGTCCTCTCTTTTGCAAAATGGAGCCTGTCTTTAGCCCACACATGTCAGAAGGGGGGTAAATCAGTGGCATTCTGGTCAACAGGGCTGAACCTGCGGCTCTAGAGTTACTCTGCTTTTAGAACAACACTTGGACGCCTGCCGTCAGTCAAACCTCTTTGATCTAGACACGGTAATGAGTGCATCCCATTCACAGCACACGTGAACTGGTCATCTCTTCCTCTTTACTACTAGTTATAGCATGACATAAACATAAATGATCGTCAGAAAGAAAGTTGAAAGAAACAGTACAACTTACTGAAATGCATCATGTCTCATGTAATGTATCTCACTCAATCAGTGTTTCAGCCACATAAAGACGTCAATAAAACAGCTTGTAAACAAAGCCATTCAGTGTTTGTAGCTTGTTAGTTAGCTTGAAAAATATGTTAAATATACATATATATTAAATATATGTCTTCATTATTTCATGCATGTTTTAATAAATCTGCCATAAAAGCAAGTTATTACAACTACCATTTAAATGTTTATATTTCAATAATAAGTTGGAGTAGAAACATCATTATATCATTACAAAGTTTATATAAAAATGTCTTACGTGCAAGTGAAATGTTTATATGCAACTCAGTTTTTATTTGAGTGTTGATTATTAAATTTAATTGATTATTAAAGATTAATTGATTATAAAAGATAACTATTTTTGGTGTCACTTTTGGGCTAAATGAATACTTTAATTATAGTATTAGTATTATTATGGTACATCAAAAAATGTAGAAAGTTTTAAAGCCCACTTGCATGAAAATGGTTTAACAATTTTTAATTCCACAAGTTTTCATTTTAGTTAAAAAAAAAAAAAACTAAATAAAACCATTGATAGAATGAAAACAAATAAAACTGAACTAAACTGAAAGCACAAATAGGAAAATAAAACGCTTCACCCCAATAACAGGCCTTTTTTTTCTCATTTCAGATCTCAACAGTAAGTATGTAGACAATTTTGAGGAATCCAAAAGACAAGACGAATTTCTGAGAAGTTTCAACACCTGAAAGTACAGTATCAGCCTACTCTGACACACTGAACCCTCACATCTCTGCCTTGTTCAAAGCTCAATTAGTCATTCACTGGTCTGCTACCCACATTTCTCAGCTCATCTCTCTGTCCTCATCCATTGCTCTGTTAATCAGCTGTGAAGTGAATATTTTTACTCTTCACCCTTGTTTCATGGCCTGAATCAAAAGCGTTCTCTCAATCTCTACTTTCACACACCAGGGAGCAGAGCAGTCAGGCGGTTGTCATGGTTCCCTTCTCTCATCCGCTCTCCTGTCCAGTGTATGAACTCCATCTCTCTTCCATTTCAAACCCTCTCTCTCCCTGTCTGTCTAGCACTCACACACACTGAGTTATGAGCACTGTTAGGTGACGTGTTAAATTAAAGCAGTTCACGTCATATGAGCACACTTGGGCATTAGAATGAGAGGAGCAGAAAGACAAGCGCTGGATAAAGAGAGAGAGAGAGAGGGAAATACAGGCTTCTCATAAAATGGACGGCCTGTGTGAATAACAGTGTCTTGAACAGAGCAATATGTGGCTGACACGGTCAAATAAAACGGTAAGCATACAGTATTTTTCACACACTCAGAGTCACACTTTTCACAGTTCAGAGTCATGTCAGACAGATATTTCCACCCCTCAATATTCACACCTGATCACTTTGATTACAACTACCCTAATTTGCAAAAGGGGCCTTTGCAACGGCTAGTTATAGAGACTCAATTATAGGAACTAGCCACCAGGGCGGTCCTCTGAGAACTAAATTTTCTCCTAGGGTCATTTTCCTGATTGCATTCGCACCGCCAGTAGGAACTCTGAAGCGATGTAAGTGGCCAAAAGCAACGTCATTTAAGTGTGGCATTCAACAATGTCAACAACTGGAGGATGGAGGATAGGAGCGGTTAAGTTATGCGATTGAAAAGGGGCAAAAAAAAAAAAGGCTAAGAGACAAAATCTCCTATGACAACTTGCAGTGCTACATATCACCGAGGTGTGACAGGCAAATGTTGTTAACAATTGCTTTCTTTATCTTTATGTCTTAAATAGTTTATGGAGTAAGTATATGCAAACTGTGGGTTTACATGGCTTTTTAAGAATGGCGGGTGCCAGTGTTTCGTATGGCATGCGTTCGGCCAATCAACATACACTTACATCACTGGTAGGTCCTATTGTGCTGGATTAGACACTTTAAGCAGGAGTTAAATTAGTCCCCCCAAAAGGCATTCCTATAACTAAAATGAAACGTTTCTCTGGTGTAAACACTCATAATTATTCATTTTAGTAAGTTTACAAGGTATAAATCCATCAACCGAGCAACTCTAAAGAAGAATTATTTTAACTTTCAATTATTTAATACAAATTACTACTAGGGCTGGAACGAAGCGTCGACGTAATCGATTACGTTGATTACGTAAATGAGTCGATTTGCATGGAATACTTAGGCTTCTGGGCATGTTGAAAATCAGCCGTTATTACAAAAAATATGGGCTCTCCTACCTCAAAACGATGAGACAGCAACGCAAGTATTTGGACTATTACAGTGAATTTTTGCAAGATCACATTTCAGTCTCACTCACTCACTCATCAATCCATAAATCAATCAATCAATAAAATGTAGGTATTTAATTGAGTATAAATTCTTGACATTTTACAAAAGATAAGGTACAGAAATATTCCCCCTAGAAAAATCAGGAAGGTACGCGATCTCCTGAGTTCTCCAGCTTCTAGATTGCCCCTGGAATTTTTGTGTAGACAACTGAGCTCCTTAACCATTAGGTACCATCATCCCTGTTTGACCTTCAGTCCACTGTAATGCATCAGGTCTGTGGGTAACTGGATCAAGTTCATATTTCACAGTGCTGATCATATGGACATGTGACCTTTGATAAGGTTTTGCAATCTAAGAGATTTTATGAGCTACAATCCAATAACAGAATGACAGATGGACGGATGTAGTTTTTTCCAATTGACAATTTACGTAACTGCCAAAACATGCAAACCAGGTCTACAGTACATCTTATTTTTCACGGTAACACCATCTATCAGTTTCTCTCCCTCTCTGAAGAATAGAATATCAGCCTCCATTAAAGTTTAACACAGCTGACAGGACAGAACAGGACAGGGGCATGACCTGATTCTCTCTCACACACACACACACACACACACACACACACACACACACACACACACACACACACACAAAAATCACATCTGTATGACTGTTACCATCTGGCTCAGTCTCAGCAGATTTCTGTTAATAGTGTCAATAGTGATGTCAAAGAAGCTCTTTCATATTACACAGCACATGTGGTGCATAAGGGCAGCTCTTAAAAGTGGAAAACGTGTTTAAATGAAAATTTAAACCTTGGCCCTTGGTGGCAGACTCAAGCTCAATTAAATATTCAATGCTTCAAAACGCAGGCATGATTATTACAAAATGCATGAGAGGGATTTCAGACCATCACACACATACACAAACACAAACACTCAGCTATCAATATAGCTCCAGCACTGTTATCAACAGATCAATGACAGGTTTAAGATTACAGGACCAGAGTGTCTCGGGAAGACAGAGGGCTGCGAACCTAGTTAAACCCCAGACCGAACACCGAACGAGGAAAAATCTGAGTTAAAATAGAAAAAGGCAACAGACATTGTTCTGACTCACCTTCTCGTTATATTTGAACTTGACATAGAACCAGCTGGACTTAATCATGATGTTGGCTGTTGGCCCGGAGCGTGTGGTGCGCCTGGGGGCAGCGGTACAGGTCAGTCGGGGTGAGAGGTCCGGTATAAGAGCAAAATGCCAGAGGATGGAGATCTGAATGCGGTCGGTCTGCTTCACCAGAGCTCAATCCCTCTGTCTGCTTGTGCTTGTTTCTGTCCTGCTCTCTACTTCGTTCTCTCTCCCTCTCTCGCTTTGCTTTCTGCTTGTGCCTCTCTCTCTCATTCTCTTGGCAGGATGTCAGCCCAGCTCTTCAAATACGTTTCAGCTGTGTTCATCGGCGATGACACATGCCAAGGAGCCAGAAGATATCCAGCCTTTCTCTTTTCAGTCTCTCATTCCCCACTCTATGCTTCCAACAATCTGTTTTCTGTCCTTTACGGTTTTATGACAGCTTGACAATCCTCTAAAAAAATATAAGACCAAAAGTCGCTGAATGATTCATTCGGTTTCTGCCATATTCCGCTACTGTACTTTTTTCCAGTCTGTGTTTGGGCTTTTTTCCCCCATAAGCCAGCCATATCATTCATGGCAATATCACACTCTCATCCACTTTTTATCTTCTGGTATCTTCTACTTATCTGTCTTTCTCTCTGTGTCTTCTCTCAATTTCCACAGATGTATCACTATAAACATACAATATTGACACATGTTTTGGTGGGGTCCAAATGTCTTGAGACTACAATGAAAATCTGAGATTCAAAATCTAATGTAAACCTGAAAATACATAGACTATTAAAAATTTGGAAACAAAGAAACTTAAAAGTAAAATAATGAATAAAAAATAGTTCAGAGTCTGCTCTATAATATTTATTTATTACCCTTGTGTCAGATTTATTTTTTTCCACTGAAACACAATATGCTTTCTCAAATCACACTGTATAAGATTATCATCAGGTTTTGCTCAAACCTGTATATTTAAATGAAGTCATTCGCTAAATAAAAGTGAATGATGTAATGTAACATGAATGATGTAATGTAACATTTTCCAGTAAAAGGCACAGATGCAGAGTCAATGTGCTGGTGTGGATCTGCATTGTGTCGTATCCACATTTCTATACAGTATGTAAATTACCTCTGACTGACTAACCTCTTTGCCACCATCACCAAATTGCTGAATACTAAATAGTTTTGATATTTAAATGTGGATGGTCATTTGTTAATGCGCTCATGATTGTGACATCAATACCACTATTTCTAAATGACCTATTTTTGCAGCTTAGCTTTTATAAATGCTCTGGGTGAAAGGGAGTAGAGATGATAGATTGTGCCAACATAGTAAATCAAACTTGTATTGCCAAAAAAGAGAGCAAATATTGTATGACCTGACCTCTTTAAGCTCCAGCTAGACTAATGTGAACACATCTGGCAGATAATGTATACACTTCTGATAGGCCTCCACTCCAATCAACTTCACAACAAACATAAAGACAAACAAAATAAATCCAGACTGCAGGGTCACAGGAATGAACCACACCAGCAATGTGACTCAGCAACTGTGCCATTTGTTGGAAAAATGTTACGTCACATCATCCATATCTACTTAGCGAATGACTTCATTTAATTATATATACAGCAATCCTGTATGTCTATCCTGAAATAATCAAACCACAAAAAAAACTTAATTACATGAACTACAAAATAAATAATCCAATCTTTTTTGTTTATGTGTGATTTCATTACTAAATACATTTTAAGTGAGCAGCATTCACTGAAATATTTTATAAACACATACAGTTCCCACATCATGTTTAACTGTAATGAAGAAACTTTTGTATCTAAAACTAAGCAACACACACACACAAAAACACACAAGTGTGTTCACACAATGTAATAATTATGTTTTTCCAACAGCGCATTTGAACCTAAACACATGCCAACCAGAATCAACAGAATGAACTAAATTTGGCAGATAACCATATCAATCTCACACATGCTGCCAAATCCCCTACTGCTTCAAATAAAAAAGCCAATCAAACATGTCTGACATTTATTTACAACTATTATAATGTTTTGATGCGTCACAGAGTCACAATTTTCAGTGAAATCAACAAATGAATGGATTATGAAAAAGACACACTCACAAGCTTAAACAGTCGCTAAATCAATTTCTAAAACCAGATTTAATTGCTAACCCCCTACATTTCGGAAATAAGAAATGTAGTCTAGGGTCATCACCTGAAAATGTAGCAACAAACAGGGAGATATTAATAGCAGATTTAGGACACCCACGGGCCCCAGAGCTGTTTTAGCAGTTGATCCATCCCATGTTGTGCACTGAGACCCATCGCCATGGTAATACTTAGTGACAGTGCATCTGCATGCTCACATCAACAGACACAAACACACACACGCTCCACTTCACTGTGCACCCCGTGGACAAAACACAAAAAGACAGAGAAAAACAGTAAATAAATAAGATTAGATGTTCTGGTGCCCATTAGAAAGAGACACACGCATCTGAGACTAAAGCAGAGAACGAGAGAGAAATAAACACAGCAAGGACAAAATATTTCCACAATAAGTGCCTGTTGTGTTCTAAGACTCTGGAAGCACTCATCTTGTTAACATCAAATATTATTGTCTTTTCTTTTGTCCTGTCAACAGCTATTGTTGTCCTGTTAAACAGCATAAAATGTTTAATGTTCTAATGCAAACCTGAAATCAGTGGCTGTGATGAAGATGCTTCAAAACAGCCACAATAACTTTACTTTTTCTTGATTTTCTGAAATAAAAAAAGTTTAATGTACTATTGCTGTAAAAAAGTGACATCTGAAACTGCTATGACATAACTATGCTGGTGCACAGAGGCTAGTTAATCATAACAGCGGTCATTTACATAACATTAAGTATTAATGCTATACTAATAAATGTTGGCCGATGCGGTAGTGGTTGTGGACTTTATACCGACACCTATTAGCACTGATGTAGCATTATAAAAGCAAAGGTTTCCGTGTAACAATGCCATTGTATGAACAACGTATTCACAACTGTTTATTAACCAGCAGTAGTATTTGGCGTCAGGGGTCAGTAAGATTTTTTTTAAAGAAATTATTAATACTTTTATTCGTCAAGGATACAGTAAATTGATCAAAAGTGACATTAAAGACTTTTATATTATTACAAAAATATACATTAATTTTGTTTCCACAAAAATATTAAGCAACACAACTGTTTTCAACATTGATAATGAGAAATGTTTCTTGTGCCAGAAAATGGCATACTGGAATGGTTTCTGAAGGATTATGTGACTAATAATGGAGTAATAATGACTAATAATGGCTCTGAATAATGGAGTAATGATGCAGAAATTTTTACAAACCCCCCCCCCCCCCCCACTCGCTTATAATGTACACTCGCTCAAAAAACAAGTCAGTCATTAATTTTTAAGGCAATGGGCCATGCTAATTCAATTGAAAATGATAATACTGTAGAATTAAAATACTCTATAGTAAATGGTCTCAAGTGAGAAAACACAAACAGCGACTCTAGTAGAGGAAAGCAAAATGTCCACTCTTGCATATACACACTGACAAACGCACATCTACACAGCAATACACACATACAGTCCATAGTATCTTTTGTGCTTGAGGGTAAGCGCCTCAGGCTTAGCGGAGCAGCAGGAAGCCACATCCTCAGCTGTGAGCTCACTGCCACAGATCCAGTATTTAACAGCTCCGGGTGCCTGTGAGAGATAGTCTGCCTGACCCCCAAGGCCCTGCCCTGGGCATGTTAACAGAACGACGGGCCATCCCACCGCAGCTCCCCTGGCAATCCTGAGCTACACCCCTACAGCCCCTCTAAATCTTGCAAATTATCCATTTAACCAGATGCCAGACGCTGAGAGAGAACCACAGACAAAAGACCTCCACTTCCACATGCTTTTAGTGCTTCATTCAATCTTTTTTAACATTTTATGTTTCAAATGAAAGAAAACTTACATTATGTAAATGAAAGGGAGGAAAAGAGTGAGAGAAAAGACAGAGAGAGAATACAAAGCGAAAAGAAAGTTGCCAGTTGGTCATTAGATGTAGATCAGTCCATTAATTGAAAGGTCCCATTGCATGAAAATGTCACTTTATGATATTTTTTAACCTTAATATGAGTTTCCCTAGCCTGCCTATGGTCCCACAGTGGCTAGACGTTTTGATGGGTTTAATCCAAGCCCTGGGTATTTTTGAGAAAATGAAAGCTCAGATGGGCGAATCTAGAATCTTCCCCTTATGTCGTCATTTGCCCGCAAAAAGAATTTGTCCCGCCCATGAGAAAATGAGCTGTGTGAGCGCGATATTGTTTTTTCCTCGAGAGACATCATGGCTTGCAAACGAGCGAAGCATGGCAGTTGCTCAGTGTTTGGATGTACAAATGAACACAAAAGTATTTTTTTAGTTCCTTCATCCGAGCCTCTGAAGAACCAGTGGGTTATGTGAATTTCTGATGTGTAATTGTTCAAGTTCAGACAGATAATCTTTCTCTCAAAGTCATTCAATACTGTTTATTCATCAGTAAATCAAGCCAGTGACTAAACGATCAACTTCACGTTGTTTCTCTTAGTAGGATGAAAATAATCGTACTTAAACTGTGATTAATATATATACAGAAAGCGATCAAAGAACAATCCCTTTCCAATCGCCCAAGCTGTCAATCACACAGCGCGAGTTTATCTGGACACTTGCCAAAACTCGTTCTGAAATCAATTACGCTGTTACACTGCACAACGAAGCTCTTACTGTACTTACCTCATGTTTGCATTGGTGAAATCATTAGTGAGAGTGCAGAAACTGCGTTGCAATGATAAGATTTTCATTCACGCGATCAACAGGCTGTCATCTGCTCAATGCTCATCACTGCAACCTTTTATGTGATAGGAATAGATCTAAATACTTAAAAAACTTCTCACGATTCGTTAACCCTGATAGCAATAGTAAAAACGTATAATAGCTGTAATAGTAAAAGTTTTCGAGAGAGTTCCACATGTAATGCTAAATATTTCATATGCAAGCATGTCAGCCAATCACAGCAGTGGGCGTTTACACTAGTGTTGCACGGTGTACCGATACTTCAAAAGTATCGCGATACTCGGAAATTAAAAACGTCACGATACCTAAATTTATCAGTATCGATACTAAAAAAAAAAAAAAAACGCCTCCCTATGGACGTCTGTGTTTTTTTCCTGACGCACGCAGCAAAGAACCTGCCGCTGTCAGTGTCATGTGACAAAACACTACAGCGAGATGGCTGCATGTGCGAGCACAAGTGGTCCACGACTCGTAGAAAAAGATGACCAGAGGAGTGACATATGGAAGTACGTTGCCTACCTTGCTCTGTTGCACAGTGCACCGATACTTCAAAAGTAAATCGGAAATTAAAAACGTCACGATTCCTTAATTTATTAGTATCGATACTTCTAAGAATGACCGCGTTCCAGATTTGTAAGGTCGGCGTCACACTGGCTGCGTGTCGTGTCCGTTTTTATTGTTAACTGCCTGCGTGACACACGCGTCTGGGCGCAGCTCGAGACGCGCGGAAAACGCGTGCATGCTAGAAATAGAACCGACGCCTATTTTTCACGTGACACGCAAGCATGTTGGAAGCGTTTCCAGGCAAAATAGAATAGGAAAAGATGTTTCTATGTCATTTTGACACGAATACATATTAATAAATGACATTTTGATGTTTGAAAGTTTTGACATAAATACAATATAAATGTAATTTAAAAAAATATTATCGATTTTCAAATATTGCACCTCTCAATACAGAACGAATTATTCTGTAGCCTATTTTGCTGTCAACACTGCCGAAGTTGTCTTTGCTGCTATGTTTAACATGAAGTATAGGCCTTCCACAACTCTCTCCCCATATGTCAAATATATCACCAATGAGGCTTATCATATGTTACCAATATTAAACATTGTTTAATATAATTGCTGTTCATATTTTTATTCAAAGTTCAGAATCAAGATAAAGCTCTTATGTTTCTTATGATAAATGAGATAATGCTGCTAAATTTATAAAAAAAATTACCTTGAATGTCATTGCTCTAATTTATTTTTTATATTTTGATATTTCATATTTTGTTCAAATGTTTAATATATCTGCTGTTCATATGTTCATTTATTAGTGTGTTATATGATTAGAATGTTGTCCCGGTTTTAAAATAAAGCACAGCAATGATATTTGAGAGTGTTTCTCCCTTTTCAGGAAAAGTATCGAAAAAGTATCGAAATCGCAATACTTGACTTGGTATCGGTATCGAAACAATAATTTTGGTATCGTGACAACACTAGTTTACACTGAAGTCTCACAGCAGACACGCCCCTTCAAACAGAGCGTTCAAATCAGAGGCTAAAATCAGGCTAGGAAAAATGCCTTTTATTTCTAAATTATAACAACTTTTGATCTGAAAAACATAAGGGCACCCCAGGAAACATTCTAAAATAATAAAATAATCCATGCAATGGGACCTTTAATAAAAACCTATGACATTTTTCCATTCATGTCCGTAGCAGGGAGATAAGTTACATGCAAAGTGTAATACTTATAAAGCAACACCAATGTACAATTTGCATTTGAAACACTAATATTAGCATGGATTCTAAATAACAATGCACTAAAATTTCAGCAACCAAAATATTCTGCCCAAAAATTATTTTCGATTTCGGATTAAACCTAAAGATCCATTTTGGAGGGCTGTCATCTTATTATGACAAATAGTGTGATAAGGGTGATTAATTAACGAGGATGAGTAATTAATGACAGAATTTAAATATTTGGGTGAACTATCCCTCTGTTAAAGCAGCAGCGCAGAGCGCATGTTAACTGATCATCTTTTCTTCTTTACTACTACTTACAGCATGAAATAAACATAATTGAGCATCAGAATGTATGCTAAAAGAAACAGTAAAAATTACTGCAATTTATCATGTCTAATGTAATCGCTCATTAGTAAAAAAAAATTTTTACAAAAATTCGGTGCATCCCTAGTTTTGACGTGGCAGATAAAAACATCAGAAATGTCCCCTTTAATCCAAGGTTACCACCTGTGTCGGTCCACAAAACATCTCAACACAAAATAATCTTTCAGATGTACTGCACTCGCTATTACTGTGAGAACGACAAAATATTATGCAATACCAGTGTGGCCATACCAATCTAATTCACAACAAGGCTAAGAAGGCCTTTCAAAAGACACCGAAGAACAAAATGTGCAGATCTTGGAGACTCTGTCCCATGATCTGTAGGGATATGGTTAAGCAAAGCTCTCAGAGAAGTTAGGCAAACGTTTGTCAGCTGTTAACAGTCGTTAAAGACGCACAACGGGTTTAATGTTCTGTGGGCTTTATGAACAGTGACATGTCTGCGTGTGGAGCTCATTTCTGCTCTCCAGGCAGCGGGAGACTTGGATGGAGATAAGACCGCCCTAGAGAGACAGAGTTGAGGGAACAATTCCACCATCCAATGACTTTCAGACGTAGGGGCCACTGCCAAACCCTCTCCACAGATTGCGCTCTTCATTTGTCCTAACACGAAACGGGGCTCCACAGCCCAGGCTTCGCACGCACACCTCCCGCCCTCTGCTACAGCCCAGCTGGTGAGTCTTTAGCAAGCGAGGGATCAGATGAAAGAGAGGAAAGGGGAGATAAACTAGTGTAATTGCTGGCAGATGACGAGAAGAACAATGGAACAAAGTGTAAAGTGGAGAGGACCTGAACCAGAAGAGGTAAGAGGGTTGTGTGTTTGCCACAAGTCTCGAAATCCACACAAACAAACTCCAACTCTGGAATAAAAGTTCCTATGAGACTCGAACACACAAAAAACAAACATATAAGTATGCATACAAAATGTATTTAAAAATGGAAATATATAGAGTGTATATAGTTTGTTTCCATGTGTATGTGTCACTCAAGAGAATGATAAACTAGGCTATGATGACACAAATACAAATATTTCCCTTGGCATTTACAATGATGCAAATAACTGCATGATAACAGCAATCTACATCAACATATTCCACATGGAATTACTAATCCCATATTGAAATTTTGTTCTATGATATTTTTAAATTTATATAAAACAATTAAACTAGAATTAATTTTGAGGAAGCTTGGGATTATGTTTTAAAAATATATTTATATAAAAATAAGATAAGTTTACACAGAGAGAAAATAACTACCACATTTTTTAAGTAAAATCAACCAGACAGTTATTATTCAAGTTGAGAATATGATAGATAGTTGTTATTGAAAGTGCTATTTCAAAGGCTCCTAGTTTTGTTTTGGAGGTCTCCTACAATAGGTTTACATGCATCCAAGGTTAAAAAAAACACTGACCTTGCGTGCAAAGTGGATTAGTATTCACAGCGCAGAAAGCAGCGTCTCAACACACTACTACTAGCGCAACTCAACCAGGCCTCGTCCCTTTTTGTGCACATACCTTGGGTGGGAATTATTTAAATGAGGAATATTGTGATGTGTACATTCCCAGAAGAAAACTCAAGACTACAGTTGAGGTGTTTCAGGGAGTTCAGAAACAGTCCTTACTGATATAGAGAATAACTCTCTTTGGAGAATGCTTTTTTTCATGGTTAAACAGCATCATCACACACACACACACAAAAATTATGAATATGTAAAAAAGCATAATAGGTCCTCTTTAAATAATTTTAAATTTCACATTCAAATTAAACTTGAGCTTCAGTGCATTTAAGCGAAAGCTTTACAGAGAACTAAATTTTACTTAAAGATTTATGATTCTGTAAAATGAATAAAACAAACATTAAAAAAAAATTCACCACTACACAACAAGGCAGTTTGTCTGTTCAGTCTAACCAATTTGAGCTAAAAGAGCTGGCAACTTGTAAAGCCAGTTGTCAAGTCCAACAGTTCTGGATCAGATCCAGAGTCTGAGCAGCCAAGTAAATTACATGTAAAGTAACCAATTTACCGAGTGAACTGTCTGTCAATTGAGGCCAGAGACCAAAAAGCACATGAGCAATAACAACAGCCGCCCTAAGAGAGTCAAAAGAGACAAAAGGCAAAGATAACTTCAGTCAACTTTAGTCTAAAACCACACAGTTCTTACAGCGCATCGACCCAGGCCACAATTCTGGCCTGCCCACATATTATGGGATTTAGTTGCCAAGGCTGAGTGCAAAGTAATACGTCTGCTGTCCAAAACTAGCTGAGGGGAGAAAAAGGGACTTACTGTGCAGAGTGGCCAAACCTAAAACAATATTTATAGATTCTGCATTAAAGCTCTGCACCAGGAAGAGGTCAATTTTAAGAACTTAATGCTAAACATAATATGAACTACATTTTTAAACTGCACATTACTTTTCTTTAAGTGAAACAAATACAGAATCATGTAATTGTAATTGGTTTCTCTAATACATTTGCAAAAACAAAATTGACATCAATATTGCACAAAAATGCAACTAAGTATTATAAATAACCTTAGGATAAACCAGGCTCAGTCGGGGCCGGGGGGCCGGGGGGCCAGTTCTCCTCTGGCCCACGAACGAACACGGTGTGATTATGATTCAGGCTGCATCACAGGTCAGAAGTCAAACTGTGGATCGGTAGTATTCAAAATATTTCATCCAGTTTTCTTCTGCTTGAAGATCGGATGCATCACGCCATTGTAGAGACAAAGCTGGTCATAAAGGTCTCTGCAGAGAACTTGTCTGGTTCTTCTGGTCTTTATTGAGGATCTGTGTCGAGGGTTGTCGTGCTATGCTATGTGGTCAAGGGTGAATTTCAAATGCCGCTTTTGCACCCTTCAAGGGCACCTTGGGAAGGGGACTCCATTTATAGGAGTGTTCCAAACAGAAGTGAAAAACTGACTCCTTTCACAAAGGGCCCTTCCACAAGTCCGTTAGCGAAGGGAACATGCGATGATCACTTCAAGGAAGTAATTTAATTGTTTATGGTCATGTGACCCAGGGTGACAAGCCCTCATAAATCATTTTTAAATCTAGATATGGCGAGAGAGTTGGAGTAATTTTGGAGCAGCTCACAATAGCAAGCTAGCTTTAAGAGCATTAGATCCCACCCTCCCTTCAGAGCGCTCTACAAAGCCACGCCTCCTTCAAAACACATGAAAATACACAGTCTCTAAGTTTCCATCCACTTGTCAATCGAATTATCTGAAGTTTGGTAAAAAAAACTCATGCGAATAAAGCTGGTGAAAGTGTGTTTCCATCCAATGGCTTTAAAGCGAATAAAAACCTGTGCGTAATGACGTCACATGCTGTTTTGCGATCAAATTGGTTTTAAAAACTTAATTATAAATGTACATTTATTTGTATTGTATATTATCAGCAATAATAAGATATTCCTGTTGTCGCTGCCTAGCTTTGTCGTGGTCAAATTTCGTGTAAAGGTAATGAGGAAATTACATGGTCTTTCAATGCTCCCTCCGCCAAGTGCATTCCAAACGGCTTCATTATGACACACAAGTGCTCTGCTCCCCGCTTCAAGGCCCTTCAGAGTGAGTAAGGCATAGTGATGCTCACTTCTGAATTGGAATTTGCCCCAGAAAAACCCACTCTCAAGTCTCTATGATAATATAGTCTCTAAACATGGCTTGGGTCCCTCCTTCAATGCGGTCTATGGGAATTTGTGACTGTTTTTGTCCGCCGGTCTTAAGTTATGCATATTTAATATCTAGAGTTAGTGTGTGCAATAGTAGTAGACAACAAATAACAAATGAAGCTAGCAATCAATCACACTGCTAAATAATGCCTCCAAATATTTCTCGTATTAACACAAATTTATCTTGGAGGAAGAAACAATCTTCAGCTGCTGCATTAAAAACCCCATCGTTCTGAGAGACAGAGTGCATGTCATTACAAGAGACCTTAGCAATTGCAATCACTGCAAAACAGCCCGAGCAGAGCAGACCTCTATCACAGAGCGATCGATGCGGACCTGTGAACTACATGTGCTGCATCGACAGGGTGAATGCATCAGGGAGAGCGAAAGGAAGATGGAGGAAGGGGGATGGAGCAGGGAGGGATGCCGCAGGCCGTGTGGGGGAGAGAGGTGCTAAAAAAGGTTGAATGAGATGAAGAGGAAAAAAAGTGCTACAGAGCTCTTGTGTCTATATTATACTTGCCCGGTCGCTCCAGTATAAACACCCTCGCTAAACCACACGTACACACACATTATACTCCCTGCTGTCAGGCTGCCTGTCTTTTTGAGGCACTTCTGACATGTGCATTGTTTAGCTGCAGGGAAGAGACTGTCTCTCGGGGAAGAATAAGACACGGATATAGACTGTTCTCTGCACTCAACCAAGCATTGGTGGATATATGACAGCAGTCAACCAATTTGTAGAGCTCACTAATACCAATTTTTATACACAAAATACAAAACAGCATTTTAAAGTCAACAACAGAGGTGCACTATATGTATTTGTTTTTAAACTAAGTTAGCTGCTGTTCTCTCTGTGCACGAACACCAGCAGCAATAGCAGTCTGTAGCTGAGAGCTGACTAATTGAGAGAACTTATTTAAAGGAAGGCAATCGTTACAGAGAGAGACTGCAGTCTTACCTTCAAAGACTAAGACTGAGGGAGAGAAGGAAGAAAAGGGAATGGAATGAAGGGAAATAAGAATAGATAAGGAGAAGGAACGACAACGAGCAAGGAATGAAGGAAGTGACAAACAGATAAAGAAAGAAAAAATAAAGGACAAATTAATTATGGAAGGAAAAAGAGATGGATAGTTGGATAGATGGACAGAAAGATAGATAGATAGATAGATAGATAGATAGATAGATAGATAGATAGATAGATAGATAGATAGATAGATAGATACCCTTTTCTAAAATCCTAAACAAAACTGCTGAAAACATTCTTCACTCAGGACACCAGAGGGTGCCAAAGCATCATCTTTCTGTTTTCCCACACACATTTGTCAGCTCAATAAACCAGATCCTCTAATTCAGTTCAGCTGGAGGTCAAAGTGGAAGAATTAAACATCTGTTTGGAGATGTTTCTGTCCTTCCTGTCAACAGAACACTCAAGATAATGAAGATATTAACACATTTATGTCTGGCTCTCCAGTCTAGCGTGTGTGTATGTGTGTCCCTGCCTGCACAAGTGTGTTTCTGCCCTTGTGTTTAAAGGCACATTTTTTAGATATCACCTGCTGTACTTGTATTCTCAGTTTAGGAGTTATTTTGTCAGTAAAAGAGAACAATCCCTACACATCCCAGAGACAGTTGAGAGTAAGACAATATTGTAAACAAGTTTAAGAGAGTTACAGGCCAGCAAGAAAAAAAATAAACGGAAATAAATCAGAATCGATTGCGAGTGGCCAAAAGCTCGGACTGCCTGAGGGTAGCTATAGGCAGCAAGTGTACAGAAAGAGATTTACACATGCTCTCCTCAAACCATCTTCAACAACCTGCTCCCATAGACACAAGATATGGCCTTTGCACTCTTAAAATACATTTTTGCAACTATTTGCATATTCATAATGACTTTCTATAGTCTATTATGCAATCATATGAAATGAAAGATTAATTATATATGTAATTAAGGATTTCATATTCATCAGTATGTGTTTTCACAGTGCAGACTGCATGACCATTCCATTAAAAAATGGAATGGTTATGCAGTCTGATTAAAAAAGGAGAAGATAAAAATACGAAATTTATAATGAAATGTAAACCACTAAAGTACACAGGGACGTGCAACTTTAAATGAAATACACTATATGACATAGGCTATAAACACTGGAGAAAACATTTAGTGCTCTACTCCACATTAATAACCAACAATCTCCCACAGGGTTATTTAGGATTCTAGCTATTAACGTCATTTGTGACATCTGTTCCTCTGTCACACTTCTGACAAATAGTTTACTCAGTTGACACAAATGTTAATGAAGCGCTGCAGTGATGTGGAGGACGGACAGTGACACGCGCATGTCAGCGCCAGCTCTTGAGGCGGTCGGCTTTTAGCGCCAGTCAGACGAGCCGTTTGCCTTTCCGTTCACCATCGCCGCTCTTTATCTGGGCTTGGCAGTCATGTGTTACCTTCATTCGAGCCCCTCAAAAGAAACAGTGATACAACTGACAAGAGTTCCTCAGAATATTCCCATCTAATGTTACAGTTTTTGCATCTAATCGTAGTATTTGTATTACCATAGAGTAAATAGTGTGAGCCTCTAATGACAGGCAATACAGCAACAAATACTTCTTATCATTGAGTAATGATTTGGCTATTTTTAAATTGGAATATGTCACTAGTGATGGCTCCATCATTGACGATTCATTCATTTTGAATGAATTTTCACTATGACTCTGGAACAACAAGTTGTCTCAGTGAGTTGTTCATTTTGTGTTGACCACGCATGTGCAACATCCTATAGGTTCTGAACAGGAAACAGAAATGATTAGTTCACCTCTTCGGGTTCGGGTCCTAGTCGTTCGTTCATCCTGTGACAGCCCCATATACCCCTTTTCCACCAAGGCAGTGCTGGTGCCGGTTCGGAGCCGGTGCCTACTCGCGAACCAGTTCTTTGTGTTTCGACAGCCAAAGAACCGGTTCTCGGCCAGGAAAACTGGTTCCAAAGCAGCACCAACTCTTTGCTGGACTAGAACCGTTCTTTTACCACGTCATGCTTACGTCGGGGGCTGGGGGCGGGGTTATTGTCAAACTTCTTCTTGAACGTAACCTCCATCTATAGTAATCCAGACGAGCAGCACAAATGTGTTCTAAACGTCTTCTTCTGACCCCAATATAGGATCACAATGCCAGGAGAAACATTTGCAGAAAGGCGATGTAGTCCGCCATTGTAATTGTTATGCTTGAAGTTGGCGCAAGCGTTTCTAGGAAAGCTAAGACGTAGCCTATGGCAACGTACACAGTGACGTAACGACGTCGGTCTCTGGGCTCTCTAGTCAGTGGAAAAACAAACAGGTTCTGAGAAGGTTCGCAAGTTGAACCAACTTTGAACCAGCACCAGTTCCGAACCAGTTCTTTTTTGGTGGAAAAGGGGTAATAGAGGCTATGCTGTCCGTAACGGAAAGAGAAATGATTAGTTCACCTCCCGAGTCGTTCGTTATTTTATCACGTGACGTGACAGCCATATTGGATACAGAAATTAGTTAATAGCTCCCAAACTTCTTTTCAAACAAGTGTGTAGTCAGTTTTTTATTTTTTTTTAACTCTTACTGTTATGTGATGCATTTCTGGTATCAAATTGTAGCTTTTTTATCTCTTACAATGTCACGGGATGAACGAACGACTCAAACCCGAAGGCTCGAGAGGTGAACTAATCATTTCTGTATTCGGTACCAACTGCATAGCTTCAGCGTATGGGGCTGTCACGTGATGAATGTACGACTCCAACCCTGAAGCCTTGAGAGGTGAACTCATCAATTCTGCATCCGGTACCGACTGCAAAACTTTAGCTTATGGCAGGGTTCGTACACCTTATCCAAAGTCAAATTCAAGCACTTTTCAAGCACTTTCAAGGTCAATTTTAAAGCTTTTTCCAGCACCTTACACCACCGTAAATTACATACCAATACATAGTCAAAATTATTATTTAGTGTTTTTATCACATTAAAAGAGATAATGCTATAAACAGCCAAAATTGTGTTTCATAATAGCAGAAGGATCAGATATTAAAGCAAATTACAAGTTTTATTTTTCAAAATGTATCACAGTCAAAGTAGATAATGCCTATATGAATAATACTTTTCATTATATTAATGTCCAAATATTGCTTCCCAGATAATGTGATTTTCAGGCTGTAAAACTGAAGTAATTTCAAGGGCTGAAAATACGAAGACATAGGATTTGAACAGAAATATTTTACAGGCCTTTGGGACACATTCTTGATATAGACAAGGTTTGAATAAAATCTGAGACAGTGCAACAACAACCTGTAATTCAATTTTAACCCAGAAGACTCTGCCTGATAAATAGCCTATATTAATTGAAAAAGAAAAAATGTATTTCATTGTCAAGATGTGATGTGACAAAAGAATAAACTAACAGACTGCATAGCCTGAAGACCCAGCTAAGTAATTAATTAATCCTTTTCTGTTTCTCATAATTTGGCCTTGGTTGCATTATAGTTTTTTTTCTTACTCAAAATGTGATCAACATGTATGTATGTAGATGTGTTAAGGAATTTGGAAATTAACATGTAACATTTTTATTATATTCTGCTGAAATTAACCAAATGATTTGAAAAAAAGATTAGTTCATTTTGATGAACGAGATTCAAAGTCAGTAAAATGATCCGAACTTCCAATCACTACGAGCCTATCATCATTACTTTGATATGATACGCACTGCCCCCACATCCATTTTTTTCTGGAATCTGATTGGTTCACGACAAATCAATCAAATGGTAACTTGAACTTGATTAGTTAGTTATGCCTGCTACAGACTGCGATGTCGGCAATCCTGTAAGATCATTACAAATCACACTGTACGACACGGATCTGATAAACTTGGGTACGACAAGTTGACTATGACTGGACATGTAGCCACGTCGCGTTGATCAATACACCATTTCATGTTGCATTTTTATTGGCTAGTCAGTAGACGAAGGTCGTAGCAGCAAACACACTGTGAGATGAAAATGCTAAATTTCTGAGACTGTCAGTAAATTACCGCAGGCTATCTTTGGTTGCAAGACCGTGGCAATGGCCATCTTTAAATCTCTCTCACTCTATGATGTAGGACCACCGTTTAGGAGACACAACAACAGAAATAGCCACGATTGGCCATCTTTTGTCTGGGACAGCCCAAAATTGTACAATGTGTACCGAGCATTAATATACAGTAAGCACTCAAATTCAGATGTACTGTAATAATATTTACAGTGACAACAAAAATAATAATAGTTTTAAATGTATTATTATTGTTATTTTTTATTATTGTTGTTGTTGTTGTACTAGTCAAATTCAGATGTAACGATACAGTATTTTCAGTGATATATTATTATTATTGTTATTCATGAAATCATGAATATCATGAAAATCATCATCATCAACAACTGGGCTGCTCATTGAGTAACTTTACTAGATTTATAACCTGTCCCAGTTGAACAAAGAACAGACACAGGCAGATAGAGATATGTGGACTGTGGCTCAGTGGTGGTCATGTGACCATAATTAGATTTTATTTATTAAATTCAATTCACTTTATGGCCAATTTGTTGAGCTATACCAGAACACACCCAGATAATTCATTCACTCTATTCCTCTCACACAGAAACCTTCACTAACAGATTCTGTCAACCTCCACTCGTAGTTTCTTTTGCCTCCTATTCATGTATGGTGTCTTTAGTACCTTCAAATTCAGCTGCACTTATGTAGGCCATAGTGAGAGCTTGCTTGCTTATTCATCCAGAATTTACTCAGCTAAAGTTGCTCTTCACCGCTGAGTGGAAACCAGTTTTTCTTGCCATAGTCCAGTTGATCTTATCATACGTTATGTCAGGATTTCAGTGTTGAGAACAGTTCCTTGATCATCGCTAGGGCAGAATCTCTCCCGGGAGCTATTCAAAACGAGCACAGAAAGGGCCTGAACCTCTGAACGGCTTCCCTGCAGGAGGCTCTGTATTCAATGCAGGCTGGAATTTATGTTTCTCTGTGTGCTATGTCTACTGGACATGAAATATCACCCCATCTGTTCTTACCATAAAAGCTTTGTGCACTTCTCTCTTTCCACTACCTCCCCCTTCCTTTTTCATTCGGAACTTGCCCAGCATGCTTCTCCATCTCCCTCTCTGCTCCCAATCTCCCATTGCCTCAAAGAACCCTTGCACAGGTACCTGATCAATAGTGTCTTTACAGGTCCATCTAAAACTGCACACCTCCTGGTGCTTTCACAGGTAAACGCCGGAGGGTGACGCAATTTACTTCATATGATTTCTAGCACTCCCTTAGTTTCAAAGATAAAAAGTAATACCCACTCGCAGTTCCAACGTCTCTGCTGGTTTTTGTTAAGCTTGGGGTTTCATCCAGAATGTTACATCATTCACTAACCAGCCAGAACACATAACCTAATCACTTGGTAGCCCTGCCCATCATGAAATCTCATTGGTCCACAAAATCCCTCCTCAAAACTGTCCATTAATCAACAAATATCTTCTGAAATGACTGTGATTGCCATTGTCATGTCATGCAGTAACTTCTTGTTACATTCTTGCTTATTCAGACCATTATATCCTTGTTGAATATGCCCACATGATTATGGGAATATCCTGCTTTCTATGCCATTTCACACTATAAATATTGTGAGCGATTCCTCCACTCTGGAATATAGAGATAATAAACTCAGTATAATCCCTCTGCAGGAAGAAAATATTATCAAAAGCACTCTGTGGTGTTTGATGGCCACTAAGAGAGAGAACTGATCCACTGTGTCTTCTATTTTCTAATATAAACACCCAAACATGTAACATCCAACAATAAGATCTCAAGGCTGATGCCATCCATCTGCATCTTAGCAACTAGCAAACGTTAAAGACAAACCTAGAGTAAATCTAGAAAAGATATGCTGCAACATATTAAAGCAAATGTTTTGAAGAATAATCAAGATTCTCAAGAATAATCAAGATTATTGATTAGGCACATGGATTAAAGATTAAACAATCAAAGCGTGAAGAACTGGATATTAATTATATGTTTTGAATTACATGTCATGATGCAAATAAATGGCCTGTTTGCCATGAAGCATGTTGCATTCCTCATGCCCAACAAGTCATGATGACTAGCTACTAATGCGGAAGGAAGGAATTGCATTACAAGCAATTAGCTGTGAGTTTATATACATATTACTATACACACATTACTTGAATGTGATCACATTCTTCTCCTATATTGTTCCAGTCAAATGTATGCTTTAAAAGCAATTCAGCTAAGAAGATAGAGGTTATACAGAGGAATTACAGTCAAATCAGTTTGATCTTGAAGCTATACTCTGGAGAGGAGAGGGGAAATTATGTTATCATGGAGAATGTGTTGTAACTGAAGAGGACGGGCAGAACAGTCTTTAAAAATTATTTTCCATTTTCTTGACTGTGGTTATAATAACAGTAAAGGAAACGGTGATAAGGTTGATTGCTTTCCATAAAACATCCCAAAATGAGTTAAAAGACCTATGAAATATACTGCCAGGTTTGATGAGATAATGGTCATTTACATTGTAGGTGAATTATAAGGGAGGGACCTTTTGATAATATTTCGAGCTGACCTCGGTTGTCACTATAGGGTGTTGAGCATGGCCTAGGTTTCCACAAGAAGAAGCCCACATAAACGTGAAGTTGGATTCTTAAACACTGGTCTTCAATTCCAGTCCAGATGTAACAGTTGATCCATGGAGAGCTGAATTCCATCTCTATGAGATGATCAAGACCCTCGTTCTGGAAACCTTGGCCAGACCACTGGAAAAACAAACACAAACTCCGAGAACTACCAGCTTCTCCATTGACTCCCATCTCCACTGAAGTTTCTAAGAATGCAAGCGATAAAAAACTGAAAAAAAGTATTATACAATATAATTCTGGAAAAATGTTTGGTTAGCAACCCTTCCCTAAATATGGGAAGAATGCGAGAATTGAGCAGAAGAAAGGTAAGTCATGAAAACAACCAAAGCTTGAGGTGTTTATAGACATTATTTTAACACTACAGAAAACAACATCTACAAATCACAGCTCAAGTTTTTTTTTCCCCCTTTTTTTTCTTAGTTACTGGTCAAAGGTGGACCTAAGCACCTTGACCAAGATGGTCAATCAAGTCAAACATGGCTGATCAAATATCTAAACCAGCTCAGATGAGATATTGACCACAAACTGGCTGGTCACAAGCTAACAGTGATGTCATGAGTACTGTATTTAACTCGGCTCCTGAATAATTATTACAATTGAATGTCACATGACTAAATAAAATGCACACTGCAAAAAAGACACTATGATGCTACTCAAGTCATAGAGGTGAACATAGCTGTATGACTGGCTAAATGACTCATCTGATTGTCTAAAGAGGACGTAGTTCAAACAAAATTATTTGTGCATCATAACACACTTTTTTTTTTTTTTGACAGTTCTGACTCAATATTTGTTCAGAAGTGGCAATGAGGAATGAGAATTACTCTTGATGGTTCCTTCACTTAATATAATGGACCCATTATGACAAATGGAGTAAGTAATTGTTATCCACTGTAAATAAAACAAAGATTACTGGAGTACAAGAAAATACTATTTCAGATTTTTGGATATTTCACATATTCTTCTTTTTGTGAAATGTACTCATAATTTCTGAGTGAAAATTGATCTACACCATTTTTTTTTTTTTTTCAGTGTTTTCAAACAACCAGAGGAAGCTTTTTACATTCACTAAAAAGTCTCTACAATGGTTAAGTGTCATTTGTGTGTGTGTGTGTGTGTGTGTGTTCATGTTTTTTCTATCCCGGTGGGAACTTCAACCTGAATGCACACTGACTCGTGGGGACCCATGAGGAAACAAGCTTATAAATCATACAGAATGGGTTTTTTTTGTGTGTGTGTGTGTGTGTGTGTGTGTGTGTGTGTGTGTGTGTGTGTGCTTTTACATTCGCTAAAAGTCTCTACAATTGTTAAGTGTCATTTACTCTGTCTGTGACTCAGCAAGATGGTGATTAAGGATCTTACATCGTTCTTCTTAAGAAGAAAGTGTATATGTGTGTGTGTGTGCGTGCGTGTATGTGTCTCTTCCTGAAAGGCCATTCGTTTTTGATGTCAGCTAAGTGGGTAGGTTTGACTGGCATGCAGTTTTAGCAATGCTGCTCTTTAAGTGCTGTAGTGAGGTGCAATTAATACTGGCTACACAAGTAATCCAACTGACAGCAACTGTCCGAGGTATTACAATCCGAACACGTAAACTGCTCTTGCTTAATTTCAGCAGATGGACTACCCACCCTCAACTTGACGGACGGGCGGCAGGAGGGGTGTCTATTATCCTGTCTTTAGCCCAGTCACCACCGCAACAATGCTTAACAAGCTTGTCTGCGAGGTTAACGCTTCACCCAATCCTGTCAAGCCGAGACGTTGTAATACATGGCAAGTGGAAAAAGAGCTAATTCCATCCCTTCCATACAGGGAGAGAGAGAGAGAGAAAGATGAGCAAGGGGGAGAAATTAGAACCACACTGTGATGGGGGGACATCATGGCCTAGTCTTGTCAAACTGCATTAAGACTCAGAGGAAAAGGAAACGCTGGGGGCTGACAGGAAGTAGCATTACCATTACATTTGCACCATTATCACTGGTTGTGTGTACGAGTAACTGCCACACAAAGACAACATTAGGGCACATTTCTTTGCCAAAATATAAAGAAAAGAGAGAGAGAGAGGGGGGGGGGGGGGGGGATAACTTGTGATAGTGATAGCTCCTTATATTCAAATGGGCCCAGGACAAAATATTTTGATGCCAAGGATCCCCAAAAAGGGGACTATCACATTAGCTATGCTAATGTCTCCACACATCTTTTGGCTTTTGGCAGATCACACTATCTGGGTTCCGCTCTTCAGCTCTGCGCAGTGAGAGAGAGCGGTCGAGCGAGGATGGTCAGCATTAAGGCCTATGATCAGCACCACTCACCTCCATGTGGCCTATAAAGCCTATAAACTGTTTAAAATGATGGCTTTTAATTATACTGTAATGTAATAAAATATACAGTCTTGGTGCTGTTCCTACATTCATTTGGATATTTAATGTGAAAAATAAGGATCAAAATATATTACACATTTTAATGTAAAGAATAGAATAGAATAGAATAGAATAGAATAGAATAGAATAGAATAGAATAGAATAGAATAGAATATTAAAATCCACTAACAAATATTTATTATCTGTAAACTTTCTCAATCAAAAATGTAATCTTGGACCATATATACAAGCCTCCTGCAGACATTCACTCTGATGGCTATGAGCATTCTGGAATCGGACACTTAAGGTCTGGAATCTCTATAATAACGTTAATCAGCAAAAGACAAAGAGAAAATTCATTCGCTTTTCTTGACTGAATAACCTTTGTAAGTATAGTTGTATATTTTATTTATAATGTGCAGTGTTATTTTACATTTGATTAAAGTTTCTGTACCTGAATACATGGAAATCTTAAAACACTGTTTATTTCAATCGTATCTTTGTTCAGTTGTTATTTATTTGTGGCAATAAGACTTAGAATAAATGTGAATAAAATCTATGTTTTTTTTGTTTGTTTTTTTATTACCTGGAATTTGTTAATTGGAATCGAAATTAGGAATCGCTAAGAATCGGAATCGATAAAATAAACGATACCCAACCCTACTAGCCACTCACACACACTTCAGCCTTCAGGGCTGTGTGTAAATAAGAGGACATACTGATCAGGACAACATCGGCCCAGTGTCCTCTTCGGCAGTGTCACACTGTGTACATTTCTCACACAAACAACTGAACACAGCTCCCAGCGGCAAGGCCAGAGAATGTGTGTTTGTGTCTGGCCAGATGGGCCTCTCAGCATGCCACTGCTGTCACACACAAACACACACACACAAAACACTTCACATTCACACATACTGACTCATAAACACATGTCTTGCACACACACAACCTTCCAGGCAGATGACAACCATGCTAACCTCGTCTGAGCATGGGCCTGTGATTAGTGCATGAACGCAGACACCCATATGAGCTCTCTACGGTAGGATTAAGCAACACTGTCAATATTCAATATGTCAAACAGCCATTGTAACCAATTATACTGTAAATGTCTAATGTAAGTATTAAAACGTACTGTACAAATATTTTTTTTTTAAATGCTGTATTAAAAAAATAATCAGCACACTGTTTTACCCAAAACTGACACAATGTATAATATATATTATTTATTATAGTTTACTCCAGTCTTCAGTATCACATGATCTTTAACAAATCATTCTAATATGCTGATTTGCTCAATGCTCAAGAAACATTTCTTACCATTATCAATGTTAAAAGGTAGTACAATACTTGTGTGGCAACTTTTTCTTTTGTAACATTATAAATGCCTTTACTGTTACTGTACTTTACTTTTTATCGGTTTAATGCATCCTTGCCGAATAAAAGTATTAATTTCTTTTAAAAAAAAAACTAATTTGAACTAACCTCAAGCTTTTAAATGGGAGTGTATAGTTCTATAAACGAAAAAACTGTTAGAAAACATATCACATTTTAACGAATCACTGAATCACAAAGTATCAAAGTGATTAATTGAAACAGTCTGAACTAAAACCAAAGGCAATTGAATGCTCTTAAATGCTATTCATTTTGCTAATGAAGTTTAAATCAGAGAAACATTGAAATACAGTAGAGACATATTGGCACAACAAATTTAATGCCACTCTTTAGGAAAGTGTGGCCATATAAGAAATGGCTAAAATAAAAAAGTGCATTAAAATCGCTGCAATATATATCGCCCCGCTCTAATCTAGGGGGTCATGTGGGTGCACCAACCACAATCATTCCCTGTCCTATCTACTACTCAAATCAATATAATGTCAATATCTTTCGAATTTGTAGTCAATAACAGCACAACAGAAGATAACGTCATTATCAAATCAAGAGACAACTTCTTTAAAACACAACACTCTGATGTGAACCGTACATACAGTAGTTGTGACAGCTCTCATAATTAATATTTCTAAACATTCCTGCAGCCTCTAATTACCACTGGGTTATGAGAGAAGCATGTTCATATATCTCTGTCATACATGCCTATAAGAGCTTGACAAAGAGATGGATGTTTTCTTTTCCCTGGCTGCAGGGTTTTATCAGGAGAAGGTAATGCATCATGGATCTGAGTCTGCTGCTGGGGTTACGTTTATATATGGCTGCTGTTTGTGGATCTGGGATTTACTGCAAACAGAAGAGAGTGCCTAGATAGCCCTGCCTATGTGGCTTTGGTCTACCCTCCTACCTGAACATGTCTCATCTGCACATGCACCACATTATAAATGTATGAATTAACTAAAATTAATTTCATTTTTTTTTTATATATAAATCTATCTATATACACTATAAAATGTACTTTATTCATGTGATGGCAAAGATGATTTTAAGTTCCACCAGCCATTACTCCAGTCTGCACTGTCACATGATCCTTCAGAAATCAAAATGGTGTGGTGCTGCTTCATATTTTTATGTTCTAGATTATAGCTCTAGATCAAATGTGAGCATGCATTTACTCATCCGACTTGCACATAAACAGATTCAGTAAATGCAAACTTAGAATATTACGCAAACCTGCAATAATTAAATATGTTAAATAAAACAAATATACTTTATGTATTTAATCTCATTTATTATTATTCACCATTGTCTTTGCTGCTGACTTTCGATGATCCAATTCATAATAAATAAAAATAACTTTAGATAAACATCACATTTGTGTTTTTGTTTGTTTGTTTTGTTGAAGTAAGAGTGTTGAACTTTCTTCTCCTGCATCATAGTCATAGTTTTTGTCCATTCAAGTGCTATCTGAAGCAGCTTTCTGTCCACATGAGTAGTGTGTGTGTCACACAGACAGAAGATAAGAGCGTGATCATATATTGTAACCAGGGTTTGAAATGTACTTTTTCTCTCACTGGCCAATTTGGCTACTACATTTTTAAGTTACCGGCCATTCAGAACTTCTATTAGCCCAAAAAAACAAAAAGGTGAAAAAAAAGAAATAACCCAGATTAACTACGTCACAGCTTAGACGAACTTCCCCAGCAAAGTGAGTAAACATAATAACACGTCAAAACGGCTATTTTGACAGCGTTACCCACCACAGTTGATTTTTATTCAGCATTTGGCAGGTGTTAATTTCAAACCCTGATTGTAACGCTAGCCAAAGGATAAGAGGAAACATCATATGATGCGTTAATTGCGAGATAGATAGATAGATAGATAGATAGATAGATAGATAGATAGATAGATAGATAGATAGATAGATAGATAGATAGATGATAAATAGACAGATAGACAGATAGATAGACAGATAGATAGATAGATAGATAGATAGATAGATAGATAGATAGATAGATAGATAGATAGATAGATAGATAGATAGATAGATAGATAGATAGATAGATAGATAGATAGATAGATAAATAGACAGATAGACAGATAGATAGATAGATAGATAGATAGATAGATAGATAGATAGATAGATAGATAGATAGATGATAAATAGACAGATAGACAGATAGATAGACAGATAGATAGATAGATAGATAGATAGATAGATAGATAGATAGATAGATAGATAGATAGATAGATAGATAGATAGATGATAAATAGACAGATAGACAGATAGATAGACAGATAGATAGATAGATAGATAGATAGATAGATAGATAGATAGATAGATAGATAGATAGATAGATAGATAGATAGATAGATAGATAGATAGATAGATAGATAGATAGATAGATAGATAGATAGATAGATAGACTCCAGCATCCCCACGACCCAACATAGAACAAGCGGTTTGGAAAATGGATGGATGGATAATCATGTTTTCCTGGCCGTATGTGATATGAGTACTCCTCTGGATCCTATCAGCCTTCCCCAGGGTCGCCCGCCAGATTCCCTGTTTTTCTAAATCAGTGCTCTTCACACAGGCACTGTAGTGGACAGCTGTTCAGGGCTCAGGAGAGGGCAGCCAAGGGTTCTGAAGCCAAGACTGTGAACAATATTTTGTGTGACAGCAATATAAAGGTGAGTCAGAGCTGTCAACTGAGTCAACTCACCAGGAAACATTGAGACCCATCTGCTGGAACTTCAAACCTACGTACACACACACACACAACTGTGAACTTTCTCACTCACACAATCACACACACAAGCAAAAAATTAAATATGGGCTCCTTGTAAGAAAATCTGATTTTAAAGTAAAAATACAGTAGTATAAAACACATAGTTCTACAGTCATGTACTACAATATGTACTTAGTGTAAGAAGAAGAAGAAGAAAATATATTATTTTATTTAGCAAGGACACAATAAACTGATCAAATGTATATGTTACAAAAAAATGTCTATTTCAAATAAATACTGTTCTTTTGATTTTTTTATTTATTCAAGAATCCTTAAAAAAAGTATCATGGTTTCCACTAAAATATTAGTGGATAGCATATATAGAGATATAACAGCCGTTTTCAACATTGATGTTGTTTCAAGCAACAAATCAGCATATTAGAATGATTTCTGAAGGATCATGTGACACTGAAGACTGGAGTAATGATGCTGAAAATTCAGCTTAGCCATCAGGAAAAAAACGTTTTAAAATATATTTAAACAGAAAACTTATTTCAAATTGTAATAATTTAACATTACTGTTATTACATATGTTTGATCAAATAAATGCAGCCTCAGTGAGCATAAGACTCAAAAACATTGAACGGTAGTGTACATAGATACAGAACATACATAAACCGATTATGAAACTGTGGTTAACAAACCACATTGTTTAACAGAATACATATTCATCCATTGTTTACAAATCTATCATAAACTGTTTGCAAGAAACAAGTTGTATATATATCCATGAAACATTTCCATGTTTGCAACATTTGCATGTCTCAGAGGTCAAACTGTGCAGCACAATTTTGGTGAGGGAGAAAGCAGATGAAACAGTGAAGAAAAGGAATGTAATTCCTCACCATCCAGCGTAACTCAAGTTTATGGCCATTGCCTTGGTGTTTGATAAAAGCTTAAAGTGTCCCAGCCATCACTTCCCTCAGCCTGCTCCATGAGAGATGGATTGTCTGCTCTTAATTCAGCCATGGGCAGAATACACATGATGAACAAGAGAGCTGGGAGCGCTCTCTCTCTCTCTCTCTCTCTCTCTCTCTCTCTCTCTCTCTCTCTCTCTCTAACAAGGACAAATAGTACCTGTCTACAGCTTCTATCTATGGAGAAAAGTGTGTGTATGCCTATGAAAATGTGTTTAAAGTAGGGATGCACCGATATGAAAATTATGGCCGATACCGATAACTGATAATTATTTATATTTGAAAGCCAATGACCGATAGCCTGGTTAAAACCAGACCATTCTCAGTAGTAACTGAGTTATGGTCTGGCAAAGCTCCATAGACAAATCATTTCCAAAGGGGCGTCACCAACGGACGTCGCTCAAATGCCTCTGGGCGCAGTTGGATAGACCTAAAACCAATCAGAGCGATCGTCATCGTGTAAAGCCATATGCTGCGTCCCAATTCGCCTAAGTTACACTACGCCATAAAAGTATGTACTCATTTTGTGAAGAAAAGATATTTACTTCTGAATGTGTAGCAAAAAAGTAGGCAAGCTTTGGGACATACTACTTCGTCATCTTTATCGGACGGATCTGTCGTGTGCATCCTGTCACATAAACTGCCCTGTCAATCATCGTGTCACAGTTAAAATCCTCTATTAAATCTAATTTAATTTCCTACTGTTTCGGAGAGAAATGTAGTAGCATGTTCATCTGCCAGTGGGTCTTTCATGGAGACTGTCCTCATGTGTTTGCAATTTGAATATAATAATGCATTTAAAAGTTGAACGGACGTCGCTCAAATGCCTCTGGGCGCAATTGGATAGACCTAAAACCAATCAGAGCGATCGTCATTGTGTAAAGCCCGCCTCAACGTTTCTGATTGGTGCTGCGATTTCGACGGCATGGAAATGGGCTTGAATGAGCTCTTTGCCAGACTACTTCTCGAGCAAATCTGAATTTGCCGGAAGTTGTCTGGGTTTTCCCAGGCTAAATGACCGATATTTTGGCAGATAAATTTAAATCCGAAATTTTTATTTCATTTTTGAGAGCCTTATTACAAAAACAAAAGTATCATCATGTCCCAATCACACAATTATAATGATGTTCTCATTATCATTTTATGTAGACTATATGACAGGATCATTCTTTTGAGCCATAACCTTTCAATGAATGAGTTACATGAATCAGTTCAATACAGTGATTCACAGCTCACCGGAGAGGAAGATTGTCAGCAAATAAAAAAATTGTCACACAAATTTACTGAATGACTTTACAAGGTTTTTGTATGAACCACTTTTATGAGAAATTGCATTTATTGTGTTTATTGTTTATTTGTGCTTAATATCCCCTAAATTAACATAATTATACTGAAAAGAGTTGCCAGGACATCGTTAAAAAAATATAATATTTGGTGAGTAAATGATGACAGAATATTTTTGGGGTGAACTGTTCCTTAAAGCGTACATGTGTGTGTGTGTGTGTGTGTGTGTGTGTGTTCAATGTAGCGTGTGTGGCCATCTGATTGCTTGCTCTGTAGTGGCAATTCCTCTGTGTAAACATGCCATAAATACTCATTAGTAAAAACAAGAGGATGTCACAAACACACACAAACACAAAGAGCAAGAGAGCAGCACCTCGCAGCAACAATAACAAGAGTGACTAATTTAATTAGCACCATAAAACAAGTTTAAAAAAAAGCCGGAGCCCGTTCGCTCCTCGTTCATCCTTAATGACGGAGTTAATCAGCAGTGTCTTTACACATCTAATCTTAGAGGACACAATCTCTATTATTCTCTTTCTCTGCTTTAGCACTTTTGGAAATCAGTCCACACTTTTGTCATTGTATAATGTCTGAAAGATCCAACAAACCACCAGCCGGCCTGTAAAACCTAGTATCATATAAATTACCTACTTCGATTAGATCGGTAATAAGTCTTGCACTGTGACAGAGACGGCTAATGATCATCGACAATTACTTGATTCAAATGAGCTCTGCCTTAATGGAGTCAGATTGGCGCACCTCTCCTGTTGTTCAGTCATTCTCAGTGAAGACATAGACACTATACACGGCTTTGAGAAATTAACGTGACTGTAGGTTTGCATTATCTCAGTACACAATCTAATCATGATTTAATTTTGTAAAAGCATTCATAAAAAACACTGAAACAAAGCAGTGCCTTGAGGTAAACTATAATTAGGTGCAGAGGGAACAGACCATCCAGAACAGGGTTATTATCTTTGACTAAAACAAAAACTATTAAACCTATTTTTGACCATTTAAATAAAGCTGAAATAAAATAAAATATAAATATTAGATGAAATAAATTAGAAATAAAATAAAATGAAGGAAAAAAATATAGAAATATTAACCCATATAGTTATATAAAACACATATAAAACACAGATGGATGGATGGATGGATGGATGGATGGATGGATGGATGGATAACTCAAATAAAAACTGAATATATAAAAAATATAATAGTATGTAAACAATACAAAGTACAAAGATAACACTGCACCAGAATTATGGGTAACAATAAGAGAATCTAGATTTTTTTTTTTAAATCATGATAAAACTATTATTACAACTATTTATAATTTCGCAGCAGAAATAAACTTTATTCAACAGCTCCGTCTGACACCAATTTTACTCCAACCAAATGCTGAAGCACTTGTGGGAAATCAATAGAATGCCTTTAATCTACCAACAAAATCTGCCAAATACATCGAGGCTCCCAGTTCCTGTTTGAACAGATCACAATCATGATTTTTGGACAGATGTAGCGAGCTAAAGTTAAACTCACAGGTCGGTGTTTCTTCTGCAGGTGTTTCTTCTTCTTGCTGTGTGTATGGGCCAGGTGAGGGTTGTTCTCCTGGTCTGAGTGGTGGTGCTGGTGGTTGTTGTGGTTGAGTCGGTCTTTGTGTAGGTCTATGTTCAGTCCGTTCGGCACTCGTCCGGGCTTCTTCTTGCGCAGCGGTCCTGCCTGGTTCTGCCTCCGCTCGTGGGGCTTCAGGGTCATGTCCTTCTAACAGAAAAAAAAAAATAGATATGAGTATAAAACAGTTTTTGGATTAAAGGTGACAAGCAGAAAATTGAATCTTTTCCTTTCATATTAAATCTTATGAAGGACAATTCATTAGTAGAGGTTACTCTAAAGAGAAAAAATATTTTAACAAAATGCAAGAACTTTTTAAGCCTCTAAAATGGCTTTCCTGATTACTGACTTAAAGGGATGGTTCGGAGTAAAATCAACCTAGGGTCATTTCAGTGGTTTGGGAAAAGCACGTAAAAGTCCTGGCAGAAAGTGATGCATAAGGATGTAGTGTAACGACGATTTTTTTTTTTTTTTCCAAACCACTGAAGTGATGTCGACGTCCGGGTTAGCAGTAGCATGAGCGGCCAGGCAAGTGTTATTTAAATAAACTCCTGATGAACTTACAAACTTTCCAATGCCTAAGTACAGAACCTATTTGTACTACTGTAGAAGTTTGGTACCATTCTGGGCATTATTAGTGGGGTAATTTACGAGATACATCATAGGATCCATTAGCGCCTCCACTAAGCCATCCGGCTGATATCTCTAAATAAGCTCTAGCTTTAATAATGTTCAAACAAGGGGAAAAAAAGCTTCTGGGGGGGGGGCACCCTCCATGTGTACTCATATGTACTCCGAACCATCCCTTTAACTAAGGCTGCTGGGTGAAGACAAAATATTGTTCACTTTAAATAGTACTTTTTACAATCCAATCAAATGTAAATTAATCAAATCCAGCCTTGCTGAACAGTATTTCCTACTACACAACCGTTCAAAAGTTTGGGATCAAAGTAAGAATTTAAAAAAATATACTACATTCAAGCGTCATCAAAAGTGACAGTAAAGCTATTTATAATGTTACAAAAGATTTTTATTTTGAAATAAATGCTGTTCTTTTGAATTTCTATTTATCTAAGAATTAAAAAAAAAAAAAAAGTGCAGCAGATTAAGCAGCACAACTGTTTCTTGAAATGTTTCTTGAACAGCAAATTAGCATATTAGACTGGTTTCTGAAGGATCATGTGACATTTAAGAAGAAAAGCTTAAAAATTCAAATAGAAAAGTTATTTTCAATAGAAATAATATTTCACAACATTATTTATTTTGATCAAATAAATGCCTTGGTGAGCTGAAGACACTTCTTTCAAAAAGCATTTAAAAATATTACTGACCCCAAACTGTTGTATATTCTGTCTCACTCTGAAATGTGTGTAACATTATGGAAATGAGTGTGATGTAAATGAAATGCACATGCTGTTTTATGTCTTTAAGGACCATTAATAAACAGTATGAAGACTATTCCTGCAATAGACCGGATATAATGTTTGTGCTAAAATACATTACACAACATAAGCAGTACACTCTCCAGTAGGCGTACGCTTCTCTACCTCCAGCAAACATTGTTCTGCCAAGCTGCTAAATAAAATAATCTTTACCCCACAGAAAAACAAGTGTTCTGATAAAAGGAGTCTGAAGAACAGCAGAGGAAGCAGAGGCGCATTGCTCCGGTCTGACACATAACTTTCTCATCCACTGAGAACTCTAGACAGGAAGATCAATATTCAATATGACAAAGCTCGTCTCTGCAGGGGAGCTGTGTATCACCATATCTCTGCTTACGGAATGAATCAATTACATTATTATACTCCAGCTATAGAGAGATAGATACTTCTCGTGCTGAAAACTGTACACTACAGGAAGGAAAAGTGAGACATTCAATACAGTTCAGAGTAGGAACGTCTACTAGAAACAGCACAGTGACTTGGCAACTTGTAGCAATGTCAGTGTGAACAGGGCTTAGCCTATATTTATAACATCTAATGCAAGATGAAAACAAAATGATATAGATATATATATATATATATATATATATATGTGTGTGTGTGTGTGTGTGTGTGTGTGTGTGTGTGTATGTATAATTACCATATTAGAATTATTTCTGAAAAATCATGTGACACTGAAGACTGGAGAAATGTTGCTGAAAATTCAGCTTTGCCATCACAGGAATAAATTACATTGTATGATGTATTCAAATTGAAAACTTGTTTTTAAATTATAATATTTGACAAAATTGCTATTTTACTGTATTTTTGATTAAATAAATGCAGCCTTGGTAAGCACAAAAGAATTTTAAAAAACAGATTCCCAAACTTTTGAACAGTGGTGTATATATGACATATTTTCTTACTAAACATTCCGTGAACAATTCTGAGTGATGAACCAAATGAATCATTGAATCTGAAGCTGACAGTTTGTAGTGATTCACAAAAACTAATCTATTGTAATGTATTTTTTACTACTGTATCATAAGATAAGAAGGGATTGCAAAACTATTCAAATCACACATTCTTTAGGAATCGCAATGACATAATAAAAAGTGCATTACAATCTTTGTCGAAAAAAAGTACAAGAGGGAGCAGAGCAATTACAAAACGATGGGCAGCAAAGTGCTGTTTAATGTAAAAATAATGATCTCATGCCTCTCCACTTGGTCAAAGTTTTCATCTTATTTCAGAGATGTAGAACACTGTCCTTTTTGTCTCATTTTCAAGAGCTTCGCTAATTTCCTTAAATGACAGCTCCTTTTATGCTCTTCATTTTAAGCTCTGTGCATGAGTGTGTGTGAATAAAATGTTAGTGTGTGATTAAAAATGAGTAATGGCTCTGACAAATGTTTCTTCTCTTAAAAAGCCTTCAGATTTATCAGCAAATGTCTGTGTAGACCAGTCCAGTAAAATGAAACATAAGCAAACACTGCTTATGTACAAAGTTGTGTGTTTATTTTGCATCACTCCAAGCCCTTAGAAGATTAAATCCACCATTTCTCAAACGTAAAGAAATGTGTTTTTATGTATCTGATGCAAACCGAATATACCGTGCAAGACGCAAACCTTCTGCCGTTCAAGTGTGTGTGTGTGTGTGTGCGCGTGTGTGTGTGTGTGTGTTTGTGAGCAGATACACCATCATCCCTCATCCGCCTGCGGGGCTGATCCATCATGTTAAACTTATGTACTAAATCAGATTACATGCTTCAGAGACATTACATGTTTAATAGCCTTGTTCATGTACTTGAAGTCAGAGACATCAAAAGAGCTCTCGGCTGAGCAGACGGAGCATGTCAGGACTGCAAGATACAACAGGCTGATAACCAGCCATCAACTCTTCAGCTCTGATAGAGCACTCTGGGTATTTGTGCTGAGGGACAGCCTCTATTCATTCAATTTCTCTCTATTCAGCGATCAGAATCATTCAGACTCAAAAAATCAAGCTGAGGTTGATTCATTTCAGCTGCTTGAGAGGAGAAGCTCTTCTTAAACAACATCTAGACGAGACTGAGGGTATATGTTCAGTATGTTAAAGGTATGTTAATGGGAAAACTCAGTCCAATCAGTCCTATAGTCCTATCAGTTAAACATGCAATTTAAAGTTGGCATGAAACGGAAGTTGTGAACAAGAAAAACTGTAGGGCGGGACTTGATTTTGTCCAACAAGATTTTATTGGATTGTTAAGGGAAATGACTTTGATTAAAGATTAAGGGGAGACACGGCAGGCAAAAACATAAGTTTTTTTTTCACTGGTCAATTTAGAGATTTTGGGCTATTTGTCTTCAATAACATGTCTTCTTTCAGACTTGTGGTGAAAAAAAGTCAAAAATACACATTTAGGGTCTTTATTTTACTACACTTTGTCTATTTGCATCTGTAGATTTCTCCTAAATTCAACAAAAGTTGGCGTTTTTAAATCAACATGTTGCTCCGCGATCGCTGTCTGCACCCTGTCATCACATATACTGTTGGAAAGCTCTCTCTCTCCTGTACAATGTTGTTGGATCCAAATATGGTCATTTCCTTTTTTATCAGCAACCAATCGTGAAAGTACAATGGGGCATTTAACTCTAAAAGTGAAATCTCATTGGCTAGACGGTATCTAGGCCTGGGTGGCAGTTCTACATGGGACCGTTTGTGTGTGTTTTTGACTGTTTTTTACTGGGGTTCTGTTCAGTTGAAGGCCATAAATGTTGTGTTATAAGTTTTGATGTGTTTTAGGTGGTTTGTATTGTTGTTGCTAATGATTAGGGGTCGACCGATTAATCGGTCGGACGATTAATCGGCCGATTTTTTGCATTTTTTAACATAATTGGCATCGGCCAATATCCAAGTATATCAAGCCGATTATTAGGCAGGCGCATCTGTGGGCAGCCTAGTGTTGTTGTTGTTGTGGAACACGTGTTCGACGCACGCTGCGCCTAGAGTCATTTTCCAGCAGAGTGAGCAGACCTCATCCAGTGCCTAAGGAAGGAGCTAAGTTCCTTGGAGAAAACTCCTTTATATTTAATTAAAAACTTTTGATATGTTACTGCCAACTTCGAGAAAAAATATGAATAGGCGACATGACATTCGGCTACTTTGGATATTGATAGCGTAGTTGAGGTTGCATTAGCACAGCAGAAGGGTTGCTATCATGTCACAATAAGTAAGCAAGAATTTTGCAATTACAGACAGAGAATCTGAGACTTTTATTTGTTCTGTTTGAGTGTATTATATTTGAGAGGGTTGTCACTCAATGCAGAGAAAAGTAATAAATAAGTAATAAAAAAGAGACCAACGCACTATAGGACTGGCTTTGCTTTGCTAGCGTCGTCGTTGCTAGGGTTGGGTAGCTACAGACATTCCCGGTGCTAATACGGCACTGGTGCCTTAATGACCGTTATCTACCGGACCGAATATCAATGCGGATTTCTGTGCTTCATTTCGGTGCTACTGTTATGCCTGTGCTTCTCTTGGATGCTCTGAAAACGGACGTTAGAATAACAGAAACATCGATTCGCTGCACGTGACGCTAGTCAGCAGCTAACTTTAGCATACCGTTAGCTAGTAGCTGGATTAAACACGGTTAAAATGCTGGCCAAACAGTGTAATGTGTGACTGTATTTCACTGTAGACTAGGGGTGGAACGGTACATGTATTCGTATTGAACCGAAACGGTACGGGCGTCACGGTTCGGTGTATAAATTTACACGGAGAATAACGTTACATGGTATAAAAATAAATAAAACTCACGTGAAAATTAATGTAATACGGAACTACTGTTAGATACGCGGGTTCTTTAGGGACACCTAATCTGTAGCTCCGCCTTAATTCTGAAGCAGGCTGCGATGTAAAGATTGCAATGCTGGAATATGTTGTGTGTGTGTGAGAGAGAGAGAGAGAGAGAGAGAGAGAGAGAGAGAGAGAGAGAGAGAGAGAGAGAGAGGCGCGATCGAAAAGTCGCGTGTGTTTAAAGTCGCAAAGTGTTTACTTATATTTGTGTGCGCGCGCGCGTCTGTGTGTGTGTGTGTGTGTGTGTGTGTGTGTGTGTGGCGCGGATGCGATCGAACAGTGGAAACATAAAAACATACTCCGTCATTTTGTTTATACAAGACATTCAAACTGCAACGTGTTTAAGTTACTGTTTATTAAAATTTTAAGGAAAACAAATATATTAATCTGAAATGTAGCAAATTAATTTTCAATTCATTTAGGTACAATTACCAAACATATCTCAAGGTCTTTTTGTCTTTTGTACAAGTGCAGATTGGTCAAGTGTTCAATAAATGTTTTTGTTGAGAAATCTTGTCTATCTTAAGTAATTATTTGTGTTACATTTTATCTTTCAAATAGAGTTTAAAAACAAGCACATAATCGGCCAAATATCGGCCAAAATAAATCGGCAGCATTTATCAGCCGACCCGGATTTCAAAAGATCAGTATCGGCCTGAAAAAAACCATATCGGTCGACCTCTACTAATGATTTGATAAGATATTGTGTCTGTAAATAGTTGTTTCCACTAAAAAAGTATGAATTTTTACAATGCAAATCTTTAAAGGCCGTTTTCTCAAAATGGGTTTTTTCTCATACTCTGAGCCAGAAATCTCCACTTCAGCAGCACATACATACACCAAACTTTCCAGTTGTATTCCTATCTATATTCTTAAGGTTTTTACAGAGGGGTTTGTTCATATATCATTCAGATTTTAAAGGGGAGTGCATCTATAGAAAATAATAAATTAATTAAAAGCATAGATACAATAGAACACAGATAAAATATATAATAAACAGTGCTTTATGTTTTTCAGTTAAGTCTAACAGCATTCAGGTACAGAAATCGAACAAATCAAGTGTAAAATAACACTGCATAGTCTTCACTGTAAAAATTAAATATACAATTAATCTTTGTGAAAGCTTCAAAATTGATTTTTTATTTGTATTTTGTTGTTTGATTAACATTAATTGACAGACAGCAGAATATTAGGCTGCTATCACTTTAAAGGTCCCGTTCTTCGTGATCCCATGTTTCAAACTTTAGTTAGTGTGTAATGTTGTTGTTAGAGTATAAATAATATCTGTAAAATTATAAAGCTCAAAGTTCAATGCCAAGCGAGATATTTTATTTAACAGAAGTCGCCTACATCGAACGGCCCGTTTGGACTACATCCCTCTACTTCCTTCTTTAATGACGTCAGTAGGACAGTTTTTTGACTAACCTCCGCCCACAGGAATGCTCCCTCAACTCTACCGAAATTCGTTTATGTACTTGCGCACTTCTTATAACTTACTGTGTTTACTCAGCTCTTACGGTGATTTTCTGAAGTAAAACTGACGCTTCATCTTTTGTGTGATGTACAATAAACTTTATTAAACTCATCAGTATATGTTTGATCATCATTCAGACAGCAGACTTGTAGGCTATTAATAAATAATGGATACATACAAGCAGATGACAAATACGTTATAATAACCGTAATTAAACTACTAAACTATACCTGTTCCATCTCTATACAGCACTCTGACTCTGTAGGCATTATTGTCCGACTCGAAATGAACACCGTTACTGAGAGTTTCTGATATTATCATCATTCCGTGAGATGAAATTTTTCTGAGACTGAGCTCATGAAGCTCCGCCCCCTGGGCCGTCCAGCAGCAGCTTATTTGCATTTAAAGGGCACACACTAAAACAATTTAAACATGCTGTAAAAAATTATCTGTTGGGTATTTTGAGCTGAAACTTCACACACTCTGGGGACATCAGAGACTTATTTTACATCTTGTGAAAAGGGGCATAATACGGGACCTTTAAGACTGAATGCACAGATTCACTAATACGTATCTGTTTTACGTTCACTTAAGACATAAGCGACTGTGTTTACGAGAATGCTCGCTGAGACATTTTGACAAAATGTCAAGGCATTTTGACATAATTTTGAGTGTATGTGTCCGTTCAAGAACAAATAGAGTGAAAGGGAACGGAATTCGACTCTATGTGCGCACAGAAAACAGCGTGCAAGGTCTGAGTTTTCTTCCGTGTCTTCTTTTAAAATCGCTTGAAGGTTTAAACTGAGAGGACCTAAAACGTGCAAATGATAAACTTTCACTCTATGATGGTTAAACTTTGCAATTAATATGTGAATCACCTGCGTTTCGAACCGTGAGGCCTGGTCAGTACAGTACAACTACGATCCCGATACTTGACATCACACATCCTGTCTTGTAACTATCACGGATGCACACATTTCGATATTGATGCTAAAACGATATATCGCACAGCCCTATTTGAAACCATTACAATGGTGTACTGTTTAAAGTGATATTTAAAAAATAGTATGCAGTAGACAGTATATTCTGAACAGTAGCATCTATCCCTCAAGTATCTGAGCCAAAAACTTAGATTATCCTTCTTTCTTTTTTTAAAAAATACATCAGATTTTAATCAAAAAGGCCTTAAGAGCGTACAATAAGCAATGCTGTATGAAGGGAGACTTTAGAGGAGGGTGGAATCTAGGGCGGTCTGGAAACTGTCTGGAATGACAGAAAAGCGCAAGAGATTATTTAGGATATGGAAACTGAGTTTGTCAAGCATACTGAGCGTGAACCTGAATGGCTTTTCCACAGCAATCACTTCCATGATCACTAGCGCTCGAGTATGTGCTGAACCAGAGCCATAGTCTGAGACACGGATGGGCCTAATTTTGTGGGCTTTTCTTCTGCAGGAACTACAATAATCTTTCGACAACATGGCAAACTTCATAAATCCATCTGCAAGCACATCTGGCCCTAATGTGTATCTTTCAGTGTGAATTAAGTATAACAACATGTGATGCTCTAAAGCTGGCAGAGAAAACACTAGAAGTTCACTCTGGGAAAACATCTGACCATATATTTGATTGGGTTTGCTCATCTAACTTGTCTAGTCTATCCTTGGAAAAAACATCAAGACCGACTTTTTTTGGTAAAGATCCCTGTTCTATATTCTAGAAGAAAGCAGCTGTTTTTTTTTTTTTGGGGGGGGGGGGGGGGGTTATCTTTCAGTGCATTTTAGCATAAACCATTCTCTTTATCTTTCTTTCTTTGCCTGTAGTATATACTGATAAGTGTTTATCAGTGTAACATTCAGAATGCAAAAATTTAGAATAAAGAGAAAACCATTTTTTTATATTCTGCTTAATGTTAAGACAAAGAGTGTCATCAATTTCAGAGAATTGTTTGTATAATTTTTTTTTGGTGCCATTTCCCAGGAGATTTAGCGAGGTAAACTCTGGATACAAGAACAGCCCTGCATTTACCCACAAATACACATAACACACAAGCTCCCTAGAGTTCACTTTGCTGCCTTGCTTTCTAGAAGTTCTTCTTTTGCTGTGGGGACTTAAAACACTTCCGTACTCTCTCACACACACAACATCACTCAAAGGCAGCAGCTTTCAAGTGCAAAGTAGGTTTTACAGTATACGCAGGGTTTATCTTTCATCTGCTTCACCACGAAAGTGTAATGATGTCTGAACAGAAAGAAAGACACATTCAGACAACATCCAAATGCAGACTTGCCATCTCAGTTTTATAAGCCAAGTAGATTCTGAATGCAACTTTTTTGAATGCAAAAACATTACTTAACTCCACAGTTAACATGAACTAAACATTTATTAAATATGGTTTATTTAAAAAACTCTTTGGTTTATCATACTATTAGTTTTAATAACAATACATATATGTGTTACAACACAGTACAATAAGGTTTCGTTGGTTAATATTAGTTAACTAGTTAACATGAACTAACAATGAACAATACTTCTACAGCATTTATTCATCTTTGTTCATTTTAAATCTCAACATTTACTAAGATCGAAAATCATTTTAGGATCAAAAGTTGTATCTGTTAACAGTTAATGCACTATGAAAATGAACATGAATATTTTTATTAACTAACATTAACAGAGGTTAATATACTGTATGCTGTTATAATTATATTGCTCATTGTTAGTAACTAATTAGTAACTACTACTAATAACTAATTAACCAATGAGACCTTACTGTAGTGTTACCAGAGTTTTTTGTTGTCATTAGTTAATGAATTATGGACAAACACAGGTTAATAAATAATGTAAAAAATAATATTTAATCATCATTATCATTTAGAACATTATTTATATACTGAACTACTAAGTAAAAAGATTTGTATTCTTGTGTTATCTTGTCAAAAGCTTAGGAAAACAGTATGTGACAGACTACCAGTTCAATAACGTGCTGTTTCTCAAACCGTGATAATAATCTAGCGCACTTTTTCCTCTGCACTGTGCTGCTAAAACCTCCTCCTGATTCATTAGTGACACATACGAGGGCTGTGCACACTATCCTACAGATGCAGGGGATGCTGACGAGGCAACCAGGAAAACTCCCACTCCCTTTACCCAGCAGTAAATGAGAGAGACAGAAAGAGAACAGCATGGGAGACCTGCACTTCGATCCCATTCCGTGATTACACCCCTGTTCTACAGCAGAGCCACTCCAGGGATCAGTTCCCCTGCCAAGCGTAACTACACAGGCTTTTGTGAGATGGAGAGGGAGATTCTGTCCATGGCCTCTCTGTTTTATTAGTCTTATCTGTGGCCCTGAGGGAAGATATTACTTCTTCAGCAAAAAAAAACAAAAACAAAGAAAGCACTAGCAGGAAAGCAAACTACATAAATGGTTGCTTTCAGACGCCGCAAGAAGCAATAGGCTTTTGTGACCAAGCAAGCACCGATTTAGAAAACATAACACAGCAATTTAGTTATATTCCAAAGATGGATGGAGGGGGTGAAACAGATGAAATGAGAGGGGAAAGGGACCCGTGCCCTCCACATGAGTGAGTAAACACCATACGTCCATCTGTCTTCCCACTGACTCCCTACACTGCAAAAATATGCGGTGTAGTCTATATTATATATATGTCAATACTGTATATGCAGTACACCTGAATGCTCTAGACCAGAAAAATGTTTTAAAAGAGTTTAAAACTTTGTTTTAATAGAGTTGGATCACGCTTGCTGATGATTGATTAATCAAAGGCATTTGATTAGCAGCATCTGACTGCTACTTACCCTCTTAATTCCTTTGGAAGCAGTAAGGGTGCACTTAGTTTGTCACACATGGCTTCTCCATTTTGACCTAGTTTTTGTTAAATAAATAATGACAGTGTGTAATAAGTCGTGTCGTGTGTTACCAAAATACCAAATTTTAAGATATGCCAAGGAACAGATGATTTTTTTATTATGTCCTGATACGAAAAACCATAAAATTTCAATAGACTGTCCTTTCTTTTTCACATGACTGTATATGTACACTATAAATACTACATATATATGCATATATGTAGTATATATAGCATATATACTGTATATGTAGTGTGCATATTAACATTAAGCCACTCGAGGCTGTACATTACAGTGATTTTACCATGGGGTGGGGGGGGGGGGGGGGGGGGGTGCAATGGCAGGTTAAAAGACATCAATTCTATTACAACAAAGGTTAACCACCCTCAACCATCCGGCACTCATCAAAGAGAATATTTCATTAGCTCGACTCAATAAGCAATTCAAAGAACGATAAGAGCCGGTTTAAAGATGTATCTAATTAAAGGCCAGGCCAATCTAAGAGTGTGAATCCTTAGAGGCAAGGGGAAATAAAGACCCCATATGGACCGAAGAGGTCATGCATGGATGGCATGAAAGGCAAACATCTTGTTCTGAAATCAATCACCATGACAGGAAGGGAGAGGGGCTTGTGCTTTGAAGCCCTCTGCCTCCATCCTCCCAAGTAATGGAGCTCAATCGCTGACAGATGGAGGGAGCGGCGGGGGGAAGCGAGCGAACGCATAAACGAATGAACGAATGAAGCAGTCTGTGTCCGTGGGGGGGAAGTAGGTCATTCATGCTTGGCCAGTTTGTACAGATTCACTGTAACAAAGCCATTCCTGTAATAACAGAGATCTGGGCTGAACCATATTTTCTTCACATACTAGAACATTTTCGAAATAGCTTCTTTTTTTTTCTTCCAGGAGATGCATTACAGAAACATCTCAACCCAGAATCCTATTATATCTGTTTAGTAACCATGCCAATTTCATTTAGGATCTCATTTAGAACATCTGTGATCTTAACTTTAAGTGCCCCAAATAGGCTTTTTTTAAAGGCTCCTCGTATTGTTTTTGAGGTCTCCAACAATAGGTTTACATGTATCCAAGGTCATAAACACTATATACAATATATACATAATATACAGTGCAGCATCACCTCTTTTCTCACAGTATCTTAAATGGTTCGATCAAGAATTATCTGCAAAGTCTTGCTTGTGATTGTTTTACTGCTTACAGCGCATGTCGGAAACCAAACGGCCATTACCATATCTGAACTTCAGCTCCGGAGGCTTCCTCAGCACTTGATACACAGTGACATGAACAGTAACGATGGCGTCGGTTTTACCATATCAATTCGAGTCTGAGTCCTCAGCCTTTAGCATTCACAGCGCAGAGAGCAGCATCTTCTCAACATTCAACAACACAAACCAAACTCTTCCAGGCGTCAGCTTCAACTACAGTTTTTGCGGGTCAAATTAGACATTGTACGCATTCAGCCAGTGAAGACAACATGCTGTCTGTCATTATGCAAATTTGTAACAAACCTACAAAGGTTGTGCAGGAAGTAACACCGGAATTACTGACGACTAATTTCAGGCAGTTCACCTCTTTCTTTTTGGAGACAATAACAGCTTTATTACACACTCCATGAAAGGTAACATCCAAAAAAGTATAATAGGGGCACTTTCAGACTTAAGGGGGTAGTACACCCAAAAATGTACTCACCCTCATGTCGTTGCAAACATGTATGATCTCTTTCTTCTGTAAATTAGTCCATTTAATTTAGTAATACTGTAGTAGATGATTCTAAAACTAAACAACATGCAGACTGGAGTCTCTTGAGCGTGGTTGTTTTTGTACTAAATGATTAGCAAAATGCTCTACTGCGATTCTAAGCAATACGATCACACCGCAAGATAAGAAGTATCAAAGACCAACTCAAAAGCACATCAAAGGCCGCACAACAGGTCGCTTCGTGATACTTGCCTTTTATGTTATGAGAGGGCAAAGTCTTTTAATTAAATTCACGTGAGACAAAAGAATCAATTGGTCCGAGAGCAACGTCTGGATTTAGCCCAGGCAATTAACATGATTATAATAGTCATTTAATTCCACGGGATAAAACACTTTTCCAACAGCTGGCTTCAGACAGTTTTTCAACATCAGAATGAAAAATAAGGGAAAGCTCAAAAAGGGCTCTGGGGGTAATTATTAAAAATGTAATAGCTTTATAACTGATGAGTACAAAATGATATGAATAATTATTCACAGCTTTCATGTTGGATCCCCAACCTATATGCTACGCACTGCAAGTAGTTCACATGAGGCCCATTCCAGTGTTTTACTGTCTTTAATCACAAAGCTTCATATAAAACAGTAATGTTAAGTTAAATTCAGTTAAATAAGTCAAAAGAAAGTGCATACTATCACAGTCCAATATGATACCAAATCCATTATAACAACAATAAAGCCACTGTGTGCTTTCACACAGCCTTTAGTTTCAATATATCTCAATATAGTGACATGGCTTCAGGTTCACTGCCATTCAAAAGTTTGGAGTGGATAAGATTTGTATGCTCTTATGCTCACTAATGCTACATTTAATTGATTAAAATACAGTCAAAACAAAAATATTGTGAACGATTATTATAATCCATCTAAATGAATGGCTTTAAAAAATGTAATACATTATACTATGATCAATATTTTTAAAACAGCACCCATTATTCCAGTCTTCAGTGTCACGTGATCCTTCAGAAATCAGTTTATTATGCTGATTTGTTGCTCTAGAAACATTTCTTATTAATATCAGCGCTGAAAACAGTTGTGCTGCTTAATATTTTTAAGAAAATACCTTGATCTCCTTTTTCAGGATTCTTTGATGTATAGAAAGTTCAAAACAATAGCATTTATTTGAAAAATAAATCTTTTGTAACTTTATAAAGGTCTTCACTGTCAATTTTAATCATTTTAATGGATATGTCCTGAATAAAAGCATATACTTACTGACCCAAAACTTTAGTATCAGTAACTTTAATAACAGTAGTATACATGGCTCAATGTGGGATATTTGTCTCCAGGTTACATCGTTATGCCTGTAGGTGGCGACAACTGCATCTCTTTATAAGTGAATGTGAAGTGAATCATTCATTTAACTGAGTGAGTCAATTAATCATTCACCCAATCGATTCATTCAAAAAAACTGGTTCTTACAATAAAATAAGCGACTGGTACCCATTATAATCAATGATTCTGTCTACACTGGATGTGCGTGACGTGACACAACAAATCCCAACAGTAAACTAATGCTGCATGCTATTGCTGACGTACTCCAAGTGTACATACTATGAAGGACAAATGGATTTGCAACGGTCGCTTTGTATAGACAGCCTCGAGCATCAGTCACTCAAGCAATTTGTTTATAAACACTAGGCTACTTTTAGGATATTGCTTTAATATTTACAGTAAAAAATAGTATACCATTTTTAATGCTTTGCTCTTTTGTACTATATTAAAGCATTACATTGACAGCCCCAGTAGTGTGGTGCAGTCATTTGTTATATAGTGTATGTAGTAGGGTAAATGGGCTGTATAGTGACAGTATACATTGAGCAAGTTTTTATAGTAATGCAGCAGACAGTGTGTATTGTTAATGAACATAGTGTGTGTTGTAGAGAGCATGTTAGTGGTGTAATCTAGTGCTGAGTAAGGCTGCAGTGTGAACAATGTGCTCACTGAGGGCTCGTCCATTCACTGTGACACATGACCTGATTCTTCACCCACAGGCTAATTCGCCCACACACACTCACACACACAGTGTTACAAAAGCTTCTAAAGAAGAGCTCTGCTCCCCACTTATTACACACTCTCTATCAGTTTACCCTTTTAACCTACGGCTTTCTCTCTCTTTCTCTCTAGCAGCGGTGACTCATAGGCAGTAATCCACACTAACGCCTCAGGAGTGCTGAGGTTCATTACACATTCAAACACTCCACTAAACACACTAGATCCTGCAATCCTTTTTTAAGTTTGTGTGATTTTTATGCAGATGTCAAATCAATAGCTTAGACTAAAAAAAAACAGCCCACCCATCAGCAAAGTGTCCGATACTCTCCATCACTGGTTCATGCTATGGTCATTGTTTACTCTAACTGTTTTTCGCTTCTTATCCAGAGAAGTCTCAGAGTTTTGTCTAGATGCTGACATCTGGATATGTTTCAAAACATGATGTTTTGGTCTCACAAGCTGTTTCCATTAGCATTCCATTCCATTTAATTTCAGATATTGCATGAAAAAACGCTGAATGGAAACGCCAAGATGCGCTCAATTGAGGCGGATAACTATCCGTTAAGATAATCTGATAAAAAGACACGTTCATAAAACTATAAATAAATCCCTTGAAATGTGCAAAAAAAAAAAAAAAAAAAAAAAAAACTCTAACCAGTGGAACAATTTCAATGCACAGCATCTCGAATGTTGGTTTGGTCATTCTGAAATCCCTGATAGTTACTCCCAAAATATAATAACCTCCCAAAACAGTCTCACACGATTACACACGAACGCAAGATAACATGACAGAGTTTATTGTGTTTCATCAGCGAAAAAAGCCACAGTGGCTTCTCTAATCCTGGAAGTGATTATTTTGTTCTCTTGAACAAATGGCATGGAAACTGGAAAACTGGAAACTTTGGATGGAAACATAGCAACAGGCAGGTGTGAATGTGCATAATATGTCCAAAATGCTGTCTAGGGAGGCAGCTCACCTCAGTTTTGATTCACAACCCTCAACCCAATAAAAGCAAACTGTCATCACTTAGAACTTCAGCACAAAGACCTACTTCTTATTTACTGACTACCCGCAATCCAGATGTTATAACTTATCTGTACAAGTATAGTACTGTGCCAATAACAGTCATTATTTCAGTAAAAACGTGTCCTTTCTATGTAAATTAGGTTCATGATAGATTGTGCCTTGTTCACCAAAGTCAGCAGCATTTGCTGTTAAAAGAACTTGGTAAACTGAATTTAATTATAAAGAGAGTACATTTTCTATTGGTCATATAATCAAATGATAAAGAAGAGCATAATGCCAGGATACACAGAGTAGAATAAACTGCACTATTAGCAGGAGATATTCATTGATTGTGAATTCCCCCTCTATCTTTCGCACTCTTTTAACACATATGGTTTTTCTTTTTTTGGCGTTCAAGATCTTAACTGCTGCAGTTCTATTCTCCTACGTTTGTGTTTAGCCGATAACATCTCAAAAACTGCAGGCCCTTACAAAAGAAGAGCAGTTAGTGCCAATATAACCTCAGTGTGCTAACATGCAAAACTTGCCTTTTGTTGTTGTACTTTTCATTCAAAATCCCATATGAGAAACAGTGGGGGGAAAAAACACATCACACACAACCACACAAATATATGCCTATACACCTTTTAGGTGACCTCCTCATGCCAGTCCGCTAGCGGGATTCCATGGCTTGAGCACCTTGTGTCGATCAGGCAATGTTGCCTAGCAACAAGGTAGAGAAAGCAGATCATTAAATTTTGCTGATGAAGTCTAGCCAGCAACAGCCACAGAGCGAGAGCTCTCATAGTCCATATTATCTTACACTGTGTCCTTCTCTAATTTATCTATACTCTGCTTTTTGCACAGTTCGGTTCCATTAACTACAATTTTTATTCTTTCTTTTACACCTATGCTCCACCTGCTCTGGCAATATTGTCATTTTCAGAGCGATAAAAAAAATATATGATCTGGCTCAATAATTTGTATAATGATCTAAAATACTAATTTAAAGTCTGGAGACACTTAACTGAATTGCTTGTCATGATCTTTAAAATATTCCTGAACTAAATGTGGAGATTTAAATTCTTGAATACAGTGCCTACTAAAAATGTCTTTACAAAATATAAAAAGTGAAAAAAGTGAAGAAGAAAGAAAACCAGAAGGTCCAAATTTGACTGGTAGTGTATATACTGTTCCTAAAGAAAAAATTCCAAACATGTTTAAGTAGGACAATTAAAATATATAATAATAATAATAATAATTAAAAAAATAATAATAATATATTTTATTCTTAATTATAATTTTATTATTTATATTGTATTTAATGAATATAAAAATCCAACTGATTCATTTATTTTATGTAATATAAAAATGAATGATATAATGTAATATAATTTTTTTTTATATATATATATATATAATATCATGAACTGTGGTATTTGAACTCACTTCCTGTCGAATCCTTCTAAAATTAAAAAGTAATATACAGAATGTCTAATTGGTAATGAATTCTGTTACAGATGCGTGCACAAGTTCAGACACTACAAATGGGTGCATTTATCAAAATGCATGTTCTAAACTGTGACTCAACCATCAAACTGTCAGTGTGACGTCAAAAGGTTCAAGATGTCACAAAGAACATGTTTCCATCCAGACATGCAGCCGCCCTGACTCCAAGGCCTGCTCCTTACAGACAGCTGGATCAAATCTCCTCTCAGTCCAACTGTTCCTTCAGTTCCAATTCTACGATTCCAAAATTCCAGCTGCATGCTAATGGGCTGATGACTCTAGAATTGTATAAAGTAGCATTTCATTCCATTCCCACTATACGTACATAAACCACCACAGACATACACAAACCCCAACCTTCCCGAGGGCCGCAGCAAGCCACCTGCTCCTGTGCGGTCCTGAGGGGCTTTAAACTAACAATGTAACGCGAAGCCTCTCACTCTCCCTCTACACTAATTAGACCTGAATCGAGAGAATATCACACCAGTAAGAGACGGCAGATTTAACACAAACATGCTCTGTAAATACCCTCATCTTACCTCAAGTGAGCTAATGAGATTTGAGAGATTCATTCGGAAAATCTCACAGAGTGTGCACAGACTCTGAAATCCTGGCATGACTGTGGTAAAGACGTACGTCATGAGCCAAATTCTTCAACAACCAAAAAAACAGTTTTGAGTGAAGTGGTCTAAACAATGAAACAAAACATGAAGAGCAGCTCAACACAAAAGAGATTAGATAAATACAAAGTGAAAGCTTTGGCTCTACTGCATTAAACATGCTGAGACACAGAACAGTCTTGTCCAAAACTGCATATCAAAGTGAATTGAAAATCAGACTTATTTTTCCAACATCTGTCTCTAGTAGTTTTACCCTCAGACTCTCTTTTTTTGTCTTCTCTGTGTCTCAGTGCTATTTGCAAATGTAAGCATCACTTTTACAATCACATACTTAGAATTGGGAATTTGAACAAACCCTAATGCATGTATTAAAATTCAGTGTGTTATGTTCCGCGCATAATATCCCATACCACGGACATGAATGAAACCTCAAATCATGTGGCTTGGTGAGGAGATGTGAGATATTACTTTACTACGCAAGCAAACATAACAGTTGTTACCTGACAAACAATAAAGCAGGTGAAAAAATACATATAAATCAATGTTGACTTTTAGAAGGTAGAATGTGGCCATGATATATATCTAGAACAGACTTTGCGTCAGAAAATATTCCCTGTAAAGGCAGCTCACATAGGTTTCGGAACAGAGAGAGCTGCACAATCAGAACACACTTCACATGTCTTCCAAATATCAGCTGAAAAAATAAAATAAGCACTGTCCTTCTTGAAATCTTGTGTGTGATCTCTCACACCAACTAATAAAGTTCCAAAATAATGACGTATCATCAGATTTTTTTCAGACTGCTCAGATCTCATGCCTCTGCTGGAATCCGGGAAGACAGACAGCCAGCTGGTGCGTTTGGAAAGGTGTCAAACACACATCTGCAGTCACTGACAAGTCAATAACGGCTAATGAGAGGTTTAGAGAGGTTGTGAGTGGCATAAACACACACACACACAGTCAATCATGTAAAAGGGTTATTATTTGGCTAATTAAAGTGTGCTAGTTATTGTTTGAATTAGGTTTTAGTTCCACAATTAACATTCAGGTACTATCTATAATCACACTTCTCTTCCACACATCACATGGAAGTAAACAAACAGCATATTGTGTTTACACGGCACGGCTGAGAGATGTTTGTGAAGCACGTTCGGCAGAAACAAGCAGTTGTTATGCCGTAAAGTCAGCCTTCCGTGACAAAAACAAACCCATCTAACCTTTCTCTCGCTCCCTGAAGAGTGCTGTCTGATTAATACGTTTCCAGACAACCTCCTTCATGTCTTTCTGTTTCTCTCTCTCTCTCCAGTCCACCAGAGCAATTATGGCTCTTAACAGCACTAGATGAACTTCACAGTGAAGTAATCTGCAAGAGGCTAATTGGCTCCCGTCTAGTGGAGAGTGGCCTTCTTCTGTTGAAGTTGCTCCTTTAGATGGTTGTAATAGACCATCTGTCTGCTCTTCCATTAGAAACACAGGCCCGCATGTTTGCCTAAGTGTGAAACTGCCATTACGAGTCATTAAAACAGCAACCGACACCAATCAAAACAAGAGTTCTTGTAAGGATCACCTGTTAAATGCAAGTTGATTGTTCACAAAGAAGAATATATAAACCTGAAAAATGTTGCATGAGATGGACGTAATAACCCATCAAAATAGGTTTAAATCCTCCTAAGAGCAATAAATGCTTACTGATGACGGACTCCAGAGCCCAGACAGCTGTCTTCGGTTTCGGACACAAAAAATAAGACCTAAAGAAATTGGTGGACACAAAACGCAGCCTCAGATATTTATGAAGGAGTGCTCTAAAAATGACTAGCAAGGTATGAACAGAAAAAGGGATGGAGTATGCTATAGAATCATAGCTGTAGGCTACGTTGTTCTTTGCTAGCTGTCAAACAAACTGAATGACAGACTGGAAACTGCTACCATGTCACCGGGAATCAATTACAAACCAGTGAAGCAGAAGTATGGATACTTTAATGTTGAAGTGTTATATTTTTTTCCCACTCTCTCTCACACATACACACACCGGGGTGTTGTACACTTATTTTTGTGAGAGAAGGACACCATTTGCAGCTCTGACTCTCTTGGTGGTCTAAGCTAATGGTTCCCAACCTAATTCTCCTTTTTCCCCCATATACACTACCATTCAAAAGCTACCACACTACCATTCATATTATTTTATTTATTTACTATAACTTAATACTTTTTCAACAAGGATGCATTAAATTGACCAAAAGTGACAGTAACATTTTTTTAGAATGTTACAAAAAGATTTAAATTTAAAAAAATTTATAAATGCTGTTCTTTTGAATTTTCTATTTATCAAGGAATCTTAAAAAACGTTTACACAAATATATAAAGCAGCACAGCAGTTACATTGATAATAATAAGAAGAAATGTTTCATGAGCAGCAAATCAGCATATTAGAATGATTTCTGAAGGATCATGTGACACTGAAGACTGGAATAAATTAAAATTGTTGAAATTGTTGAATTGTTGTAGATGAAAAAAATAAATTGTAATAATATTTCACAAATTGACTGTTTTTACTGAATTTTTGATCAAATACATAGCAATCTAGGTGAGCATAAGAGACTTAAAAATCTTACTGCCTCCGAACAGACTTACTAACAGGTTGCAACAGCGCAAATCCAAAAAATCTACTGTCAGGATTTACCTAAAACACGCAGTTTAAAATTAGCGCTGAAAAGGCGTGGACACAGTTATTTTTGCGGCTGACCTTATATAACATATGCATTTGTAGGAGTTTTCCTTTCAGACGCAAAATTTATGGGAGGAGAGTATTTAAATGAATCGCGCAAGGTGATTTACTAAGGTTTGCGCTCGTCAATTCACTGGTGTTTGCACCATTATTTACCGCCCAAAAAAAGCACATCTTGAACCAGACACTACCTGGTAGATTGCGTTGGTCATTATGGAAATGATCCGGCTGCATCTGTGTTCTTTAATTTGCGCGCCGTCAATAGATCACGCGCAGAACTTTACACTCCCATCAGTACTTTTTTTGGAACTCTCACGACAATTTGCCCTGTTTAGTAAATCTGTCCCCTAGTGTGTAAATGATGTGTATAATTTTGGTTATTTATCATATTAAATGACATCCCTTTTACTCTTTACTGGAAACTGAAGCACAACCGAATGGGGAAAAAATGCAGGTGTCTTGAGTGTCTAGACACATTTTTCAAACATCAAAGTTCTCAAAAGTGGCTAAAAATCTGCTAAAATCATAAACAGTTTAAGTAAAGTACACTCAAGGTTCTTTATTGGTATCTATGGTTGAAGAGCCTTTAACATCCATGGAAACTTTCCATTCAACAAAAGGTTCATTAAAGTGAAAAAGGGTTCTTTAGATTTTTAAAGACATTCTTTACACTATGCTTTTTCTTTAAAGAACTGTTGGTTCACTGTTTCTTTGGGAAACCAAAAATGGTTCTTCTATGCCATGGCATCGCTAAGACAAACCCCTTTTGGAGCTTCTTCAGGTAAGTATTTCTTCAGTTTCTGGTATATTAGTGTAGGATGTGTTAGTCTGGTGATACAGTCTTTATTGAGCTTGTTAGGGGACTTGGTTTCAAATCCCATCTTAATATGTGAGAGTAAAAACACTCTCTCACAGACACCATTATTTCATTTTTTCAGGGGTTCTGTGCAGGCACCTGATTACACACCACAGCACCTGCATCGCTGTACGTCATCAGACCGCAGTGAATAGACTAGATCACATTTCTTCTCATTAGAGCCATTATAGTGTCATTTAAGATATCATATGAAGGGATTTTTCAGACCTGCAGTACAGACTGGGAAATCTGGGCCACGGCTCAGCAGATAATGGCAGATAATTAGTATACGTTTATGTTAGTTATTGAATTCCCATAGAATGACATCAAGGGAGGGGCCTAAGGGATATCTAAGGGCCAAAATATCATAGAGACTTGGGGGAGGACTCATTTTAACTTAAGCCAGTAAGCAATCACATTCACTAAAAGCAACACATCTAAAAAGCCTCAGCGCTGCTGTGAGAATGGGCATAACAGTCTGAAATAAAATCTATAATTGCCAACATTACAGGAATAAAATCAACTTTAATTGACTCAATCAGTTTTTTAAAACAGTCTGATGCACGACTTCCTACACCAGCTCTCTACAAGCCGATCATTTTGATTCACATCTGAATATGTTAATTGAGTTGTTTTCTAAATTGGTTTTTTTAAAGGGCCTTTATATGCAACACAAGCAATTAGAACAATGATTATCCAGCCCTGATCCTCGTATCCCAGACCGACCCCCGTCTCTCTGCGGCCACCCTCCTCTTTCTCCGGCTGTTAAGTAAAATAGAGGATAATTAGGTAGGATAGGGAAGGGATGGCAGGAGGTGTCATTAGAGGAGACAAACTCTCTGCACAATGATAAAGGGGGGTAATGGAAACCTTCCTCATGTAATCAGAGCAGACAGATGGAGAACACTTAGAAATGAACTGATTTTATTTCATTACAGTGTAAACGTATGGTAGAAAAATGAAAATGAAACTAAAACTACTGTTAAACTGACAGCCCTAATTATATTATCACATAAAATCCTCTTTCACCTTCTCATATGAAGACGGTATGGAAGTAGAAACATTCAGAAACACTATATTGGGAATGTATTCTGCAATATATTAATGGCTCTGATCTCTTCACTTTGTCTTTTCCCTGAGCACTTTGTCTCTCTTTGCAGGGTCAGCGTTAATGCTTTCACTGTTCCTCCCTGTTCCCTCTGCACTTCACGTCTTTATAGCATCTGTCTCTCAACACTGAACAAAGAGATTGAATTGAAAAGCGTCTGAGAGTTTCCTACAGGGAACGACCCTTTAATGTACAGAAACCAATTGGTCGGTTGGTGTTAAAATCACAACTCTGACACAGTCGTTGTGTGGATATATTGTTATTTATTGTTGGAGTGAGTCATTCCTTCCTTATGATTTAATGTCACACAGTGAATCGCAATACATTTCAAGTTAATTCATTTTAAAATAAATTTCATCGCCATACTATCTGCCACACAGCAACACAACATTCTAACAGAGACTAAAAAAGATCGACCCAAACATGAACTGAAACGTATATCATTGTAAGCAATTTAGTTCAGGCCTACTGTATAAAACAGATCCTAATTTTTAGTTGTGAATAGAAAAACATTTGTAGATAATCACGACATCAACATTCAGACAAAAAAAACTCTGGACAGAAATGTTTGAACACAGTTTGAAAGTCCAGTACAATCCAATAACACACATTTGACTACAATGCAAGCAATTTCAAGCCAGTCTACAAGTTGAAAAAGCTTTTTAAAAAGATAAGCAATATACTTTATATTCACACAACCATGCACACATACCAAAACAAGCTTCAGTTCTAAATCCCTGTAAATGGGTTCCTTTTCAATTAGCATCACTAATGAAATACTACAGATGAGGAAAATATCATTAATGCCAGACACAAGCGATCTCATTCTTCATTACATGACACACTTTCCCCCTCTCAGGACTGTTAATAAACTAGGCTAAATCAATTATTCTGACAGATTACGCACACACACACTGCAAAGTCTAAATCCAAGCCAAGCTGGGAGGAATTCCAGGAATGTACAGGAAAGCGAGAGACAGAGCGAGCAAGAAAGACAGACAGACAGACAGACAGACCACCTGACAAGCAACAGATGTTTGTCATTTTACTGCTGCTCTTACTTGATCATTTTCTTACTTTATTCATTTATTATTTAAATTAATATTTTCCACACAATTTGTAATTTAATATAATTACCATCTCACCTGGTTCTGAGTTGGCAATATAAATTTACAGTTACTTCTTGTCATGCTAATGTATCACACTGAAGTAGAGAGAGACAGAGGGAGTGTGTGTGTGTGTGTGTGTGTGTGTGTGTGTGTGTGTGTGTGTGTGTGTGTGTGTGTGTGTGTGTGTGAGAGAGAGAGAGTGAGAGAGAGTGAGAGAGAGAGAGAGAGAGAGAGAGAGAGAGAGAGAGAGAGAGACAGACAGAAAGACAGAAACAAAGAAAGTGCTATTTGGCTTTCAGAGTAGAAAACAACAACAACAGGGTTTTCATTTCATTTCTGTTTGCCAAGAACACAAATGTTCATTTCAGTGTGATATTGTTTCAGTCTCACTCTTTCACTCAATATCTGTACAAGTGTTTATTCAACTATGGGCACTTTTAGCCCTGTGGAGTATTAAGATATTAAATATTAAACTAATGCTTTTCTCACTCTCATGGTGTGTTCACACTTGGCAGGTTTGGTTCGATATAAACGAACTCTGGAGCGACTGCTCTTTTAATACGACTTATGAACGCGTGAACGCTGCCATCCGAATCATTGTGCGCACCAAACAAGCAGACCAAGACCCACCGTTTCACGCTTCTAAACAAAATCTGATGCCGTTCGATTGGACTATGAACACAACACGGATCAAAGATATCTGAATGAACCAAAAACAGGATGTGATGTCACAAGATGTGACCCTAAAAAACACAGAATGCTCAATCATAGCTGGTTCTTCTCATCATAAGAGTTATGTTACCCATTACAGTTCGATATAGGTGTCAGAAGCACAGACCTGTAAAAAGCTGTTTAAAGCTCATATCACTTCTCATTTTCCACAGCTCATATTGTCTGGGGTTCATAAAGTAAAGTAAAGTAAAGTAAAGTTCATATGTTCAGAGAGTATGCAAAATATACATCATAAACTAGGTGTAATCAGGTTGTGACCTTATCCTTATGCCTTTTGCTTTGTATTTTTACTTCAATGTGAAAATAACAGTGTGAACTAAGAGAACCAGGACTAAATATTAGGGATGTACTGAAATGAAAATTATGGGCTGAAAACCGAAAATGCGTTTTAAAATTTATGTATTTATTTGTATAATTGTATTAAAGATTCGACTTTTACTGAAATTCAATCATTTTAATGATACTGAATTTTTTTTTAAATACAAAAAAAAACAAATATTGAAAATAACACTAAAATTGGACAGAAAATATATTAATATTAAATATCAATATTCTTTATTTAGTTCTATGCAACAGAATCAGATTTAACAGATTAATTTTTTGACCAATTATCCAAATAATGTGTAGTCCTACAAAGCTATTATTATCAGAGCAAGTGATCGGAGCGGATCAGTGGACGAGAGGGTAGCTTCATTTTACCAGCGTTGCCCAGCACGGCTATACACACACCATGTTACACCACAGTATAGGGCTATTGCAAACAGAAACAACTCTACTACTGCATAGAAATTTCATATCAGCTCGTTATTTGACTTTGCTTTTCCGATGAACATGAGCGGTACATGAGTGGAGCGTTCACATGGGCTGTGAGCAAAGAAAAACCAAAAGAACCAAGAGAACCAAAGTACAAGTATGAAGTATTTTACTAAAATGTTTGAAGTAATTTATTTGAGACTATAAAACAGACAACTACTATACAAAAACAACCCGAAAACTCACAGAGATCATTATTTATCAGAATTAAACAAAAGTTTTAAATATGCAAACTAAGTTCCCTGATACTAAAAAACTATTCACACTAACAGTAAAGAGTTATAAGGATGTTATCCTCTACTATGACTGTCTACCAAAGAGCCATTAATACTGGTCTATCAGGACAATTGCACATTCCAACACACCACAAATACACAGACCAAAGCACATGGACACACGCATATCCTAACATTTTCATCCTCCACACCCGCCAGCTCAAAATAACTAGCAATTTTATTGTTTGGGAATGGAGAGAAATGAGCATCAGGAACTTTAGCACACCGTAAAAATGTTCAGTTTGACAGAAATCAATACAGAAATCTTGTTTAACTTCTCTGCTGGAATATGTCCCACCCACACTGCGGCTCCTCAGCAACCGGAGCTGATGTTGTCAGTCAGCAGATGATCAGAGAGAATTCTGCTGGATGTGTTTATGTGTGCAGCAGTGTGAGGAAAAGAGCCCGGGGCCGTTCACACCGCACTGAAGAGCACAGAGCTTAGGAGACCGCTCAAAATAAACAGAGGGTGAGATGGGCACCTGCGTTAGTCTGTTAGCTCTCATTGGCAACAGGGTTGAAAATATGGCCCTTCAAGGCATGTTTGAGTACTCCTTTGATTCCTGCTAAACTCACAAACATGCATATGTTCAATACCAAACCCAGGGGTGTACTGTAAATATAAACACTTAATCACAGTAAATAAATATCAGCTTTTATTGGTTTGCTGTGCTTGTAGCAAAACATTTTCACATTAAACAGGTTAATCGTGTGGTTTAAAAATCTGACAGCGGTGGGATTTTACATAGTCAGCAGTTTTGAGAAGAAACATTTTGGTTTATTTAGCACACAAAGTTCTCATTTGGCTTCAGAAAACGAACATATACAGTATCACATGTCGTTTGGATTGCTTTTATGATACATTTATGGTGATTTTGCATCCTTGAAATCTCCAGTCTCCATCGTAATTGCATCGTAAATGCCCCATGATGATGGAAAAAATATGAGATGGGAGGAATCTATTTCAATTTCAATTTTTGCATTCTCTCAAAAGTTTTGTTTTGCTTCATTATTATTCTTTATGATTATGTTTGCAGGTCCCCTATTAGCACTGGGTTTAAAACCCCTTAAGTGTCACCGGTAGGGCTGGGCGATATGGCTGAAAACTGTATCACGATATAAGAGTTTCATATCGGTCGATATCGATAATTATTGATATTTTTTATGACCTATTTAAAATAAGGACCAGGAGATAAATATATTACATTTAAACATTTTTATTTTAAACTTAACCTTCCTCTGATTATAATCCTCTCAGTTATAAAGGCAGAAATGTCAACACAACCATGGAAAACACTCAAATAATTCAAATGTAAACATAAGTCTAAAATCACAATGAACACTTAACAATTATCTCTTAACATTAAGGTGCAAAATTAAAGAATACGTAAGAAATGCTTAATAAAGTGTAATACAATAGTGCAAAGTGTTAAATATAAACATAGAGAAACCGACGACGGTCTTGCATAATTTGCAGACGACATTGGTCTGACTACGGTCAGACTTATAAAATCCAAAAAACTGCCATACTGGCGAGCTGACTTTTCCTGTTTTATCAACAATTTCCTCGCTCGCTGCGGCACTCATTTTCCACTTATCACTCCATGCCGGTTCTGTTACTGAAGAATCCAACACGAGACTGGCTGTTAGCATGTCACCTTTGTTCATGCAACCAAACTTGCTTCGCAACCTCTGGTTTCTTCCGACGAAGAAAAAAAATGTATCGAACGTTTTATCGAACGCATTTTTTATTGATATTGATTACGTGTCTATCGCGAGACATATCGTTATCGTTTTATCGCCCAGCCCTAGTCACAGGCCCACCGGTAGGCCCACAGCCATTTACATATTTAAAACAGTAATATCCTATACTAAATCTAAACTAATCTTGACAAACTATATATCATTTGAAAGTTTACAATCTCTAGTTTTCATATGAGTCTGTTGAGTCTGGTTGTCACCTAGTGAAAAAGGTTGGTACTGCACCAAAACAAAATCAAAAGCTCATTTTTTTAGATAAAATTTGAAACGCAACTTGTTCAGATTTTTGGCTTTGACTTTCTTGCAGTTTTAGAGTCCAACATGTTTTGAAAATATATATTTTATATAAAATATGAATAATAAAATTTTTACTAGGGCTGCACAATTAATCGCACTGAAACCGCACGCGATTTGGCAAAGGCTACGATTATTTTATGCGCAGCTTGTCAGTGCAGTGCGGCTGATCGGTAGTAAATGCTGCTCCATCTGAACACCAGAGGGCGCTCTCGTGCAGACATGCCAAATATGCCCCGCCACAGAAGTAGATAACGCCTGTCATTCCAGGAAATCCCTATCGCTGTAGCGTAGCTGAATAAACAGGAGATTGAAATGCTTTGATTGATTAAACATGACCAATAAACACACAACTGCCTTATTCTGTGCAAGAAGCCACATCATCTCACAGAAGGATGGAGTTTGGAGTAAAAGCATGTTATGTTGTCTTTTTTTGGACAAGAAGTTATTAAATGCTTCTCATGTTTGGAAAGCTGTTTGACGCATGTTGCTTTTTCAAATGCACGTTATAGACCTAATGTAGCCCCGCCCCTTTTCAGCGCTGCGTTCGTTGTCTTTTGTCTTCGGTCTGTATTTTCATAACGATCTTGCGTATTTATGAATGAACGGCTCGTTTTAAAATCTTCCCGGTCTACTGACAATTGTTAAGAAATCTGCTTTAAACATTATAATCCTCATGATAACTTTCGTTAACTTTACATTAAGTAAATCCACTTCAAAAGCTAATTACTCCTGGACAGCAATGCCATAGAAATGTACAGCGCGACCGCAAAAAATGGAAGTTCAAAGACAATATTCTAAAGATGGCTGTGCCCTCGTTTCTCTGGCACATAAGGTCTATAAGTGATTCAAAGTCACAGTGCTTTCAGATGGAGCAATGTTTTCAGAGCCGTACATCAATGACAAGCTGCGCATACAAAATAACCGCCATCTTGATTTAAGTGCGATTACATGGAAATTGCGATGTGCAGCACTAATTTTTACATTGTAGCCTACATTTTCATAAACTTTTTTTTCTGTTTCACTTTCTTAATTTATTTCACTTCTACAAAAATCTGCCAAATGTCTTCTTTAAAACAAGATCAGTCTTATTCCAAAGCATTCTTGAATTACAGCCATTTAAGCTCGGAATGTGCCTTTTCATGTCTATTCAAAAAAAGGAGGGGTGACACTTAAGGGGTTAAATCCAAAATATTGCCAAATAGAAGCTTTTACAATTTGCTTTGAAACCAAATCATCCGCCATCGTCTTGTCAGTCAGCTGGCCTCACTCTCATCACATGATAAATTAAATCTCCTGCTGCAACTCTCGTTCGACTCAGACTGCATTGAGCAGACACGTTCAGCTTTTAATTGTAATGTCTGTTCTCAAACTGAACTAAATTATTTTTATTACTATAAAAAAAATCTAAATGACTCACATGGTGTTATATATATAACTTGATAACTTGAACATTGTGGTGCTCATATGGTCAGTGAGAGTCTGAATCCAGCTCACATCATCTCCCATGCATCATTTCCAGTCTTCTCTCTACTACTGCAACTATGAATAAAAGAGGCATACAGGTAAAAAATAAATATGAAAGGAGAATAGTGCTAGAAATCACAGCTAACAATTGTATTCATGGAAGGCCCGTGTCAGATGCTGTCAACATACAGATGGTGCGCAGTGTTTAACAGGGACTTTGTAAGCCACTCTCATCTGCAGTCTCTCACAATGGCAAAGCACAGCCGCTCAATAGATCAAAGCCTGCAGAACAGCCCAAATAGAGCCACTCTGACTGTCAGAAGACTGTAAGCTCTCGCTTTCTCCCTCAGAGAGCATCAGAGAGAGCACACACTGACTCCATATTCCCTCAGCTCCAACTCTCCTCCTTACTTTCTCTCGCTCTCTCTCTCTCCTTTTAAACAGCTCTAAATGTCTCACTACCCTCCTCAAACCTCCCTTAGTGCCAGCTCAGCAGTTTAGCTGAGCCACACTTTCAAAGTGTGTGTGTGTGTGTGTTTGTACACACAGTTGCTGTATAAGCAGCTGATGAGAGCAATGCTATAAGGACACACACCTCAAATAGGAAATACTGTAATTAGTCAAGGCCGGCTTGACCTAATTGGACTAAACTAAATTTTTTCATTTTTAAATACAACAACAATGTAAATATGTGATTGTCCAAAAGTGTTCAGGAACAAAAGTAATTTGCATTCTTTGCATGGTGGAATTTAATTATTAAGCTCAACTATAAAATATTGTGTTTTTGTACAACCATTTAATAAGAAAACCAAAAGACAACAGCAAAAACATGTTAAATACATGCTTAAAGTGTGGGGAAAGTTGTTATATTTGATAAATTCAGATTTGTTGCCTAAGTTATTGATTTAGCATCAACACAGAGATGCCAGAGTCTGAAATTACTGGTACCAATCCAACCCTAAATGAGACTTCATAAAACGAGCAAGCTCCAAAATAACAAACATGTAAATATCCAAAAACATACACATGCACAGTCACTTACACACTGTACACACACATGCACAAAGCCTCTCATTACTCACATACAGCGCTGGTACAGAGCCAGAGATGCTCACTCTGACATCCTAAACTAATGAGCCGAGTGAAAAATCCTCATATTCTTCATATTACTCATGCAAACTCAGATGTATAATAAACACTATCTGAATAGACAAGCTTTTAATAAACTCAGCTTCAACCACTGGTATTTTCCCCAAGTTTGCAATGCATTAATTAAGCTTAACAGTCCAAAAATAAATACCCACAGTATCTCTGTTGTTTAATAACAGCTTATCACTTCTCTGTGAATGGCTCGTAAACCCTTCAAACGCTCACAGTCAAGAGCTCAATCTCCTCTGAAGGGAATTTAACACATTTATGGACTGACGCAAGACACGTTCAGCTCCACTGACAGGCAAATAGAAAGCTTAACACTGAAGGAAATCAATCTGCTCTGCTGGAAGCTTCACAATATATCACAGAACGAGAAAGCACACCGCCAGACACAGAACTACAGCATGAGAGATCAAATATAAGAATCAAGAAACAAAACTTGAAGCAACTGGGAGATAAAGAGATGATGAACAAAGGGAAGAGGAGTTAAAGCACTGAAAACGATACCTGCACTACAGCTCCCACACAACTGTCAAAATCTGATCAAATGATGTGACAGTCGATAAGTGTTAGAAAAGTACTTTGGAAGATGCCAAAACATTCTCCACATTATAATCAATCATCGTCCTCCACATCTCACTATATGCTACTTCATTCAATACATCTCAACTTGAAACATCTTTCACTTTTGCAGTTTCAAGTGATAGAGGGACTGAAAACTACTCCTTTTCAATGAGAGTAAGATGGGAGAGCGACTTAGTGACCTCCAGGGATGGAACACTTCTCAAACATCAATGCAGTCCCAGCTGGTTTTATAATCTCAACTGATCCAACAAAATACACAAAACTAAACCAATCTTAAAATAAACATAGAAATGTATCAATATTAGAACGGCATAGAAACAGCAATATGCACAAATATTAAGCTTTTTTTATCACCTTTAAACAAAAAAAATTAAGCAGAACTACTGTATTAAACATTGAAAATAAAAAAAATATTTGTTTTTATTGAGCAGCAAATCAGCATATTAGAATGATTTCTGAAGGATCATGTGACACTGAAGACTGGAGTAATGATGCCGTAAATTCAGCTTTGCCATCACAGGAATAAATCACATTTTAAAATATATTAAAATAGAAAAGTACCTTCATGCTGAATCACACAGCTCAGAACAGCTCTGTCTGCAATACATCGAGATCAACTGATTGAGTGGACATCTATCATCAGCACCATAAGTGCCTTTACCTCTTCTGAAAATAATCTGTGCTACAAACATATCTCAAATGATGTATGTCTCTTCTCCACCTTTTCCATTGTCTGTGTGTGTATTTGTAGTAGTCTGTAGTGCACATAAAAGAGCAATGTCTGTATGTTCTAATGTATGTTCTGCTCCGTTTCCATGACCAGGCCAACAGCTCATTAATCATCCCAAGCTTGGACGCCCGCAACCCCTCCTCTACTCTCCCTCCTTCTAAAGAAATATGCAGACAGATGGAAAGAAGCAGGTCATAATTTCATTTCACAGCAAGTTACACCATGACATAGTTATCAATATTATTATTTGAAAGGACAAAGGATTTATCATGAATTCAGAGTCGGGAAATTATATCTGAACTATAGTTGAACACGGATTTAGAAAAATAGGACATATACCTGGATCAATATCCTTTGGTTTACAGATGGAACAACATCGCAATTAATCTCTTTTCCAGTTGTTTATGATTACTGGAAAATGACTTTATGGAAATACACAAAGACTCTGTGCAATTTTCACTCAGGAAATAATAATATAATATAATATAATATAATATAATATAATATAATATAATATAATATAATATAATATAATATAATATAATATAATAACACTTTATTTTAAGGTGACGTAGTTACATGCTACTACATTTACATACTATAGTAATAACAGTAAATTATACATAATTACAAGTAAATAACCCTAAACCAAACACTAACTGTAACTCCATAGTAAGTCTCATGTAGTTAATTAGTACTACTCAGTACTTATCTGAGTATAATTATAATAGTGTAACCATATCAAATAATATAATATAATATAATAATACTTTTTTATAAATTATTATTTGTTGATATTTCAAAATGAAGCCTTAGTCACTGTCCAGTGTCCACTGACTTTAGATTTAAATTTATATTTAGAATAAAAAAAAGAAAGAAATACCTCCCATTTTGTGACAGAAAGGTGCATTCCAAATGAATGTGTGATTTCTAGTCTTCACTCAAAGCCAGTAATGTGAAAAGGTGAAAAATAAACAGCCTGTGGCTGTACAAGCTGAAGAAGCTGATCACATGGCATTCTGCTGGGCCGTCAACAAAGAAATAGAGGAGAGGATGGGAAAGCAGCAGAGTGATGACCACAGGGTAAAGAGGGTGACTGGAGGAGGAGAAGGAAGATGGGAGAGGTAAGGGATTGAAAAATCAAGGATGGAAACAGAGCAAGGGAAGAAGAATGAGGCAAAACGGAATGCAAAAGGCAGGAGGGAGATAAAATAAGGACAAGATGGAAAGAGAAAGAGAGAGCAGAATATTTCCCCTCAGTCTTTCTGTTATCAGGCTCTGGTCGAGCGAGGGATCATTCTGTAGAGGAGGAGATGGAAAAGAAGGATGAGAGAGGGCATGAGCAGAGAGAGTGATGAAGCCTGGAGTGAAATAGAGGAGAAAGCGGGATGGGGAGGGAGAGTCTCTCCTCTCTCCCCTGAGATCGGTCCAATCTCTCACAGGGTTATCATGATTATCTGCCCCAGATTGCTGCCTCCACCTGTTTTGTCCGTAAGAACCGGGCCATCCCTACTCAAGTTGCCCTGAAAAGGCTTCTTTTTAAAGCTTCAACTCAAGTTAAGCATGAAAAAAGTTTTATACATAGAAATGAATGACACTTTTCCCACATTTGCCAGATTTTTGTATACACAAGGAGTCTGACAACAGCCGGTCTGCTCCACACGGAGATCTGATCTCACCACCATCGAGAAAAACGGAGAGAGACTAAATCCAGAAGAACCGCGGCAACGTCTTCAAGACACTTGAAGAAACTGACCTGCAAAGCTACAGTACTGTGAAAAGTTTTAGGTACCTTAAGATTACTTAAAACACCTCAACTTTTCAGAATGCCGCAAGCGCACCGCAGTTCATGAGACAAGAACCAACATATCAACTTCACCCTTTCCGAGTTTCCGTAACAACATTGAAAGCTCAGTCAACATAAAGGATGGGGGTACACCACAAACTAGGGCTGCACGATATTGGGAAAAAATAACATTGCGATATTTTATTTTTCTGCGATATATATTGCGATATGAAATCTAATCTAATTTTTTCTTACAAACAAAAATGGGGTGAGCACACTTACATTCTCATTTTAAATGATTTAAACATCAGAGTATTATTTAAATTAGAGTAAATTATTTGTTTGTAACTTTAGGATATGGTTTGAATTGTTAACATATTAACTAACATGAACTTACCATGAGCAATACTTTTGTTACTATATTTATTAATCTTTGTTTATCTTAGTTTATAAAAACACAGCTGTTCATTGTTTGGTAATGTTACTTCACAGTGCATTAACTATGTTAACAAATACTGTACAACTTTTGATTTCAACAATGAAGGCTATAGCCTAAATGTTGAAATTAACAATGTTGTAGAAGTGCAGTTTAGTAATAGTAAATGTTAACTAATGTAGTTAAATAGTTTAATAAATAGAACATTATTGTAAAGTGTTACAGATTTTTTTATACACCAATTCAGACGTCTCGTGAGTTCAGTGTTGGACAGGTCAGTTGTTTAAACCATTCATTAAATTGAATCGGTTCAAAGGAATCATTAGTTCGCGAATCGGACGTGTACGGCACGCGTTGTGTAATTATCTCGGCAGTTTAGGATATCGCACAAGATTTGACAACACAGAAAACATTTTATCACTGGATAGTTGTTTTGTTCGACACCATCGTGATATGCGCGAGGGGGAGAGAGCAAGACAGCGCTCGTGTTGGTTGAAGACGGTGAAGGTGAGCGCGCGCGCGGCCGGTCTCTCTCTCTCTGCTCGTTCTTATATGCGCCCTGTTAAACTGACAGGACTTAAAGGAGCATTGCGTAGGTTTTTACTTAAAAAAATCTTTAAGATAGAGTTTTCATTTGTACATGTTTGAGCCAACCATGATGTAATAAAAAGAATGACACCTCGACTGTCCACCACGGTTGCCTCTATCAGCCTGTAGGCTCAATCGTGTGTGGAGGAGTCGGGCCCGAATCGGCGCGAAAATTCACAAAATGTGACGTCATGCGCGTTCTCGTCTACTTGGGCTTACAACCGTACGGCACGGCAGCCATTATAGTAAGCAGCGGCAATCGGTGTTTTCAAATGGACTCTGCGGATGGAAAGAAGCGACCAGCCCCCAGCACAACTCAGACACCCACCGACACTCCTCGGAAGTGTAAAAAAAAAAAAAAAAACGAATTATTTACTATGACAAGTGTTTTTAGTGCAAAATTTCATGTGGTATTCTGAATGAAAATAAAGCATGACAAGCTCATACATCAAGGTTAGAGTTCCTTTACCTTTAATACCATAATGTTATTGCTATTCTACAAAATAGTATAGTAGTACAACTATAATAGTAATTGTACTGTATCTAAAAATAAGCATAACGTCTTCAACTCAGTTATATAATTTAGCGTTACTCTACAATAGTCAAAATAAGGGGTCTGTGAGTGCTGGGAGTGTGTGTTACAGTGTTGTGTTAAAATACTTTTAGAAGTAGACTTTAGTTGATAATATAAAGCAGCACTGCAACATTTTACTAAAATATGGTCTGTCAAACAATAACCTTACAGTACTGTAACTTTTCCTACCTCAAACATTATGCTGGTGAGTGGTGAATCTCGATGAGCCGTCAGTGGTTGCCGCAGCAACCCTGGTTGATGTGGTCGTGCTCGTACGAGCGTGCGCACCGAGAACGAGCATGAGACTGGCTGCAGTTCCTCTAACGGCCACTGGTGTCAGTAACGGTTAGAAATTTCAGAACTTACGGAATGCTCCTTTAAAAACACATGCAAATGATAAACTTTCACTCTATGATGATGGTTAAGCTGTGCAATTATTCCGCGAATCACATTCGTCAAGGGCCGGGGAGCAGCTGGCCCGTACGGTTAATGAATAACGGATCAACTATGACAGCCTACATCGCACATCCTGCGATGTGACTATCGTGGATTCGTACATCGCGATATCGATGCTTAAACGACACATCGCTTTCAGTGTTGATGCTACCACAAACACTACGGGTGTTTTTCTCTTCTCCGTAAATAAATCGTGTAGCAGAGCTACAGCAAGCGTTTTTCGGTGGTGGAAATCTATTAGCTACTAAAACCTCTTTGTCATTGTGGAGAGCGCAGAGCATGGTTGCATAGCAACGACAGACGCCACGGGAAAATCGGACCGAATTTTTCTATTAATAATAAAAGATAAGCTAATATGCATTGTATTTGTAAATGTAAGTATCATTGTAAATGCTTAACTTTTTTGACTCATTCTTTTTATAAAAATGATTTAAAGGCTTAAATATGTGAGGTTTATCTTTTTATAAAACATTCTTTGTGAAAAATGATTTAAAAGCTAATTTAATCTTTAATTTAATACTCATCAATCCTACCTTGTAACTGTTATTTTTGGCCAGAGATTTGTTGAAGGTTTGGCTGAATTTTGAAGAATTTTGAATGTGCTTTGCTGAATATATTAACAGTTTAAATAAAAAAGCTGAATTGTGAGTTTGTGTAAGTAAATTTTTAAAGGTCAATACTGCTTAGAAGTGAAAAGAAAACAAGAAAAATCCAAAAAATCCGAAAGGGCTAAAAATAATCCAAAAAAACGGAATTTGAAAAAAAAAAAAAAACGGAATTTGAGAAAAAATAAAACGGATTTCATAGGGCTATCAGAACACAATAGAAGTCATTTGGTCATTAGCAGTTCTTAAAATTAATTAAGTACAACCCCAGATGAACAAAAACACAATGACGAATTACACAGTGTCATTATTTATTTAATAAAATAAAGCCAAAATGGAGAAGCCGTGTGTGACAAACTAAGTACACCCTATGATTTAACTGCTTGTAGAACCACCTTTAGCAGCAATAACTTGAAGTAATAATGTTCTATGACTAAAATATTTGGCTGGAATTCATTGGACAAAATCAGTGAGACTGCAAATACATGAATTAAAATAAATACAGACACATAAATATGAGAGAGAGAGATTTCACACAAAACTATAAAACTGCATATTATTTGTTTTACCATCACAAATGAGAACTTGGCACAAAAACATGAATTGAGCAAAAGTGCAGATGAGATTTAAGAGGTTGGCAGGGAAGATTTACAGTTTATAGCGACTTCAGTGAGTGGACTGCATGGGAGACGTTCTAGATTAGAAATGTTCTCATGAATGAACTTTTCCACCTCAAAATGAATTATCAAGACATTGAGGGCAATAAAGTTAATGACAGGTTTGTGAAAACATAACCACATCTATCCACCTTCCACACACATACACAAATATGCAACCACACACAGACCAAAAAAATTCAATGAAAACATATAAACACTGCGCACACTCACACACTCACAAATGCAAAAGCTGAGGTGGTTTATGAGCTTTTAACGATCAAAGCAGCAATTATTGCACAATTCCACTTCTGGCTTACTTTCAGAAACAGGGAAAGAAAAAGATAAAGTGTGCATGTCCAGACGGCTTGTGACGAGACAAGAAAACTCTGTCCTTGAGAGTGTGTGAAGTGAATACTGAGGAGGCACCGCCAGCGGACACTTTGCTTTTCTCTCGCTCTCTTTCTAAAGAAAGATAAAGTGAAAACTCTTCATACAAACAAAGCGACTATTCCTGGCATAGTTAAAATGTGATTGAATCATAAAAAAACACTTATCTGAGAAACACAATCAAAGGGCCACAGCGCACACAGAAGATGTGCCACATCTCCCAGAGGCCTCTGGGAACTGAGTGTTTGCTGCACCACTTAGCAGTCAAACAGCAAGGAAATCAGATTTGCTGACAATAGCTTGGAGAAAAGCAGGGTTTGATATATCTGTGACTGGTCTTATCTTCAAATATCTCGCCTCAATCTGGCTGTTTTTTCAGCCGGTATTAACATTCGTCTCAGGTGATACGATCACAAGCACTCGGCCGAGACCGATTGCTGTTCGCACCTGCTATTAACATGCATCTCCTGTGACCACTTGTGATCAGATGTGACAACATACATCAATTTTACATCATGTGTCACAGGATGTGAACATCAGGCTTTTTAAAGTTTTCTGGGTCACATCAGGTCTCATTAGTGTCTAAAACTAGGGCTGCATAATATATCAAGATAAAATTGATATCGTGATATGGCTTAGGTCAACTGTCAAATCGCACAGGCTGCAAATTTATTACATATGTATAATTGTATATGTATATATGCATATGTGCTATTGGTTTCAGAGTAAAGCAGTTTCCGACTGCATGCGTTTAAATGAACACAGCTTCAAGCTTCATTTTGAAACTGGCATCACGTATTTTTATTTGCCAGCAACCCACCAAAATAAAAGTTTAATGGTTTACCATTTGAAAATGAAGAAATTAGGATGTAAATATTAGTATTTTAATTTTACAGTAAAATAAATTTATTTTATTACTCTTTTTTTTAAAGTACAGTGGTATTATTACAATACATTTCTTGTTTTGTTTAGTATTTTTTATTTCATAATAGTAACAATAAAAAAACAGTGGGAACTGTGGCATATGCAACTCAAGTGGAAAGTTGTTGTATTTTTAAACCATGGTTACTGAAAGAGGTTTGGAAAAGTTAAATGCTCATACTTATAGATGCACTTCCCTCCAAGAAAATGACCCCACTAACTCTAGAATGATATAGTTATTCAAGTCACCTGGTGAAAATTCCTGCATCTTTTGACCACCATGAATGCGTTTCCAAAAAGACAATGTTCCTAGTTTATATCTGTATTAAGCACTTCTTGCGATTGAATCACCTGAGATGGATGTCATAGTGTCCCAACTTCTTATATCTACTCTTATAAACCTTTCCAAACATATTTAATTGATCACTTTCTCTGTCTCCAGTACAGGTTTGCATTCTGATCAGGATCCAGGGACTTAAATAACTGTCACAGGCATTACAGCAGCCCTCTAATCAGACAGCATGTTCTTTATTCCTAAGTGACACATTGCAATGACAGATCGACTGGCGTGGTGATGAATATCGATGCAAAGTGCCATTCATTACGAGAGTTTTGGGATCTCTCCATCTTGGCAAAGACCGAAGCCCTCAGCGTCAGTCATTCGCCAATGAGTTCTGATGGAAGCCAAAACAGAGCGAGTGAAAACGCTGACAGCAACAAGATGGTTTCAATGGGTTTATGACCCAGATCTGTATGGCTGACACTAATGATTGTCATTTATTTACCCTGCTGGTGAGAGAAGACGCCATGTCTCACAAGACTTGAATATCAACAGGAGTTTATTTTTGTCACTTTTCTCCCAATAATTTCCCATCTGTTCTATAAAATAAAATTTTAAAAATGAAATATTTAAAGGTGAACTAAGTTTAAGAACTAACTTTTTTACCTTAACCGAACAGCTTCGGAGTCATTGGAATAGTTATATGACTTTTTTCGGGTTGAATGGTGGTCGTCTCGCACTCCCCAAGCGCCTGTGAGCCGAAAAACCACCCTTGCAAACTTTGGGCCGGCGGGTCTCGCGATGTAACGAATTGCTTTACGGCAAAAAAAATTTGCTAAAATTCTGTCATTATTGCGCTCCTTCACACTGTTCGAACCCGAATGAAGAAGACGTTTTAAAGAATGTCCCATCTGCTTTGATGTCGTTGATCTACTAGCCTCTGGTATCTGAGAGTCGCCAACGAATTTTTCGTTGTCAAATATCTATTCCGAAGCTGTGGGGGGAGCTCTAGAGAGAAACCTGCGAGCAAAAAGCGAGAATACAGCGAAGAAATTCCCGAAACTGCATAGCCCTGCTTTAATAAAATAAAATACTCTTATACTTGACTAATATGACTGTTGTGATAGTCTTTTCTTCATCATTGTGATGTATATCTGAGTGAAACGGCTTCTCATACAAGAAAAAATGTAGGGTGGGACTTGATTTTGTCCATCGGGAATTGATTGGATGGTTGTGGTTTCCTGTTGCTGTGATCTCGTTATTGACAGGTTGTCCCGCCCTCACGCCAGTGAACACATCATCAGAGAAGAGATGTTGTTTTAAGAGGAAGAAGTTATTTTGATTAAAGTTAATGAGGACACAAAAATAAAAAAAATAATGATGTGCACAGATAAATCATTTATAATAATTACTGCAATATTCCAGAAAAAAAAAAGATTTGTCAATTTTGATTTCATGGTGACTTTAAGCAGTTTCTTTTTCAAATATAGGAATTTGGGAAAAGAATAAAATTATTAGGCCAGGTAACACTGTACAATTAAATGTCATTAAATTGGTGTCAATAGCAATATAAAGGTGTGTTAGTAAGGCAAAAAAAATGAATTAGAATGTAAATAAACAGCAATTACATGTAAATTATATTGTGCCCCTATCAAGAGGGCACTTACAGCATTTAAGTGAATATTCTCATATGCAATAAAGCCAATGTAACCACATCAGACTGTGAGGTTTAGATGAAGCAGCAGGAGAACGGCAAACATAATCATCATCCACAGTCATTATCAGTTCATTATGTGCTGATAGTGTGCTGCACTTATGATCCCATAAGGATCCATTTAGAATTTACTCTTTACACTTCTTACACACACCTCACACTAGACACACTTGAAAACTACATATCTTCAAAAATCAAGAGCAGTGCTTTTACAGGGATGAATTTAAAGATACATCCTTACCGAGGGGGTTTTACAAGCTCCAGCCAAAAAAACAGCTTTTCTGTTCCTACAAGTCCTACAAGTTTTATTCCAACATAAATACAGCTCCCTCATCTAATCCAAAAGTCTCTCTCTCTTTGGTAATACAGGGAGAGGATAGAGGTGATAAAAAAAGGACCACTCTTTTACTTCTGACAGAGTTTCATTTATCTTATGATGAATGGCTGCCCTGCTGAGCCTGTTTCCTCTGTGGCGCACATTGTGCGCAAAAGAATATCTAAAATTGGAGAAAAACAATAAGAAGAGAGAATAATAAACATGTTGAGGATAAAGGAAGTTGGATGTAATGAAATGTTGAGAGGAGGAGGGTCAATTAAATTACCAGCATTTTGAGAGAACTTTACTAGGTATTTCATGATAGGTGACTAGATGACCAGATTTCTGCACTCTTTCACATTTAATAATAGTTATTATATGTAATTATTTATTGTAATTATTATATGTAATTATTTCCATATATACTGTACATGTCAAAAGTTTGGAAACATTCCAATGTTTTAATGTTTTGAAGAAGTCTGCTTACTAAGGCTGCATTTCATTAATCAAAAATACAGTAAAAAAAAAAACACAATATTGTGAAATAATATTACCATTTAAAATAATTGTTTTCCATTTTTATCAATTTAATTTATTGATTTATTTCTGTGATCAAAGTAGAATTTTCAGCGTCATTACTCCAGTCTTCAGTGTCACAAGATCCTTCATATATATATGATAGCATCAGATTCTATTGTGAATCATGATCTGAACTACAATTCCTACAAAAGCCAGGAAACACAACCTACTTCATCATCTGAGCTTCTCAAACAGGGCAAAAGAAAAGAAGCAGGTCTGTATATCTGTGAAAATTCTGCTGTAAATCACAGTTGAACTGCAACATACAGCCTATCCCTCAGAGAGCGTACAGTATAATAAACTATATCCTATTGTATAATGTACTGCACAAACACAAACTTTCCTTGCATAGTTTTCATTGTCTGGGCCTTTTCAAAAGCTTTATTCAAGCAGCAGCATACTGTTGTCAGGGTTATGTTTGTTTTTATCTGTTTGCCTGTTTTGTTAATGTCTGAGTTTCACATGTTAATTTGTTCAGTTTCCCGCCTTTGTTCAGTTTCCATGGTAACTGTCATTATTAGTTCATTGGTTTCAGCTGTGTGTCATTTATTAGCTCATTTCAGTTTGTTATTTAAGCCTCACTCTTGCCTTCACTCTTGGTCCAGTCTCTGTTATGTTGAGATGTGTTTGCACTGCCTGTTTGCTTGCTTTTTTAGTAAGAATTAAACGTATTAGTGTTTTGTGTGTCTTCTGTCTTCAGCCTCCCTGCATGCATCTTTACAACTGTATTCATCTAGTCATTTGCCGGTAAACTCAACAAAAGCAAATGACCTTGGACATGGGGGCAGCCAACATACTAACAATTACCACTACCAGCTTTTACACTAAGTTGGCGAACGGCGACCCTTAACTAGTCTAGACTTAAGAATTCACAAAGAACACATTCTTGAAATCTGTCATTTCAAATTTGTTTTAATTCGTCTATGAACACAATGTCATTTAGGCAATTTAAAGACTGTTTCTCCAATGCCTTGCATTTTTGACATGTGTGACTAGTCAAATATAGTTCATCTTTTGTTATATATTTAAGTCAGCTCTAAAATAAGAATGATCAAGTGGTGTTCATTTTTTAAATGAACTTATTGGCCAACAATTTAATCACAACAAATGTGATTAAATTGCATGTTTGCATGTAAACTGAGAAAAACTGAGTTTTAGGCAGCCGGCGTCACAGTATGCGACAGAACTTGCACCTGCATCAAAAGTGCGACCTATGTTTAACAGGAGCTCTACCTCCTGGTCAGTCCATACGAATGATGATCCTGGCGCCATCTTTGTTCAAAAGAGAAAGAGCAAGCGATTCAATGCTGTTATTGCTATTTTTCGGGATTCTGATTGGCTAACGTGGGCTTGAGCTTCTCGTTACACTGCCACCTACAGGTTTGGCATGCTCTTGACGGCATATATACACGGGTTTGTGTAAATGAACACTTTTCTGAAAACTGACAGGTGTGCACGATGTTATTTTTGAAAACGGAGAGGGTGAAATGTCCGTTTATGAAAATAGCTGGCCACGTGAAACGTAACCTAAGTCTCTACAATATACTCAGCTAGTGGACACTGAATTTGAGCCAGCTGATTCTATCTAGCAATCCAAAGGCTACTGAACAGTTTACTTTACATATATTTAAAGGGTTGTGACTATGAACACGAAGTAGCTGACAAGGACATGTGTCCTCAGCCACATTCAGTGACTTGACTTGTATTTTTCTATTCCCATTGAAACTCAAGAGATATCAAATCACTGACTATGAAAGACTGTTTTACATTTCAAACAACAATCTGTTCTAGAGTGTCGACCCAAATGCCCTTGTGTCCTCTTGTGTGGCGCTTGAACTGACTGGTGCAGCATGAAAGAAGAAAAAAAAAAAACCTTCACCTCATCTCTCGGTTACCCTCCACGTTCTCGCTCCAGCAAGCCCAGTCAGCTGAACCCAGCACAATAAAAGTCCTCAGTGACTGTAAACCATACCGTTTGCCTCTCAGGCTAAAGCAGCCTGGGATGAAACATGAGCGGCATGCATACAGAGGCAGAGAAACAGAGCTCCATCTGTGAGAGTGGCTCTGGGCAGAGGGTGCCCTTTCTGAGATCACATTCTCATTTGAAAATCTTGACCTTAACAAGGGATGTGAAGAGAAAGTGCAAAAAAGCTTTTTAGGCATCAAAGCAACATTGGCTTGCCATAAACAAGGATATATAGAGAGAAACATTCAGCACAACACTCAATTTCACATTCTAAATGTGTCATTATGTACATATATATGTATAAGTGCTGTCAATCGATTAAAAAAAAAAAACTAATTAAATCAAACATTTTTCTGTTAATAACCACGATTAATTGTACCTAAAATCAAAGTTTTTTATATATTTTTATATTGTAATAGTTTAACACTGAATCTCCAAAATAATGTAGAAACAACACGGTAGAAACAAGACGGACGGTATATTTTAAATATTTGTTTAATGGTATCTTTTGCTAAGCACTATGAATGAAGGCCAGTATCACTGATACCAATACTGAGGTCTCTATTAAATAGATTTTATTTCTCAATTTCAGCCATTAACTATAGCCATTCAATATTACAGTATAATTGAAAGCTATTGATTTTAACATTAAATCGGCTTTAAAAATATAAAAACTTTTAATTTAAGTGAACTCAAAACAAATCGTCACATAAAAACCCATTGTAATAAATGTCACATTTAGCTGCACTTTTAATATAAGGGATTACCTATACGTTTTTTCTCTATTGGCCTTGTCAGACCAGTTCAGATTTTTACTTGCCCTGCCAAAATGCACAAAAAAGTTATTGTTTCCGTTGTTTTTGACTCATGTTACTTTGTAAACAGTGCTTTTCAGGTACGTCTAACAGGTCTAGAAATAGAATAATCAAACACTGCACAGTCTTCACTGTATAAATTATAAATTTAATATAGATAAATCCTTATCAAAGCTACAAAAGTTATTCAGTCAAGAGCTTTTGTTGTTTGATTAACATTAATGACACGGACCGCAGCAGCAGATTTATTAGGCTGCTGTCACTTTAAGACCTGACACACATCCTGTTTTCTCACTCTTTTTCTATTTTTCTAACTCTTTACGTTCATTTAACACTTTTTAACTTTTAAGATTCTGCTTACGAGGATACTTGACAAAACTTTTAAGGAATTTTGACAATTTTGTATGATAGTGCGTCTTTCAAGTTCTTTTTTGCGTCTTATGGAGCTTGAATGGTTTAATAGCACTTGACTGAATGATAGCTTATTCATATACTGTAGTGCAGCCAAAGGATGACAGAAAAAAACGGAAGCTGTTAAATTGTGTTAAATATTTTTAATCCTTCTAGTCCTTTTAGTCCTTCGCGTCTTTTTGCGACCTCAAAATTCCGGCCAGTTGATAATACCTAGAATATCAAAATCAACTGCTGGCGGTAGATCCTTTTCTTATCCATCATACCAACTTAGACATAATTACAAACACTTAGGCCTAGTCGAATTGTCATTTATATATTTACACCGATGGCCAGCAATTTGTTTGAAATAGCGGGAAATTTTTCTTAGCTGGGGAGAATGAGCCCTAAGCATTGCAAGTAATTCAGTAGGGGCTCAATGACACATGTTATGACATAATAAGCCTGTGTCAACCACTGCAACAACAAAAAAAACCAAGGCCACACTGAGTGGTTAATGGAGACAAACAGCAGTGTTCTCCTCTCTACTCAGCCTGTCCCTAAGGGCTCATCTGACAGGGCAAATAAAGTCAGTGTCGTTCTTTGCTCTGTGTTTCACACACACATTCAATTTTCTTTATCGCTTTACAGACACTATCTCAATCGCAACCTTTAAGAGCATCACAATGCAAACAACTTGGAAAAAAATAAAAAAATAAAAAAAATATATATATACATATCAGTATTTCCTCCTCTCCTCATGTCACAAGTCACTCCAGGCAGTGATTCAATTAATTTCCAAAATCCAATCAGTCTTGGGCCAGTCTGGAATAAGCACAGACCTCCAGGGAAGCATTTTCTTAGCGTTTTATAGCAATCCTTTCAATTAAGTGGAGATTATTACCTGGAGGTGATTAAAAGGTGATTCGATTAACCCAGCCCCCATTAACTGAGGTTGAGGGGTGTGCTCTGAATGCGTTTCCCATCCTGCGGCGGACTGCATGTGAGATTGTTTATTTGCACTAAATGATGCACATGAGATCCATCCACATATTGAGGGGTCATGTCTAAATTATTCCATCTGTATGCTCATGGACAACATGTTCTCAATGGTCCATCAATATAAATCAAAAACTGAATGCCAGTAAGCATTCTAGCCAATATAGTATGCCAGATTAGTGCATCCGCAATCATGAAACAAGATACTGTGAATAGTATGACTGTACATTTGAGTGTGCGAAACTTATATCATTCAAAAGTTTGGGGTCAACAAGATTTTCTTTTTTTAATCAATACTTTTATTATTGAAGTAAAGATGTATAATGCTACAATTTCTATTTTAGATAGTGTTTTTTTAAAACAGTTATTTTAAATTGTAATAATATTTCCCAATACTACTCTTTTTACTGCATTTTTATCAAATAAAATTAGCCTAGGTGAGCATAAAACCTAATGATCCCAAATGTATGAACAGTAAAGTATACATCTATACATAAATCACCAGAAGTCATCTGTGAATTGGGACACAGTCAAAAAATAAAGATGGGCTTGGTGAAGAGCCTCCAAGATCCTGATTTAATTACACACACTCGACAATCAAACATATTCTTACAAAATAATCGCCATGATTTGTCATTTCAGCAGGCTAAAACTCCACAGCGCATTGCCTAATATGAATTTGGCACAACGACAGTTTCCCAGTCCGAGTTGAAATGATTAAACACTAATGGAGGAGAAAAACAGGGGAAGTTGATATCGACTACCACTGAGCGCATTCATTAATTTGCCTTTTCATTAATTTCCATGGGCAGGGCTCCAGACTGTGACCAAATGGTCACATTTTGCGACCTTTTTCCTGCCGGAGTGACTAAATTTTGTTAGGAGGTTGCACTGGTGCCACCACCACATTGATAAGATCTGCCATTTCTGTTGTGTACGAGAAAAATCTAACGAAACGAAAGCAGAGATACTCAGACCAATTTTAGACAGCGCATCCCCAGGCTCAGTTTACTCATTGGCCGATCTTGATCACTTTTTCTAAACCATATCAGATCCAACAGCGCTGACGTGGAAACCAGGAGAAACATTGTGCCATGAACGGACAGGGTATAGGCTTTCCAGTCCACAAATCACCAACATTCACCATAGATTTAATGTAGTAAAGCTAACTGTAACTATGGTATTGTGGCAAAAATAGCTGAATGTTTTTACATTACTCATTTCATGGTACGTACAACCTTTTGACAGTGGAATTCAACCCCTTTTCAAGGACTTTTCAAGTGCTCCACACTTTTTTATGCACTTCAAAGCTCTGAATATGATCCAATTTAAATTTGATTTTTAATGTGATGACCAAAAACTTTATTTATTCATCTGTTGTCCCCATTTGTAAAACTAAAAGCTTCAAGATGTAGTAAAACTGACATGTGGCAAAATGATTTTTTGTCAAAGTCTGACACTTTTGTACTGAAGTATGAAGTTAGGAAAAGTCACAAAGTCTCATAAAAATGAAAAAGTTATTTAAATTGCGAATAATTACACAGAAAGCAAGTAAAGAGCACTCCTTTTTATAATCACTGAAGCTGTCGGTCAGTTCAATATGCTACTATAGAACAGGGTTCACCAATCTCGGTCCTGGAGGGCCGCTGTCCTGCAGAGTTTAGCTCCAACCACAATTAAACACACCTGAACCAGCTAATCAAGGTCTCACTAGGCATACTAGAAACTTTCAAACAGGTGTGTTGGAGCTGGTTGGAGCTAAACTCTGCAGGACAGCGGCCCTCCAGGACCGAGATTGGTGAACCCTGCTATAGAAGAACAATGGTACATATACTTAGACTATACATTTTTCCCTATAAAAATGAGTGTTTGCTCAATACAATTGTTAAAAGTTAATTTTATCTGCATCTCAACTCAGGCTCAATGCTTCACTGTCAAATGTGCATTTCCAAGAAATAAACATGTAATATTATTACTAACTGCACTTATTAATGCAAAACAGTAGTAATTTAATGATTAAAATGCCTTTAAGATAAAAAAGGTATTTGGATGAGTTGTTAAAATGAGCATATTGTTGAACAAGCGCTTCTGGCAAGTGTTTGCAAAAACCTGCAAGAACACGGATGTATCACTGCAACCGCACCAGGAGGTGTGGGCTTGAACAATTTTCAGGAAATATAAACAACCAAACAGTGAATTGACAATGGAGAGTGTGGTTTTGGCTGTTTTCCTGGATTCAAAATCCCAAACATGATTCTAGATTCAGAGGAACTTCCAGGGATGAACGAATACCTTTCAAAGACGTTTGGATCCAAGGCTAAAACATTTTTGCATTTAGAACAGGTTGAAATATTACTTGAGGCCGCAAAACTAGCTGTTGAGGGACATTCACCTTGACGCTGAGCTAACAGAACCAGAAGACCGCCTCTTCAACCCCCTGAAGGCACACCATGCTTCTGATTACGCACAGATTAGAGGCACGAGGCGGACTGCTCGTGGCGAGCCGTGGCTGAACTTCACATGCTCAGGATGGCTCCATTCATCAAGGCTGTCGTGCAGGCTAGCACTGTGTGCTTTGCAAACAGCACGTCATTAAAGCCGACAGCTGCTAACTCATTCATAACTCAGCCGTTAGCCTAGCATAGCGCCTCCCGCCTCTCAAACAGTGATTTAGGAGCTGCTGAATCCACACATCAATATCAATTACAGATGCTAAAAGGTGTGTTTAGGGGTGCCCTGAGGTACACCGGGTGAAGGCAGAGTAATGTGCGAGAACTTTATAACGGTGAAAGCTTACAGAGTGTCGCTCGGCAGTGCTGATGAATCTGGAGAGGTTGTACATTTTCTTTTTTACATTAAATGTACATATGAAATGAAAAAAATATCTTGTTAATTAAACATTTTAAACTGGAAAAAATAGGTATTTGCATCACAGACTCTTGTTTTGACAACCCAGTCAGTTAGCATTAGATGCAAAAATATACAACTTAATGGGTAAGACAAAGCTTGAAAGTGAGAAATACAACAAATTACTAATGATCCAACTAACCATAAAAAGGAAATAAAGTATTTGGACTTGTTTTATGTATTCGTTCTTAATGACTTAATTGTCTGAAGCTACCTAGCATGGCTAACTAGCAGAGACTAACTGCATTATTCAGATTTCAAACCTAGCTACGTATATCAAAGTACATCAATTCATCATTTACCAACGTGCACACACAAAACTTTACAAAATCAGAAATTTTCCAATTCAGCCCATATTGTGTTGATAACTTGATGGGTAGTAATAAATTGATGGGACTTATTCAGTTCATGGTAATAGTTTGATTTTCAGGACACTTTTGCGCAGAAGTACTGCATTGAGTTGCCACTTAAACTTGAAGTAGTGACATATTTTGTCTTTCATATTGTGACGTACATCAGAGTGTAACGGATTATCGAATTTTTTTTAAATATAGGGTGGAGACTTGGTGCTATTAATAAGTTGTTGTCACTTAAAAGTGAATGGGAGATTGGAGTTGATTGTAGTGTAGCGGGATACAATCCAGCAACAAGGTCTAAAAAAAATTTAAAAAATGAAACAAATACATGAATGAATTACTTCACAATAAGATCTATAACACACATTTGAAAAATAAAGAGGGTGAATTTTAATTTCATGCTTTTCATGACTTTAACGTCCAATGTCAATTATGGGTCCTGAAGCAAAATCATAAGAGAAGAGAACCATTGGCCAAAGGCAAAGAATAGCCTACATGCACAATCACACATACAGTACACACAAACAACAACACAAAACACACAACAGCTCTCTACTGATCAAACATAGGCATGCTGGAATTTCTGGCATTTGTATCCGTGTAATCCATTCTCCATTCCCTAACCTTGTAGAAACCCTCTCTCCTCATAGATAAACCTATTCTGGTGTCTCATTCTCAGGAAACACTGCTGAAAGTACATTTTCTCAGAGAAGGGGAGGGAAAAAAAGACAGAGAACCATAATCAGAATTCTCAGCACAGCGGCACAGAGCCATTTCTGTGAGAGTAAACTGCAAGACAAGTCAATCTGTTAGATGCACTCAATCTTTTTTAAGATGCCTCAACTAAATGCACTTCAGTAAAACTCATAAATCAATTGCAGGCATAGAGCCATGAGTGGGCAATTCAGTGCCTGCGGGGTGACGGCGTAATCAGGCTCCTAGAAAATATTATTCTGGTGTGTGCTCAAGTATTTCTGTGAATCATTTACCTCCTCACCCTGAGTCACACCGACAAACACAAACACGCGTATGGACGTAAAATAATGACAAATGTTTTTAAAACAAAAAAACTGAATTGCACTAATTGAAAAAAATAGGCATTGCATTAACCCTGCTTGCATTTTAATGCATTGTATTTTTTGGGCTTGCATTTCTGTGGGCTGAAATTGAATATTTAAGCTGTGAATATTTCAATTCAAAACATTACACTTAAATGTGAACACAGCTTTTATGTCTTTATCAGCTTTTCCATATATAGCTACTACTGGCCCTGATAAACATTACACATACTGACCGCTTGCTCCATTTCGGTAAGTCCGTTTTTAAGAATGAATGAGTCTCTCACCCTATAGTTTTCTTCGCCAAAAGCCGCTTGCACCTCCTGCTGGTGAGGTCGACTAACAGCTATGGAAAATATTAATCGTAATCTACTGCTATTCCTGCCGTTCCCAGATGTCAAATGTCGAATTTGAACCATTGAATTTGTGGAAGCGAATTTGTAAGGCGAAATAAAATGGACTGAAAATTGCCTGTCGAATATTATAGGTTGGATTTTAAACAGAATGAACATTTTGGAAGTGAAATCTTAAAGGTGAATATGAATTATTACATTTTTAATAATGAAAATATTTGTGAAATGTTTTGAATTTAAATATTCACAGCTTAAATATTCAACCATATTGAATTTCAGCCCATACAAATGCAATGCATTCAAATGCAAGCACGGTTAATGCAATGCCTATTTTTTTTCAAAACATTATTTTAAATTTGTTATTATTTTACTTCCATACACGCGTGCATTCATGTATGGGATGCGCAAGTATAGTTTTCTTATGGTGGTGAATTAATTAGCATGCTGACAGCGTAAAAAACCCGGTACAAAACATTGTAATACCTTATGTTTAAATTGTTTATCTTCAATGCATCATGGCTACTGTCACATATGCGTTCTGATGGACCTTTATGGTCATCAGTATATCAGACACCATGAAGAAACACTGCTTTATGGTGCTCCGCAGAAATATTTCTGGTAGTGACAGTGCTCATCCAGGCTGCAGGCAATCTAACGAGTCCCGGCAGCCAGCGCCCTGCTTAGGCAGTACAGATCTGCTTGCCAAGACAACTGCATTTCCCTTGCAAAGCAGCTCTCCGCAGGCCAGATGAAAGAGCAAAGGATGACAAGAAACACATTTAACATCTCTTGCTTTCAGGCTCCGGCTTTGGTAGGTTTGACATTCACAATGTCAACTTTAAAGACACACAAGAGGCAGAAAACAGAGCAACGCATACTTGAAAGACAGCGCGGAGTGTAAGCATACTATTACATATTTTACAACCAGAGGTGTACAAAGAGGACCTTTTTTTTATTGGTTTTAAACTCATTCATTTCCAAAATAATTTGAAAAAGGAGTTCAGAACAGTGAGATGTCCACAGAGTGCCAATGTAGTGGATGAAATCACCCGTTCAAATTTGAATGATGGCTCACATCTACAAATGAAAAATAAATTAAATAAATACAAATAAAATACAAAGCAAAACTAAACTAAAATCCATCCTTTAAAATACTACAAGTGAACTTAAGCACCACAACATAACATACAGTATTAACTAGATAGATAGATAGATAGATAGATAGATAGATAGATAGATAGATAGATAGATAGATAGATAGATAGATCAGCAACATTGCTCAAAAAGTGTATCATCACCTTTAGTGCAGGACTAGGTTTAGTCAAATCTTTATGACTCAAAACAAACAATTCCAGTAAAATTCCCATAAATAGTAAAATGTATGCCCAAAACATTTAGTTCATGAAAGAGTTTCTTACTCACTCCAAATCAATTACCTGACCTTAGCTGAGAGCTAATTGCCTGTGGGAGACCTAAGATAAATCTTTAACCTAATTGAAGTTGAGACCTGGGATTAGCAGTTTATTTCTGAATACTGAAGATCAGCATTTCCAAATGACTCAATGACAGCATTTCAGCTTTCCATAATTCACATTATCTTTGCCCCTGTCTTGTTTTCACTGCTTTCACCATTTATGTGCTATCAAATGCATTTCTTTTTTGTTGTTGTCGTTTCAATTAAAAAAAAAAAACGCTCACAACAATTCACACACACACACACACACACACACACACACACACACACACACACACACACACACACACACGAGAAGACTATCAACAAAAACTGTGTTCCACAATCTCTTAATTCTCCCGCAGTAAATATTTTCGTAGCATGTGGATGCTTCCAACAGCAATGAATATTGTTAATTAGCAGCAATGAATGATCCCGTGACAGAGCGATGAGAAGATGTGACAGGCTGCGTCTCCAGTGTGGCTGAGAGCCAGAAGACAACACACAGTGAGGGGCTTCACCAGAAACCTGTCCCCCTTCCCCATAACTACTACACCCACACACATGCTGGATTATCTCTCTCACACATCAAACGTAGACAAGCAGAGACAAAGCAAGTACAATCAAAAGTAATACTCACTGGTAAGTTTGACACATCACAGCAGTGCAATACTTTATCTAAAAAAATCAATTTGTATGTAAATTGAGAGAATACAAGGAATCTTTGTAACTTAAAAATCCACTGTACCGCAGGACTATTTACTGTAGATGAAATGCAAAAACACAAAAACATTCAAATAAATTATATTGCTGATAATCTACCATTCCAGTGACCAGATTAGAGTAGGTCACTCAAGAACTGGATCAGTAAAATTTGTGAATGAATAATTTAGACAAGTTTTGTGAAATGCATTAAATTGCATTCTACAAAGAATCTTGAAAAAACTGTATCAAGGTTTCCACAAAAATATTAAGCAGCAAAAACTGTTTTCAACATTGATAATAATAAGAAATTATATTTCATGAGCAGCAAATCAGCACATTAGAATGATTTCTGAAGGATCATGTGACACTGAAGACTGGAGTAATGATGCTGAAATTTCAACTTCACAGGATTAATTTTTTTTCTTTCATATATTGAAACAGAAAACAGTCCTTTTGAATTGTAATAATATATCAATATTACTGTTTTTTAATCAAATAAATGCTGCACTGGAAAATAGTCTTTTGAATAGTCTTGGTGTGGCCTTGAGAACAATAAAGCAGAAACACCATGATCTGACTTCTCCACTGTCGAGTTATTGGACAGTTTCTGATTTTTAAGGTTAAAATGTGTAAATATACATTTAATGCGTAAATATACATTTAATGCTGGGATTACGTTACACTAAAGGTGCATGATTATGGATAAATTGAGAATCACGATTTTTTGGTGTAAAAAAAATTGCCGCAATCTATTTAAAATATGTTTAATTAACTAGTTTTTTTTTAGTTGGTTTGAATAAACGATTCACTGACTCATGAAGACTTCACTTGTTTCATTACTGGATGAATCAGCATCTTTCAACAAATCTCCTGTATGAATGATTCAATGACAAATACATTTTTTAACAGTCACTTGTTGCCACCTACAGGCATAAAGATGTAATTAATACAATGTTTATGTGAAGAGTCAATTTACTATCAAAAGGTGATTTACTCCATTTTGATCACTACTGTAGACATCATTGTTCATATCCGAACTATAAACTTTTAATGTTTAGTGTTCGCTGTGACCATACTTGTCAAAGGTCAGACATTATCATTTATGAATAAGATCGCCTGGGTGTTTGAATCAAGATTAAGATTTTTTTTTAAGGTTAATTGTGCAGCTCTACGTTCTTCTTAAATGTAAGGATACTTAAGGGATTACGCTGAGGTTTTGGTTAAAATGAGGACTAAGTTTTTAATCTAACTACCCACTAAGCCAAGCTCGATACAAAAGATCCACATCCAACAGGGAGTAGAGAACATCTCAGATGCTAAATGCTTTATCAACTAGGATTTACGCTACTTTGTATTCTCTAATCGTAGCATCTCCATCTAATGCAGTCTTTCAGAAATAATCGTAAAAAAAAAAACTGTCAGGCATTAAATTGAATTTTGTACCACCTAAAAGAATCAAAACGTTCGCCTTTTATCCATCCGAAACAATACATCAAAGTCACGTCAAATCCTTCCCTAGGTTTCCCGTTTTCACAGAGGTTAAAATTACACCTGGAAATGGATATGTTCAATTATTCAGCAGAGGCAGGGACAGCTTTCAGCTCTCTAATCAGAACTGGGCCTAAACCAGTGAAGCAGGCCTTACCCAGCACACAGAGCAGAGGCTGTCATTTCCTCCTCCTCCTCCTCCTTTCATACTCTGCTCACATTGAGGAGAGAGGCATTAAAATAGTGCAGTAATATTATGCATTGCTCCATGCAGACGCTGATGCAATCAATGTTCTATTTCATATGAGTCCCCCTGGGTGAGGAACGATGGGGGAGGGAGAGACGGCAAGTAAAACAGAGAGAAAGATCCACACAGATGCGGAGAACGCGACTGAGCCAGCAGTATTTCTCCATGCAGAGAATCTCGGTGCTGTGGTCACGGGCCCGAGGGAGCAGAACGGTGCAAGCCTGCAGCTGATGGGCCGCTGACAGCAAGGCATTTTCCCACTCTGTTTACACAAGCTGCCAAAGCACTGTGCTATAAAACCACACTGTGCACTGCCATAAAAAGCCGCTAGCTGATCTGGGAACATTCTACAAACTGATCTTTTAATTAAAGCACATTTTATAGTTAAAGACACCAAAAAAAAAAAACAATACTTCCCAGTGTAAAATCAGGATGGTGTGGTAAGAAATGCAACCAACACCTATTAGATAGTATCCAGGTCTACACAGATTCAGCAGTTCAAATTGAAAGCAGCATACTTTATCTAAAAATATCTTAAAGGGATACTCCACTTTAAAATGAAAATTCTGTCATCATTTACTCACCCTCATGTTGTTTCAAACCTGTATGAATTTCTTTCTTCTGCTGAACAGAAAGGAAGATATTTAGAAGAATGTCAGTAACCAGACAGTTTTTGGTACCATTGACTTCCATAGTAGGAAAAAAAATATACTATGGAAGTCAATGGTACCAAAAACTGTCTGGTTACTGACATTCTTCTAAATATCTTCCTTGAGGGTGAGTATATGATGACAGAATTTTCATTTTAAAGTGGAGTATCCCTTTAAACAAAACTATTCTAATACTTGTATTACTCTATTGTTTAGTATTCTATAGTTTATAGTATAGTATTTTTATTACCATTTCTAATTGCAATATTACTTGTACATTCAAAAATCTGTCACACCATGTAAATGTAGGTGAATGGCAAAATATGACTAGTTCACCCAAAAATTTGCCTAAAATGGTGCCTAGATACAGGTTGGATATTAATGACTTCACTGGTTCTTGAATGATTTGTAAGCAAACATCATGGTGTCAGACCTGTGCCATGTTTGATCTGATAAATGTGAAAAGAAATTAACATTTAATGAAATATATAAATAATATAAATAATATAAATTTTGCAATTTGTAAAAATGTATTTCATTCTTTATATTACAATTATATTAAATATATTAAAAAGTTTAAATAAATAAAACAATTAATTATACAGGTTTGGAATGATTATTATTATTATTATTTTTGGGTGAACTATCCCCTTAAAAGAAATAGTAGCAGAGCAGTTAAAGAATGCATTTACATTTATGTACATTTTAATCAAAAAGTGTGCATATTACATATATAGTAAGCCTGATAACTTGGCAAAGCTAAATCAATCTGATGTTGAAAAAAATGGCAGGCAGAAACCTGGTGTGAATGATTTATTAACTTGGATGCAATAATAAGAGCACAAAGACGCAAACTAACAAGTAAAAAAAAAAAGTGTTTGAACAATAGCACAAGAAAGACAAAAAAAAGAGAACTGTCTTATCATATCACATGCCCCAAGAGATCTCAGCGTTAAGATCTGCCCAGTAAACCGCAGTGCCACTCTCATTTACGGCAGACCAGCGTGATGAGCAAAGCTATTCCCAGAACACAGATGCCAGAGGCTGAACAGTCTTTCACGCACAGGCCGTCTCAGGGATTCACTACTTCAGTTGGCTCACATTTATAACAACGTTTGGTTGTGGGAAGGCCTACGGAGATCCCTGGCAGAAGATATACTATTTATATTAGCACGTGTCATAAAGATGTCATGGGATAGACCTCAGATTGATTGCATTTGTTGCAGAGAGAAAGAGAGAGAAAGAGAAAGAGAAATGTTTTTGTGTTATCGTTCTAAACACAAACCATTAAATTAGAAATGCAAACCTACACATGCACAGTCCTTCAACACTCACTCCAGTCAAACAAAACAGTGTGGGTGTATCTATTGGCTCTGAGAAATGCATGAATGCCAAAGAAGGTCTCAAATATAAATCCAACCCAATGGTTCAGTGTTATTTGGCTTGTCACACATTATACTACAGGAAATGGGTGCTAAATCATTATTCCGCTTATTTAAACATAAATTGAATTGAACACATCTACATAGACTGTTTGGCTTATCTTTCAGTATGAAACAGAGACTAAGCAATCAATCAATGTAGCCTAACTATGTACAGTGGCCCTGAAATGTATTTACCGGTAGACATTTACAGCACACTTTTGATTCCCACGTCAGAACATAGCAATTTCCTACTATATATTAAGCAAAATTGAGTATTGAGTAGTACTATATCTGAATATGCAATATGCATAAAACACAAGGCAAAAATTATACCATTCAACTTGATATTTTGTTATCTAATTCAGTGTCATTAAAACATTATAGTGTGGTTTAAAGGGGTCCTGTTATACCCTTTTACGAAGTCTTGATTTTGTTTTTGGGGTGTACTAGAATATGTTTTCATGCTTGATTGTTCAAAACACGCATTATTTTTCACATATTTTACATTATTACAGCTCCTCTCTCCCCAGTCTGGTTGAACGCTTTGTTTTTGATGAAGCCCCTCTTTCCGAACCACGAAATGTGCTGTGATTGGTTATCTGGCCCAGTGTGTTGTGATTGGCAGCCCCTAGCACGTGATCGGGAAATGTCACGCCCCTTCATAACCGCAAGCTCTACTCAGATGTAAATATTAACAATGGCGTCAATTTCAAACCATTTCGAGCCCGATTCAGACCCTGACAATGTTAACGAACGAGAGGATTGTGCTGAGAGGATTTCAATCACGGACTTTGCAAGCGCGGATTTCACAGGACGTTTCAGAATGATCTGTTTTTTTGTAATTTTCTTATAGATACGATGTTATCCACCATTTAATCATATTTGTCAGAAAACTACGGTATTACAAACAGTAATCGATCACAAAATCAAGGATCATTTTCGTAAGGGGCGGTGAACAGTCAAGAGCTTACAAAAGCTAAAGTAAACACTACATCAATACTGTAATGTTAGTTAGCAGGCTAGCGGAGGCAAAGGTTTGCCCTTCAATTACATCATAGCTATCATAGTAACTACATAAAGCTTATAATTGGAACTGTTAATAGAAAACACAACTACAAATAATAACACATACTTACAAGTTGTGATCCATTAAACAACAGATTGTCCCAAAAAAATGGGAATGGCTACGTCTTTCAGGAGAAGCTTTTGTGCTTGCTTTGTACTCTCTTCTGGAAGCTGTTCTTCGTAAAATGTGCAGCACACAGACAAACGTTGAGGTTATAATGTTCAGGAACAGCGTTAAAAATACATTTTAACCTATCTAAGTTCGTCAGCTTTAGGACAAACTTTTTCCAGGCAGTAAAAAACAGCAATAACAACTCTTCCTCTTCTCTTAAGCAGCCCAACATGGCCTCAACCCCTTTGTTGCGTGTTCCCGAGGGCAGGGTTTATGTCAATTTTAGGGTCTGTGATGTCACCAACCCGGGACAAAGGTCGTTGTAGTCACTACCAGCCATTTGTTGTAGTCCTTAAAAAGCAATTTCTGTCAAATAAAATGTCTCCCTTCACAATGAACTTTGGGCATCATAACTTTGCAGATGCTGTTTATGCTCAAACAGTAAAATTACACACTTACTAGTGAGTTAAAAAAGTGAAATCATAATCAAGGACCCGTTTAAGTGTCCAAATATTTTTGGGGCCACTATGACAGAAAAGGTTATATGGGATATTCTTCTGCAAAACTGACAGAGAAAGGCTGAAGTGTATGACTTAAGTTGTCTTAAATGATTTATGGTTCTTTCAAATCTCATTTAAAATTGAGGGCATATTTTTGGTCATCTGTAATAAGCACTTTGAATTCAGTCGTATATATTTCCTCACCTGATCCCTATTGAGTTTAGTTCCAGACTTCATCTGAGGTTTCTAAAACAGCTCATTTTTCATGAATAGCAAAGCCGCCGCTGATGCTCTAAATCCACAGAAGTTCTCTTTTGAATCCTGTCAGAATGGATTTTAGGTGTTGGTTAATGTGGTTTGTGTGAGACTCTTGGGTTCTCCTGAACATGTTTGTCAGCGGCTGCTGATCCTCCTCTCGCTGCGGCAAAGACTTTTATGCTCAATACTTAATAACAGCTTGTGCTGTCATCTCCACGGTTAGCATCTGATCTCAGCACAGCTGCGGGCTCTCTCTCCGCCTGCTGACACCTCACCAGCACCATCCTCACGTCACGCCTCCCTGAAAGCGCAATGTTGTGACATATGTACTTTGTACGCTGAACACACTTCAATAGTATTTAACTAAAGCAATAAGCCTAAAGAAGAGCTGTGGTATAAAGTAATTGGGGTGTTGTGAGGTGGAAACCCCACTTTAATGTGCAATTTTCAATAATTAATAATCGATAAACCGATAAAATAAAACACTAAAACCTAAAATGGTTCCATGGCAGCAAAGATAAATTTGTAAAATAAGCATGCACAATTATTTCATCTCTTTTGGGCTGATGCAAAAAAAAAAAAACTCTAATATTGTCAGATAACCGATGGTCAATTAAATTGATTGTTTGTCACAAACAGTTGATGTGAGGTGTGCAAATAATGCTTCAAACATTAATCAAACAAATGCTTTACCTAATCATAATTATCTGTTTAACACTGGAAAATGTTGATGTATAAAAGTAGCTATAACTTTTATTCTGAAAGGCCTGCATGGGAGGAAGGGTGTGAAAAGAATCTAAAAAGAAGAATACTAACACAGCTCAAGTAAATAAACACTTCATTTAAGAGCAAGCCTGAACAAAATCCAACCTACTGCCGCCTCAGAGAAATCAATATGACACACCAAAGTCGTATTAAACGCACAGCATGACAAAAACACACAGGAAGAAAGACAGAGCCATAAAGAGGTCTTATCAGTGCTTTGCCAAAAGAAAATCTCAATGAATAGAGGGATAAGACTTTCACAGTCTTACATCATGACCTTACCAAGAGACTGATGACTGAAAGCAACACTATGAATTGAGCAAGGTTTAATTTGAATTCAGTAATGATGACAAAATGCTTTCACACAACAAAACAGCACTTAGATATTTAACAAAAGTGTTTTCATTGCAAAAAGAACAGAGATTAGTCTGAATCATTTCAGCAATTACGCATATATGGTCAGATCATTTCAGTCTATTCAAGAGTCACATAAAAGTATATTGATTAATGATACAAACGAGCTTGAAATGATCTGGGAAATGTTTGCAGGTGTCCGCTCGGATAGGCAGCCTGCCAAGCAACTCTGATTCATTACCATGAATGATGCTCACAACCCCATACCGACTACAAATAAATCAAAACAGGGAGGGAGACTGGAGACGGTCAGACCTTTATTAAATAAACATTAAAAGAGCGAATATGCCGTCTTCAGAGTAAAGAGAACGGAGACCAAAATGTGTGTGTGTTTACACGAGATGGAGGCAAATATTGAAAGAGCTGGAATAAAATGTCATTGTGAATGCAGCACTGTGAGTGGGGAGGATAATGTGTTTTCTACTATTTGAGTCTATTTATGTGGTATACACACAAATCTAACCAAAAATCTTTTTACCCCCCATCATATCCCCATGGTTCATGGTATAAATGGGTGGTTTGGGCACTTTCTTGTTTGTTTTCTTCTTTTGGTCTGCTCATTTCAACTGGTCTGTTGTTTATATTTCTACTCATCTTCCCTAGAGGCCTCCTCCATGTGTCCTCCTACATTAAGTATGAGCGTGTTAACACTTCCCACTGAATCCATCACTGTCAAACTGAAGATGGAGCGGGTGTGTTTTATAATGTGAGTAAACTTCATTATGGCCTCGCGTGAAAAAAAATGCGTAAGTGTGTTTAGTAAATGCTCCCAGGCCTCTGCCGGCACACTTGAGAGTTAGAAAAACAGATCAATTTAATGTGAGGGTGTCAATCACAGCACATTTTGTTGTCGAGTGTATTAGACACAGGCACACTAGTGTATTAGACAGGCTCATGGATGAAAACTGAAATGGAAAAGCCAAAATTTACAATATACACTTATTTATAGGATTATCACAATATTTAAATTTAAGTAACCTAATCAATAGACTGATTCCTTGTAAAGATTAAACTGAAATAACTTGATTTGTGACTTGATATATTTTTTGAAAGACATAATTTCATATTTTCTACACTGCACTTAGTTTATTGCAAATGCCTTTTTAAAAGACTACTATCGAAAAATTTATATTTTATATCAAATTCAACCCATGCACCAAAGTGGCTAGTATGAGTGACTGTGTTAAACACCACTGCTGAAAGCATTTGGCAGGTGTTAATGTCAAGCCTTGAAAATAATATAAATTAATAAGTTTGAGCAACAAATCAGAAAATTAGAATGATTTCTGAGGGATCATGTGACACTGAAGACTCGAGTAATGATCCTGAAAATTCAGCTTTGCCACCAGCCACAGGAAAAAAGTCCATTTTAAAATGTATTCAAATAGAAAACATTGAATTTAAATTATAATAGTATACTGTTTTAATGTATTTTTAAATCAATGCAGCCTTGGTGAGCAAGTGGTCTGTCAAGCAAGCATAGGTCTAAAAGCAACGATTGTCTCTACCCACATCAGGTACATAATAGCTTGTGAATCCAGTGTAGATTGCTGTAACAGAGACAGCTGAAAATAACTCCTTATGATCAGTGCAGGCTTTAACCTCAGCTAGATACATTTGACCTCACAGTGCAAACTCTTCCTCCTACAGAGCGCTGAACTCGAGCCGAAGAGGAAAAAACTGATCTGATGGATCAAATAAGGCTGTCAGCATGGAACCATATAGCAGAGACAGAGTGAGTTTGTGTGCCTCTGAATGACAGTGGACCTCATTTCTTGAACTCTGATTGCAGTAGTTTGTCTCTTCTATAGCCCTCTTACCTACAAACTAATGACCTGCATTCACCAGCCATCCAAAAGCACAAGCACTCCTCTTGTAACATTTCAACCTGTACCTGTACAAACCATTAGGCAAAGCACATAAATGAACAAAGATCCCCTAGAAACAAGCCCTTCAATATCTGGAATCAGTGCAATCAATTTAAATTTGTAACTTGGAATACATGAATAGTTTTTAGTGTCCATAATTAGATGCACAGAACACCAGATCTGACAAAGATATGGTGTAAATTCATTCTAGAAACTGTTTTTACTATCTAACATCATCTGTCCTGTCCTTGAAGTTTATATTATTTAAATGAAATTAACTTTATTTAAATGTATTTATTTCTGCATGTCAGGGGATAAAAAGTGTATAGTGCATATCTCCCATTTGATCCAAATCATTCGGGACTGAAAACACCAGTGAGAGTCAACAGGAGGTCAGGGATGAGTTCCAGAGCTCTAAAGCGGAGGTTCTGCTGACAGACAGACAGCCTGAAGGCAAGCCTGGCATGTTGTGACATGGTAGAAAAAAATCACTTCAGAGATTTCAGTGGAGCAAACACCCAAACATTGGAGTGGGGAATTGGTGTGTGCCAAAATGAGCAAATACGGAAGAAAACCGCGACAAGCAATTTGCATTACGCTTAATTAGGATGATCAAGGAGGACAACAAAACAAAACAGTTGTATATCCATATTATAAAGAGTCAATCTATAGATTTGACCTTTCTATCGTAGATCTAGTTGGAAATAAACAAACCATAAGTGAGGTTAAGAGAGTGGACAAAAAATGCATACAATTAATTACTGGTAGTAGCTGTAATTTACAGGGTGAAAACTAGTGTGATGAAGGAGCTGGTAATATAAAGTTAGATGAACGCTGTATGTATGAAAACCCTGTAATACATCCTATTACGTTTCAGGATCCTTTTATGCTCTCAGACAGTCACACATAAAAACACACTCACACATCCGCATATCTCTAGTCACAACACTACATCACTTCTGTCATCTCAAATGACTCCAAAATGTTCCTCAGTTCTACGATTCAATTAGCACATAAAACATCTTGCCAAGCCAAATTAGAAACAAGGCTTCCTCATTACTCTCCCACCAAGAACAAACTCACTGGGCCTCTAAACTGCTCCTCATGCATAATTCAGCAGCCACAAATATGGCATTTAGGCAGGATGGCTGTTATGCATCGAACAGCAAGGGTCGGGTACAAACAGGAGGCTAAATGCGAAACGCTAATTCAGAAATGAGTCAGAGAAAATAAGACGCGAAAACGCGCAGCTAACATGTTCACAGCAGTGGTTTCGGTGAAAGGATTTTTTCTGTCCAAAAGAAGCTCTGGTGATGCCTTTGGATCCTGACTAGATTTGCATTTCCTGATACTACTTATCTCTGTCTATATTATTGGGCACTTTCCCTCACGGACTAGAATAGCTTAATAATGGTTGACTACAAAAGTGTATTTCTACACAATGTGCAAATGAACTACGAGAGCCCTGTCAGTGAATACATGCCCTTGTATTGTCCTCCTGTGTCTGCAGACATTGGCTGGACTTGCTCTTGACCCCAAACACTTCCGCTGACCAGCAAGCTGTTCCACACACACCTAATCAGTCACTTCAGGAAAAACAAAAGAGACTTGGAATGGAATTACACATTCTTCTTATGTACCAACAGCGACAACCTAAACAATTACTTGGCATGTGTTCGAGTTAACTTATTACAGGCTAAAGTTTAGTTACAATGAAAGTGGTTTTTCAAGTGGTAGGTGGAGAGATTTTGAGTCCTTGGCCACAAATTCTGCTTATAATTCAGAGTCAAATGTGTTTACACTGAGCAAAAAGAACAATCTGCATCCTATTCCTCATTTTTAAGGTTTAGAAAAAGCCCTAATTGTAAGTATTAAACTTAAGCATGTAACTCTTCCCATACTATTTCATGCATCATATAAGTACAGAAAAACCAACAGGCTGCAAAAGTAAATCTAACATCTGGGCTCCTTGATCACAGCACAATCACGCATTTCCCATGCCAGAACACAAATAGAAAATAAATACAATCTGGGGCTGTACATCTAAATCTGCAATGTAATTAAAATGATGAAACTGAAATGATAAATTCTGGGATATCTATAACCATAATTTATTGGAGGCAGGTGAACTGATGGAAAAAGTCCATCTCTTTTTTTTTTTTTTCTTTCTTTAGGCTTTTATGAATTTAGACACTCTGAGACACAGAAATTATGGTTTATGACACACACATGGTTTAACACCGCTTTGAGTAACACAAACTCTGCGGTTTGAAGATCTTGATGAATAGCTACAGGATATAAAATCAAGCCAAATGGCGTTCCTGCATATGGCGTGTAGTAGGGAGGAAAAAAATAGCTCTATCCGGCCAGGGCCAACAACAACATACAACCCAAAAGAAGGAAATTACAATATGGAAAGGGACATTCATTATACAAAACAGGGTGCCATTTGTGTCCCTCATATAAATAACTGTAAAAATTACTTTATAAATGAATAACCAATGCCAATTTTTAGTATGTAGACATTTATCTAAACACATTAACAACAACAAAATTCAGTAATGCTATTTTGAATGTTGTTTTTTTTACCTTTTACTCTTACAAGGTTGCCTTTTGTCTTTTTTGTCTTGTTCACCAACTTTACCTTTCTGTATTAACAAACATGCAAATTTTTAAAACTATAATTTTGTCATTAATCCATATTTATATTTTAGATTTTTGTTGACGTTGTATTATTGAAATTCAGACGTACTACATTCACCATGTTGTCGTTGTCATTGTCATTGTCATTGTCATGTGACCTACGGTATCAGTTGCGTCGCTTAATTTCCATTCGCACACTTCAGATTCAGAATCTCACCGGAAGTAGTAGGTAATCCGGGTACTTTCGCCTTTTGTTTTATGGATACTATGAATTCGGATATTCTACTCAGCTCACATACTGTTTTTCGCCTATTATATAGTATGGAAGTAGGGATATTTGAATGCAGTGAAAGTCTCATTTTGTCAGTAGGGAACAACATTAAAATGTCAATCTTATTACCATGATTTTGGACAGTAAACAACTGATTATTAAAACTGAAAGTCTATAGAAATTTAGCTTTAATTGTCTAAGAGGCAAGGTCATGAGCACAAGGCTTTGTAATGCCAAATTAGACTCTAAAACTGTCAACCAACCCTATTACCTTTCTGAAGTCCCATCAGATATCAACATTTATTACAAAGATTTTTTTGTTTAATAGAATGATTAAAGTCAACAATTAGTAATATTTAGTACTTTACAAATCACCTTATCAAACTGTCTCATGGGTACCTGTTTTCGTAGAATGAACCACTATAAGGACATTTCAGAGAAAAGGAGGGAAAGAAAGAGAGCGAGCTCCCCTCCACTTGTCCTGTCTCGACCTGACTTTGTCTTGCATAAAGAAAGATCAAGTTGCTTTTGGGTGTGTGTGTGTGAATCAGAGGATGAAATGTGTGAGAGAGGGTATGAGAAGAGGAACAGGGCTCTGTCACAGTCTCTAACACCGTTATGCTAACCATATGCGCCGCGACGCCGCAACACGCGATAAAATTGATCTTTTCCATGTTAATCAGTGTTTTTGTCCTATCCAGCCGCGACGGCGACATGCGACGATTCTATTTAGAAACGGTTTCTATTTTTCTGCAACTTCGTGCTGCAACAACAAACAAAAAGTGTGGCAATGATAATCTCAGGTACTGTTTATTTGCTTTATTTAATGTTAAAAGTGTGTAATGTGACTTTGAATATCATTTAGTGCTCCCAGCTTTGTAGCTGTAAAAGCAACAGCATAATTCACATCAGATCTTGAAATTAAACAAATGGAAACAAGAATTTGTCTGTCCACACGACGCGACGCGACTTCGAGATGCGAAAAAACAAAACATTCAAAACCCACAGCCAATCAGAACAGCGTGTGGGCGGGCTCTCGCGGCAAGTGCACAGCACCAGATAGTAATCTTGACGGCATCGCATCTGGTTAGGACACGATGTAACACAAATCTGCTTTAGAACTGCAATGACATCACTTGCTGCCAGATGTTGGCAGGCAGAGAGAGCCATGAAGTTTTAACTTCATCCAGGTCTCTGTGAGCCTTCAAGCCCTCACAGCCCTGCTGTTGACTAGCTTTCACAAACACTTTACTTTCATTCTATTCCTCCACACAAGAGAACAGAGATAATGAATGAGTGGTGTCCCACCAGATACTAAGTCACAGACATGCCAGATGTATTATTATAAACCTACTTAGACAAGCCAGTTATATTTGAATAAAAATGTAATTTGCCTAAGCATTAGCTGTTTGAGTTTGAGCAGCATATGATCTACTCTTTGCAGACTAGCGTTTGCAGCTAGAAGCATATGGGATAGACTTCGGGCACTTAACACCGCTATTTGATACATTATTTACGTCTACACCAAAACGCTGAGCGCATGCTTTCTGAGCGTGTCTCCACAAAGGCAACCATTACAAGTAATACTGCTCATTTTGGGGGAATTGGTAACCTTAAAGGAATAGTTTGGGGTTTACAAGTTCAAGTTTTGGGCACATTTACCATTGTTCTGCAAATATTCGTGGGCGAAATCCAGTCATTTCAATAGGAGTCTGTGCAATCGGGAGTTGTGAAGATGAAAAATATTCCCTACACAGCGTTTGAATTGGTCACGTACATAAATAAAAGGCAAAAATCTTAGCCAATTAGTTAACAATGTGTACGTTAACACGATTTTAAAATGGAAAAAAAACGCTTACTCGCCTTATATCTAATTTTAAAACTCTGTAACCATGACAACACAACCCTTAAACTCTAAAATGACTGTACAAAATGATTTAAAGAGATTTAAAGCTCAAATAACACATTTTAACATAATAATTAATTTAAGTGATTTAATTTTTAGCTCCATATTTCTTAAGTGCCTCTCCTTAACCTTGATTTCTGTTTTTGTTTTAAAGTAAATAAACGTGGTAATCTTATGTCACCAATGCAGTCAAATGAGCTTAACTTGTATTAAACTTCTTTTAAGGATTAGACTTCAGTATACAGCAACCCTGTGTCGGAAACATGGAAAAGAAAAAATGTTGGGTCAACTCCTACATTGTGGTGGTGGTGAGTTTTCTTTTCAGAAGCACAAGTTGTTAACAGACACCAGAGCCGCCAGTGAGGCCAATACACACATTTTAATTTCAAAACTGTTAACATCTTAAACGTTTTTGTCATTTTTAATTAAAAGCTACGAAGGCATCAGTGCATATCAGTGAACAGATGTTGGGAGAGTTTGGAGGGAATGCTGAGTGTTGACTCTTTCTCTCTCTCTGTCTCTCTCTCTCTCACACACACACACACACACACACACGCACACAGTGCACTATCCCCTCTGCACACCCTCACAGGGTCATTAATGATATTCTTGCCACAGCATTTAAACATGAGAGCAAACATTTACTGTGGTTAACAGCCCTTTTGCAACACCCCAGCTATTACCACAGCTGCTGCTGCTATAAAGTGTGAGAGTGTCATGGCACCTGGAAATAACCATAAAACAATGATTTACATATGTTTGTCTGTACAAATCGATATGCATGCATGTGGCAGACGTCACACCTGGATTTATCAATGGCAAAATTACACGTGCAGCTGTTGCACCGATACTTGTGCCAGCGCTGGATTAAAGCTCTTACAACAATTAACCTTCGTCACACCTGTACTTGTCACACCATTTAACAAATTACCTGTCACAACCATGCACATCTTTGTATTTCATTTTTCCTTTAACAGGTACACCGAGTTATTTTCTTTTCAAAATGCCTCTAAAGATCAATTAAATGTCAGGTCATGGCTAATATCGTCAGAGATTGGATGATTGCTTTTAATGGAGCCAAAATGAGAGAAAAGGCATTCGAACAACACAGCTAATTAATGAGCCATTTCAAACTATTTTAATCATGCAATAAGCAGACAACTCCTGCTGGGCGCCCAAAGATTATTCAGTATTGATGTCAGCTTGATATTTAGTTTAATTGTAGACATATGTGCATTAGTTTTAGACAATATACTGAGTTCTGGGTCTACAACCAACGCTCATTTATTTTAAAATGAGACTTTTTCACATCAATGCCACATGGTGATGACTTTGAATTTGATTCAGAAATGTAAATGTGTGCTACGTCCGAATATGCATACTATTTATTGTAAATAGCATTAGAGATTAGATGTAGTCAGCTCTATATCATATTACATTAAAAGTAACAAATCAACAGTGCCTAGATAACATACTTTTTCTACATGTTTAAAGTTTGCATCCGTTTATGCTATTTGGGATGATTGTCTTTTCACAAACTTCCACAGCACTTTTTAAATGTATAAACCTGAAAGTTAACAGTTAACAATCAATAATTAATTTCAAAGACAATAATTACTCATTAAGGTTAGGAATTTGGCTGATTGCTAATGCTTATAATGCAGTACACAAAGCAGTGTACCAACAAGGCACAATTTTACAATGTGATTTGATATTGCCATTTATCATCATACTATTTTAAGTTATTATAGTAATCATAAACACATTGGTATAAAGTGCCAAGAGTTATTTGTTATTCGACCACTAATTTATCTACAGCTAACGAATCGAAAGTCTTGCACATTCACAGAAAATAGCTTTCTTCTGCAGGTGGATATGCTAATGCATAAAAAAAAATATATATATAACATTGAATTTTACAATCACCAGCACTGTATAATCAGGACTCAGCCTTACAGTAATTCCACATTTAGCTGATCCTCAATTGCTCTCAGCATGTTTTGTATCTTTAACAAAAGATTTTTTGCACAATAGCTTCACTTGCAATCCCATATCATGCATTAATAACCCTAAAACAGCAAAAGCATTGCTATACATGTGACTTGTGATCCAAAAGAGACACTGTCTAAGTAGGAGTCTAAAGGAATGTAAAAGCGTAACTACAGAATGATCCATCGGCTGCTTTTAGCATGCCTTGAAGTGACAGGACTGTATATTTGATGTGTCAGTCATGGCTCCTGCAGCACTATATTAATGCATATCACACATCATATTCTGACAGTTTCAAATGAGGTCTAAATGAATATCGGCTGTCACTGCCATTAGTAGATATAAGCACTGTTAGGGAGGAAATTAATTGAAGGCTTAAAGACAGTGACAGATATCATGTATAGAAACATTCAGAACCTGCCTTGAAAATCACCAGCAATTTTTGACACTAAAGAAAGTGTCAAAGTGTTTTATGCATTTTACAAGCAGTTTTCTTTCTTTGTTCCGACATCGTTATTGACAGACTTTGTGTGTGTTTTTAACTAGGCACACATGCAACATCAATAGATTCAGCGCAGCAATATTCTTCTCAATGAAGAGTGTAATCAATTTCTCTATCTGTCTCTCTCTTCATCTTTCGATTTGTCTGTTTCAAACAGCAAAGAGACATCTACAGCTCAGAAAATCTATAGCCCGTCTCGCAATTCTGCCAAGAAGACATTTCTGTCATAGTGCTTTTGACACGATTACATCACAATAGACAAAATAAACTTTTTGCATTTCCTCATCTATACCAGGCAATTCACATGCACATTGTCAACGAGAAGCTGAAGTGTGTCATTTTTTGCATGTTAACAAACTTTCTGCTATCCTTTCTGTAATTTGTAGAGACAGCTATAAGTAAGACATTTGTAGGTTTATTTCCCTTACAACTTACACACTTCAGCTTTAAAGATGGAATACTATTCCAGGTTCAAGTTAAGCTCAATCAACAGAAGAAAAAAAATAGATTACAGTAAGGCACTTAAAATGAAATGACTATGTTAATATACTTAGCTTCCTAGGGCTGGGATTTTCCTAGGATTTTCCCTTGCGGTAATTTTGAGTGGCTCAATATGCGGTAGGCCTATTATCGCCATTTATTTGTTTATTTTGATTTATCTATATTTATTTGTTGCTATATAAATAAGTGTTACGATTTGGTCAGCATGCACAAAAACGAGTACATTTTCAGTAACCAATGCAACCGAAACTAAACAGCGTCTCTGCGCATTGAAAGGCTGTCACTCAGCGTGCTGTCACATTGTTACGGCAACGGACTGTCTTTGAGCGAGTCGTTAAACCGTTCATTCAACGAACATGTTCAAAAACGCTGATTCATTAAAAGATAGTAATGAAACAAGGTGTTAATTAATTTTAACTTTGAGGCAAAGTCTGCCACTTTTCAAGGCTCAGCTGACCAGCAATGCGTCGCATGGGTAACGCTGAAGCTGAAGCTGATGCTCACTTAAAGGTAGGGTATGGGATTTGCAAAACGGCCAGCAGATTTTGAAAATACACAACTCAAATGGTCCTACCTTCTTTCCTCCAACACTGGCCATGACTCCACCCATTACTCTCTCTCTGTCTCTCGCGGTCACGCACTCGAGGGGGAGGGGGGGAGGGGGGTGTGGTACGACCGTTTGATTGACGAACTTACTGTCCAATGATTCTAGGTGGTCTTGGAAATGATTGGCTGGAGTTTTTCAAGTCCTGCCCGTTCCACAGATGATTGAATCGCTTAATTTTCATTTCAGTGCTTCTAACTCAGTGGCTGTAAGTGGGTTAGGAATAGGATTTCAAGTGATTTAGAAAAAATGGACAAAAAAGAGAATCACATTCCCCACCTTTAATAGAAACCAAAGGCATTGATTCAATGCGTGACTCGCTGATTGTTTTTTTTTTTTCACGCGGCTTCCTCGCACTGTGGAATGCTGACCACTGACACCATTCATGGTAAATACCCTTAAATGTTAAAAGGATGCCACGACAAATATTTCGCTTTCCTTGGACACGGCAACCTTTTCACGAATATATGACTTGACCTCAAAGACAGACGCAGGTCGCACACGCTCAGCCGATCTCTCATTCACTTTCTGTTTAGGCTTAAGTGCAAATCCATGCATGTTAATATTAACATGTATAATCCAGGCGTGCGCGTTCACAAGAGAGATGAGTTCCAGCGGAAGGGTGACCTCTGACCCGACATATAACGTAGGTGTAGTGTAAGCTTAGGTGAGAACTGACGAATGCGGAAGCACAGAGGATAGAGCAAAACAAAACACCGGTCATGAATTAGAAGTCTTAAACTAAAGTTTTAAAGAAAAATATAGGAGGATTTCGATATAAGAGGGGTCGGGTCAGAGGTCACTTTTTCGCAGGAACTCGACTCTATTCTGAACGCAATCAACGCATGTACAGCTGTTGCCAAAAGCTAGTGATTATAGTTTATAAAGTTTTAAAAATGGATATTTTTCTTACAAAAAATCATCGCTTCGCTTCATTTACCCACTGAAGTCGTATGAATTACTTTTATTGATGGATGGATGCACTTTATGGAGCTTCAAATACTCTGGACACTATTCATGCCATTACAAAGCTGGAAGAGCCCGGATATTATTTAATAGAACTCTGATTGTGTTAGGCTGAAAGAAGAAAGTCATATACACCCAGGATGACTTGAGGGTGAGAAGATTATGGGATAATTTTCATTTTGGGGTGAACTATTCCTTTAATGCCTTTTATCCAAAACAATTTACATTATGAAGACGATTTACACTTACTGCAACACATTTACCTGACCGTAACCTTTATTGAATGCATAACACTGAGAGTTCAATCGCATTTCAAATGAATTACAAGTTGTCAGGATGCTTTTTGTCTTGCTGTGGCATTAGGCGAAAGACGAAAGATGTGCCCCTCTGGGCCTCATGCCAACCCCTCCTCCGGCCATGACCTAATTTCCACTTTCAACCATCCACTGCCTGGCACGATGGGTCCCCGCTCTGTCTTTTCCCTGTCTCTTTCTGAAATGCTAATCTTTTTTTTCTAGAACTGCATTTAAGTTATTGTAGGCTGTGTAAATATTTGTAAATGATAAAAGCTCGGTCTGAAATCATTAACATGCCACTCATCAATTTAGCTAAAGAGGAGAACACAATGGAGTTGAAAACACAAAAAGAAACATTAGGCTAGATGTGTTCGCATTAAGATCAGAAAAGCTATTTTGATCGCCAGCTGAAAGAGAAAAACCATTGTGTAGAACAAACGCTTTGTTTTGCGTCAGGCATGTGCTAGAACATTAGTATTATTTACATTGACTTAACCATTTTCTTACGAGTGGATCAATGGAGTGGGGAACGCAGGCAGGGTGACTGCTGTTCTCAATCAAATGAGCTTGGAGCTTTACAACACAATGATCACATAAAGTGGTTTAAGGGCACCAGTGGTGCAGGCATTAAGTAATATTGAATTGGGGATGCAGGGGCGGGCAAGGGGGAGGAGGTTGAAACGATTACGTGGCAACTTTGTGCTCAGGGACCAGGGGAGAGGAGGTTTGTTGAGGCGGCCCGAGCCTGATGATTTAGTAATTTCTCAAAGTGGTGTAAAACACTGCCTCTCAGGCCTGTCGTTCCAGCACTAAGCAGCATTAATAAACACCCGGTCGCTGATGGCTCACTCCTATGCGAGTCTGTCCACTGGAGTGGAACGAGTTGGATTTCAATGTGTCATTTGGGGATACCTGTACGAATTCTTCAAGCCCCTCCTGGCAAATTGAGGACAAATTCCTGCTCAAATTGAAACCATCAAGGGATTGTTGTAAAAGAAGGACAAGAAATAGAAATAGTGAGGTAGAGGAAGAGAGAGAGACTGTTTAAATGAGATGGGATAAAGAGAGAATAGGTGTATTGGGTAAGTAAGATGGCTCTGACATATTGTAAAAGTGGATTCATATGGACAAAAAATTGCTGCTACATTTTTGGGCCAAAATCAGAACAGCAAGCAATCAGAGCAAAACCAATATTAACATCCCCCTACTGCTTTCATTTCACATGATGATAATTCAATAAATTTGCCGCTGTGGAATTGCAGTTTGCGCTGATGCTATATGAGCTCTGGTGCTCATATACGGAAAATGTGAGTCTAGTCATTTCCATATCCAGTATCCTCTTATCATTTATAATCCTTTTTCTATAATCACTATTAATAACAATGGCAGAAAAAGCACAATAATTACACTAGAATAGGCCAACATACATATTTGGCTAGCTGCACTGGCTCATTAAGTCCCATGATCATCTGAGATGCATGAATGAGAATGGAGCTGATCGTTGACATGCAGGATCTAGACTAAGGTCTCCTGCTCTGTGAACTTCTAAATGAAGCAAGATGAGAGAGCATGCAGGGGGCGGCTAGAAGTCACAGATCCCAGAACAGTGAAGAGCGGTGAATGAGATGTCACCCCTGGAGAACTGCGCCTGCGGTTCATAGCGCTAGCGTGACAGTGTAAGCTGCTGACGGGCTCCTTTCACAGATTACTGTAGTGAACATCCAACACAATGCAACAGCATCTGTAGGGGATGTGAGGGTAAAGCGTGCAAAGCTTTGTCATGTCAGACTGTTGGGCTTTTAACAGCAAGAGTGACGCTGAAAGTCAGAATGACACTCTACAGATGTCTGACTGACAAATAAAACAATGGCGAGGGCCAACGCTGCCTTCAAGTGCTCCTGGTAAGCACCTACGATATGACACATCAAAAGTCAGAAACAAAATATGGAAGTAACAGAGAATGACAGAAAAAAACACTGTAACCATAAGTGAATACACCTGCATTACTTATACCCAATCTATGTTTTATTAAATGCATAGCATTTAAAAAAATCATGAAACTTGCAAACTGCGAAGGGTGAGTAATTAGCTTTATAGGCTATTACTTAACTAAGCCTATAATATGACAAAATTAATCATATTTAATAAATAATAACATAAATAAAAATATTAAATAATGAAAATAATATTATTGAAAGACAGCCTGGTAATTTTAATTTACCATTTACTGCTTTCCGCCAAGAGGCTCTTATAAATGGAAAAAGCTATTTGTTAGCAGGACCCCAATCAAAAACTTGACCCCTTGCTTTCCATTCCAGCGTCTTAAGTCTGGAATACACTACATGACTTTTGCTCAGATTTTTGCTCCAATCTGCAGTCTAGAATCTAGATGAGTCGACAATAGTTGCCGCAAGTCTGCGCCAGTCTGTCAGGATGAGAACGGGCTGGCCAGTCTGCAGATTTTAGGCAGTCGGAGATGACAGATTTCACAGAAAACAAAAGTTTGAAAAGTCTGGTAGTGTATGATCCTTAGTCGTATAATGCCCAGTTTTTCTCTGTAATCACTTACAAAGTCGGAAAGTGTATGTGCTAGTGTTTTAAAATATGCTCAGATTTTAAAAGTTATGTAGTGTATTTCAGCCTATCCTTTTAAACAACAAAACTCAGGTATAATTGTAAAATTCAGAGTTTCCCACTGGTAAAACTGGTTATTTCCGTGCATGTAACATATTTCCAACTTCACTTGATGGCTGTATAAAGCCTTAAACTCAGTTTTACCAGTAATCAGAACAATAATAAACATCCACACAGTATCCATTTGATCAATCTGCAAATAATATGTAACAGACCAAAGCAGCTTGTTTAGTTTCAATATGAATGCTGTCAAAAGGAGTTAGAGATCTAGATGCTTCCTTCTTTTGTTTCTGTGTGTCTGTTTTTTTAACTAATGGATCTTTTTAGCAGAATCATCTTTCTTACCAAAAGTCTCTGACTAAAATCGAAATCTATGACTGAAATAGGCCTATGTCATCTGAACCATCTACAATTATAGCTAAATTATGACATCCTGATAATCATTCTTCAACTTCACCAGAAGACATGAACACCTTTTGCTAAATATAACATCCTTTCATGATGATTTATATATAAGAACAGTTATAATAGATTATTAGTATTCAAACATCAAGTTCGATCTAAAACAGTCAACAACATTCTCGAAACTGCATCTTAAAGCAGGGATATCCTCAACAACAGTTGTGTCCCAAAAGTCACACTATAGTCCCTTGTCTTCTTCTACATAAGGAAAGCTGTAATAGTTGAGTGCATGAATTGTCACGTTCCGCAAATAAGTGCATCATCCAAGTACAGTATTTGAAGTGCACTTCTTGTTGGAATTTCCAGTTTGAACACTCTACACACACAGTATTTGTCATACAAAATGCCATTGAATAATGCACAAGTACATAAATTCAGACGTGCCTTACGCCTTTGGCAGGAAAATGGCATATAAAGCCACATCTGCTTGAATCACAAACACTCTCACAGTGGAACAACAGAAAATCCAATACTGTGCAAACAGACCCAGGCAATTAGAGTCCAGAAAGAAGCAGTCTACAGACAATAATAAACCAGTCATTATACCGCCACTGAGCTTTTCACAGCCAAACCAAACAAGCACTTCCAAAAACAGCAGTCAAAAACACATTCACACGAAGTCCGCAGTACAAGACTACCCTGGTCTCTTACCTCAAGAGCTTCCAACGTCATAAATCCTGATATTGAGAATCCGTCAATGATGTCCTCCTCAGCAGAGGTAGACTCCTTCCTCTTCCTCCTGGGTGGCTTGGGTCGTGAGGAGGAGGAGGGGTTGGTGCGGTCTTCCCTCTCAGAATCCGAGGAGAATCGAATCACGGGTCCCCGGACATGGTTATTCCTGATCCCGTTAGACATTCGCTCCCGGTCTCGCACGGACCGAGACTTCCGCTTTTTCCGGATCCCGCTGCACCGCGGGCCATCCATTTCACCAGATGACACACTCAAACGAACACTTCCTAGAAAGGAGGTTCTCGGCTCAAGCTCAGTTGTGGATGCAGAACTCGCACAATTCCCAACCAAACACCTGTAACTGAAAGCTTAATAACTGAACTCCAGTGTGAGATGCGCTATTATCCAAATTCCACAACCGGCTGATGTTATGTGACTTTACTTGAAATGCAATACGCACATGAGATTCCAGAAGAAAAATGCATATATCCACAATCACAAAAATCCAAAATAGAATCCTGTTAAGGGTTGCCAAACTGGAAAGTATCCAAACTTCCAAATTCAGCCCACGTTTAAGGGAAAAAAACTGGCAGATCACTTGAAGTGTCTTCCAACGGAGCTGTAACAGGTCTCCACATGGCTGTCCTCACGGACCCAACACTCTGTTTAAGTGCAGTCTGACACCTTCCCATCCTACAAGTCAAAGAGATAAAGAGCAGATGTTTGAAATGTTCTCTATAAGAGCATTCCCAGAATCCCCACACTTAGCTATACATAGGAACACATCATGCAGGCAAATGAATAAAGCAATTTTCATAATACATTTGGACTCTCTGCAAGAGATCATCTTAAGATGCTTTCCTTTTGATCTAATTCCACAGTGACTATAGTCACTTTCACATTCCCATCTTCCTAGATCTTACGGTTTCTTGAAAGAAAACAAAATCTATTGTAGAAAATTATTCAAAATGTGTTCTTGCAGAATAAATACATCATATAATGAGCCATTTACAGAGCTGAGTCCAGATCTCCTGTATTACATATTCAAGAGCTTATATTTCTCCTCCTGCACAGTCATTATTCTGAGACTGCTATAACCGGAGACAGGCGGAGTAAAATTATTCATTTTTCTTAACAGAGCTGTAGATCAAGAGAAAAAAATGTCATTTTCTCACAGCAAATTTTAGTTCAACTGAGTACACTGACAGAACATTTATGGCTTACTTCTAGTCATCTACTCTAAAGAGTTACAAGTAAAAAATCATTCTGCACCTTACTGATAATCTCTACTAGGGTTCCTCTGTTTATTTCCCAATGTCACCAAACTATAGATAAAACACTAAAAACCTTCAATACAACTAGCTAAATTCAGGGTTGTCAAAGAGAAGTGTTCTGCAGCACGGCTTATTAGAATTAGAATACAAACCAAGGCCAGCACAGCCTCTGAAATTATTCTTTCTAAGCATTATTTTTTCATTAATCTTAAAAAAGAGACAAGTCTGCGCAACATAATAAATAATTGCAGTGTTCATGTATAATGTTCTGTCATTATAAAGTTGCTTAAGTTGTTTGTTTTTAAACTAATGAAGCTTTTTATTAGAATCATCTTTTTCTACCAAAAGGCTGTGGCTAAAATGCATGATGTCATATATGATGTCAAATATATGATCATCACCAGCTGACATTAACACCTTCAGTAGCTACATTATGACATCATATTCAGCTATCAACTTCAACAACTGACAGAACACATATAGAATCTACAGTACATTATGATATCATAATCATCCATCAACTTCACTAAATCTGCAGCTACACTGACATCATAATCAAGCATCACCTAAAACATTATCAGATAACATAAACACCTACATTTTGGTTATCGGCAAAAAAAAAAAAATCAACTTTACTAGACAACATGAACACTTACAGTAGTAACATTGACTTCATAACTAATAATAATTGATTGACACCTTCACCAAATCAGAAGCTACATTATGACATCATAATCAAGCATCAAACAGCATCAGATGACAAACACCTATGTTATATCACAAATAGCCATAAATGTTAGTAGATAACAAAGGTTTACAACAGCAATACTGACATCATAATCAAGCATCAATGTAAACTTCTACAGCAGCTACATTATGACATCATAGACACTCATCAACTTAAACTTCACTAGCCACCAACCTTCATCTGCCTTAAAAATCCACCACTACCAAAACACTGAATATCAGCATTGCAATCTGACTTTTTCCATATGAATTATGCATCCCAGTAACATTTTTCCAACAGCAATGATCAACAGTACAGGTCGGCTATTATTGCAAAGCTATTCCCAATCACATATCCCTTGAACCTGATGATGCCCTGTGCTGGCACTCCTGTCAGACAAACGCGCGCGCGCGCACGCACGCACTCACACACCAAATATATAAATGGTTTTAATGTATTTACACTCCCTGCCAGCCCTCCCTTCACTCTCGCTGTCTTCCATGAGTCTTTTTTTGTCTCTCTCTTTTTCTCTCTCCGTCAGTAAATCTCACGCACCGTGGCAGGTCCAGCCCACAGCAGCAGCAGCAGCGCCTGGCACTGCCTCCTTCAGCTCTAGATCCACCAAAACACAAAGCCTGCCTTCTCTCCTGCAGGACAAAAGCAACACATGCAAAGCCTGGCGAGTGGAGAAGGGCCGTCCGAGCGAGTCGTCGACATTCGGAAAGCGCGCTGCTCTAGAACGGAAAACAAAAGAGAAAATTTTCCACAAACAAATAAATCCTGCAAGGAAGCGAAGCTGCTCCTCTCCGCGAGTCCGTGCTTCAGGATCCCAGAGCGAGCGGGGACCGGGCGGATTGATACAGTACTGCCGCAGTGCCGCTTTACAGGCGATCCGCTTCCTCAGCGCATATAGTGCTGCGCTCTCTATACAGATCTCTCGGCTTAAATGCATGATACATTACTTTCAGATATTATATCTTACAAAACACTCTAAATGTAATTTAGCATACCATTCGTTTCCATTACATCGCCATCTGCGCTGATTATCAAAATAGTGACAATCATTGTATTCTGTATGGCGCTGATTACTTGGTTGATGACTTAAATTAGGCAAAGCAAGTTTATTTATATACAATTTCATACACTATGGTATGTGTAAGTGTAAATGGTATACATGGTTTACATTGAAAGGAATACAAATAATCACAAAATAAAAGCAAGGAAAATTAAAACAGTTATTCAAAATGCTTTACATATTAAAATATCACACTATGGCAATTCAAAGTGCTTTGCATAGAAAATAAGTACAAAATAAAAGAAAGGGAAATTCAAACAGTTATAAAAGGAATTAAAAGAGATAAATAGTTATAAAATGAATAAGAGTAAAATGAATTAAAGTAGTAAAAAGATGATACATAGAATAAACTTCTCATCTGGCAAAACACCGGTGTATCTTATTTTGCATATAGTTTTACTCTTACACTGTGTCTGTGGTGTTGGACATCTCCAGTGGACCCGATTTTTCCCTAAAATTGGACAGGACATCTAGGACTGACCTCGGGTTCACTGCCGAGGTCAGTCCTAGAAGGTCTAGTCCTAGACCTTCACTTTGTTCGGAAGCTCTAGGAATGGATTTGATCCATGACAGACCCAGGTCATCAGCATTGTTTCATCTTTCTATTCCCCAATTAAGTGGTTTATGTTTCTCTCTTACCCAATTTGAGTTCAGTTTAGAATCAAAAGGAAGAATACAGTGCGGTCAGTCGGAAGTACAGTGGATACAGTTATAAAAATAATTAAAAGAGATAAACTGGCAAAACACTGGTTATCATATTTTGTACAGCTGCTTGTTATACTATGAGATCATCCCATGTGGATTGTACTGTGTCTGTGGTGATCTTTCGGCACGCCTAAAAAATCTATTTGACGTCTCCGATAGACCCGATTCTTCCCTAAAATCAGACAGAAGGAGCTCTAGGACTGACTCCTTGGGTTCAGTACCCCATCAGTTCATACCCCAAAAAACCCATTTCTTCGGAAGCTCTAGGAATGGAGATATTATATCTTACAAAACACTCCAAATGTAATTTAGCATACCATTAGAGTGCGAATTAGGGTGTTTGACTCCCGCTATAAAGGCTTAAACAAAGCAGAAGTTTTAATTCCGTATTAATTCTACATGTAGCCTACTATAGGCCTAAAGAACGTTCAATTGTGTCTCTAAATGTACGAGACCACAAAAATTGAATTACAAGTTAAAGTGCATATATACATAATATTTATAGCCTATTGTTCCATTCTTAAGACCTTCTAAAATGTCTTTAAACATTCCTATTACACTGCCTTTTGCACAGATTATGACAATGAAAACCATTGTGTGTTGTATTGCATGATTAATTGACTTGTGCATTAAATGTGGATCAATTAACCTACATGTAGGCCTATTTAAGTTGATGCTTTAAAACTTGCAGTAGCTAGGAAACTAGCTCTTTATTTATAACTTCTCTTTATTTCCAAAGAACATTTGCTTACAGCCTTACAATACATTGACAAGACAAAAATTCAATATACTTCACATGCTGAATCACTGCATAAGCAAAGTTGATTTCTTGATTTATTTACAGTTTATAAGGCACATTGTCCCTTTATGTTCTTTCCTCTGTCCAACCACAGTGTGATGACTCAGGCCTTATTGGCACCCATGAATCAGTGAAAACAATCCTGAAATTTACAGCACCTAACACTTACTGGCTGCTAATCAGACTTAGTAATTGCACAGGCTATTAAATCTTAATTTGGCAACACATAGGTTTTCAGCCAGAACTCTGATCCAGCTAAAGAGCAGCATAAGTTTCTTTTGAACCGTGCATCTTATCAATGCACAATGCATTTTAAAGTGTTTAATGATACTATGAAACACTTAAAAAAGTCACTGCATAATCAAATACCTGTTTCCCTTTAACATTTTCAATTCGTGCATCTAGTACTACTGTATTACCCTCAGGCTGTGCATATGCCTCTAACACTATGCAGTTATTTGACAATTAGTAACTGCTATTAGGCAAAATGTACAATCAATTAAGCCTTCAAACACATAATTTATGCTTACATATTTTGAACAAGTCAGATGTTGTTTTTCATTCCTTTATACTATTAATATTGCTTTCAATATATAACATGAACAGGTTTCCATAGGACAACCCGTGGGTGACCTAACGTACCCCCACTACCTGAAACTGGAGCCTAACTTTACTTATTCAAAATGTTTGTGCGGTCAAGAGAGGTACAGCTGGTGCTAGAAGGAGAAAAATGCTCCCTGAGAGACTTTATTCTGATATGAATCCATTTCTAATGCTTTATATTTTGATTGCGTCAGCAGTTATTCATTATAGGACGTGGATTGGCATCACTATTTAAAAAAAAAAAACAGGAAAAAAGGCATACTGTAAAAATTGTCATGATTTGATTATGTTTTACACTAATTTCATGCAATAAAACATACTGTAAAATCAATGCAGACCAAGTTATTTCATAAAGTTAGGGACCCGAGAGGCAGAATGCTGGAAAAAGCAGTTTGGATATCTGATTTAGAATTTTTGTAAAATTCTCTGTGTAGAAGGAGCTATTCAGCTTAGCATGAGTGATTTCATCCACTAGATGCGTTTAAATCCATCTTTTACGCATCCTGATAGAAAACACACAACCATTTACTCCATATTCATGCCTCATTAAAAGGAGCACAATGCAACGCTTTAAGCAAGTATGACTCTGCACCACTTTCTACCATGTAAACTGTCAAGCATCAAGATATGGATTTTCTACTAGAGGTCCTGCAGTGCTGGAAATTTATTCAGCTAATACAGTGTGTTCTAAAGACTGGGACGGTACAATACAGGATATTTATATAGCGTATAGATCTATAACTACGCTCCTCTGCCTGTGATTAATAGACCAATACACTCAAGCATAATAATGTGAATGTATCAAGTAAATATTTGTGCGAGAAGGAAAAGGAACGTTTCTACTTAAAATCGCAGCATTCCGCATCTCTATAAAATTGATTTTTAAAGCAACAATTGTCTCAGAGCATAACACGCATTGCTTAATTCATTCTCGTGCAATCAGGCCAATATTGTCTTCACCCCATCATTAACCAAATGCCTCATTTGCACTTTCATTAGTTATAAAGATTTTTCATTCTTTCTGGCACCCGATGGAGAGTCACTGTAACGATTTGCATGCTGTGTATCCATAGTGTTTTTATCGATGTTGTCTGAAATAACAGAGCGAGCTCTTCTATCTGCTCCCCGGGAGAGAAGGGATGTAACAGCTGTCTCCTTGACACCAGATGGGCGGGACTGATTTTGTCGTCCATTTGTGGGTTTTTAATTAGTCAGTAAAACACTCTAAATAGGCTGATGAAAAAGGCAGATGATGAAAGGAAATCATTCTCTGAAATATTCAGATATCTATCCATTTCTAATGGTTTAATATTTTGATTCTGTCATAAGTTATTCATTAGGCTATATGATGTGGATTGGCATCACTATTAAAAAAAATTAAAACGGGGGGGGGGGGGGGGATAAATTCAGAATCACGATTGTTTTTGTTTAAGAGCTCACAAATCTCCCACAATTCTGAATACACTGTAAAAAATTATCGTAATTTTAACGGTAAAAGACTGTAAAAATGCTACAGTGAAAAACAGTTAATTGGTTAACAGAAAGTTTCCGTACTATATACGGTAAATAACTGTGATAGATCTAATGGTACATTTACCATTAAATTTACCGTTAAATTTACAACTCATTGTATAATTTACAGTGAAAAACCGTAAATTGACATTCCCACAATTCCCTGTGTGACACTTCACATTTGATGTTTTTTTGTTGAAATAACTATGTTTCTTCATAGTTTTTTCTAATCAGTTATGTACATTAGGGTTTTATGTTACATTTAATGTTGTTAAATTAATGTTTATTGCATTTTTAAAATTTCATGTGTGTTACCGTGTTGGTGTTCATATGGTGTTTAATGTTTGTGTGAATGACACTGTGCAGCTTCTATATATTAGTATTAACTTTCTTGTGGAAGAGCTGCTTGTGATGAGCTTTGATTGATCATGTGATTCTCATCACTGCTGTGATTGGTGGTTATCAGTGTATTACAATGGTACAAAACAGATATTAATACTTCAATAGGATGGTAAATTCACATTATATCAGATAATAAAATACGGTTTATTACTGTAAATTTTAAGTTAAGTCTGTAAAACCAATAACGTTGCTACCGTATTTTTGACGGTAAAGTTCTGGCAACCACAGCTGCCGTTTTTTTACCGTAAAAATCACGGTTAAATTTGTTACAGTGTAGACAACTAAACAAAAACATGTCATTTATTAGAGGTTCTGACAAAATGTTAATAGCAACAGTCTATTTAAAACATATTAAATTAATTTTTAATTACTTTTTTTACGGTTTGAATGAATGAATTCAATGATTCATTGACTCACTTATAAAGACTTCAATCATTTCATTACTGGATGAATCTGCGTTTTTGAACGAATCTCTTAAATAAATGATTCAATGACAAATACACTTGTCACACCTACTGGCATAACGATGAAATTTATGCAATCTTTATTAGGTGATTACTCTATCATAGACATCAGCGTTTATATCCAAACTACAAACTCCCAGTCCTTATGTGATTATTTGAATTATTGTAATTGAATTACAGAAATAATGATTCTGTGTGGTTGAAAAGACTGTTTGTGAAGCTGACAACTACTCTCTCAATGGCTGCACCAATGCTGTTTTGAATGCTCGCTGTGATTGTACTAGTCAAAGGTTTAATAGACAGCCGAATCATTCTCATTCAGGAATGAAATCGCATGGGTGTTTGAATTAATCATATCTTGATCATATCTGAAATGTGGCAAAAAATCTGAGTGTGAATCATTTCAGAAAGCAAAGCAAATATGTCCTCTCAAATATGTCCACATTTCACTTGTTGGCACGTCTGGATCAATGTCAGCTACTATTTTTTTCTCCTTTTTGAGATCTTGTCATATTGGAAACACAGGCTTATATTTCTGCACTGATAACACACTCAGAAATCAGCATGGAGAATTTCACATTACACACCATCAACATAGTGGTGGATGTGCTTGCCTTTGGAAAGCTTGTTTATTTTTAGCCCTAATGCAGTCTTAACTGCAGAGCATTACAAGTGAAAGTGAAGTAATTTATTCACCAGCCCCTATGGACAAAGTGATTAACTCAAAGCAACAATGATGTTTAAGCAATGTTAGCATTTCCTCATATTTATATGCAGCAGGAAGCTGAGTGCAGTTCAGAATACACAATACTGATAGACCATTTACACAACATCCAAGGCCAACAGTTTGCTCTCTGACAGATGACTGTCAGCTTTGAACAGAAGAACGGTCTACTTTTCAGACCTAAAAACATTTATTCCAAACAGCCAGATAAGCACTCAACTGACCTTAAATGTAGAAATCACTTGCTTACTAGAATACTGGAGGACACTTAATAGAACATTTTAAATAGCAAAGGCTACTAAAACAGGAGCAACTGGAGAATCTGTAAATCAAGGAAGAGTATTGATCAGGAAGGACTGCTAATAAAACTGAAACCAAAGCCATACAAGCGAGTAAACAAATGTCCATCCTCTAAAGAAAAAACTACTCAATTAGATGCGGCTAAATAAAATTCCTCAAGAAGAAGTGACTCCCCTGCGGCCCATCAGCTCAGAATCTTCCAGACACCTATCAAACACACTGCCAGTACAGCTGAAGTCTCTCTAGCCCAGAGGAAAACATCACATTGCAGACAATTAAAGGTTTACCACACACACAAACAACAGCACTATTCAAAAGCAATTTTAAGAACACGTCTTGTAAAACCTTATAAAAAATTTTTTTTAAAAAAAATCTGTCTTCATTTACTAACCCTTTAAAATCTGTCATTATGGTTTAAATGCCACTCATTCCTCTTGTTCTGCTCCCTGTATGTGCTGACAGTCACACAGTAACACATGGACCTCTGCCAGCATATTATTACCAACTTTAACAACCATCTGTGTCTCTGACTCAGGGGATGAGGTTTTGATAACTCCCCTGTCATTCCTTGTCATTCTCTCCACCATGACAAATACATGTATATATACTGTGGAAAAGTGTGAGGATAAAATCTATCATTGTAGCATTCATATCAACACCGCAATATTTATTCTTACAGTTTTCAAAAACAGTTTTCACTTTTCAGCGTGCCGACAAGCGTGTCTATTTATGTGGATCAAACCACCCTTTTATGTTCACTTTAGTGACAGATGGCTGTCCCTTATATAAACAAGTCAAACTTCTTTGCTTATGTTATTTCTACGAATAACTGCAATCCATTATCACTATGTCTGGAGTTGACTTTGTCTGTATATTCTGTGAAATATCAGCACACACATATATCCAGAGATACAGATACAAGCATGAATGAAAGAAACAGCTATATATTACAAATGGATGCTGAGCATGGTTTGTTGTCATAATTGCAAAAAAATCAGCAAAATGCCATGACAAATTATTTTTAGTGTAGTTTACATAAATGTAATTTTTTTTCTGAAAATGTGAGTAGTGCTTTCCCATGCAAAACTCATCAAAACTGGGTTGTCTCCAGGGCATTGCTGTGTGGTGGCAAGATTAAATATGGGTTAAATATGGAATGCTTGTTTGCCAAAGACCTTGTTTTAAATTTCTGAGTGTTTTTTATAATAAAAAAGATTCATATCATTTATATAGAAAGGGTGACTGAATGACAGAGACATACAGGCAGATAAACAACAGAACAATTGCCAGACATGGATAGACAGGTTTATGTGTTAGGGTTTGGGTTACAGTTTTTCTCCATTGGTTTGGCTCATTTCTTGAAACAGAAATGACATTCTCAAAACAACATGGACAAACCTCCAAACCACTTGGCAATTGTTCACAACATAATTGAATTTCTCATTCATTTAATCAAATTGCAAATGTCTAAGTACATGTCTCAATGTCTCAGTACATCTTTGCAAATGATTAAGTACAGGTAGCCTACATTTAGCACAATTTCCAAGTGAATAGATCTTGTTGATCTAAACTGATTGTTGATTCTCAGTCTGGTTGTTCGCTCCAAAACGTGTCAGCGTCATTTCATTGTATAAGTCATCACATGCACAATAGTCTGTTCAATTGTCAAAATTAGTCAAGAACATAATACCATGAATACCATATATATATATATATACCATATAATATTATTGGCCACCGGGCCACGGTGGATGTCCCAGGCCAGCGAGGGGGCAATATAACTATATGTGCTGCCATATCTGAGAATGGTGTAGCCACTCACATCCCCAGTCCTGGCCCATACAATACACAGAAGCTCCTCATCTTCTTGGACTACCTTCATTTTGATTTGATCCATGAAAATGAGAGAGGCCTCGTAGGGCCTCACCTACCACAATATGTCATTGTATGGGACAATGTGAATTTCCACCGTGGCCCGCTCATCAGTGATGTGGACGAGAATCTGTGGCCAGACAGACAGCAGTGTGTGGATGGCCAGGAGGGTAAAGACGGTGGCCAGGAGAGGGAGGGTAAGGGCAGCGACCAGTGAAGAACTGTTAGTAGTGAAACTCCAGCTTTATTTACAGCACTGTAGGCTGCATATAATTTTCATTGTTTTTTGTTTGTGTGTTCATGTTACAGTATATTATGCTGTATACATTTTCTTTTTACTCTGATGTATGGAAGTTACTTTATGTGTGTGAATGATAATGGTTACAATTTCCTTAGCAGTATGAGTGCAATGTGTGATGTCAAACCTTGAGGGCTACTCTTACCCTAAAATCCTATTTCTTTTTTCAGTTTTATACACAATAGTATTCTATTAGCTAGACAAAAAACAGTACAGTAACCATTGTCAATGAAGGACTGGGCTAAGACTGAAAGGTGGACATGAGGGATATTTCAATGGTCCTCTGCCATAGTGACAAAACATCTAAACATTTTGACTTGCAGTGCTTACACAATGCCAAAGGGACGAAGCATTTTGGGGGCACTGACTGTTTAGATGAGAAGGAAATTTAGTTTTAACACATGAGTGATCTGTTTTGGGAGAGGTATGAGCTTTTGCAGGTGAACCATGGTGTTGTGCCGAACCATCCACGTTATTTTGGCAAAAGCACCAAGAGTGTTGAGAACGTCCGGTCTGTTTCAAGAAATGAGCCAAAGCAATTGAGAAGGATCTTTGCCATTTTCGTGGCACTGACTCTTTATATGGGAAAGGAATTTAGTTTTGAAGCATGAGTGAACAGTTTTGGGAGAGAAATGAGCTTTTGCAAGTGAGCTATATGAGCTTTTGCAAGTGAGCTATAGTGTTGTGCTGAACTGTAAGATTGTTTTGCCAAATGATCTTAGAGTTTTGAGAATGTAATTTCTGTTTCAAGAAATGAGCCAAACCAATGGAGAAAAACTGTAATATAAGTTAAGTGGGTATAATAAGTTGCCCATGCAGAACTCATCAAAACTGGGTATAGTTGTCATGGCATTGTTATGTGGTTGCGAGAGTGTTCTGGATCAAATATGGAATGCTTGTTTGCCAAAGTTAAATTTGAATAAAAACAGATTCATGTAATTTTTATAGAAAGGCTGACTGACTGACAGACAGACAGAGAGGACAACAGAACAATTGACAGACATACAGAAGATAGTATGGATGATGAACAGCGGGACGGACGGACGGACGGTTAGATGGATGGATGGATGGATGGATGGATGGATGGATTGGATGGATGGATGGATGGATGGATGGATGGATGGATGGATGGATGGATGGATGGATGGTTAGAAATATAGATGGAAGGTGAATAGCTGGATGGAAGTATGAATGGATGGATGAATGTCATACATACAGAACAACAGATAGACAGGTTTAGGTGTTATGGTTTGGATTAGTACAATAAGTTGACATGTAGTTGCAAAGTTACTTAAAGTCAGTAGAATGGCTGTTGGGAGAGCATTGAGATATTATAAAAAGAGCAGATATTAAGCTACGAATACTCTATTATTACTCTACTGAGAGTTAGTTGACATGTAGTTGCAAAGTTACTTACAGTTAGGAGAATGTCTAAAGTGGAAATGAAGTGTTACCAAAATTTCTGGCCCTACATGTTTGATGCTCATATTTAGTTTGAATCTGGCTATTTTATTTCAGCAAAGATCTCCAACATCTTATCTTGTCAAGAAATTTGAGTTGATGAGTGATCTATAAAAGCCTGCCTTTGTTTCATTTATAGTGAGTAAAAGATTAAAAGTTAAATGGGTAAAACAGCTTCCCTAAAACAGTGTCAAGGGTGAACATGAAACATTCCGTGACCCTACTGTGAGACTGCCATTCAGTGAATCAACACTGCTCCATTACCTCCTGCACCCTCTCGTCAAGATCACAAAAAAGCTTTTACTTCAAATGCATGTTTAAGGGTTTTCCTCAGAGGGCTTTGGGAGGAATAAATGGAGGGGGGAGGAGGAGGAGAGGAGAGGATGGATTGTGGAAGAGAGGTAGAAGTGCTATGTTTTTCTTTCACCGTTTTATGGCATGAAAGGAAGTTCGCAACACTCCGCTTCCTGTCGTACATGCTGCACTGGGTCTGCTGAATGTCCAATAACAGAAGGGCCATTAGCTCAAAGCATGTGTCGGGGGGTGCGTGCTCGCAAGCGAGTTGAAAGAGACACAGATGAGCCGCCCAAACCTATCCCTCTTCCCTGGCACTGCGACATTCAGCCATCTGAATACACAATTTACATAGAGATATGTAAATACTGCATATTCTCTCAGCCCCCATCTTGAAAGCATGCGTGCACACATACCCGAACCAGGCTAATTGTTCCTTTTAAGAGGCAAAATGAGAACAGTATCTCATTGTGCAGGCAGACGATGGAGAGAGAGAAATAGAAGGATCTTTCCGGAATAGGAGGCAGGGATATTTTCCAATTATTCAGCCTTTCTCTGCTATCCCAGAGGGCAAGCTCTGGAGCGCGGGAGAGGCAAAGAGAAAGTCACACTCGTTTATTAGTATTAGGGGGCCTCTTCTGTTTTTCCTCCCAGACCTGTGGTCCCAACACACAGTGGCAGAACACACACACAGGGTGGCAAAGGGAAATAGAAGGACATTAGGGGGATTAAGAAAATCACAGAGGTACCCCGAAAAGTATTTGAATACTTCCTGTAAGTCACGTTCAAAATATATGAACGTCATTTCTTTAGATAATACAATAAAACCAAGAGGCATTATAAAATTAAAGAAAGGTAAGTCAAGTCACCTTTGTACAATACGGATTGATTCAAAGCAGCTTTACAGTGATAAACAGGAAAATAACGATTCAATGATGCAAACTTCATTAAATATGAGACAAATCCAAAGTCTGCTGTAAAGCAACTCTAAAATGATAATAGAGTCATTATTCAGCTGAAGTCATATCGGTGTTGATTCAGTTCTGTTCAAAAACTGTGTAAAGTCCATCAATTATGAAATGAGTTTGATTGAGCAGCTCAGCAGAAAATAGTGGTGTTATCAAGTTTTGTGCTCATCCAATAGTGTTAGTGCAGTCAAATCAATATTACTGAATATGAATTGTCTTTTAAACCCCACTGTCAACTTAAGACAAAAAAAAGTTATTATTATTCATAAAACAATATTTTTAAAATATGTATATTATTATATTACTGTTTCGTGTCTTGTAATAGGTGGTTGCTAACAAGTGGCTAAATGGGACTACAGAGACAGTCGAGGAGATTCAACATCATCACGCTGAACAGGTAAACTCAGTCTGCTTTTACAGCATAGTTATGCTTATAATTGTGCTCTTACAAACTATTCTAACTCAAACGTTCTGTGAAAATGTTTTTAGATAAAAACTGCAAGAGTTTTCGGAAGCTCAGTGGTGGTGACGTTGAATTTGTTGGACCGTGGTGTAGTTCGTTTATAGCCTACCTTTAGCTTTTTTACTTATGGCGACTGCATTTAGGCTTCAAAATTCATAAAAGTTGTGTTCATCTGTGATAATTATCTTGATGGACAAAACGTGCAAGTATCATAAACTTTTGTTGATTACAGAGCTTGTTTTTAGTGATAATCCAAAAGACTATTGGAAAATCCTATTGGGTTTTGGTCGAGGGAACCAGTGTGATGCTAACTGCCGGTTGGCCTACAAAGTGACGTCATACCTGCACCACTCTATATTTTTGTAGACACTGTTTATCCAGAGAGAGAAACAGTGAGAATCTCAGTACAGTGCTAAAATGTGACAGCAGCCTCAGACTCAAAGCTACAGCACTATTATTTTTGATATGACAACGTGTGACCTGCTTATTGCTGGGTACCATTGACAGTCATGCTAGCAGCCAGCTACTTGAATACCGAAGACACACTGTTCACATTCAGATTAGCGAACACAAAAAGTATACAACATGCCGTTGACATTCAAACTTTGCTTTTACCATCCATTCATCCCATCATCCTTATTAGTTTTCGTGCCTCTTGGAAAGCTGTTGCATTCAGTGGTGCTTTCAATGTGTCCAATATTAAGCATTTAAAAATAACAGGAATGAATGTGAATAAATCCTTCACACATGAAATAAAACAAAAACTAATACCTGTCAAAAAACTATCTGCATTAGAATGTTAAAAATGTATTATAAAATGGACCATGCTGGTATTCAGCACTTCAGCCATGCTGAAATACAATATAGTTATGGGTATGATGTAAAATGCATGTTCATCTCACAACTGTGTAGGATATGTGACTGATTGGTATGTCTGCCTGCTCTCCTCCAATGACAGACCTCTGAGAGGTGGTCTGTGCCCTGTACAGACTCAGTGCCTTCTCTAGCACTGCATGTTGGCATTACTGTGATGTAGGTTATTACATTACCTCAATGACTCCAGCTGCTGCTGTACAGAGATGAAGCCATGCATCAAACCTCCATGCGTCTCACCAGACCTGCAGCTCACAGACCTCTTCCTTGATTTTATTCAGTTGGTCTGTGGACAACATGTAAAACATGTCACAGTAACATTTTATACAGTAACAGTAACATTTCAATCAACCAATCAGATCTGAGGGACACATTTACAGTTTATGTCAAGTTTTGGCTTACAAGCAGGGTTTGGTGTTTCTACAACAGTGTTATTCACCTATGATTTATGTGGATAAAATATGTTGATCCAGGAACATGTCTTACTTGGCAAAATCACGGTGAACGTGGACAAGCATCCATCCATCCATTCATTCATCCTTCCACATACTCCTTTTGAAAAACAGAAAAAATACATCTTTGGCTGAACTAGTCTTTTAAAGTTTATCTTTCTCATTACACTGGTAATTTTTTTAACAAAAACTAAATTAACAATTTTTTTTTTCTCCATTAGGTCACCTGATGGAGTTTTAGGACACCATTAGGTCACTTGATGGAGTTTTTCGGTTCCTTGCCACTGTTGCCTTTGGCTTGCTCAGTTGGGGATATTTTGGGGATATTTAATTTTATTCTATCAATCAATAAATTCCACTAGAAACAAACTTTGTTGTATTATTTTATTTTAATACTGTGAAGCTGCTTTGATACAATCTGTATTGTGAAAAGCGCTATACAAATATACTTGATTTGATTTGATTTGATTTAAATTAACATTGGTACATTTTGTTCGAATTATGCTTAAAATAAAATAAAGGGGTAAGAAAAATAAACTTAAATCAATATACTTTGAAAATAAGTCTTTAATACATTTCAGATTTTGGCTTCAAAAAGTTATATATAATATATATATAAAAGATGACAAAATTTTTTTCTGGGGGAAAAATGGGGGGGGCGGGGGTAATTAAAAAAATGATTTATTTGCAGTGTAGCAAATCACAAGATTTGGATGACGTATTATCAATGTAGATTTTCTATATTTGAGTAAAAATATAACTTGCCTGCATAATTTTCATACCTGAAATTGATGACAACTTTTATGTGTGCTGGACAAAGACAGTATTAAATTATTTCTTCATTTTCTAACGGAAGCCAACAAGATATCTAAAAATAGAGATGGAAACTGAAACAGCGATAGGACAACAGAATAAACAAAGCACCTTGTAGGGAAGAAGTGACATCCTGATTCTTGATCATTTCAGCAGGTAAATAATTTTCCACAGAAAAATGTGTGTCTCCGTCATTGGCTTGTCAGGCCTATTGTCCTTGAGCGATGATGCTGCCTGCTTGCATGTCTCAAGGAAAAAAAACACCCATATCACGATGAGAAACAAATTGCACTGTCGCTCTGAATGAATTGAGTGGACAGAAATCACAGGTTTCCACCACTAAACCTTTGACTGAGCTGCGGCTGTGAATTGCTTTGATACATGCCATAAATCCAGAAGTGGGATGGATTTTTGCATCCGGAAAAAATGGAGAGAAGACCGGGACATTTCTGCAGTAGTTTCCACCAAGAGTGCACTTTAAGTGTGCGTGCCGAGGAGGAGTTCAGGAAGAGTCAGAGAATTACAGGCTATCATAGACAAGTGGGTGTCAAATTATCCTTTCAGCGCATTTACACCATCACATGTTCCTCTGTGTGAGTGTGTGAGAGAGTGTGTGCCCCTAACCCAGCTGCATCTCCACTGTAATGAGCTTCACTGAAGATGGAGAGAGGGTGTGAAAGAAAAAGAATATCTGTGTGTGGGAGAAGAGTGATAGCACAACACCATGTCAGTCAATAAGGACCAGTTTTTAACATGTATTTTAATGACCAATTTATTACTCTGACGAGTCTCTAGTCTATACTGTCAAATATGCCCTCCATCTGCCCATCTTCAACAGTCCAGTCATATAGTCAATGACTACTTTTTCCAGTATTCCTCCTGTTCATCACCTGCACTCATCCCGCCATCACCCACACCTGTTTCCCATCAGAACTCCAATCTGCACCAGGATAAGAGCACGCACCTCAAAGTTACGTTTCCTATTAAGACGTAGGCTACAGACTACTTAACTGCTGGATCTCCCTGTGTTTCTCCAGCCATCTCCTGTAAGCTGCTCTTTGGAATATTACACATAGGCCTACCTGTCCACTCACTGTGAAGAGGTGTGTGCTCTCTCGCTCCAGTCATCACTGCTCTGCTATCTGGTAAAGAAAAAGAGACTGTGAGGGTATGTTAACACGACAACGATATGCTTAAAACAGAGAAGTTTTCCTCTGAGTTTTCCGCGTACAGAGGACACCATAGTCAAAACGATCCCCATTCACACAGATCCGCGAAAACGACTAAAAACGCTGTATTCTGCTGCCAGGTCAAAACACTATAGACTGAACACATAGGCTAATACGCATGTGCATGACGTCATTTTCTTCAGAGATTCGCGTTTTTGTTGTTTACATGGTGACCGTTTTAAAAAACTTGCACTTTGAAACCCGTTTTCAAAACTTTGCGTTTTCAGGCACCCAAACGCCGTTGTCGTGTAAACGAACGGCCAAAATGCATAAAAAGTTGTACGTTTTTAGTTGAAAACGGTGTCGTGTAAACAGCTCCTAAATACGCGGAAAACTCAAAGGAGAAACTGTTCCGTTTTAAGCATATCGTTAGACGTAGGCTATCATTCATCTGCTCATTATACGGACTGCTCCATTACTCCCCTGCTTGCTGTTAAATTCATCATCACTGTAAATACCCAGTTTGGGTTTAACCTTATCTCTGTCTCCCAGTCTGGTGTTACCTGACATGTAGCCTACTGTATGTAGGCTACCCAATTTTGTTTATTTAAATGTTTATATTTAAGTTATATATATATATATATATATATATATATATATATATATATATATATATATATATATATATATATATATAGTATAATTATATAGTATAATAATAATAATAATAAAATAAAAATGACCTATTTATAAGTGACTATTTGTAAATACATAATTTTATTTGCATGTATATAATTTCATTAAAAAATATTAATTATATTTTCTTAAACAAATTTACAATAAAAATAACTTTATGAAAATGTCTATTCCGATAAAATACACTTTGGCCATACTAATGCTGAATGGATCATTTATTACCCTGTATACTTTGTATATACCCTCAAAAATATATATTGAAAATTATTTCTATAATAAAAATGTATAAAAACAAATAAACATTTAATATTTCACCTTTCTGTCACTTTATAATCTATTTCAATGCAATATACTGTAAATAATAAAGCTGTGTTTACTGTTGACTGTTTATGTGTGTGGGAGAAAGAAAGAGTGAGAGTATAACACTTGTTTGTGAGCACATTAACACCTCTGTGTTCACTGTTGGCTCCCCTTGCATCATGCATCAGGGCTCTGTGTGTGAGCATCTCCTAAAGTCCTGTCCAACAAACTGAGTAGGATGTTGCTGCAAAGGAAAGATGAACCCAATGAAGAATTTTCTCTTAGAACAAAGAAACCGAATAATATATGCAGGCTAAAATTTGATAGGATTTAAGCCAGAAAAAAACGCCAGTAAAATAATACAACATAAAGTTGCAGCACATCTACAACTGCATGATGACATTTTGACAATAAGGAGTGAAACCTAAGTGTGAGTGTGGGCATTACCATACTCCTGATGTTCTGTGGCCTTACATTAACATCTGAAAACTTAAACTGTAAAACAAGAGAAAAAAAGATCTTAAAGAGTGATTTTGATTCAAGTCATTTCGATATATAGTTTCGAAAAAGTGCTATATATATAAGTGCTTTTTACAATACAGCTTTACAGTGATAACAGGAAAATAATGCAACAGAGTTAAAGGAACACCTTGTGTTTTCATGGCAGACAAATGTATAATAGACTTAAACCTGTGCTGGCATGGATATTATCGGATTTTGAATAACTTCTGTGATTCGACACCAAAAGACAAAGCAATAGGAAAACCATGTCTGTGCAAAGATGAGGAAAGATGTAATGCATGAATGTTTAAGCAGCACTTATGGGTCATTTTCACTCACTTTCGTCCGCATCCGTATGAGGAGTCACTTCAATCATATCTGACAATTTTCTGATATGACAACATAACCGCTTTTCCTTTTATGTGGTATTATCTAGGGAATTTAAAAATAACGTACTTATCCCTTTCTCCACAGCCTTGATTTAAAAAAAAATGGCCAAACCAGCCAACAAAGTTGTTTAATTCATAATGAGGTAATGAACTGAAAAATGTATCCAATTTTCATAATGGTTTTCAATGACCCCACAAAAGAATTTCACTTGTTATATGGTCATATTAAACCGTTCAGCTTTTAATGTTGACCTTACACTGTCATAAACGAATAATTTAAGGTGATGGTCTGACATAAGGGAGCGCAAACTATAAAGTTCAAAAGCAAAAACATATGGCTATCTGAAATTTAATGTGCATTCATAAGATAAATGAAGCAGAGAGTTAAAGCAGGACAGTGGCCTTTAAGGATAATTGAAGGATACTGCTCGTATAATTTTAAGCTTCTGGCATTTAAAATGAAACGCATCGCTACATGTTATATCAATATTTTTAGTATGAAAGGAGTCCTCAAATTTTTTTTATGTTTAAGTAGTGAAAGTTGGAGGGTAATAACCAGCAAAATAAGTTTATTAGTTATTTCAGTACAGGCAAAGCGGTGTTTGTTTTATAAAACCTTAAGGTGGGAAACTTAACCTCCTGCCAGTATAAAAGGTGCCCTTAAAAAGAAGGCAGTCACATTTGTGTCGGCTCTCATTTGAAGCATGGGACACATCTGAAAGCTTTTATTGTTATCTTTTAAAAGGCCATTGTCCTCTCTCTCCAGGCCTCCATCAGCACTATAAAAATGACAGCAAGTCGACGTTACAGAGATTTAGGGCAGACGCAGTGGGCTAGGTTTGCCTTCTCTTCCCCTCTAATGAGTACAGTTTGTAGTCTCAAAGCTCTGGGCACATGAAGGCTCTGATAATGAGAGAAACGGCCACTGGGGAAATCCTGTCTCGCACAGTGTCGTTCAGGTCTGCCTTGTGCATTTCCAAGCTCTGTTCTCTGAGGGTGCATTATTCTTTATAGACTTTTGGTGGTGTTTGCTAAGGCAAGTATCTGTGTTAGTTTACTCCGTGTTAGGGGTTTATTCCAATCCTTAACCCCAAGTATTAAACTTTAGAGTGTATCTCAAACCACACAGACATGAATCACTGTGCAGAGCTAGTACTTTTCTAAGTGATTGGATGTCAGTCAATAAATCAAGTCAAGTCACATTCATTTAGCGCTTATTACAATACAGATCATTTCAAAGCATGCAACAAAGATTGCTTTTACTGTACAGCAGCTCTAGAAGAAAATAATTTATAGCTTAAGTTTTTGATTCGATGTATGTTGTAAAAATCATTTGTAATTAACTTAGGGGCCGCTAAAAAAACTTTAAATGCGTTCTGGCCGTTCATGTACATGACATGTACATTCTCTGGCCTGAGAAGGCAAACTTTGCAGTAGGTTTCACAAGTACACATTTTTGAAAGCGATACCATTATCATCTCCATGAAAACGTCAAAAACGTGAATCTGTAAAAACTGTGACTTCATGCACATGCATTTTTACGTGTTTAGGTGCGTTTGAATGCGTTTGACTCAACTTTTAGACATATACTCGTGAACTTCCCTAAGCACTCCACAGCCCTTTTGCGTTAAACTTCGTCAAGTGGATGAGGAAAGTTTATTTAGACAGAGAGAGCGAGTCTACTCATATTTGCACTACAGGAAGATCCATATACCACAAGCAACATGATGTGAAGCCACAACAGCAAATCACTTGAAGGGCTCCATAGCAGATTCCAAGTGATCAAGGGCTTTGGGCGTTCCATTTAAACCTATACTTCTGCCAGTAGTGGACACTCATGCAATGTAAGCAATAACAAACTGTATACTTGAGTGAACTAGATGAAGGGGGGGTTAGCAAGGGAAGGTGGACATAAATGCAGCTTTGGACCAGCAAGCAACCACTCAGAACATCCTAGAAACATTAAAAACACGAAGAAAAAAAAAAGTAAGGCAAAACGGAATTAAAAAAATAATAATAAATGTATTAAAAAAAAAGAAAGAAATACTTTGGCCTACTCCTTTTTTATGTGCTCAGATCCCTCAATCCTGAACACCAAACTTCAGTTACTGTAATCAGCAACCCTCTGTCCAAGTTGCATTCAAAGGTCCTCAGGGGTCAAGCTTCCAGACAGGAAGATGGTTAAATTGGCTGCTCCTTCAAGACACAGAAGGAATGACACACAATCTCAGCCACCCTGCAGATTCAGGAAGGTTAAAGGAAACATAATGAGTGGTAACGGTGAAAGCAAAACTCTTTTTATATATATTTATATTTATTTTTGGATTTTGGTGCTTTAATTCAATGCCTGGTCTTTAACAACGTGACAAAAAGCCATTTTTGATATTTATGAATATCACCAATTTGGTTGCAAATGATGTAATGGTGTCTGTTTTGTAATAAAGTCTTTAAAATTAATCTTACAGAGCTCTTTGCTGAAGGTTCAAGGAATATTTAGGTCCACCTCTGAGACAGGCACTCATTAGTAAGGGCACTGAAATGAAAGAATAGCACCTCTCTCTATCTCCTCTTCTCTTACAATGATCATTAGTGGAGCACAAGAGAGGAGGAGAGCAGAATTGGTGCTGAGTCATGAGTTGAGCTGTCACAATAGTGCCAAAGCAGCTCTCTACTCTGACCATCGCCTGCTAATCAAGGTGCTAAACTGGCCCGAGAGAGGAGACTAGTGGCCTCATTTATAAAATGTTGCATACAAACCATCCTACATTTGATCTTATGATCATTTCTCAAATGTGCATACGTCTGATTCAGAGATGCACACAACGCCTCTCTTGCAGATGTGAAATGTATAAATCGTAAATGATCTTGAAATTGTGCACAGCTGAATGGTTTCAGATCTCCGCCTTGTAAATGCCCTATAATTAATGTTATTAGCATATAAAAGAGCACCAGTCAACGTCTAAATCCTTTACTTGAGAACGGCGAGCGGATTGCTTAGATTTCCAAATACCTGCAGTATTCCGACTCTGCCACAAGAAAAGGTGTGTATGTCGTCTTAGACCCTGACGTGGCGCTAAGCACTTTTCCACGTCAAAGACTGTTTTTATAAATATGAACGCTGCCGTGGATTTTAGCATACAAATCTGTTCATACACATGTTTTATAAGTGAGCCCCAAGGACACACAGCTCATGAGCCAGAGCATACTTTATGATTCTTGCTCAAAAAGTGGCTCTTATATAGTGTCTTAGTTTAGATTAGTGTCTTAGAGTGTAGCCTACATTGCAGGAATTCGTCTTTCCTTAAATGTATTATATTTCTCTTTTGTCAGATGCCATCCATAATGAAAGGAGCAGCATGATGAGGTGAAACGATAGCTCAGGTTAGTGAAAAAAAAACCATGAGGAGATGCATTGGGATAATCAGCAATCACAGACATTTGCATTCTGATGGGATTAGATTTCTCCATTGAGCTTGCTGGAAAAATGTAATTTGCTCTGGAAATTTTAAAGAGGTTGTGTGAGATTTTAATCTGGTTTGAGTCAAGTCTGTATTCTTCTCAAAGTACTTTTGTGAAACGAGGATTTCTCTAACATCCACTGTGAAAACTATAGTCATGTGCGAATAGGTCTTTATACAAGAACACAACAGATTGTCTAGAAGCATAGTTTTATTGTTGTGATGTTTTTAAACATGTCTAGCCGTTTATTACAAAAATAAACAATTAAGAATTCAAACTTGTTGACTGCCTTCTGTACTAAAAGACGTTCACTTGAAGAAGAAATGTTGGAAACCAATTGCGCATAGTATTTTTTATTTATTTTTTGCGCGGTACAAAATTGCCTATAACAATGTTAATTAAATGCAGTAAACTTACAATTATATATTAAAGGGAACGTTCACTCAAAAATAAAATTCTGTCATCATCATTTACTCATCCTATAGTTGTTCCAAAAACCTGTATGAACAAAAGAACACTGTAAAAATTTTCTAACCCTCCCAAATCAAAAATTTCAAGTGACCGATAACATCTAAATTTTTCAATTGGCCCAAGTGAAATTCTTGTTGCAATAGTCTGTTAACATTGGCTCAATGAGAAATAATACGTCAGACTAATTGAAAAATTTAGATGTTATCGGTCACTTGAAATTTTTGACTTGGGGATGTAATTTTTTTTTTTACAGTGAAGATATTTTAAAGAATGACAGTAACCAAACAGTTGATGGGCCCCATTAACTTCCATAGTATTTTTTTTCCCCCATACTATAGAAGTCAATGGGGCCCGTCAACTGTTTGGTTATGCATATTCTTCAAAACATCTTCTTTTGTGTTCAGAAGAAGAAAGAAATACAACTTGAGGGTGAGTAAATGATGACAGAATTTTCATTTTTGGGTAAACTATCCTTTGAGTAACATTAGCGTAAACATTCTAGAGTATATTAAACTAATTTACTCAGGGAGAGTTTGCTTTCTTTACTTTTAGCTGATTATTTAATTTAAGTTTGCTTTGTGAAAATAAGGCAATAGGTTTCCAAAAAAAATTTTTTTTTATCAAACTTGTTCGAATTTACACTGTACTTTAATAATGGTTAATGCTTTGAGCTTGACTGCATCTAGTCCACATACACTTTTACTTTATAGAAGAAAGCAGTGTTGACATTCATAGACATGCTCTTGAGTGGCCACTGTCCTTGTCATTCCTTTGGACTGGACCGAGAGAAAGCTCTTTTTTTCAGAGAGAAAAGTGTTGTATTCACAACACCAGTGGACAAACACAAGGCAACGCTTTTTTCCTGGGCCTTCCAGACAAAATTGAAATGTTCCTATAAAGTCTCATCTCCAAAACTCTAATAGAAATGCTGTCTCAAAATCTCATTTGACACGCGATTCAATGCAGTTGTACGCTGACAAATGGACAAGCCGATCAGATTTGGTGACAGACGGATTTTTCCTCCCTTTAGTAGCTTTGATTTCATTTCACGGAGCTGAATGAAATGTGAGTCAGACACTTGAACATCATCTATCACAATTCAGTATGTCAACGGCAGCCTGACACAAATTCTCATTTGTTTGATGGCCACGAGCAAATGTATTCAATTAGTTGCATTGAATGGAGGGGCTGACTCTCTGCATCTCACACACTGGGCTGTCTGAGCGACAGTCTCTCACAATGGTTATCAGAACATTCCTTCCTGCCCTTTTTATGTCAGGCTTTGAATCAGACATCAGCCTACTCTTCTGAAGCAATTTGAGACACATTCACATAAATGGTACTACCACTTTTTCAAGCAGTATTTCAGGAAAAACTTATTCAATTAAGACCTACAATCTAGTTTAACAGCTTGTCCCTAAGGCTGTATTCAAATGTCAGCAGCATATATATATATATATATATACACATTATAATATACAAAATATTATAATATACATAAAATATAACATAATATAATAGTCACACTTGTAGTGTTAACAGAATCATGATGCAGAATATCAGATTCTGACTTTTTTAATGAGCACAAAGAGAATACACTGGTGAAGGCACAGAAAATCACATCATTAACTACTTGTGAGTTACAGGTAGCCTACACATAATCCTCCAGTGACCAGATGTTTTGTGAAAAGCAGTCCTCGTAATCCGTTTTGGTCAGTTCTTCTGTCACACTTGTAGTGGTAGTTAACAGAATCATGACGCAGAATATCAGATACTAACTTATTTAATGAACATGAAGAGAATACACAGGTGAAGGCACTGAGAATCATAACATTAACTACTCGCACAAAAGATGAGAACCGACAATGAACTGAATGAGACGGGGAGTATAAATACACAGAGAAACTTAACGACAGACATCTGAACATAATCCGTAACCAAAGAGATTAACTAGGATGTAATCAAGACAAAACTGAACTCAAGCACAAGAAACAAACACATAGGAATTAAACTAACACTAAACACAACATAATTCTAAAAATAATATAATATAATTCAACACAGGTAGTAAATCTGCACAAGCAACACATGTAAATAACAGTGATCACGCACAATTTATTCTTAAGACTAAAGTCATCCCAAATCCGATGTTTTTTTTGTTTTTGTTTTTTAAATTAATTCACATGAAATGCGTTTTTTACAAATCCGTTACAATACTGTACATTCATATGTGGTTTGAAATCCTATTCAAATCGCAAATCTGGAAATCCATTTCAGTCTGACTGCTCTGATCGGATTTCGCGTCACTTTCTCACACCATGTAAAACTTGTCAGACGTTGTTATAGGAAACATGCTGAGTCGCTACAGAAACCAGGTTGTGTTGTTGCGAAATGCCGGTCGAGCAATAAATTACAATACAATGGAGACATGTTTTGAGACCGGTGTTGTGCCAAATTATTACCCCTCGTTGAGGCAGCTACCTGGTTACTTAATCCTAACCCCACCCTTAATCCTATACTGGGGACTCAGGGGGGTAATAATCTGGTGTGGGTCAGAATTCAGCACACCTGCAGAGACGACAGTGCGGAATAAAGCTGTGCATACCAGCCTCCTACATTTCTGCCGCTGCCTCAGACACAGTAGTCCAGCACAGTAGCTACATATTTTCATGTTGTAAATAAGACACCATCTGTCTTGAAAACCCCTCCACATTGCTGTTGTTGTTTTTAGCATATGCCTACCAATGCAACGTCAATGACATAGAAACCAATGCAGATATTCCGGAAAACGAAAGAGCGCCACCGGACACACAAATGTGTGAACAGTTGCGATACACAGAGTGGACAGTTTCAGTTTCATGATTTGGTCCCTTTTCTGCACATTTACCCCAGAAAACTCTAGATGACCCAGGAAAGGTCCCTGTGGAACACCGCCATCTTATTTATGAAATGGTTGTGTAAGGATGTTATTGCAGGATTAATGGAATAAACTATAAAGTAGTATTTAGAGCATATATTGTTCATGTGTGTTAAAACACCTGTTCTCTTTTATTCTCATGTTTCCCTCACAGGTATCAGTTACACACTCACTGTGATATTTGACTTCCAAGCAGTTTAATGGAAATGCTGACCCAAACCAGTTACCTGAGAGATGAGTAAAACAAAACCTTGTTCCAATTGGGGTTGAAACACAAAGAGAGCAAGAGCCTCAATTTTAGCTCTAAGCCTTTAACTACAGGACAAGGTGGAAATGTAGTCTCGGGGGCCGGCCGTAATCTTGAAAGAGTGATTAAGAATGTTTTGTGTCGGTGGTACTCGACAGAAAGGTTCCTTGGTGAGTGATGCTTGGCTGGGCTCTACACAGGCCCCTAATCACACTCATCCATCTGGCCTTTCATAATTCCCTGATTTATCACAATATTGCAATAAGGTTCTTAAGCTCTCATTTTCAAGTCAAAGCGAGAGCCATAATTGAATTTCTCCTCTGCAAGTAGTTCATTCACGGCATCTGGGACGAACGTTTATCCTATTGACATGGTAGGAGCAGATATATGCTCACCTTGCTTAGCTTTAGCAGGTGCTGTTGTGTGCATGTTCTCTGTCAAGAGATCTGTATGTGAGCAGATTTAACAAAACAACCAGGATTTAAGCTCATATCCGACTGTGTTATACATGTAGAGATACAAAATGTTATGACAGGGACAACATATGTCTACATGCATGCATTATTTAATGGCAGCAGCGCACAATCTGCTGTGCCAAGCATCACTGTTATCTAACTTGGCTTTTCTAAAAAGCGATGCTTCATTTGTGCCAGAAGAAGCTGGATCACCTAAGATTTTGCTCACCTCTGATTTTGGGTCAAGCACTGATATCTGCACATCACTTGAAGACACATTCGTCTTCAGTGTCACATGATCCATAAGAAGTCATTCTAATAGCTGATTTTGTGCTCAAGAGACATTTCTTTATCAATGTTGAAAACAGTTTTTCTGCTTAAAGGCTCAAATTTGGAAGAAGAGTTTTAGAAGATATTGGCATATCCATGGGCGTCGGAAGAAAAAAAAAGTGGGTGGGTCCTCCCCCAGAAAAATGTTACTGGAGTAAATACCATTTCATGTAGGCTATTCTGGTGCCTTTTAATTAAAACAAGTAAACTAAACTCCACTTCACGTCGGGCGGTTCTTTGCCTCCAAGTCGTGCATTAAATGCACAGCTATCCGTGGATTATCCCGCTAATACCATGGTCATCTGCCAGCAATGACAATTTAAAGCTGTTATTGATGTTTGCAACGCAATATTTGACTGGAAAGGTACAACGGGCGGTTACTTTCGTCAGTTGCGGCTCGTTGAGAAATATAATGTAGCGATTCAGCGGAGTTTAATTTATTAGGGAATTCCCTAATAATTGGATTTGACTGACAGCGCTATGAAAAGACAAATGCCCTGAATCAGAGACGGTAAAAGTAAGTGGGTCCAATATCATTGGTCTTAAAAAGTGGGTGGGTCTTGTCCCACCCATATACAATGGTTCCGACGCCCATGGGCATATCACCCATCATCCATATACTCTTGCATAAAAAGTTGTGGCACTTCTCCTATTGCACACCCTTGGCATCCTTTGGAGGTTTAATCTCGACCTACAGATAGCCCTCTATGGGGGATTAAATCTTAACACAGTGATAATCCCATCCACCAACCAAAAAGCAATTCACCACTAATCTGGTGTACACATGGTGCCCACTGCCACTATTGCTGTCATTAATGTTTTCTTACTTCAGACTTTGTTTCTCCGTTTTCCAGGAAATCCTGGATAAGCCTCTTGATGGTAAAAAAAAAGCCTCAGAGATATGTAAGACTGTGAACACACACACACACACACAAAGATTTAAGCCTGAGTGGGAGAAATAAGAGCATATTCTGTGGAAAGATATCCCCTGATATCACACCTCAATTAGAAAGTAATCTCATCCTATCCTATTACACTTTGATGGTCAGCTTTTTGCACTGAAATGGATTGTGCGATTGAACAGCATGGTCTATCGTCCTCTATATACTGTGTGAAAGAGGGTGGAACTACCAAGCCTACATTTCAAACCAGGTCAATTATTTCATAATGAGGCAAAATGAAAACATAATATAACTGGAAAGCAGAGGGTGTGAATATGAAGAAAGGGGGGATGAAAGACAAAATATATTTTTACAATTCCATCCAAACATACACTTACGTGTTTTTGAAAGAAGGTTGAAAATATTGTATAGACGGTTTAAAAATTATTACAATATGAAACTATTCTCTAGTTTAATATATTTTAAATATATTCTTCTAATTTCAAAGCTGAATTTTCAGCATCATTACTCTAGTCTTCCGTGTCAGATGATCCTTTAGAATTCATTCTTATTGTCACATACTGTTCTGAGACAAAAAGGTTGAGGATCCAAATGCAGTTTTATTGAAAGAGTAATCCACAACCGTAGTCGAAAACAGGCAAGAGGTCAGAGCACAGTAAATCAGTCCAATCAAACAAACAAATCCAGAGGGTGAGACAGGAACGGGAAAACCAGGAACATAGAAAACAGAGGAAATCGCTCAGATATACAGTGTAAACAACTAACAAGACTTTGCAGGGAATGAATGTGAAAACCAGGCTTATATGGGGTGAGCTAAACAAGGTAAAGACATACAGGTGAATGTGATCATGGCTGATTAGTCTGGGCAAAGGATTATGGGAAATGTAGTTTGTGGATGTGTGGTGATTGTCCAGGTTTGAGTGCCCTCTGATGGTTATCCCGGTCACTCTTACTGGTGATCATTACACTGATATGCTGATTTGGTGCTCAAGAAACAATTCTTATTTTTATCAATGTTGAAAACTGTTGTGCTGCTCTTTATATTAAAAAAGATCTTTATATGAAATGTTAATATTTAACATTTTATGATTATTTGATGAATAGAAAGTTCAAAAGAACAGCATTTATTTGAATTTCATTTTTTAAAATATAAAAGTTTTTACTGACATTTTTAATCAATTTAATGCATTCTTGCTGGATAAAAGAATCAATAAAAAATCTTTCTGACCCATAAAGTATATATCTATTCTCTTTTATATTACTATAGTATTCAATGAGTGTTGCTAAAATCCAAAAGTGGGAATTCTTTTACAAGCTGCTGCTGGATTGGCTTCATTTCTGATTCTTCTCCACACAAACACAGTGTAATATTTCAAAATTACATCCAAAAAAACAGTGGAACAAAGCCCTGAGATGACTGATAGAATAGGACTGAACAGTTTGCCGTTTTTAAATCAAATATCCAAGGCTTATGAAACTGGTAAATATTTTTCTCAGTTCACAGGGATTGACAATACTCTTAAACGGAACACATAAGAAGGACATGAGAAGTATCTGTTGCTGATTTAAACAAGCATAACTCTTCTCGGTCTGTACTATTGGATGTAAAGCACCTGTCTGGAAGATGCTGCAGAAAGAGCCTATTGTGTACTCCAGTCACGCTGAGAGGGTCACACTGGGTCAGTCGGCTGAGAGATGAGTGCTGGAATGGGTCAAATGAGAGTGGAGTCCCTGGCTAAACCAGGAAGTCCAAGCATCTATGTCTTGACCTGCAGACTATCACAGTGAAACAGTCAAAGCCCTGTAGGCTAAACCCTATGACACACCCACCAGGATAATAATGTTAATAAATATGATATAATAATAATAAAAATAATAATGTTAAATATATATAAGACATGCCAATTAAGACATAATAAATACGACTACGATTTTAAATAATATTATGTACTATTTCTAGGTCACAAGATGCTCTTTGGACTACTCTCACATCATTCTGGAAGCAAACAAGATTCAAGTAAAAATTTGTGATTAATTGTCATTATCTGGATTTCTGCAGGACTTCTAATGAGTCATTTGATCTTCATTTAAATCACATCTCAGAAAATCTCATTTAACAAACAGCATAGATAAAATCTGGTACGGCCATATCTTTGTGAAACAAATTATTTAAACATTACAATGATAATTACAAAAGGTTCACAATTTTTTTTTTCTAAGAATTGGGACTATAATGACAAGCATTATCATTAAAACATGCAAGCACAGCAGGAACAGAATAACCTATTGTAACAAGGGAGGTGTGCACTATATATCCATGTCTTCCTACAAATATGAGACGGAACCCTTCATTAAGGTAATTATGTGGTGTCTAATATTCTCTGATTGTTAAAGAGAAGAAAAGGCCCTGGCTCTTATGTGGGGTTAATTAAGCTGAAGATAAGCATCGACTGTCAGGTTGTGATTTACACACATATTCACACATGCACACAAATCTACAGCAGTTAATTAGAGCTCATAAATGCTTCATAAGTCATGGCTGACAGATAACTGATGGGCATTAATGGAGTCTTTAGCGGGGGATTTAACCTTTAGTTGTTTTACACTGGTCAGAACACACACACAAAGCAGATGAATCAGAATACCGGGGTCAAAGCCTTAATCTATAAAACACAAAGAGAAGCCAATTTAGCAGTGAAAGAGCAAGGGCAGAAAGGAGGCCTGTGAGCTAAATTGTATCTAAAAGAAGGCTGAGATAATGAAGATGATATTTTTTTTCCCTTTAGTGTTATCAGCATGATTATGTATACATTATTAATCATCATGACTGTACATCTCTCTCTCTCTCTCTCTCTCTCTCTCTCCCTCTCTCTCTCTCTCCATCTCTCTATCTCTCTCTCTCTCTCTCTCTCACACACACACACACACACACATTCTTTCATACACAAACAGTCACTACAACACAAAAGCCCAGATTTATGCTGCTGAATGAGTTTGACAAGCAAATTACTCAGATATCTGATACCTGATAAGAAGGAATAGAAGCAGGAAGGATTGAGCAAATAATTAATGAACAGAACAAACGGAAAGAAAGGGAGGGAAGGATGGGTGGATGGAATTATGAAAGAATGAATAACTCAGTAAATAAAGGGATGGAAGTAAGGATGGATGAAATAAGGAAGAAAAGGATAAAATGAAAGAAGGAAAGAAAGGGGGGATAAAAGGAAGGATGGTAATGAAAGAAATTAAGTGAGGAGGGAAAGAAATGAATTAGGTAGTAAATAATTCAATGAAGGAAGGAAAGATTAAAAAATGTAATACAATTACTTGATCTTGTGTGATAGGTGTTATGAGCGGCATGAAGAAGAGATGACAGATAGAGAGGTGTCTTGCCCAGGATTGTCTTGAATATGAAGAGAAACCAATGATGGAGCCGTCGGGTATGAAGGGAGGCCCAGCCCACCAGTTTATACAGGTCACAGTGATGAGTGTGAAAGGGTGCATTAGTGGCAAAACGGATGGCTGAATGATAGAGTGTGTCAAGGTTTTTTAGGGCTGTGTTTGGTGCCATTCTGGTCCAAAATTGGCAGTACTGTCATCTTAACGAGGGTCCATTTGGTAGCATGAGTAAAGGAATTTCTTTATTGCAGAAAAGGCTATAGCTTTGACTTTTGTTTGACGGTTATTGATGTTTGTAATGAATGAGAGGGATGAATCCAACCAGATGCCTAGGTATTTATATGTTTTGACATACTCCAGAGATATGTAAGTGGAGTCTTGGTAACCGGTTTTCGGCTAAAAAGGATACATTTTGTCTTACTGGTGTTGATGAAAATGGGAGGATAAAATAAATGAAGGATGGTGTAATAAATGAGAAAAGAAGTAAGGAGGGAAAGGATGGATGGATAGACAGATGGACGAATGTAATAGGCAAAAAAGGAGGATACAATGAAGGGAGAAAAGAAAGGGTGGATAAAAAAGTAAGGATGGTGTAATGAAGGAAGAAAGGAAGTAAGGAAGGAAAAGAAGGAAGAAAACAGAAAGGAAGGATGATTTAATAGATGTATAAGGAAGAAACAAAAGATGCAAGGAAGGAAAGAAAAAGAAAGAAAAGGTAAAGACAATTTGACTACAAATGAGACAAACAGTGTTTAGCAAAACACTGGTTTAAACAGTCAATGAATGAAACGTGAGAGCAGAACTGCCAGCACTAATAGTGACGGTTGCTCAGTGTTCATCTGATGGGTACGAGTCACATCTCATCCCATCAATATATCCAGGGATAAAATGTATGTAAATCTGAGAGAGAGGCAGAAGGATGGCGCTATCTCATACAACTGTTACAGTGGTCAGAATTAATGGCACCCAAAATATGATCAAAGATGGCTGTAAAAATAAATCTGCATTGTTTATCCTTTTGATCTTTCATTCAAAAAATTAGCAAAAATCGAACCTTTCATTGAAGTAAAATAATTGAAAGTGGGAGGAAAAGTACATTATGAAATAAAGGGTTTGCTCCAAAACACATTTGAAAAAACACCCCTAAAAAAATTATGAGTAAAATATCTCTGAAGTATATTCCCATTAATATTTAAAAATTTTAGCACACCAGGGTGACTAGAAACATGAAATTGTCTAGCTATGACTAGTTTCACAGAAGTATATATATGAGGAAGCACAAAAGCCAAATTCCCTTAATCATCCATCACAATGAGTAAAACCAAAGAATATAGTTCTGATGTGCAGCAAAAGATTGTTGAGCTTCACAAAAGTTGAAAGTGGCTGTAAGAAAATAGCTAAAGAATTGAAAAATTCCCATTTCCACAATCAGGACAATAGTTAAGAAGTTCCAATCAACTAAAGATGTTACGAATCTGCCTGGAAGATGACATGTGTCTATAACGTCCTAAAGTACGGTGAGGAGGAACGATTGAGTGGCCAAAGACTCCCCAAGGATCACAGCTGGAAAATGCACAGATTACTTGAGTCTTGCGGTCAGACAGCATATTTATAAATAAATAAAAATGTTTATAAATAAAAATCTAGATTTTTTATCAAACAGCACCTACATCACTACAAGTTGTTTGGGAGGGTTTCAAGAAAAATCCTCCTCGCTCATCCAAAAACAAACTGCACAAAATGAAGCATCTGCAATGGCCATCCCAGTCCCCAGACCTGAACCCTATAGAAAATGAGTGGGCTGAACTGAAGAGAAGAAGCGCCAACATGGATCTGTGAATCTGAAGGATCTGGAGAGATTCTGTATGGAGGAATGGTCTCTGATCTTTTGTCAGGTGTTCTCCAAACTCATCAGGCATTATAGGAGAAGACTCAGAGCTGTTATCTTGGTAAAAGGTGGCTAGTGTGTTTTGGAGAAAAGCATGTATTTCATAATGTGATTCACCGCACACTTGAATTATTTTACTTCAATGAAAGGTTTGATTCTTGCACATTTTTTGAATGAAAGATCAAAAGGTTAAACAATGCAGATTTTTTTACAGCCATCTTTGATGATATTGCCAATAATTCTGACCACAACTGTATAAAGGCACCAGCATGTCCATCAGATTTATCAATAAAATGAATCTCTCCACATCAAGTGCCTATTTTGGCTCAAAAAAGCAATTTTCACCACCTCAACCTGAACATGAGAAACCAGACATGAGTCACAAACTGTCAGAATGGGTGAACAGAGGACTTAAATGCAGAGGGTTCGTGAAACAAGAGTTTCTTTGGGAACACTTTGGGAAAAAAACACCCTCCAAAATGAAGTGACACACGTGGACAGATGTAACGGAAAATATGGGAGCTCCAGCACTGTCCGTACACCCACCAGCGGATACACAGGCTGTGGAGACCACCCAAGATGCAGCGCCCAATGGGACGGGGAACGAGACAGAGAACGACTAGCGGTGTCACGCCTCGTCTAAGCGTCCTGACCTGGGCACATGCAGCAGCAAACAAAGACACAAATAACACATGATCTACTGACAACAAGGGGCAGACACAGTAGAGAATAATAAGGGAAAAGGGAACAAGCGACAGATGAGGGAAATCAGGTCACGATCTGCAGAAAATGACAGGACAAACACAGACAACAGGGGAAGCTGATGGTGCACCCTGAACCGTGACACAAACAGCCTGATCACTCTTCGCTTATTTAGACACCATCTCTATCTCTATCTCTCTGTGGGAATGAATTGTCTTCTACTGTAAACCTTATAACCTATATCTTCACTGACTCTCTTTTCTTATTTGAGCCTATTGATCGAACAGCTGTGTAATTTGAGGATGATAGAAAAATCGCAGGAAGTCTTCATGAGTGTCACTGAGTGTAAGGTCTGGATAAAAACCCCTCATAAAATGATATCAGGTACTGTATAATGTATAGATAAGTGTGAAAACAAATCTGGCTTCATTCTGAGTCATGGAGCTAAGCAAAACACCATACTTATCCATCACATAAAAAACTAACATTTTTTGTCATGGCAGGACCTCGGCATTAGCTTCTATCAGGGGTCTTCAACAAGAGGTCAGTGAGCCCTAGGGGGGTTCAGCACGGCACTGCAGGGAGTCTGGGTTACTTTTTTTTATTTGAATTACTCTCAATGAAGCCAATAATGTTAGACCAATAGGCTCAAATAAGAAAAGAGAGAAAAGAGTCAGTGAAAAGTGAACATTTTAATGCAAGTTAAATTAAATGTCCAAAGGACGCCATACAAAGTAAAATTATTTTTGGTTATTATGTGTGAATAAAGGATGGATGGATGGATGGATGGATAGACCTGGAGAACAAAATTAGTAAAATCTTAAAATGTTATAAAATATTAATTTTATCAGTGTCACGTCTTGTTTTGGTTTTGTTTCATGTCAGTCATGTTTCATGTCTTTGTCATGTGATTCCCTGTTAGTCATGTGATCCTGCCATGTGTTCCCTTGTCTGATGTGTCATGTTGTCATTGGTTCATTGTTCACAGGTGTCCCTTGTCCATTCGTTCCTGTGTATTTAAGCCCTCATGTTTGCTATGTGTCTTTGTCAAGTATTGTTTCCATGCCATGATATGATGTTTGATCATGTTTTTGTAAATAAACTGCACTTGGGTTCTCATCTACACTTGCTCATCTACACTCCAGTGGACTACATTACAATCAGGTAGAAATTATATATATTATCTTTAATAAGGGGTCACTTGGCCTGAAAAAGATGTCTGAATTATTTAGTTTTAAAACTAAGCTTATAATATTATTTTATATTTTTATACAGCCCAAACCTAACCCTCACGCAAACCATTGTGCAATTTTACATTTTCATTATGTAGGTGTAAGTTTATGTAGGTGTTCAGGTTTTACTAACCTTGTGAGGACGTTTGGTCCTTTCAGTGTAGGCAAATCCTGAACCACAAACTGGATGTTCTGTGAGTTATTTCTCCATTTCACTTGTTCTAAAACCCCTCACCTCCCAATAGCACATTTTCTCACACACTCACTCTCACTCACACACACACACACACACACACACGCACGCACGCACGCACGCACGCACGCACGCACGCACGCACGCACGCACGCACACACACACACACACAAAAAAAACACTGTAGACTTTTTGCTGGTGACGTGAAATCTTAGATGATCAAAAATGGGTTTTTGGGTTACAGGCCAGACCTCACTTAGATAAACTGTAGAAAACACAGTCCCTTAGTGTGCATTAGAGCAACACGCACACCACTGCTCAAGAGCACCTTCACCACAGGGACTTTAAAGCAAGCTGCCTTCAAAGAGCCAGAGCACAAAGCACAAGATGAAATGGTCGAGAGCTCTCTCAAAAGGCTGGACATCAGAGTCACGCACACACATATACTGTACGTCTGGCATCTGCTGTGTAGTTCACACTAAACAGCAACACTGGAGGGTCTGAGTGATTCCTGTGTTTATTGTGTTGAGGTCTTTCTGGTCTCACTTAAACAACATTTAAGCAGTATAGAATGAAAATTGTATAAGAATTCGCTGGGGGAGCAAACAAGGAGAAAAATGTGATAAGTAAAAGAAACTGAGACATCCATCTTGCCATCTTATCTAGTCTCTCACGGGCTGAAGCGAGGGCATAATGTCATATTTCTTCTAAGCTGGCCCAGGATGCATTTTCCAACCAGCATCCTGCAAAGAAAGAAAAACAGGCATTGTATTTAATTAGACATGCTGCATGAAATGGCTTCAATGGCATGTTTAATGTGAGATGTGGAGGGGCCTGGAGGAGATGTTAGCACATAAAACACTTCTACCAGAAAGACTCGGGAGAATAAATACTGTGACAATTATACATTTATTAACAGCCCAGCAAGCAATAAAGTTCTTTGGCGTAGGCCCCGTCCGTAGCTCGCAATCTGAGGGTCCGGACTCTGCGTATCCTGCCTGAAGACAAAGGCAGGGGCGCAGCCGACCCCCTGTGAGGTATAGGAAGAGACCATCCTGGTGGTGGTGGTGGGGAGGATGGAGGGAAGGATCCGTCTTGGAGGTGGTGGGGAGAATGGAGATGAATGGAAGCGTCAGCATCTGCGAACTCAAACGTGTGTAAGTACCAATCTTTTATACCACGAGTATTAGAATGTGATTGGATAAATGAGAAGGTAAAGTGACGTAACAATTGAGTCTTCCCGGCAGAACTTATGCTAAAGCTTTCATTTCTCATTCCCTTGTTAAATGTCTAATACTCTGCCTCCATCTTTTTCTCTCTCTCTCTCTACATGCTTTATCTTTGTCTGGGAGCTCAAGTATCGCAATGATGCTCAGTGTAAAATAAGAGAGACAGAAGTCAAAACAACACATTTTGGAGCGCTTGATATGTCCAGGCTATTTTCCACTTGTCTGTGGACAAACTGGCTGGGATAATTAACTTGAGGCTCTGGATTTTCTCCCAAACATGGGAGTCTGACAGAGGGCATCCTACTAGTAAACTAAACTACTAGTTTAGTATTTTATACTGCACGTATACTTGTAAGTTTTCTTTAAGTGAACATAACATTATACTTATAGTTTACTATTTATATATTATTTTTGCACTTGCAGTATTCCACTATGTTCAAATGTAGATTTCTTTTTTTTATACTTTAAAAAAAAAAAAAACTTTAACTGTACTTAAATTTTAAAAACATTTTATTAACTTCATGCATCGTTTTATATCAACACTTGAATGTCGGTAAGTTTCATAAAGAAAGGCAACATTTTAAACAAAAAAGTTGAGAAAATCACATTTGCCTTGATCAGATTCATAACGATGGTCAAAACACAGATGGAGTAGATCGAGTCCAACACCCCCAAAGCTTCACAGTCGTTTTCGCTTCATATCATTTGGTAACATTAAAGTCCACATGAAATCAAAATTGACCATATTTACTTTGTTTGCCTAAATTGATCGTTTTGTGGTGAACAATTCATCCATGCAAGTCAATCCACACAAAAAAATTTTTTGGCTTCGTAATCTTTAATCAAAATCTGAAAATGCCCCTCCCCTCTGCATTGGAGGACCTTTCCTGATGACGTAGGTTTGAGGACTTGGGTTGGGAAATGCTTAACACTCCCCTCAAACCGTTAGTCTGTTATGAGCGAGAGATGGAGAGGAGGAGCGCTAGAGTAAAACCCTGCCCTCTGTTCAATATTCCTTTTCACTGGGAAATACGTCACAACACTGGAGAAAAGTCGTTTGCAACTTCCGGTTCACGCGGACTTTAAGCACTAAGCAGTTTTGACTTGCACGCTGTTTAATGTTTGACGTTATTTTACATTTGATTCTATCACTTGTTTCAGCTTCTTCTCCTGTGTTTTGATCTAGAGATTCTGTACTAGAAGATGTGTCATAGCGCCCCCTAGCGTATAACAGTGAAAACATGGATAGCTGAAAAATGCAGTCAATGGTGGGGAAAAGTAGAATTAGAGTAAATTCCTATGTACTCTACCAGTGGACTAGCCTACACAAAAAATCAGATACGCAGAATTAGAAACATATCTGTTTTATATCAATATTCTAATCAATATTTTCAAACAATGTAAGTTTCATAAGACTGTATTATGAAAAACTATGTAAAAAAAAAAAGTATATTTAATAGGCTACTCGATCAAAAGAGTTAACACAAGACAAGTATACTTTGAATACTTAATTATACTTTTAAGTATATCTCGATCAAAAGATTGAGTGCAAGTACAGGCCAAATATACTTGGACTTTTCTCTCAGTAGTCAGTATAAGTCAAGTGCACTTAAATGTAATTTTAAGTATATTTCTGAGAAGTACATAAAGTATATTTTTGAGAAGTATATAAAAAGTAGTCTGAAAGTTAATTTCTTATTTTTAGTTTAAAAGAAGTTTTCTAATAGAACACTTAAATAAACTTATTTTTTTGTAAGGGATACAGTACAGTTCCATAGCACAATGAACTCAAAAAATCTCAAAAGTTCAAGGAAAATATGATATGACCCCTTTAGGGTAAAAATGCAGAGAAAATCTTTTCATGTATCCCATTTGCTCATCGTGTTCTGGCTTTTAGTGACTTTTTACGCTATGATCTGTGAGCTATAGTGAAAATGATTATATGCAGACACCTGAAAAGCAGCTTCTTTAATCAGACAGATGGAAGAAAAAGCAGCTGTAGAGAGAGGCAGCGCTTTGAGCAGAGGTATTAAAGAGTACTTTGAGGACAGCTCTGACAAACTGCCTACACTGATAAACGGTGTTCTCTGCAGTCATCCTCAAGTGAGCTTCCAAGCCTTTTACGATTCGGAAAAAATGTACCATGCTGTAATTCCGCTTCTGCTTTTCTCTCTTCATCCCCCCGTCTCCCTTGTTCACACACAACATAACATACACAAACACACGTACACGTCATGCGTTACATACAGTGCACACAGCCGCACATACATTTTAGTTTGGCCAGATTAAGGAACAAGCCTATAAGGATTATTCACAGATTATGATGCCATTATGATGTCAACCACTGTGTTCAGTCATTATAGAGATGAATCCCATTAGGCTGCATATTCCTTTCATGGAAAGCTCTAGATTAATTCATCTGTAAATCGGCAGTCCTCTCCAAACTGGACACAGAAAAAAATCAGTATACTAAAATCTGCATATCATTTTAATCTTAAATATCAGTATCTCAACCAAAGAATATTACTATGGGCCTGACACCATATGTAACCAATCAAGTCCTACGCATCCCGCTCTGTGCGGGCCTCGAACCCAAGTCACCGGCATGGGAGGCGGGCACTCTAACAAGGACACCAAAGAACACAGTGTCTAGCATCAGTCGCCAGCACACCTCTTGAGACCAGGGGAGTGAGGTTTACACGCACAGCTCTTTCTGGCCTACGGATGGCCTATCAGATAAACCTCTTATCAGTGGGAGTGACAGTAGTGGTCTGATTCTTCCTATAATCAGTGACAAAGGGCCAGATTTATTTGTGTCAGCGCAAATCCTCTTGCATATGCATATGCATTTGTAGGAGTTTCCCTTTCAGCATCATACAAGGTGATTTACTAAGTCAATTTACTGGTATTTGCACAATTATTTAGCGCCCGAAAAAGCATGGTTTAAACCAGACGCTAATTCGCGCTGCTCTTGGTAGATTGCGTTGGTCATTATGGAAATGATCTGGCTGCATCTGTTCTTTAATTTGCGCGCCGTCAATATCACGCACAGAACTTTACACTCCCATTGGTGCTAATTTGCCCTGTTTAGTAAATCTGGCCCTAAGTCTCATAACCAGTTACTTCAGGACAGTAATTGTCAGGAATTTATATAACATCACTTGTTGTCACTCCCACTGATATGTGTGTATATATATACAGTGAGGAAAATAAGTATTTAAACACCCTGCTATTTTGCAAGTTCTCCCACTTGGAAATCATTGAGGGGTCTGAAATTGTCATCGTAGGTGCATGTCCACTGTGAGAGACATAATCTAAAAAAAAAAATCCAGAAATCACAATGTATGATTTTTTAACTATTTATTTGTATGATACAGCTGCAAGTAAGTATTTGAACACCTGTCTATCAGCTAGAATTCTGACCCTCAAAGACCTGTTAGTCTGCCTTTAAAATGTCCACTCCATTTATTATCCTAAATTAGATGCACCTGTTTGAGGTCGTTAGCTGCATAAAGACACCTGTCCACCCCATACAATCAGTAAGAATCCAACTACTAACATGGCACTAGAGACAAAATTGTACACCTCCACAAGGCTGGAAAGGGCTACCGGGAAATTGCCAAGCAGCTTGGTGAAAAAAGGTCCACTGTTGGAGCAATCATTAGAAAATGGAAGAAGCTAAACATGACTGTCAATCTCCATCGGATTGGGGCTCCATGCAAGATCTCACCTCGTGGGGTCTCAATGATCTTAAGAAAGGTGAGAAATCAGCCCAGAACTACACGGGAGGAGCTGGTCAATGACCTGAAAAGAGCTGGGACCACCGTTTCCAAGGTTACTGTTGGTAATGCACTAAGACGTCATGGTTTGAAATCATGCATGGCACGGAAGGTTCCCCTGCTTAAACCAGCACATGTCAAGGCCCAAGTTTTAAGTTTGCCAATGACCATTTGGATGATCCAGAGGAGTCATGGGAGAAAGTCATGTGGTCAGATGAGACCAAAATAGAACTTTTTGGTCATAATTCCACTAAACGTGTTTGGAGGAAGAAGAATGATGAGTACCATCCCAAGAACACCATCCCTACTGTGAAGCATGGGGGTGGTAGCATCATGCTTAGGGGGTGTTTTTCTGCACATGGGAGAGGATGAGGATTACCGGGGCCACGTATTGCGAGATTTTGGGGAACAACCTCCTTCCCTCAGTTAGAGCATTGAAGATGGGTCGAGGCTGGGTCTTCCAACATGACAATGACCCGAAGCACACAGCCAGGATAACCAAGGAGTGGCTCTGTAAGAAGCATATCAAGGTTCTGGCGTGGCCTAGCCAGTCTCCAGACCTAAACCCAATAGAGAATCTTTGGAGGGAGCTCAAACTCCGTGTTTCTCAGCGACAGCCCAGAAACCTGACTGATCTAGAGAAGATCTGTGTGGAGGAGTGGGCCAAAATCCCTCCTGCAGTGTGTGCAAACCTGGTGAAAAACTACAGGAAACGTTTGACCTCTGTAATTGCAAACAAAAGCTACTGTACCAAATATTAACATTGATTTTCTCAGGTGTTCAAATACTTATTTGCAGCTGTATCATACAAATAAATAGTTAAAAAATCATACATTGTGATATCTGGATTTTTTTTTTTTAGATTATGTCTCTCACAGTGGACATGCACCTACGATGACAATTTCAGACCCCTCCATGATTTCTAAGTGGGAGAACTTGCAAAATAGCAGGGTGTTCAAATTCTTATTTTCCTCACTGTATATATATATATATATATATATATGTATGTGCAGGGGTTTATATATATATAAACCCCTGCACACTCTACAACCTGTATACTACACACGCTCTCAAAAGCCACACACATCCCCTCCAGATGTTATGGTCCCTGTCGACCGTATAAATGCAGTATTTGATGGATACACAGGCAGAGAGCGAGAGAGAGAAAGAGAGGGGTCGTCCGCACCACAGGCACCTGTAATTAACACACAGTTGAGAACAGAATCTACAGCTTCACCTCTGAGTGGAACAGAGCATGAGCGGTTCATTATCAGCTAATTAATAAAGTCACTGGTTAGCATGTTCACGTCCCAGAGAGGCGTTCAAACTGTGTCACATCCAATTTATTTTTCCAATAGGACAACCCTGCAGAGCAGGAAAAAGGAGACTACAAAGAAGGATATATTAACACACACAATATACCTTCAATCTGCCATACCTACAATATAAATTCAGTCAAATGCCTCTCGGCACAGTAAATCTATAAAATCCACACACATTTTCTTCTAAATCAATGGTGAAAGGTTTTATTCTTCGTTATTTCAGCGTAAGGCCTGTCTCTTTTGATTTATTGCCTGTCATTACAGAAGCACATGCACATATTCGGCAGTTTAAATAAATTCTCAGTTAGAGGGCTGATTGCACAGAGCATATGGACCCTGTCATAACCTACCATTTACAAACGCCAATCTTCATGCTCACATACACTGTTACAGTAAGCCTATTCAGCCTTGTTTTCATTGTAGTATAATAAATGCCACAGTGCTTACATCATACTGTATGTGAGGAAAGTGTGAAAAATATCATGGATGAAAAAATGCATAAATATCTTCTGAATTAAATGAACACAAATTATCTTCTATTGCATCCCTGCTAACCTGTTTAAATGAGTTAAAATCATCTTATTGAGCATGGTGTATTTTGGGCATTTTCATGCTTGTTTCAGGTATTCGCCCTTCATGGCTTTGAAAAAAAAATTGGTTAAGCCAAAAATGAAAATTCGGACATTTTTATTTATTTATTTGTTTATTTGACAGGGACATTGCACAACAAATGTGTTGCACAGACCAGAAATAGCTACAAGCTAATTTTCATCTGTAGTCCCTGGACAGAGGCAAAGTGACAGCAGGTTAATACAGTGGACAATGCGCATTCCCACTAATGAGTCCATTCACAATACAAAATACAGATAAAACACATACAAAAGGATCATCTCAACAACCATGCAATTGCAATACATGCAGTATTTACAACTATTTACAGTTCCCTTTTAAATTTACCTTCTTACATTTTTAACAATACCATAAATAACCAATTTTGTGCTAATGATCACAAATCTGACCGTCTTTCAACCACTTCTTCAGGTTAAGTTTAAACTGATGCAAGGTGCTAATCTCTCGCATAGTTAAAGGCAACGAGTTCCACATCCCTGCAGCTTTCACAGAGAAGCAATTCTGTCCAAAGGTAGAGGACCTAAAGTTGACATAACAGTCTCCTCTGGAGGAGGCTCGCGTTGTTCTAAGTCCTACCTCTTCAAACGATTTCACAAACATTCTCAGTGACTGTGGTGCCAAATCATGAAAAATTTTATACACTAAACTGACATTCGAAAACAAAATGAAGTTTTCAAAAGTTAACAATTTATATTTCTTCACAATATTACAGTAGTGGTATGAAACAGGTTTTTTATCTAAAATTTTGAGTGCCTGTTTGTACAAGCTTTGGAGCGGCTGTAACGAAGAGTTGGTTGATAGAGACCAACTTGTAATGCAATATGTAAAATGTGACAATATCATCGCATGCATGTAAAGCTTGGCTGCATCTGTGCTCATTTGCGGGCGAATATATCTAAACTGCGATAAATTAAATTTGACAGTTTTTATCAATTTTGAAACATGCTTTTTGAATGACAGTGTCCTGTCCAACACTATGCCTAAATACTTCACAGACTCTGCTTCGTGAATCCTTGTTCCTTTTACAATAATTTCCGGCGCAGAGTGAGAAGTATTCCTTTTTGAAAAAAATGTGCAGAGAGTTTTGCTATAATTTAGTGTCAAGCATGATTGCACCATCCAATCTGAAATTTTTTCCATCGCTCCCTGGAGCACAGTTGCTGCTTCGTGACTTGATTTTGCATGGACGTATATCACAGCGTCATCGGCGTACATTTGTACGTGAACTTCAGGACAAATAGCTGGAAGATCATTTATATAAACACTGAACAAGAGAGGGCCCAAAATGGAGCCTTGTGGCACCCCAACTGAGCAATCCAAATAAGAAGACATAGTACTCTTAATTCTTGTGCAGTGCTTCCTATTCTCTAAATATGATTTAAACCATTGTAATGTCTCGTCTACATCATCCTGTCATCATTTACTCACCCTTAAATTATTCCAAATGTCCTCTTTGGAACAGAAAAATTTATATTTTGATTGAAGAACATCCTAGTCTCTCTTTTCCAATGAATAAAATTCTTTTCCAATTAATGTAGACTGGAGCTTTCAAAAAGATGCAAAATTACCATAAAAGTATCATATATCTTGTTATAACTACTTCTAAAGTTATCTTCCCCTCCAGTGAGCTGTTAACCATTGCTACCAGGTCAAGTATGTAAAATGGATTCAAGAACTATCAGTTTGAGTCATTATTGCATGAATTAGAATGGCTTTAGAGGTGGACAGTAACAGAGTACATTTACTTGAGTACTGTACTTAAGTACACTTTTTGAGTATCTGTACTTTGCTTGAGTATAATTTTTTCTGGAATCTTTTTTACTTTAACTTCACTACATTTGAAAGACAAATATCGTACTTTTTACTCCACTAGAATTCTGTTAAGGTCCTTGAGTAAAAAGTAGTAACGTCAGTCAAGGGATGATTTTGGTTGCAGGGGTTGCATTTTGTTTGGAAAATAAAGTCGGGTTGACGTCAGAACCCGACTGATGTTGGTTTCTCACGTCAACCCGAATTTCATTTTCAACCACAATACAACGTCTGTCCAACGTCTGTCTGTTCAATCTGGCGTTGGATTCTGACATCAACCTGATTTTCATTTTCAACGTTGGGTTTGGTCTTCTATGCAAATTTTGTCATTGTTTTGGAGCACACTAGCTTATAGATAACATTAAGGCAAACATATTCATACTAAAAGCCCAAAAACTTTAAATAGGGCACTATTTGAGGGAACAGCCATTTGGGTGTCCGAAATCATTGTGGACTTTATTGAGTGCATTAAAGGGTGCATTAAAGGGTTATTGAGTGCATTAAAGGTGAGTAAATGATGACAGGATGATGTCCGAATCCCACTACTGGAACTGTGTTCTAGAAATAAATTTGATATTGATATGAGGGTGGGTAGGCAGGCATAGATTGAGAGGCATCAGGTACTGTAAGTATTACATACAACAATGCATTGATATTTACTTTTTACTTTTGATACTTAAGTACTTTTAAAAACGAGTACTTCTGAGTACAAAATTCTTTACTTGTAACGGAGTAATATTTGACCAGTAGTATCTGTACTTTCACTCAGGTAAGGAAGTTGTGTACTTTGTCCACCTCAATTCATCAAAAAGATTGGACTCACAAACGGTGCCCCATACTTTTAATACTTTTAAAGGGTTAGTTCACCCAAAAATTCTGTCAGTAATTACTCACCCTCATGTTGTTCCAACCGCGTAAGACCTTCGTTCATCTTCGGAACATAAATTAAGATATTTTTGATGAAATCTGAGAGCTGATCACTCCTCCATAGGCTGCTAGGTGACCGAAACTTGCTGGCCCAGAAAAGTTATTAAAGAGATCGTTAATATAGTCCAAGTGACTACAGTGGCTCAATCTTAAGTATATCAAGCGACGAGAATACTTTTTGTGCGCAAAAACAAACAAAAATAACGACTTTATTCCACTATTCATTTCCTTCTCTCTGGGCCTCTAGTTGGTTCACGTAGTGTTTTTGCGATGCGCGTCTGTGTTATACGTCATCACGCATCACACACATGACCAGCGTCGGCCAATAGTGAGCCTACGTGGTGACGTGCAACACAGACGCGCTGCGCAAAAACACTACGTGAACCAACTAGAGGCACAGAGATAAGGAAATGAATAGTGGAATAAAGTCGTTATTTTTGTTTGTTTTTGCGCATAAAAAGTATTCTCATCGCTTGATATACTTAAGATTGAGCCACTGTAGTCACTTGGACTATATTAACGATCTCTTTAATAACTTTTCTGGGCCAGCAAGTTTCGGTCACCTAGCAGACTATGGAGAAGTGATCCAGCACTCAGATTTCATCAAAAATATCTTAATTTGTGTTCCGAAGATGAACGAAGGTCTTACGCGGTTGGAACAACATGAGGGTGAGTAATTACTGACAGAATTTTCATTTTTGGGTGAACTAACCCTTTAATCATATTTATGATACCAGTTCGCCTTAATAACACAGGAAAAGTGACCAGTACATTCATAAAAATGTGTCCCTTTGTTCCACGGAAAAAAGAAAACCAAGTCTGAAATGACTGAGAAAATAATGACAATTTTCATTTTCAAGGGAACTATTATTTTAAACTGGTCCAATTTTAACTGCTCAACTGTGCCATATGTCATTAATATTAGTTCCAGCTAGTGCCACTCATGTACAATTCTGCCATTCATGGACACCCACTTGAAAGATAAAGGAAGAAAGAGAGAGAGAAAAAAAATGCTGTTTAAACATCGGTAATCCTTTAATTGAATGCAGATTTATTCGGAAGCTCTGGTCGGACTGGATTAAAGGCTGGTACAGGGGGGACAGCTGTTCGAATGTGGGTCAGAAAGGCTTTCTGCTTGTCGCAAAAATTGATTTTTACACCCCTTTAGGAAAAAGCTGTTACATTCATTGTCTGGGTTTGTAACACGCCACTTGACATGCTTCAACAACTTTTTGCTGATACAGAGAGAGATGCTATTTTGGCAGAGAAAAATAAATCTTGCATGAAGCATATATATAGAATGCACTGATACTAGCTATAATACACTGAGGTTTCAAAGAGGGGGCCAGAAGAAAAATAAGAAAAAAGTAGATTTAAACCAAAAATGTTAAACTTAACTTAAAGGGATTGTTCATCCAAAAATTTAAATTATGTAATCATTTACTCACCCTTATGTTGACTCGTAACATTGACTTTTCGAAAACATGACATTTCGTAAAACATCTTTTGTGTTCCATAGCAAAAAAGAAAGTCATATGGGTTTGGAATCACATTAGGGTGAAATTTATCAAATTATGACAGAAATGTATCCCTTTAAGAACTGTCAAAGTTAACATATTCATTTATTAAACAAATAAAATGTGTATTATTATTCTATAAAATATTATTCTATTGACACCTATAGTTATTAACAAATAAAAAATCTACATATAGTTTTGAAAAAAAAAAACATCGTTTTTATAAGCATTAAGTCTGAACTGGGATTGGATATCTCTCTGTCCCAAACTAACAGCAACCTCACTCATAAAATCAAAAGAAAAGAGTTGACATTTTCACATCAGTGCAGCTTTTCATCGTCTAGAGACTAATATCGGTACAGGCTCTTCTCAGCTGCCTGAAAAACACAGAGCTCGACTTCTCTCAGGGGCATGTCAGGCCTCCCTTAGATGCACAGAGCCGCAATGGCGTCCCTCTACTCTCCTCCGGTTAGCTGTCAGTCTGCTGTGACATTAGAAACCTCTCTATCCATTATTCCAGCAGACCCCACAGCACGCCAACAGGAGCTGCCGAGAGCCATGACAGCGGGAGCTCTGTGTATCAGGAAGACTGACACCAGCACAAAGAGGAAACTGCAGGCGCAACGGCTGGAGGCATGACAGAGAGAGACACTGGAGATGAGCGACTGTACAGACACTTTGTGTGTATGTCAGGGTAGTGCGCCATTCACTGAAGTGAGAATGTGTTTTAAAGAGTTTGAACTGAGGTGGCAAACAAGACGCAGAACTGTAATCGGAATTTGCCATAATCATGAACATGTCACTTTGGAACATATGGGGTATTTTCTGAAAACATTACTCAATATGAATAATGTCTGAAATAGAACCCATAGATTTGTAGCCTGACTACATCAGACTTCGTACTTCTGCTCAATTTTAGTTCGCTTCTGTACTCAGTCTGAAATAGCGACCGTTTTCCCCATTTTCCTCCGGCCTCAAAACAGCCGGCCAATCAACGAACAGAGGGCGGGCTGAGAGCCGTGACGTAGACGCTGATTGTACCGTGGATGCGTAGATTTACTTCACATAATCTGCAAAAGTCATTCACAGCCATGTTCCATGTTCACTCCGGTATTTCGCTCGATGGTTTTGTTTTTGCATCATACATGTGTTTACAGTGGAAGTTAGATGAGGCTGAGCATGCGCATAACACACGGCATAACCAAACGTTATGTGATTGGCTTACGGGTAACCAATGATTTTAAACTTCAGACAAGCGCCGCTTAATATTTTTGTTTATTTTTGAATGAATGGAAAGCATTTATATGAATAGTAAACAGAAATCTTTTGCAACATTATAAATATCTTTATAAAAAGTATATATTTTAAAATCTTACTTGCCCCAAACTTTTAAACAGTAGTGTATCTATTTAGTAAATTAACACAATTAAAATGACTAAAAACAAAAAATGAAGAAAACATGAAATCCCACCTACAAAACTGCCATCTGCATAAAAGTGTGTTTGATTTTTAAACATAAAATAATGGGTGGCCAATTTAACTAAATTACAACTAATGAATTGAAAAGGAACCAATTCCTAAACACAGAAATGTTCCCGTCCCTGGTGTATGTGCACACGTGTTAGCAGTTAAGTCAGCTCCGCTGTAAGAGCTTATTTAGTAAACCCAAACAGTTCAAAACAAAAACTACAAACCACAATTGTTGAGGTCGCAGATGCGCACTGCCCTTACGCAACCACAAACCGCAAGAAAAAAAGTTACTTTCTTCAGCAGTTCATTAAACGACTTAAACGGTGTGTGAGAAGCCTCTGAAACGACTTCCTCTTCCTCACGCGCTGTCAGGAAGTGACAGGGTGTTTCAGCGATGACCTCGTCGCGCCGTTACACCAGCATTAGTATTCCTGTAAGCCCGGGGTAGAAATACAACCTCAGCCACTTTTATCGAAGCTTGATGATTAAAAGCGCTCCCATCAGCAAGATGCACACGGGGGATCTTAAAGTCATTAAAATAAGCAATAGTGTATTATTTCCTTCAGGTAATCAAAGCGAATTATTGAGTGTGCCTGAACGCTGTAGGCGACAAGTCTTTTTAATAAAATCGAGACAGAGGACTTCACAATGACACCAGATGAGGCTCTTACCCTTCCATTGAAGGAGCACAGCAATGACATTGAGTGCGCTGACACGTCTCAAAGTGATTAAACATGACAAATGAAAGAAGAGTGTCATTTACAGAGCTGATGGATGTCTTCATGATGAAAAACGGTGATCCCCAAAGAATTCCAGGAGGCATCGTCCTATAGAATTACAACAAAGCTCTTTTTAGTTCTAAAAACCTATTTCCATTATCACATCTTGTTCAGATTAATGTTACATGTCAGCTGGAAATTATCTCACAATATGAGATCTTACGTTTGTGTCTTACATGCTGTCAGGATTCAGTTAACACTCTAGCTGGTGAAACTCACACGACCCACCAACCTCCTCCACCAAAATACAAAAGAAGTAAAGCTTGTCTTCTTGCAGTGAGTGAGTGGGAGTGAGTGAAGTGCCTGATGGCCCACGGCACCGCTATCTGCCACTCACGCTGATTTGGCATGTCATGTTGGATCTAACAAGGCTACGCTCTAAGGAGATTTGACCACACAGAGAAGTGATACTGCAGAAAAACAGCTGTTCCACTGATCCTCCGAAAAAAGACAGAGCAGAGGGTGAAGGCAAGGAGATGATAAGTGCAAATGTATCTTCAAATGTACAAAATGTGTTCTTTTCTAAAGAATAAGATGAACCATATTTGAAAATATCTAGTAAATAGACTGAATCTGCATGTGTGCACAACCAAAATGCTGTATTTTTAAATATGGGCTGTGTATTTGTATGCCTTTATGTGTTGATGCAATTATCAATGGATCAGTTTATGTGCAGAATATAAAAATAAAATACATTTTTGATTGACAGATACATCTGAGGAACTTTTGTTTGCTTTCCTTGCACTGTTGAACATGTCTGTCTGGATTTTCATATAATTTTATTTGAATAAACTGTCAATCTGTGCTTGTTTTCGGACACTATGCTATGAGGCACGCATAAAAAAAAAATATCGTTAGCCTCATAGCATAATTGCCTAAGCATAATTGCCTTTAAATATAACTTAGGCAATTATGCTATGACATTTTTAAGATGTACAGGCATGTATAAACATAAACACACAGCCTGAAAACAAAAGACGTGCTTGAGAGTCCAATGTCCCTAAAATATCTTTATTTAAGAAACAGTTATAAGGGGTTGGAACAACACTTCAATTAAAAAACATGAAAACAATACTAATGTCAAAGCATTAGTTTTATTATAATAATATAATATTGTCAGAGTTATGTTAGTTTCATTGTGTTTTGTTAATGTGTTTTGGTTTCCTATATATCCTTTCAGTTTAGCTTTTTCTCCTCACCCTTGTTAGTTTCCTTGGTTTCTCATGAGTTAATAATGATTACTTTCACCTGTCGTTAGTTACCTTGTTATCTCTGTGTATAAGTACTGCCTGTTTTATTTAGTTCTTTGTCGCTGATTGTTAACATTATGTGTGGAGAGATTTTTTGTTTCTCCTGAGATTCTCCTACGTATTTCTGTTACATCGTAAGAAGAATGGCATCCACGGTAATATTAGTATGTCTGTCTCATCCTTTTCCCGAGGTTACCGTAGTCAGCCGGATCCGGTTCGTATCCTGATCAGATGGTTGACCTGCACCTAGAAACGACCACAACGCATTCCTGAATGTCAGCAGAGACCGTGTCTTCTAGACGACCCCCTGTGAAGGCCTCGTGGACATGACAGTCACGGGCACAGATCCTCAGTAGAGACCATAAGAACCAGACAGGTCATCTGCGCAAACCCTATGGCCAACTTCGACTCCATACCGGCGTGATGAATCATAATGACATTGTTTGTTCGTTGGCCCTCCGACTGAGCCTGGTTTCTCCCAAGGGTTTTTCTCCATTCTATCACCTGATGGAGTTTGGGTTCCTTGCCACTGTCGCCTCTGGCTTGCTTAGTTGGGGACACTTAATATTCAACAATATTATTGTTCTGACTGTACTGACACTGTTGTATGAGAACTGAACTGAGCTGGATGACATCATTTTTTATAGATGATCTTTACAACGGATCTGAATCAACACTGAACGCCGAAAATAATATTTTTTCCTTTTTATCACTGTAAAGCAGTTTTGAAACAAGTCTGTATTGTATAAAGCACTACAGTATAAGGTGACTTGACTTAAGCCTTCAATTTCTACAGATTTTAATGCAAGCAAGCCTCCAATTACTCGCCTCTTCATTGACCTTTGTAAAGTGTCCTTTAAAGTGTAATTAGCATCGTTGACGCAGCTCCGAGTGAACCCTGGCATTAGGCAGCACGCTGGGGCTGATCTACAGAGAGACGCTCCATCTGATCAGAGGTTAATCTAATTTCAGACTCACAGAGTGGCAGATCACACAATCTTTGAAGAGGGGGAGAAGATTAAAAACGAGAGAGGGGAGGGATAAAGGAACACAGCGCGAGTCGTGACCTGACGTGGGATGTCAGTGAGAGAGAGATAAAGAGGAGGAGGAAAAATAAGTGCTAGTACCTGTTTGAAATGATAGCAGATAAATCCAGCTGACATCAACCCCAGTAAACAGAGACATTCATCCTTGAGAATGCATGAGATACTCTATTCATATATACAAGCACGGGTGACACAGGTCGATTTCCAAGTAAATTGAAAACATAATCTCAAATGCTTTTTGCTTTCCAAAAAACCTCTTATAATGTGGCTCACACAAGTAGGTAGGAAGAAACATTAAAGCCACTCAGTCTGAAGCCCCATTCACACTGACAACGCTTTTTAATCTCAGGAGGTCACCAGTTCGCTGTACTGTTCAGCGCTATTGATGGTAAAAACATTTTATTTTGACAAAGAATCAGCATTCTTGCTGCGAAACATTCACATTTTGAAGGAGAAATAAATTTGCATTTGACTTGCAGCAGTACATATCATGAAACTTACATAGAATGATTGTTATATTATATTGCTGTATGTGTGCAAACCTGAACATGAACATGAGGTGTATTTTTCATCACACCTACTGTATATTCAATGTCCAGTGTCTTCATTCACTGCTTTCCTCATTTTTTGTCATTAGCTACTCCCACATTGTGACATCAATATTTGATGCCACCTAAAATTACCAACTCAATAAAGACTGATTTCTGATCTCCCATTATGAATGTCCCATGACAGCTGCAATACTGGCGATGTAAATAGTCGCTCTACTGTTCTACGCAATTGAGTGCATTCTTCATCACAGTTGCCTTAAGCTGATAGCAGTCTCTGATATGGAAAGCAAGCCCTTTGTAACCTATCCATAAATCCAATGAAACAGAAATCAGCATCGTTGCATAAGTGCCTCTCGTATTACCCTCTTTTATCAGCCTTAGTCATTTCCACCCTTTCCGTCACAAACGTCACTTACAACACAAATCCTCAGAGAAATGGCTTGCCTGAGGCGAAGACAGAGCAAAGAAGGAAATGACAAAATGGTTTAGATTGAGAAACCAAACTAATGAGTTTACAAAAGAAGAACAAAAGCAAAAGTCATGACGAGTCAAGCATGTGGATCCATCTAGTAATGCAATTATGGAACAAAGAATTGAATAATTTTCCCATTGTTTAATTGGTACTGTCAATATTTTTGGTAAAAACATAAAACAAATTAAATAAGAAATGAGAATGAAATTAAATAAAACTAAAATAAATCCATGAATAAAATAAAAAAATGGGTCACAATAAGGTTTCATTAGTTAAATATATTATGAACAGTACTTCTACAGAATTTGTTAATCTTAGTTAATGTTATTTTTAACATTTACTAATACATTATTAAAATGTAAAAGTTGTATTTGTTAGCATTTGTTAATGCATGTGAACTAACATCAATATGAACATTTTTATTAACTATAACATTAACAGAAAATGCTGTATATTTCTCATTTTTAATTCATGTAAACTAATCCATTAACTAATGTTAACAAATAACATAAAATAAAATAAATGTCTGGTCAGCAGAAATTGTTAAAGTCATGTAAGGATTTATGTATAAATGTATAGATTTAGTCAAATGTTCTTCAAGATATAGACTATTAAACTATTCGTTTAACATTTTGTAAACTGTTGTGAGCCTCAGTTAACTCAATTCAAAGCAGCTTATTCTAGAAAGTTTCACTTTAAACTATCACATAATCAACACAGTGAATGAAAATCATACTGAGAGCTGTGGTTTATAGCGGTTTATAGGTAAAAATGAAAAATGAATGGCCTCAAGAGTGATCCATCGGTGAGCTGGTCTACGAGCCCCGCTCGCCATTTCAATTTACAGCTTGAATAATGTACCTCCTAAAAACGAACCGCTGAGCCTCATACTTCATTTCTACAAGACTCCATTAAAGGACTGATTTGTTCATTTTTCAGCATTTCAACTGTAGGGAGATTTCCTTTAGGGCGTTCAGAAGTTCACTGTTGTGAGAATACAGCAGAAGTCAATGCTCCAACCCGGATTGAACCGGTTATATGATTGACTGTAAATGTAACTAGTTTGAAATCTAAAGACAAAATCCACCCTGCAGGTTTTCACTATAAAGCTCTTTGACTCTAAGTATATCTATCCTTAAGGGTGCACTAATCTTGTCAAAGACTCCACTTTAGCTGTTAGCCAAATGATGACATTAGGGCCACATCTGTGCCCCTGGCACACACCACCTGCTATCATGGGAGTAAAATCACAGCCAATCAAAACTACTGCTCTAGACCGAGCTCTCTTACTGAGCAGCTGTGCAAATTAACCTGCTCTCAGGCGCAGCACACAGGCCAAGAATCTGGGTGCAGTGAGCTGAGCAGTCCTGTTCCATCCCAGCCATTGCCATTCCATTCTGATCCATTTCATTCCATTCCATTTATTCCATCTGATTATATTCCACTCAATTACATTCCATTTCATTAGCCTTGGCAACACCAAATCCAGTTGGGGCCAGGAGAGGTTTGGCAGGCCTTTTGTGCTAGATCAACCTGCCATGTTTGTAGTGCTTATATGTATCTGCCCTCTATAATCGCAATAAAGACTGAGCATATGGGTGCTAATGAACCAGTTTGTTGAGGCATGTAAGGTATTGTAAAGTAAGCGTGGCACTACTGTGTCAGCTAGTAATAGCATGACTTGGCTAAATGCTAAATATGCTGGTATTTACCGGTATGTCATGGCAGTGGCTTAGGTGATGGTTGCAGATCTGTTCTACCGACTACAGGGAAAACTGTATTATTATTTTTTAAATAATGAAAATAAATAAAAAATAAATAAATTGCAACCAGGTAGCCTACCCTTAAGGTTTGTTTCTCTCATTGCATGTTTAAAACTGTTATTTCATTGTCATTTACTATATGTTCAATTATGAAGACAGGAAAAAAACAGAAATGACCTGTATTTCCCTTTAGTCATCAACAGGTAGCACTGTGTGTGTTGCGTACGATACAATGCGCGCGCACTCTCGGGAGAATTTGAGTTCATCCATGGGTAAATACGTTTTGTGATTATATTTTTGATGAATACCATTTGTGGATGTATATTTTGTTGTGTTAATTCGGAGAACTGTCGTGTTTGAAAAGTTAGGCTGTGCGTAATTTCCGCGATATGACGTCACACCATGCTGTGTAGGCCTGTTCATTTAGCATTATGAAATGTTATACACTTCTTTTTTTTTTTTTCAAATGTTTAATGTGCTTAATGTGATTATTATTTGATGTGATTATTTACAGTGTGCAACATAATGTTGGGGATTTCAGCCTTCGTGAAGTGTTTGTGGTGGTATGTAGAAGCTGATCGTTATGTGAGAGTTATTTTCTCTCATTTCTCACAAATGATGTGTAAGTGGGTAATATATATTTTTTTACTTATGTTGTTTCGTTCTCGTTGTACAGTGTTCCCACTGCCGTATTGTATTGTAATGGTTTGGAATTGTTCCATTATTCGTATTTATGATTTTTTGCATTTTGAAATGGTTGTATTCTTGTATTGCTGTGAGTATTGTGTTTGTTACACATAAGTGGACCCAGGCGTACAGTGTATCACAGAGATAATTGCACTCTGAGTGACGTTAATGTAGAGCGGTGAGGAGGTTTAATTGTATCACCATCTCTGTGAACCTTATTTATCAAATTTGTTTTTCTGCTCTTTTCTGGTTCTTTTGTGAACGTTGAAAACTGGAACTGCTTCTTTTCTATTAAACTGAAAATAAATAGTTTTATTTGACGTCATTAATTGAATAAACTTAAAGTAAATAGAACCCCCTAATGTTTAGTGTTGTCAAAAGTACAGACTTCGGTTCGATACTGAAATTTAAAAAATGTGACGCTGTGATCGCTGTTGAGCGGAATAATAAACACCTCTGATTGGCCATTGTGTTCACGAGCTCATCGGAAATGTCTGTGATTGGCTACAATGATCAACGCATGGGAGTGTTTGAGAGCACACAGAAGTGTTTGAAAGTGTTTTGAAAGATAGACTGCTGATAGACGCCTGCTTTCAAACGCTCCCGTGTGTATCTGTGTAACTGTAAGCGATTGCTGAAGAGCGTCATTGATGTATATTTACAACATATTTTTGAAGCGCTGATCATTGTAGCCAATCACAGACATATTTGATGAGCCCATGAACACAATGGCCAATCAGAGGTGTTTATGATTCCGCTCAACATCGCTCAAAGCTCAAATCTAAATCCCTGGTCACAAAATTAAAAAACAAAACAACTTTAAAAACTAATGAAAACAAACAGGATGACTTTTGGGGTCTTGTGATCTATGTTATATGATCTATATGCCTTATTACTAGGTGGCGATAGTGAAGCTTGAAAAGCGAGGAAAGTGAAGTAGACAAAAAGCAGTACTAGTGATGGCATCAGTGATTTCAAAGGCAGGGGCTCTGATGACAACCAGAATGACAGTTTCATTGTAGGGTGCGTGGTTTGTAGTACTGCGGGATGCAGTCGGACACACTTGGAGAAAGAGGCATTTGCAAGAATTTTGTGTGTAATTCCGCTAGGTGCCACTAGTGTCGCAGAAACTACATATTGCACCTTTAAAATGTATCCTTCCCAAAATGTGAAGTAATGTATTCTTCTTTAAACAAAATGGTTTATTTTCTTTTAGAGAGGCCTTAGACAGTTTGAAGAGCCAGATTGGAGTTGATAATCTCTTGAATCAGCCTGGGCTGAAGTATGTTTCCTCTCGCTCATCTGTCCAACACACTAATCTCTGGGATAAAATAGCTATGGCTAATCGTATTAGCTTAATCACACTGACCACTTGAGGTTGCACAGCTTTGAGTGGATTTCTAAAACAGCCACTACAGAATGCTGTAACCCTGTAATCCTCTACTGCAGCCCAGAGTGATATAAAACACACATGCAAACACACTTACACGTGTACAAACACAAATGAGCTCCAAATGACAATTGGATGTGTCCCATTCCTGCTTCAGAGACAAGTCAAATCTGATTGATTGTGCTCAGAGCACAATTGGCAAAATTGGAGCAGAATTGCATGTAACCATTAAAACTACATCTTTATGATTATTAATTGCATTTTAAGAGAATAAACATTTACATTAAAGCATTTGGCGTATTATTTTATTCAAAGTGACTTAAGGGCATATACATTTTATCTGTATATTTTTTTTCTGGGGATCAAATCTACAACATGAGCTACAGGAACACTTGAAATGGATATGCAAAAATAAAATGGACCCACACTGGGCATAATTTCACCTCCTCCCACCCCATCAGAATATAGTAAATTCTGGCAATTACAGCTTCTTCAATATGTGAACTTGTGCAACCTTGTAATATGCTGTTTATATATATATATATATATATATATATATATATATATATATATTATATTATATTATATTATATATAAACGTGTGCCTGTAATTTTGTTTCAATAATTGCAATTTGAACCTCTTTTAACCTCAACAAGCCCAGTCTAATTTTTCTCTTCAATTAACTTTTCATTACTGACTCATTAACATACTATTGTCAAAGGAGAAAATAGAATAGTAAATGATTAAGTTGTACGTACCTTTTTCACAGACTCTTTTCATAAGAATGAACAAAGTGTTTCCAACAGAAACCATCACCCAATTTTAATTAAAACACTGCACAGTTATTTCATCTAATGAAAAATGATTTGCACAGATAAGCAACAATAGAAATATGAAAACAAAACAAGATTAGCCCAGCAGCTGCTATAAGCATGCATCAAAAAACCGAGAGAGACTGCACAAACATTTTTCTGCAGTCAAAAAGACTAAGATGTTACTCAATTATATTTTATTACCTTGAATTACGTCCAAAAGTGCTTTGCATAAAACATTCTGCAGAATGCAACCAAACAGCAAGAGTCTAAACTCAATTGGAGATCTGAAACTCTCATTAGTTTGGCATCAGCAAGGGTTGTACATATTTAAATGTGTTGTTCGGCTCATGGTTGAGAATTCTAGAACTTGTGACTGTGACACTGGGAAAAGTATGATTGTGTTCAGTACCAAGGAAGCACTTCATCTCCTCTAAGTGAAGAGGAGCTCTGTAATGACAGGATAGATGGCAAGCCAGCAGGGGGTCTTCAGGAACAGGTTGTGCACACACACTGTGAGGCCTAAGGCAGACAGGCATATCATTTTCAAACCAAAAGAGTAGTTGATATAAGACAATATGAATGACAGTGAGCCATTCACAGACAGATCAATAGAATGACAGACAGACCGAAAGATCGATAGAATGACAGTTTCAACGCCACTGCTGAAATCCACCCACATTTAATGGGTTGGCGGGTGTTAATATCAAGCCCTGTATACAGTGCAATGCATAAGTGAATACACCCATGCTAAAGTTGACTAAAAAGAGGAATAAAAAATCATATTTTGGAAATTGAACTTAATGCCTTAATTTAAAAAATTAGGAAAAATCCAACCTTTAAGGACACCAATTTTCTTTGTGAATGAATAATGTATCGTAAATAAATAAATGTTCTTCCTTAAAATACATGGTGCATAAGTGTGTACACCCCTATGTTAAATTCCCATAGAGGCAGGCAGATTTTTATTTTTAAGTATTTTTTTAAAAAAAAATTTAGGACACTATGCATCCTGATAAAGTTCCCTTGGCCTTTGGAATTAAAATAGCCCCACATCATCACATAGCCTTCACCATACCTAGAGATTGGCATGGGGTACTTTCCATAAGATCATCTCTCAATGCAAATCAAACTAGCTTTTAGGCTAACTGAAATAAAACCATGCCAATCTCTAGGTATGGTGAAGGCTATGTGATGATGTGGGGCTATTTTAATTCCAAAGGCCAAGGGAACTTTATCAGGATGCATAGTATCCTAATTTTTTTTTTTAAAAAATACTTAAAAATAAAAATCTGCCTGCCTCTATGGGAATTTAACATAGGGGTGTACTCACTTATGCACCATGTATTTTAAGGAAGAACATTTATTTATTTACGATACATTATTCATTCACAAAGAAAATTGGTGTCCTTAAAGGTTGGATTTTTCCTAATTTTTTAAATTAAGGCATTAAGTTCAATTTCCAAAATATGATTTTTTATTCCTCTTTTTAGTCAACTTTAGCATGGGTGTATTCACTTATGCATTGCACTGTACATATCTACACACCTCCGTGCGGTCCTCTGAGACTCCTTCACTGAGGCATGGACACTACAAGACTCCTGAAGGTGTCCTGTGGTAACTTGCACCAGGATGCTAGAAGCAGACCCTTGAAGTCCTGTAGGTTGTGAGGTAAAGCCACCATGTTCCTCAAACCATTCCTGAACAGTGGCACAGTGCATTATCCTTGGGCGCCCAACACCCTGTAGCCGGTTTGAGATTTGTCCCTCCTCGAACCAATGTTGGTAAATTCAACCACAAAAACCACTGCTGACCAGGAGCAACCCACAAGCCTTGATGTTTCAGAGATACTCTTACCCAGTCGCCTTGACATAACAATTTGGCCCTTGGCCCAAAGTCGCTCAGATCTTTATTCCTGCATGCCCATTCCTCCTGCATCCAACACGTTGATTACGAGAACTGATTGTTTGCTGACCATCTAATCTACCCAGACCTTAATATGTGGCCTTGTTAGGAGATGATCAATGATATTTGGTACACCTGTGACTGGTCATTATGTTTTGATTCATCCATATATATATATATATATATATATATATATATATATATATATATATATATATATATGATCTTATAATAAAATAAAAACTGTTGGTCTCTGGGTTTCTAGCTGTAATTAAAGTTGAGGAGGCAAGCGCACCACCTCCTCCTCATCTCCCCTCTCACTCTAAACAATGATAAATAAATTGAAACGGGCTTAGGATCTTCTCTCAAAACATTATTCACAAGATCAAACCTTCCAGCGAATATTTGGCTAAATTAAATTACATGAGCGGAAAAACAGGCATGTTTAGATGAAGCTAATCATATCACAACCACGTCTGATTTCCAAAAGTGCGTGCTATGAGGAACATAAATTAAACATCATGCCGACTGAATGAATGAGAAACTGCAGCAATGTTATAATCATCTGCAATATTCGTCTGGAGAATTCTGATGATTGCATTCTTTATAAACACATTTTTGTTATATATTGGACTATTTTTAATGTAATTAATCTTTTCATGGCATACTATCACATTTCTGTATGCTACAACACAAGAATAAGAACTGCAAGTCGTGAATCATCGCACAAATAGAAGATCGACCTGCCGCTAATGAGAGTTTGATTTCTTTATGTTTGTATGTAGTGCTGGTAGTGCCATTTGCCTTTTAAAATAAATTCAATTGATGGATGACTCTGTCGCTGGGAAAGATCCATTATGTGACTGATAACACTGCTGTTGCTAATTTAGACAGTGGGACTGAATAAAGTGCCTATCCTGTATGCGTCTCTGACGTGAGATGGTTGTGGATCATGGAGCCCAAAGCTGTCAGGCATCACACATTACCGTAGAAATGCCAATTTGTACGTAATTAAAAGACAGAGAGAATCTAAAGACTTAAATTAATTAGACAACAATGGAAATAAGGATAACTATATTATTTACTACTAAAATGTATCATATTACATGGGAAATACCAATAGAGAATGACAGATCGATAGAATGACAGAAAGACAGTCAGACAGATCGATAAAATGACTGACAGACAGAAAGATCGATAGAATGAAAGACAGATCGATAGAATGACAGACAGATCAATAGAATGACAGACAGACAGACAGAAAGGTCGATAGAATGACAGACAGACAGATCAATAGAATGGCAGACAGATCGATAGAAGGACAGACAGACAGAAAGGTCGATAGAATGACAGACAGACAGATCGATAGAATTACAGAAAGAAAGATTGATAGAATGACAAACAAGACAAATCGATAGAATGACAGACAGACAGAAAGGTCGATAGAATGACAGACAGAAAGATTGATAGATTAACAGACAGACAGATCAATAGAATGACAGACAGACAGATCGATAGAATGATAGACAGACAGAAAGGTCGATAGAATGACAGACAGACAGATCAATAGAATGACAGACAGACAGAAAGATCGATAGAATGACAGACAGAAAGATTGATAGATTGACAGACAGACAGAAAGGTTGATAGAAAGACAGACTGACAGATCGATAGATTGACAGACAGACAGATCAATAGAATGACAGACAGACAGATCAATAGAATGACAGACAGACAGAAAGATTGATAGAATGAGAGACAGAAAGATCGATAGAATGACAGACAGACAGAAAGATTGATAGAATGAGAGACAGAAAGATCGATAGAATGACAGACAGACAGAAAGGTCAATAGAAAGACAGACAGATCGATAGAAGAACAGACAGACAGCAGATCAATAGAATGACAGACAGAAAGATTGAATGACAGACAGACAGATCGATAGAATGACAGACAGACAGATCGATAGAATGACAGACAGACAGATCGATAGATTGACAGACAGACAGATCAATAGAATGACAGACAGACAGATCAATAGAATGACAGACAGACAGAAAGATTGATAGAATGAGAGACAGAAAGATCGATAGAATGACAGACAGACAGAAAGGTCAATAGAAAGACAGACAGATCGATAGAAGAACAGACAGACAGCAGATCAATAGAATGACAGACAGAAAGATTGAATGACAGACAGACAGATCGATAGAATGACAGACAGACAGATCGATAGAATGACAGACAGACAGATCGATAGAACGACAGACAGACAGATCAATAGAATGACAGACAGACAGATCAATAGAATGACAGACAGACAGAAAGATTGATAGAATGAGAGACAGAAAGATCGATAGAATGACAGACAGACAGAAAGGTCAATAGAAAGACAGACAGATCGATAGAAGAACAGACAGACAGCAGATCAATAGAATGACAGACAGAAAGATTGAATGACAGACAGACAGATCGATAGAATGACAGACAGACAGATCGATAGAATGACAGACAGACAGATCGATAGATTGACAGACAGACAGATCAATAGAATGACAGACAGACAGATCAATAGAATGACAGACAGACAGAAAGATTGATAGAATGAGAGACAGAAAGATCGATAGAATGACAGACAGACAGAAAGGTCAATAGAAAGACAGACAGATCGATAGAAGAACAGACAGACAGCAGATCAATAGAATGACAGACAGAAAGATTGAATGACAGACAGACAGATCGATAGAATGACAGACAGACAGATCGATAGAACGACAGACAGACAGACTAGTTCAAGGACATTTTTTGTTCCTTTGTGCATTACAATGTGCATTATTAAACTGTTCACAATAAAACCAGCAATGTGCATTAAGAAAGAAAATAGGGTTTCTCTATACAATATTTTCTCTTAACAACTAACCACACACATACAGACAAGCAGCTTCTCTCTTTCCACACACACACACACACGCACACGCACACACACACGGCCTGGTGCCCTGTTCTGTTTCTGTCTATGGGAGATAATTAAATCTGGGCAGGAGGTTGATAAATGTATCAGCAGGTAGTGACAGGCTCCATGGCTAATGTGTTCCAGGTGAACATCTGCCTGATGCCAGCAGGGGGCACCAGGGGGCATGCCCTCCACCGCCCTCAGAGGACACAGCTACAACACCCATCACCACAGCAACAGTACAGCAGATACTCTTTCCATACCAACCACACCATCAGAAAGAGAGAGAGAGAGAGACGGCTGAAATCGAGCGCAAGCCAAACCCGTCAGCTTCTTAAAGCATAAATTATATAGGGCATATTCTAATGATTTAATGTTGCAGTGTATTATATATTTGCCACTAGCATCACATAATGGAAAAACAAAAATAATTGTTTCTAAACAGATTTCCTGAACTCAAGCCATTGGTCAACAAAACAGAAGAAGCCACCTCAAATGGCCTCAAGCCATTGGTTAAGCAATATTTCTATGTTGGGCTGGTCGAGATTGTCAAACGAACAGAAAAATCAACATACAAATAGCTTATTTTCTCTGCATATTTATCTGGGATTGGAGAAAAGGTTCAATTCAAATAGGTATTGTGAACTACAATGAACAACAATATTTAACAGCATTTATTTCTAGGTTATTGTTCATTTTTAAATATATTCTTGTTCGGTGCTAATTCATGTTTGTTCAAAATACATTAACTAATGCTAATTTATACAATTAGAAATTTACAAATATATTAGTAATACAAATGAGGTATTAGTAAGGTACTAATTTAAAATACAAAATACATTAATAATGCTGCAAAACATAGTTTATTGAACTTATTGTAAAAGTGTTGCTAAAATATTGAAAATTATTTTTATCATTTATCATTTTAAGAACCTATAAATATAGGGAAAGTGAGAATAGGTGCACACACATATCACAACCTCCAGCATATTTGGGCTAGGTCTGCTGAAGTGTTTGTTGTATTACTCAAGGGAAAACACTTGTTTGACAAGTGGCCTGTGATATTACACTGAAAAAGTAATGACATGAAAGGTGTCAGTCATAAAATATAGCATGGATCGCAACAGAAACATGCAGCATTCTGAAAATGTAGATTTATTCACCAGGTCTCAAAGGAAACTCATCAATGTTATGAAATGTGCAGCCAACCGTATGCCTGCTGGGATTATTAAATAACATTCTTTTAACCTTGGCAGAATGTTTCCTTCCAACTGCCTTTTTCGAATAAGAAATGGAGTGCAGATGGTACGGCCTCAGGCGGTTGTTGAAAGGTATAGGAAAAAAGATCAGATCTGCTGTTGTTGTTTTCACCCGTGACCTTCTGATCTGTGTGAGCTTACCTACACACACACACACACACACACGCACACACACACACCCCATTAGCAATAGAGAACCCTGGTGGTTATGCCACCGGCAGTGTGGAGGCCAGCAATTCTATGCTGTGTGTGTGTATATATATATATATATATATATATATATATATATATATATACTGTATATATACATATACATACACACACACACACAGCCCAAGATAAAATAAACAATAAAACAAAAGACCAGATAAAAAAATGAGGTCAAATAGGAGACTATTTCATAAATGTAATGCTGCTCCAATGATCTTCCAATGCACATATCTGGAATTCAAAATTTTCATATGGGTTGTTTAAGATACAATTAAAGATACACAAAGTAGTAGTTAATGATACACAAAATACATGGTGAGACACGTGAACTGATAAACCATAAGTGGTGTTCAAGCACCTGCCTTTTGGCCTCTGACTAGACAAGTGCCCTTTTTGCAAGACATGTTTTTATTTTATATTTTAGTTACCATTTACATTTGGCCCAAAAGCATCAATTCTCAATTAAGTGTGTACCCGACAACTGCATTTAAGTTATAATTTTGCAAGACTGCATGAGCCCCTACCACTCCTCCTCTTCAACATCTCAGCACAAAAATCACGAACCCTACGAGCAGCATCCACGTCTCCCTGATCTGCCTTCATTGGTGACAGCCACGATCGTGTTTGCTCTAAACTTCTGCACTATAACTGCTCTGAAATTAAACCACTTAATGGTTGACTTCTCAATACAGCCAGTCTAACCAGTCCCCCCGCAGCTTGTCTGGTTTGCACGAGCCCGGTAGGCCCATGCATTAATCTGTCCCTGTTCTCATCATAGGAGCTGTTGCCCATTACAGTTCGATACAGGTGTCTTCTTCTTGCAGCAGATCTTCATTTGTGTGTGCAACAACGGAGGAATTCCTGGCTCTGTTTTGACTCCATTACACAAGTTCTCAGCTGGTAAAAATACCATCATATGTACGCACATACAACAAGCACATTTATCACTCAGCATTGTTTTGGATGTTCGCTAAGTTCATTAACAAAATAAATGTCATAAATGCTTTTTTTTCATGTATCTTTAGGTTCGGTGTTAAAAATGACAGTGTGAACACTGTGAACCATGACTAAATGTAACATTTTCTTTTTTGGTCTGGACCAAAAGAACCAAAAGAACTGATTTACAAGTGGGAACATACCCTAAGGAATTGAAATTAGGCATGAGAGAGTGAAATACAATATGTTTAAAAAAGAGCTTGCCCATTAAAACATTTATAAAAACATTAACTGTAAAATATATTGAAGGTGACACAAAATGAAGATGGATGAATACTGCTGAAACCCAGGCAGAAAAAGAGCAGGCAGCATAGATGATATTCCCAATGTCCATCCTCTGATTTGATTATAAATTACATCTTTGATTAAAGAGCAGTAAGGGGGAAACTGCAGTCATTGATTTCCAATCCGCCCAACAGAATGGCTCTGTCAGAGGGAGGCAGGCAGACGATTCAGGTTCAGCGCCGGCCTTGCATCTCTCAGTGTCTGTGATTGTGTCCAAGATGTTTAATTACACTCTAAGTGAAGAGAATTACTGTAAATCTTTAGATAACAGCACTTAGCCAACAGACAAGTGAAGACTGAAAAGCCTCCTTTATATTTCACCATCTATTTGAAAAGCTAAACCAGCTAATCTGCTCCGTTGTCTTTGCTAAGCAGTCGACAATGACTGTCTGGATGATTCAAATCACCCTTTCAACATAGAATGAATAGAGAGATGCACACTTCATTTCAATTTATGAACAACATAAGGATTATACTGTGAGTCAGGCCTGCACACACAAGCAAGCCGAAGCACTTTTTAACAGCTTTTCAGCTTGTTTTTATAGGAAGCCGCCAGGATTAAGGGTCAACAAAGTTAAGTATTGCGATTAAGGAACATCTGTCATTAAAGTGCATGTATATGCATGTAGTATATGTGTGTGTGTGAGAGAGAGAGAGAGGGAGAGATGTTGCGTTATGCATCAGACGGTCAGTGAAACAGACAGAGGGACTGCTGTGTGAGACTAGCATCTATTTTGGTCATTTTATCTGTACAAAATACTTTATTATGCTGCTTCATGTTGCAGGCTGGCAATATTTGTCATCACACATCCCATATTATATTATTAAAAACACACATACAGACACATTGCACTATACCGTTGCACTTGGTAAGATTTTTTTGTTGTGTTTTTGAAAGAAGTCTTTTATGTTTGCCAAGGTAGCATTTAATTGATCAAAAATACAGTAAAAAAACAGTAATATTGTGAAATATTATTACAATTTAAAATAACTGTTTTCTATTATAAAATGTCATTTATTCCTGTGTTGGCAAAGCTGAATTTTACAGCATCATTCCTCCAGTCTTCAGTGTCACATGATCCTTCAGAAATAATTCTAATATGCTGATTTGCTGCTTGAGAAGCATTTTTTATTTTTTTGTATTATTATCAGTGTTGAAAACAGTTCTGCTGCTTAATTGTTTTTAAAATAGTGATAATAGTAAGTTCAAAAGAACAGCATTTACATACCAATTGTGTTTACTTTATGTGCCCTTGCCTTAATTTCTTTCAAAAAAGTGTGTGTGTGTGTGTGTGTGTGTGTGGATCAGTCATTTCTGCACGATTCTATAAGCCCTGCTCTTTCCTTTCCTCTTGCAGTGCATGCTGGGAAGTTTCTGCATTCGGTACATTGGACTAATTACTGTAGTTGTGTTCGACCCACCCAATTTATCACTCCTCTGAACATTTAATTAGCTGCAAAGCTCTCTACAATTAAGCCCGGAATTAGGACAAATTGAACTGCAAGCTTAGCAACTAGAGGGGGGACGCCATAGCGGAAAGTGCAGATGATTGCCGTTATGGGAAAGCTGCAAGCTAAAGATTTAATTCACAAGATTGTTTTCTTGTTTTCCCCCCTTTTGAGTTCAGCACCGGCAATAGTCCTTTCAGGCTTTGTAAAGTCTTCAACTAGCAGCCAAAAGAGTTATTTTTCTTATAACCCTGCCAAAAACAAAAAGTTAAAATGAGTAAACAAGGCAAAAATCAATTGCGCTTAACCGTGTTGTCATGTTTCTGTTTGTTTTCTGTTTTGTTGTTCAGGAATATAACAGTGCTAGAAGAGCTGTTAACATCATCATACCTCAAATATGAGCAGTTTAAACTGGAGCTAAATGCATTGGATTTCTCACACAACGTACAACACACACTCACCATCTGGTTTGTTTATAGCCAACATCACATTCAAAATGAGTACACATACTCAGCAGAGCTCCTCACTGATTTATGAGAATATAACAAAAAACAACCACTAAATTTTGTTCCGTAGTCTAAACATAAACAAGTAGGAGGTAAAAAGGCTATGTCCTAGGACTTTGGAGTATCAAAATGTTCCCTCAGGGATTCATATCTAGTCTGGAGAGAAGTACAACTTTAACAGGTTTATAAAATGTTTAAGCTTCATTTGAGTAGAGTTATATATTTTTTCTTATCTTGTTAAATGAGGCATTAAAAGTGGGTCCAAACAGCAACCGTAGAACAAAAGCAAGGTAATTCATTTCTGAGCCAAGTCTCATCAGCCAATCGATTTACAGCGGCTGGTAAATGTATGCAAATCCTGAGTTTATAGGATAGGGAAAAAAACAGCCATCTGTCAATGGAAATAAAAAAACGGTGGAGAAAAATATAGATTTAGTTTTTTTTTGTCCTCTTCATGCTCTCATGAAGCCTCTGATATAGTCCTCTCCCATCAATTTCTATAAAGCAAGTCTTTTGTTTTGTGGATTTGACATTAACTGTGCCGTTTGAATTCTGTTCACGTCGAGATCCCAGCTGGCACACATTGTCTCATACTCTCTCGCACTGACACACATCACTCAATCCATCAGTCCCCCCAGACTTAAATCAAATCATGCTGTCGTTACCATCAAAAGCAGACAGAGTAGGAGCAAATCAGAGATCAAACCTGCGCGAGCAGATGCAAACTGGCAGTCGTGCCACACGCCTAAACTGGCGCTAAAATAGCATTAGGCAAGAGCCTTGAGATGCAACCAGGCAAGTCTTCCATAATGATCAATTTCCTCTCAGGTTAAATGCTAGTTAGCCTCGGGCGGACCACACTGAGGTAGTCTGGAAGTGTTTTGGTTTCAATACGTGGAAAAAGACAGAGGGAGAAACGGTGAAAAAAATAACATCATGCAGTCTCTTTTTCGAGCCCATTGTAAAATCTCCCAGCAGTTTTTCTTTTTCATATTGTGGTAAACAGAATTTTTTTGGGGGGAGCGGGGATCAAAGCGCCATTTCAAAACCCACACAGAAAAAAAAAAAAAAACTTCAGTTTCTGGTGCCAAGGCCACCCTGACTGCCTCAGATGTGGCAATGCCTGCCTCTCAAACTGTGCTTTCATTGAACGTCCAGGTGGAATTCCAGCGAAGTGAGAGTGAGGGAAGAATAAGTCCACCGTAGACAGAGACAGAGCACAAGAGGTTCACCAAATAATGCCCCAGTCCATCAATATGTGAGGAATTAAAAGGCAAATCAATGTCTTTTGGGTGGCTGCCAACTTCCAGGCCAGTGCCTTTATGCTGCTAAAGCTTCTTTTCATCTTTCACTGTCAATTTGCAAAGAAGAATGAAAAGATTCAAAATCAGGCTGGTGATAGAGATGCCAGTTTTGATAGCATCACTACAGAGACTTCAAAACATGTCAATTTGGACACTTAATTATAACTCTTAACAGAGATTTAACGACTTAAAATGAAGAAATCACACTGCGAACACTGAGCTCAGAGATTAAATAATGTCTAATCACATAAGAGTTGTGGTTATTAAAGCAAGAGGTTTTCAGCAGGAAGTCGGATCTGACAAACCGGGCTTCATTGTTCCTTTCTCCTTTTCACCTTGCAACATCTTTTTTTTTCCTCCAGTTTTTCTGACCTCATATAAGGACCCAAGTCTGAGTGAAAAGAGGTTTTGATTAGTTTTTATGAGTTTTGCCTCATGGTCTTCTATAGATCCAGCCGGTTTCATCTGTTCCTCCTTTAAATTCATAGCACATTCCTGAAGTTATGAAACAATTGCGTAGTGCCCGGCTCACCACGCAACAAATGATGAGAGAAGGTCTGACTCATGGGGCCATTTTTAGATTAAAAACAAAACATGTTTGGTGAAATAAAACTCTTTGTGAGAGAAACGCTTTGTGGCAGTTCCTCTAAAAAAGAAGAAATCTAACGAGCATTGTTTTGTTTTTCTTCAGCCATGGCTCAAGTACAAACACAAAGACAACTTATTTCTCAGGAGACCTTTTCTCCTTTAGTTTTTTTTCCAATCTCACAGAAGCGGCGGCTCTTTATCAATAACAGGGTTAGCGGGAGCCGAGCTGAAATTGATCACTGCAGACAGGCCGTCCAGGTCATAGATAAGTAACAGAGCAGAGTTCAGAGACCCAGTCAGAGGAGATCTCCTCTTATCTGGAGGGGAAAGAGCCCATTGAATCTGATAGCACCTGGCAGAAAATCAGTGCCTATTGAACACTAAAGTGGCTCTCTGCTGCCTTAAATAATAGACAGCATAAGCTTCTAAATAAAAGCAGAATTGGGCCAATTTTTGCCTCCCTTCAGTTTTTGGAAGCTTACCAGCTGGATCGGCGCAGCAGGAAACCGCCGCATATGTGCGTCTGAATGGAGAAACATCATCAGGTGAAGGCAAGATGATGAAAACAAATTGATTTTGCCTTTTTGCTGAAAGAGGAAACTAGTTCACAAAGCATAAAACATAAGCAATCTGTATGTGCGAGAGAGAGAATAAAGACAGAAAAGAAAAGAGAACTAATCTAGGCCAATCTTACTATTCTATAAACTTGTCTTTATTCATCATACGAATATAAAGAAGCATTCAAAAGCCTTCAGGATTTTTGGCAGCGGGACATTACAGTGATGAGCGTGTACTTTTATTTACACCATGAAGTCTTTCAGCGGGACTCGTTCATTCTCATGTAAAACAGCAAGAACGCCCCTTGCTTTTCTAAGTCCACTGCAAAACCTCTTATTAAGTTTTGATTTAATCTGCCGGTGCGTGTATCGAATAAAAAAGCCCCCCCCCCAAAAAAAATGACATTTTCACAGAAACTTGGGGAATTTTTAATAGCTCTGCTGATAAAAGGTTAATTGAAGCAAAGGCACCCTACTATGTCTTAGGTTTTTTGATTCAATGTGAGGTGCCAAAAACGGTAAGAATTTGATTAGGTAGTTTAACCCGGAGCTTGACTTGGGATAAATGCACAAAGAGACCTGTGGAGTGTTTGAAAAGCTCCAGTAGGGCAATGGGGTTCAGGTCTTCTTTAATGGCAGTGACAAAAAGCACAGAAGAGTAATAAAAATACGAATGCAAAATCTGAATTGTCTTTTGCATTTTCTTGGAGAGAAGCCCACCAGTTTTTATGTCTGCTAACATTAATTAAAGTCAATGGTTTGACTGGAATACCCTCATAAAAGTGTAACATATTGTGACAGGAATCTCAAATTGCAGTAATATCCAGGTTTTAATTGGTTTGCTAATAAATAATCTGGCTCTTTCGAGGCATTATGAACAGTCCAGTTTTCCATGGTTTCATTGAACATTATAAACTGATTCTCAAAACATTTGGGCATTTTTACAGATAATAATAATAATTTTCTGAGAAAAACAGACCTATCCCTGTGGGGGAAAATGCTTAAACCATAAGCTGAATTGTTCCAAAATTCCTCTAAAACCAGCCAACAGATCAGCTAGAAAAGACAGAGAGACCAGCTAAGATCAGCAAACAGGTTTATTTTTTATTTATTTTTATTTATTTTTTACTGTTTTTGAACAAAAAATTGCAGACCATGTTTCTTGGTTCTGCAAAAAGATCAATTTAGTTTTTATTTTCTTTATTAAAAGTAAAGGTAACAATTATCAATTAACAATGAATCACTAAATTAAACATGAACATTTTTTTTTATATTCTTATGTGCATAAAATGAAAGTCAATGGGGTCCAAAAATAACATGAACAATTTTTTTATTTTATTTTTTTTAAATCTTTTTTTGAGCACATAAGAAAGTATAGTCATACGCATTTGGACGACATTAAGGTGAGTAAATTACAGTTAAATTTTTTTAGTTGTATCCCTTTAACAACCATACTTAAAAACAAAGGCCTTCTGCTATTCATGTGCTGAAATACAGGAATATCACAGTGGCTTTCGAACGCAGGCAACAATTCTGTGATAAAAATAAAGACCCCTGGCTGCTCGCTCTTATAAACCCTCCTGTCCACCCACACTAAACAGATCAAAGATGGGGCAGCTTTTCAAAAACTGAAGCTAAAACTGAAAACATTGAAGAAATTTAGGTGGCAACAATATGTGCCGTCTCCTCACATCTCAACAGTGAAAAACTATTTCTATTCCAGAAAGAAAATGAAGCCTATTTTAGGAACATTAACATTCTTTTCAGGATAATTAAGCACTTTTTCACCACCAAATTCTCATTATTACTGTAATATGCCTGTCATTAAAATAATGTTTTAATATTCTAATTCTAATATTCTCAATGGTCATTCTCATTGCACAATTTTCTCTGAATTACAATGATTTTTTTTGAAGCTACATAAAAAAACAGTACAACAAAACTACCATGATATATAAATAGCCTACTTAATTTAAATATATCCTTAATTTTTTGCATTACAGTAATGAGAATGAGATTTTGCATTACAGTAAATGTGATTAACTAAACAAAACAAAAAATAAAATAAAAATAAAAGAAAATAATATAATATATAAAAAAAACAATAAAAAATGAAATAGGCTTACTTTTGTTTAGGGTTTAAGGAAATCTTTCCCTGAAAATGGCATCAATGCCCCTGGCCGCTGCTGCTGTGACGATCACTAATCATAGTTAAAGTGATCATTGTTAAAGTAAGAGCACTCAAATCTGATCAAGAATTCATAACGATGCTTCTTATAACGAGATGAAAGTTAAACTGCTGAAAACGCATCTCTTCCTCAGAGCTCTCGTAAATGAGCGGCACACAAGAGAGAATGCATTTCATAACAAAATTATCTACACACACACTTCTGAAACGAGGAGACGCCGCATAATTAGCAGACAATTGATGCTTTGCGCCCACTTCCAAAATGATGATGAATGTCTATGATAAAATGAAAATAATCATCAGTCTGGGACGAAGGGGATTCAAATCAAGATAAACTCTTTCAAACAAACAGCTGTGCCGTAAAACCCCCACTAAATCGGATAAACATTCAGCGCTCTTGAACATGTTAATTTCCACAGAGGCCATATTTCAATTTAAGAGTCTCACTTCATTTGCTTTTAAATGGTCGCTTTTTTCTTTGTGTTTTTCGACCTCTCATTCTTTCCCTCCAAATACACACAAACTCATAAACCCTCAACAGGGTGTTGACTATCATTACGATGGAGTGTCTCGATACCTGTGGAAATCAGTTTCACAGCAGTGGGCTTATAGGCAGAGCTAATTGAACTCGTTGTTGTATTTATAGAATTAGAGAGGAATTAATTGGCCCAGAACAAATGGAGCAAATGCAACAGAAGCAGATGTTACATAGAGAGGAAGCAAGCCGCATGGGGCAGGTAATACAAACACGTTTTATTGGCTTTTACAGCCGCTCCACTCTTCAGTTCACTTGGAGGATGCTCCAGTAGAGATAATAACGCCTGCTAATCCACATTAGTGGAGCTGATACAGTTTTACACAGTGGAAATAAAACACACTAGATCTGGCATTTTAGATCTGGCATCTATCTATCTATCATATACAGCGGGGAGAACAAGTATTTGATACACTGCCGATTTTGCAGGTTTTCCCACTTACAAAGCATGAAGAAGTCTGTAATTTTTTATCATAGGTACTCTTCAACTGTGAGTGACTGAATCTACAGTAAAACAAAAATCCAGAAAATCACATTGTATGATTTTTAAGTAATTAATTTGCATTTTATTGCATGACATAAGTATTTGATACATCAGAAAAGCAGAACTTAATATTTGGTACAGAAACCTTTGTTTGCAATTACAGAGATCATATGTTTCCTGTAGTTCTTGACCAGGTTTGCACACACTGCAGCAGGGATTTTGTCCCACTCCTCCATACAGACCTTCTCCAGATCCTTCAGGTTTTGGGGCTGTCGCTGGGCAATACGTACTTTCAGCTCCCTCCAAAGATTTTCTATTGGGTTCAGGCCTGGAGACTGGCTAGGCCACTCCAGGACCTTGAGATGCTTCTCACAGAGCCACTCCTTAGTTGCCCTGGCTGTGTGTTTTGGGTCGTTGTCATGCTGGAAGACCCAGCCACGACCCATCTTCAATGCCTCTTACTGAGGGAAGGAGGTTGTTGGCCAAGATCTCACGATACATGGCCCCATCCATCCTCCCCTCAATACGGTGCAGTCGTCCTGTCCCCTTTGCAGAAAAGCATCCCCAAAGAATGATGTTTCCACCTCCATGCTTCACAGTTGGGATGGTGTTCTTGGGGTTGTACTCATCCTTCTTCTTCCCCCAAACACAGCGAATGGAGTTTAGACCAAAAAGCTCTATTTTTGTCTCATCAGACCACATGACCTTCTCCCATTCCTCCTCTGGATCATCCAGATGGTCATTGGCAAACTTCAGACGGGCCTGGACATGCGCTGGCTTGATCAGGGGGAACTTGCGTGCGCTGCAGGATTTTAATCCATGACGGCGTAATGTGTTACTAATGGTTTTCTTTGAGACTGTGGTCCCAGCTCTCTTCAGGTCATTGACCAGTTCCTGCTGTGTAGTACTGGGCTGATCCCTCACCTTCCTCATGATCATTGATGCCCCACGAGGTGAGATCTTGCATGGTGCCCATCCCAGCCTTGTGCAGGTCTACAGTTTTATCCCTGATGTCCTTACACAGCTCTCTGGTCTTGGCCATTGTGGAGAGGTTGGAGTCTGTTTGATTGGAGTCTGTTTGATTGAGTGAAATATATATATATACTGTATATATATATATATATATATATATATATATACATATTATTTTTATATATATATATATATTCTACCTATCTATTTCTATATCCATCCATATTAATAAATCCGTATTCATACATATCCACATCCATCCATCCCTATCTACATCCATCCGTAAATACAGATATGCATTTTATTGTGGTTAATTGGTTTAATTACTTGACAAATCACACAATTAATTTGATTAAACTCTTGAATCAATTGACAGCTCTAATAAAAAGACAAATAAATATCTAACATTCTCTCTCTCTCTCTCTCTCTCTCTCTCTCTCTCTAAACTTGGCGTAAGGCAACAAGGAAGATTTTACAGGTCAGTGTTTCCAACCTAGCCAAGGTAGATTCCCCCATTAAACAAATGCAGACATATTAAAGGCTTCTCAAGTGTAAAATTCATTTGGTGCCAACAAAAGCCCAAATAAGCCGTAATTACTTAACTGCACACTGTGAACCCAGTAGAGAGTGATTGGACTGCGCATTTCCACACAGCAGGTGTGTGTGTGTGTGTGTGTGCGTGTGTTTGAAGAACAGAATGCTGCTGCTTTTACGAGCGCCACTGACTGAATTGATTTTACAGTCTAGGGTAGTTTATGTCTTCAGGAAGTTATGGGCCGACAGACAATAGAGCTTTAACAGTGCCTGTCTGGCTCAAAGCACATTTGTGACTGCTGGCACTCACGTCTATACTCTAGAAGGAGGCAGTAAATTCATTCCCTATACCTGTTTTAACAACTACTGCTCTGGATTGCCAGCTCTGTCAATAAGAGAGACAAAGTTACTTATTATGCATGACATCGGACCCACACTAAGAGCACTGACGACAGAGAGAGAGAGAGAGAGAGAGAGAGAGAGAGAGAGAGAGAGAGAGAGAGAGAGAGAGAGAGAGAGGAAGAAGGGGATGAAAGGAAAGTGATAAGCTAGAGAAGAAAGCAATGCATAGACATGACAGAATACATGTTGTATTTGGGGGATAGCACAAACAAGGTCAGGATGAAAGAGAAATAGGGTGAGGTTTATTTTGTTTGGTTAGGCGGTGCGCACGATTAAGCTGTCAGGTGACAGTATCGACTCACAGACTGGGAGAGAGCACTAGCCATCACTGTAATTTATTATTGCGAAAGCCTGATGCAGCGGAGGGATCTTTACTGCATGCACTCTGGGTCCAGTATGATCTAATGGCAACATTACAGATGGATCGCAGACTGGAACACTATTGGCTTTTTTAATTTCACAAATCAAGTAATTTGGCAAATGAGTTCTGAAGTAGTGTATATTCAATGGCTGGCTGACTACTTTGATTATGTTTCAACAGCATTTGTAGTTGATATTCCAAACATGAACAGATGGTTCCAAGAACACAAACTGAAAGGGTAGCTAATTCTATTACATTTTCTTAATGATTTAGTGATGTTACATGATGTAACTTATAATATATATATAAATAAAACAAAACTAATGCAAATATATGGTGCAATCCAAAGCTGAAAATGCCAAATCTGTGAGGAGTCAGAATACAAGGTTATGTAAATGTGTACATCTCTGTAGAGATCTGTGAGAATGACAGGTGTTAAAATTATATAGAAATCAAATAATGTTTTACACTATGCCATTATTTTCCAAATGTTAGCAGTAAAAATATAAAATGTCCAGCTATTGCAAATTATTAACAATTATTTGTTGAAAACAATGTTTAATGTAAAAAAAAAAAACCTTAAGTAGTGTAAAATTATTTGTATTTAGCAAGGACATATTACATTTATTTCAGAAGTGATCAAAAGTGAAAGTAAAGACTTTTATATTGTCACAGAACATTGTTTCCAATAAATTCTATTCATCAGAGTACTGAAAAACATAATATTTATATAAATATAAAATATTAAGCAGCATAACTATTTTTAACATTGATAATTAGAAATGTTAGCATAGTAGAATGATTTCTGAAGGATAATGTGACTGTCATGAAACAGAAGGATTCACACAGGTAAAGTAATCAACAGATTTATTTGCAGAAGTATGTGATCGCAACGATGGAAGCAGGTGAGTAACTGATGAATGTAGTGTTCAGGATGGATATCTGGATAAGTAAGGGTCTTATCTGTTGCAGGTTCGGAAATGGAGATCGAGGCAGATGACTGAAGAGGGATGAAGGAAGCAGATGACTGAAGACAAATCGTTCAGGTAGGTATCGTGCCGGTAAGGAGTCAGGTAAGTGTTCTTTGAGGGAACGACGAGACCAGAAAATGGTGAACTGCATTGGGTGATGATCAGTGAAGATGGAGACAGGTGAAGGTGATTAGTCCTCTGGTGACTGGGAACGAGTGGGTGGAGTGTAGAGGTCTGGTGCTGTCGGCGTTGTTGACTCTGTGACAGTGACACTGAAAACTGGAGTAATGATGCTGAAAATTCAGCTGTGCTATCACAAGAATAAATTACATTCTAAAATATATTCAAATAGAAAAGAGTTATTGTAATAATATTTCACAATAGTACTGTTGTTACTGTATTTGACCAAATAAATGCAGACTGAGTAAAGACTTTAAAAACTGCTATTTTGTTGAGATCAGTAACAAAGTTGGTAGTACACAATTAAATAATAATAAACAATAATTAAAATGCCATAAACAGCATCAAATAATGCCTACTCTTTAAGTGTCAAAACCATACTAAAACATCCCATGCGGCTAAACCCACAAAAAACACTGAGAGTGCACTATGATAACAGAGTCAATGGGCTCTAATAACCTCCGTCTGGGTCAGACCCAGAGAAAATAACGTGCCCTTTGTTTGCTGAGGAGCCGTCCTAATGTGTTAGCTACAACAGACTGAGCAGAAGTTCAATACTCTCCACACACTGGCACACACACATAAACTCATAATAAACTCGCCTTATTATTGCATACTGATAAGGTCAACCAAGCCGCACTGAAACTGTACAAGAGTCATTTAACCACAAAAAGAGCAAAAGAGAGGGGAACAGAGTAAGAGAAGGTAAAGGAGAGAGAGTGAGAACAAACAAATGCATGCAAACACACTGCAGGTCTTTCATATCGTACGACCCTTGACCACTTAAATGTCCTAATTACTCCTTTCCACATAATGAAAGGGCACTGAAGTTTTTCAGTGTTCTGAAGCCATAGTATACAATAGCTCTGTGAGCTCTTAAAGGGATAGTTCATAGTAAAAATTAAAATTGTCATCATTTACTCAACCCCAAGTTGCTCCAAACCTGTATGAGTTTCTTTCTTCTGTTGAACACGAAAGAAGATACTTTGAAGAATGCTGGTAATCAAACAGTTGACGGTATCCATTGACTTCCATAGTAGGAAAAAAGTTGATTCCGTCAACTGTCTGGTTACCAACATTCTTCAAAATATCTTCTTTTGTGTTCAACAGAAGAAAGAAACTCATACAGGTTTGGAGGGTGAGTAAATGATGACAGAATGTTTCACAAAATGAAAAAAAAAACTATAATTTACTCACCGTCATCACAAACCTGTATGACCACACACACACAAATATTTTGAAGAATGTTTCAACTGTTTTTGGACACCACTTACTTTCATTGTATAGACAATAAATAAATAAATAAAAACCTTCTTTTGTGTTTCACTTAAGAAATAGAAAGAGGTTTTGCAATCATAAATGCATAAATATATAATAGCATTCTATTTTTGGGTGAATTAATCATTTAACTTGCTACACCAGATAGTTCAATCCAGTTCATGAACATGAATTAACCATTTTTAATTTGTTTTGACATTACTGTTTAAATAAAACAATACTTTTATTCAGCAAGGATTAATTAAATGGATCAAAAGTGACAGTAAAGACTTTTATAATGTAACAAAATAATTCTGTTTTAAATAAATGCTATTCCAATCATCTAGGAATCCTGAAAAAATAAATGCATCAAGGTTTCCACTTGAAGATCAAATCAGCATATTATAATGATTTCTAAAGGATCATGTGAAAATCCAGCTTTGCCATCACAGGAATAAATTACTTTTTAAAATATATACAAATTGTTATTTTAATATATTTGAACATATTACAAAAGTTATTTTAAGTTGTATCAAATAAGAGCAACCTTGGGGAGCATAAAAGACTTCTTTCAAAACATTTAAAACATTTATTTACACCAGAAAGATCGGCCTGAAAAGAACGATTGGTTTACTAATCACAAACTTTTGCTTCATTTAACTTTAGCATTACATTAAGCCACAATGATATTCAATACAATGCAGTTTTGTGCAACTTCAAAGACAAGACCCAGTAAAATAGTGCAGATAGTGTTTGGCAGAGGCTATTTTTCTTGGCTACTTATCTGGAGTGTCTAAACGGAGCATCATGTAAGGGGATTCAAGGTTAAGCTACCCTCTTGTGGGCTCGACATCCCTCGGCACAGACGCTATCTGAGAATCTTCTCGGTTCTTTTCCCTGAGCCCTCAACACGGTCACTGGCGATGGAGAACCAGCGCGTAGATGAGCAGGGCTTTAACCTGGCCTGTGACTCCACGCCAGTAGATTTCCCTTGTGTCTGTGCCCTTGATTTGTTCGCTCGGCTCTTCATACATCTTCACTTGTGTGATATATGGCTGGTAGTAGCGAAGAGACACAGAGGGACAGCCATGTTATGTCACCTTTATAACGAGAGCAGTATATTCTCCTTGGCTTGACTCGTCCTCTCCCTCTCTGGCTCTCTGAGGATCTCATCTTGTTCATTTTAAAGGCAAAATCAGACATGATTTCAGTTTCATTTTAACCCTTATGTGCTGTTGGGGATGTTTTCATCCACTATGGGGTATTTTTTAGTCTAAATTTGGCCATAACTTTCTCTGTGTTTCAGCAAATGGAATGATTTTTGGTGACAAATCTTATTTTGACACATATTTTGGGAAAATGCTTTGAAATTTTTCAAAAACTCAACAGTACACTGTGGGCAAATTTACTACCCTTTCGTTATGTTTGTGGCTGAAAACAGCCACTACTTTAAACTGCTGTAAAAATATATCAGATAAATTTTTCAATTTTTTTTGCATAAATCTATTAATCAACCTCAGTCCTGCTCAAAAATACTAAATGTTTAAAAAAAAATCAGGATTTTAACTCTTTAATTGCCAAATTCGTAAATGATGTCACTGATTTGGGAAAAAACACACACAAAATGACTCATTTTCAATATAAAATGTGATTGTGGACTGGATTTTTTTTTACCTTTTATCACAGTCTTGGACATGTCAAAGATTAGAAACAACATTGGTTTTGATGCATTGTTAGTTTTTGTGCAGCATCAGATTTTAACTTTTTCTCCCTCATTTACTGTTCGTGGCTATATATTATATACATATAACACACTGCATGAAAGGGAATATTCGAAAAACCACAATAGGGGCACTTTAAATGTCCTAATTGAACCAAGGCCTAATCCTGGCTTAATCAAAGCCCTGTCTGTGAAACTAGGCCTATGATTTATAAAAATAGGTTCAAAGACTTAGAAAGTGAGGCAGTAAGTAAAGTACAAAAGTTCAAAAGGCAGTATTGTATATAGACCCATATATAGAATAGTACAACACATATCACCATGGGAACCACTGACACAAGCAAAAAGTTGCTGATTTCCATGAGATTATCAATGATTTGCTCTCAATACCTGCATGAAAAACATTGGGATGGGCTTTCGGTGATGTTTAGCCTAATAGCAAGAATAATATGCAATGTGAACCAGACCTTCTGCTGTTAAGCCGGGTTCACACTAAACAATTTTGACGATTTGTCCGTCTGAGACTAATTTTGTGAATCCAAAAAAATTCCTCTGATCCTAGGTCAAAATCTGATCGTTAGTTTGAAATGTTCACCGTCACACGATTAGTGTGTCACACAACTGCAGTGTGGCTTCTCCTACGAAAAATCAAAAACCAATAGGAGCGCAGAACCCGATGACGTAATTAGTGAGACGACAACAAACCACCACTTGCTCCACACACATCATCTTTATTTTTTTCCAGTTCGCTTTTCAAGAGAAGATCAAAATTAACGCAAAATATTGTTTTTGTTTGCTAGCCACCATTTCTATCCCGCATAATTGAGCTCACATCACTGAACGTGTCACGGATTGATGATGTAAAACTCCGGAGAGTCATGTGTGCATCTGTTTTTTAACGCGTTTTGACTGTCGTACAGTCTGACATAAATGACAACTGAGATCCTACAGTGTGACATGGCTTACAGCGGGGACCATGTTCGTACAATCTGACAAGTAACAATCTTAAAGGACTATTATAAATCGTACAGTGTGCACCCGGCTTTAGTCAGAGTGACTCTACAAATTCTCAAATGAATAATATGATTAATTTAAACCATCTTTGTTTTCTTTAACTGCCTTCAGCCTGTTTCCATTGTAAATGAAGACTATAGCCTGTTCTCTCTTTCTCTCTCATCAGTAGGGGAGGACAGGCGCTGTTAAAGGCCACATCTTTAATTACACCCTGCCCACAGCAGTTAAATGTCAGGCCATTTGCATTACATACAGAGTGCACTGGCATTCAGCGGGCATTAGCCTCTGCTGGCGCTTTCGTCACAGCCCAGTGAAGACTTTAGCCAACCAACCTCTACCACAGTGAAAGTACCAACTTCAATCAACACCTCCTGAGTGGGTGCCATGCCATCCGAAGATGATGAATTATACTGAAAATAAGCTCCAGGCCAAAAATATACACACACTGGTGTTGTTTAATTTACTGGTTTTCTTGTTCACATGGAGCTTTGTGCTTTGTTACTTCTGATCAGAAACAAATTCTGTCCATTTTATCATGAAATTCAAACAATAAATGGCGTTTTGACACTCTTAAATGTGACGTGACACTGTAGCGCCAAGCGGCAGCATGGAGCGCGAGTCTTTTTATCCCCACTTTAATACAAGTTAAAATCATGAAAAACATGTATGAATATCAGAAATTATGTTGAAAGATTAAGTACAACTTACTGAAATCCGTATCATTTCTCATGTAATCACTCAATCTGTGTTTTAACCGAAATAATGCTCGGTGTAGGGAAAAACTCTGCAACCCAGTCTTTACTTATCAATGTAACACATCCTTGCTGAACAAAAAAGTATTCATTTCTTAAAAAAAAAATAAAAAAAATCAGACCCCAGTTTTCTGAATGGTTTTTATGTTCTTATGTTCTTTTCTTATGTTATTTGTTGGGGATTTACAAAGACTTTGATCCAAAAAGTATAACAACATCCGATATCTCGGAAACCGCATGCCAAGTAATAGCAGTAAGCCTCTCCCAGCGCAGTGCGGTGAGGGCAGGAAACAAAGATTAAGGACTCACAGAGGACTGACAGTGCTGTCATTTAGGCTTGTTCTTGAGCAGGAACGAGAAGCGGTAAGAATGTGCCGTGAACTCGATCACCACCCAGGGCCTCCACATCTACTTCCATTACAGACCCCACAGGGCTGTCGATTTAGCCTGTCTCTTTTCTCATCTGCCTTATATTCCCCATACTAATTAAAACCTTGATTGCAAAGGCCGTTTAGAGCTTCACGGAGCAGGCATGGATGCTGGTGGAGGGAGAGACATGAGCACACAGGAAAGGAGTGATGTGTTATTGGAGACCACAGGTGGTGCTGCTTCCAAGTGCCTGCCACATCCGAGCAATCAACACATGGGGAATGACAGATGAGAGAGAAAGGAAGGAAGCATGACAGGAAAGAGGAGCTAGAGGAATATCTTATGAATTACTACTGTTATATATTATACAAATCCACTTTATATACATATACACACATATATACACTTTATTCAAACTTTTTACTAAATATTTATTCAATATTTCGTGTCCATGTTGTGAAGTTGAGCCTGGAGTGTAAAAAGTATGTATGTGTTTCACGTTTCAATTGTATCATTTGTCATTTTCATACCAAGCTTGCACTCATTTTTTACCAGACTGCAATTCAATAAATCACTATGTGACAAGTATTAGCTATTAGATTTCTGTCAGGACCACTATCGTCAAATACGATTGACAGTTAGCATACTGTTTGGATTGGCTCCGTTCTGGGCGAGAACTCCCTGCGCACCCATGCGGCCTAGCATGGATAAGAGCAGCAATAATCCCCTTACGGTAAACACAACAGAACAAACATAAATGTATTGCAGATATCATTAATTCATTTTAATGTGCAACATAATTAGAGAATTTTAGTCTGATTCAGGATCAGGGAATCAAAATGCCAAATCCTGACTGACTAGAGGAGGAGCTGAGGATGGAGGAGGGTAATTAGCTCCTGAGAAACGCGAAGGCTGTTGATAATACTGAAGGAGCTTATACTGTATATACAGTGATAGGCGTCCTATTCCTATAGGTGTGGATCAGCTGAGGGTCAGCTGATGCAAGCTTGACTAACGTGACCTGCCAGAACTGACACTACGCTTGATGTTATTTTGTGGGTTTAGTGAAAATAGCCAGATGGTAGAAGTCTTCTGCAACCAAAGAGTATATTGATTTATTGAATTTCAGCAACAGCCAAGAGAGGTGCTGCTGTCTCCCCAACCAGGTGCCTCCAATCCAGGTTCTTTTCTGAAACCTCTTGTGCACCTGGCAGAGAGTAAAGAGTGTATTGAAAGAACGAGTGTTTCCCTTTACTCACTGGTTTAAAGCAGCACCATTAACCACTGAAATAGGTCAAAAGGATCCAGATCAATCAAGTTCTCACCATTCCCTCTCGCTTCCTCTTTCTTTCTCCGCTTTCACTCACCAACGCTATTTGAGTGCGTGCCTAATCGTGAATGAGCCTTCCTACATTGTACAGCTCTGGCTTTTAAAGGTGATCCAGAACGAAAAAGAAAAAAAAAAGCAGTCAAAATGTCAAAATAGCTGAAATCGCAATGAAGCCCTGATGTAGCTTTGTCCATTGTGTGTGACACAATAGTGCAGCTATAGCATTCATCGGCCCCTCAGCGGCGCGCACATTGTTCATTTCGCTATTCACATGACAAGCCTATATTCAGGCAGTGCTATTCATCCTGTCTGCCTGCATCTCCTGATTTATTTCACAAGGTTAATACTCTGATGGATTTTTACTCGGGCAAGGACGAAGACGCCAGCTGCACATCCTCAATCACAGCGGAAGGCCCCCTCCCCTCAGTCTATCACAGGAGCTCCTGGTTCCGAGACAGAGAGATGGGAATAGGGAGGGACGCCACACGACTTCCTTATAGGTAAGGTGAAATGAACAAAAAGGGAGGCTTCACCCATCGGCTCTGGTGGAACATACTCATTTACACTTTTCTGCAGTGTCATGCTAGGCAGCCTTGCCTACTCTACATAACTGTATTTAATATGTTCTGATTGACTGAGACTGTCCTGTGTTGTACAGCATTTTCACTTTCAGTGTGGAAAGATAAATTACTCTTGGCAACTCATCGTGTTGTACCTTGTTAGGACACTGTGTTCACTTTAACCTTAGACTGCTCCAGAAAGATCATCCCTGTAAAAATAAAAAGTTATTTTAATTTGTAATAATATATCACAATATTTCTGTATTTTTAATCAAATAGACACATAAGAGACTTCCTTTAAAAACATTTTTAAAAATCTTGCCAATCCCAAAACTCTTTGAACAGTATGTATTTGCATTTTAAGGATTTGCATTGGTATTTAAATCCGGGCCAATATAGATGAAGGACAATATTAAAGGTATGTCTTTTTTTCTTTCTTTTTTAAAATAAAACACTAAAAACCATTGAGGTTATTAATTAATTAGTTAATTCATTAATTGGTATCACAACATTATAATGTACAGTATGAAAAATAAAATGTGAAAAATTATTTTAAATGACTAGTGTTAAATGCAGTTAAATATCCAATATCAATATAATAAACCTCTAAAATTAGCAGATGACCAATATATCATGCAACCCTATACCACTTATTTTACACAACACATAACACACATTTGTATTCTTAAACACCCTACATAGTGGGGCGTTAAATACTCAGCTGACTTCAAAGCAGCACATTCATCTTGACATGTATCATCACATCATAATCCACCCTCGACATTCCTTCAGTTCCATTCAAGTCTAAAACTCCAGTAATATGCAGTGAGTGTTGTAAGAGCAATTACAGAGGTAATCTCCATATTAGCATAAAACACATGCTTAAGACAGAGCTCATTCAACCATATCCACGCTGAAATTACAGACACTTTACTCCACATAATGTCATTTTCCACAAGGTTACTCTTCCTGCTGTGTTCCTCTGGAGACGTGAAGAGAGAGAAAGAGGCTTTAGGAGAGAGATTACTAAAGATGTGATGGTTTTAGAAGTAGAGACAAATATTCAGCAATAATGTGTTTTTTAATGTTTTTAATTATTCCATTGTAAAAATGAGGTTAACAGGCCCTCTAGTCTAATTTTACATGTTATTCTTTTTTTAAGTCCTTGTTTGTGCATCTGCAGTTTCTTCAGTTGTTAAAGGGATAGTTCGCCCAAAAATGATATTTAAGCCATGATTTACTCACCCTCAAGCCGTTCGAGATGCATATGTCAATCTTTTTTCAGACGAACACATTTTCAGTTATTTTAGAAAATGTCTTAGATCTTTCAGTGGTTATAATGTGAAGCAATGGGGTCCAGCTGATTCAAGTCGCAAAATGTGCATGCATCCTTCACAAAAATAATCCATCCGGCTCCAGGGGGATAAACGAAGGCCTTCTGAGGGTAATCCGTGCAGTTTTGTCGTAAAAATATACATATTTAAAACTTTATAAACGAAAATAACTGGCTTCCGGTGGCGGTCGGCGCGCGTTCATGGAGATGAATGACGTTGTGACGTAGAGCGAACGTAGAGTTTTGTTTTGCTCTGCTCTCTGGCTGCGCTGTCACGCTCGTTCTACGTCACGACGCTTTATTTTTGTGAAGGATGCGCGCACATTTTGCGACTTGAATCAGCTGGACCCCATTGCTTCACATTATAACCACTGGAAGATCTAAGACATTTTCTAAAATAACTGAAAATGTGTTCGTCTGAAAAAAGATTGACATATGCATCTCGAACGGCTTGAGGGTGAGTAAATCATGGCTTAAATATCATTTTTGGGTGAACTATCCCTTTAAGTCTATGAATGAAGGCAGTGATGCTCTTCCTCCCCACAGTAAACAAGAATGTTTGGTGTTTTAAGATCCTGGCAAGATAATCAAATGGATTTTACATCTAGTTCATTTCTTTTTGAAGAGTAGTGCAGCTGATGCCAGATTTTTCCAGATTTTTCCAGGGGGGGATCCTTATGATCCTTAAGGATTGTCAATTGCACTGCATAAATAAACAGTATAATAGAATATAAATAATACTACAATAACACTGGTTGCATCTAGAACAGAGTTAGACAACATTGTTGTATAAGGGAGTATAATGAATAAGCATCAGAACTAAATGAATTACACTGAAGACGCACTTGACGGCTAAAAAAATATGTAGGATGCCTATTTTATCATCATATTTATAACTATATGAATTCATCCCCCCTAATCCAAACATTAAATCCGCTCTCAGTCTCTGCCTGACAAAGATACTCTCTCTCCACCCCATGTTTCACTGAGACAGGGGTCTCTCTCGGGATGTGGGTGAGAAGATTGCGAATCCCTTGAAGTGTCAGCTGGTGAGAGAATTTCTCCCCGCAGAGAGCGAGAGTCCCCAAAGAAGAGCATTGCCCCTCACCTACATCTTATCTAACAATCCACCAGAGAGACACAGCTAAATCACGCCAGTCTCTCGGGATGTCTGTTAAATCAGCACAGTCATGGAGCTACAAATGAAATGATTAATCCGATACATGCATGAAGAGATGATAGTTATCAACAAGAATAAATTTGTTTGAAATAAAATGGGGGTATCTGTATTAAACCGTAAGCTAAGAGTGTGCTCAATGTTATCCTGTTAAATGTACAGTAAACAAACAGCTGTGGTTGCCAGAAATTCACAGTAAAATATACTGTGACAGGTGTTACATTGCATATTGCTGCTTGTATATTTTACCACTTACAATTGTATTTCATTGGGTGATATGTTCATATAATCAAACTACTTCAATTACCAAATTCAGCTTTTTACATTAAAATGTACGGATGACCACCATGATTATAAATGTAGCAAAACAGAAATCAGAGTTCAGTGTAAACAGCCTGTTTAGGTTCATTAAACATGGCCATTGCTTGCTTGTATATATACAGTGCACAGGGTCATACACACAAAGACAAAATACCATCAGGGGAAAGGGGCGGTCACACTTTTCGTTCCATTGACTTCCATTCATATGCATGCAAATGAGGGAGACCGTAAACGCAAGCTCTTTTAGGCGCGTTTCAAAGTTCAAGTTTGGTGAACTCTGACCTATGAATCCACATCACGTGAAGATGTGTGACCAACAGAAGATTGATAAGCCACTGCTTGACCTCTTGACTGAATTAAAAGAATGCTCATTTGTGCAGTAAAGTGGATTAAATTGTATTGTTTTTTACTTTTTGGATGTATTATTGTCTGTTATATGTTGAATTTTTGCTTATAAAAAGACGCTGCAGAGTGTGGCATCATATCACGACCGTTGTAGTGGCTGTAAAAATTTTGCATGCTCAAAGTCTAGTGTGAAAATATACTACTGTGGTCACCATTCACTTTCATTGTATGAAAAGAAGCAGCTTGGACATCTAGCTAAACATCTCCGTTTGAGTTACATGCTAGAAAGAAACTGGGGGAAAAAGGAGAAAACTTATTTTGTAGAGGAAGGGAACTCACATTCCCAATCCGGTAGCGTATGAGTGTATTCCAGGTGTGCACATATTGACTAGTTTGCTATCAAACACTGTGCTGATGCAATAATAGGTAATATGTCTGTCAGACAAAAGAATTAAGTATTACTGAAACTGGAAGTAACAATGAAGAGATGCTTAAACTCACTGAAACGCCCTCATAATCCAAAGCAGCAGGAGTGAGAATCACAAACCTCAAATGCAAGAGAAGTAAACATGGAGCTCAGTGTCTTAAGGTGATGATACATGGGAAAACTTTTTGGGCAAGGTTGCTAGGCAACACGCAAGGAAGGTTTTTTAATACTGTGCCTGTTGCAGCCACTGCCCAGTGTACAAACCCGATGACCTGTTTCATCCAATAGACTATTTTTGCAAACCAGCTTTAGGATACGAGTCTGAGCTGATTGAAAGCACCATTCACCGGTTCAAATACAGTCATTACCCGTGGCCCTCTAACCAGACACACACAAATACACACACATTCCCAAAAATGAGCTACAAGGCTAAAAAGCTTTGTTTAAGATATTACTCATGGGTATTAGACCACCCACAAATCCAGTTAATGGAACAAATAAGGTTGATATACTATCACACAGACCACCAAATACTGGGCTCTTTTGCAGAGAGGAGTGCGTGAGGAGGACCAGAGGGGATGTGAGTAACAGCAGCATCATCCATTAACATGTACAGGGCCACACACACCCCTCAGGTTCCTGCACAGTCACAAGGGATTGAACAGAGACAACATAATGACCACATACTGGGGAGATTCTCTCTCCCATCACTCCTTACCAGTTTTTACTTTTTTTGTTATAGTAATATTTTTTGCCTTTTGTCAAAAATATCCTTTAAAAGGAATATTCTGGGTTCAATATCATTTGTTAACCTTGCACACTTAAGTTATTTCCGATTGTACCACTTTAGACCTATTTGGACAGGATTAGTTTTACATGGAGAAGTGGGGTAAAGTAATTATTACCAGAGCTTCTCCGTGATTTTAGTCCCGAATGTGCCATCTCAGTAATCATTACGGATCATTGTCAGTAAAGATTACAGTGACTTTTACCTTCTGTAAAAAGGTCTAGAAAAATGAGGTAATACTAATCCCGTGCAAATAGAACCGCTGTAAATATGTACGTAAATATTCCCTAATTTCTTGTTTAAAAGTAGTTCTCTGCGGTTTTTCAAGTATGGAGGCGCTTGAAAAAGCATTTGTTCTAGGCGGTGGGACAAGGCTGTGGCAAAACTCAAGTGTTTTCCGCATACCATTCAGATCAAAAAGAAGGTAAAAAGCACTTGTTAGAGACAGGAAACTTCTTTTAGCTTTAAGTAAGTGCCTATTACCAACAGAATCCAATCAGAATTGAATTAATTAATTAAATTACGCACCTGACGACGGTATAATCGAGTTACCCCTCCCACTTCTGCTAGTTTTACTGAGATTTCTTATCCCGCGCGAATTGGCCATTAATATTACAGACGTCCAGTGGTAAAATTACATTACTCCATTGTAAAACGAATCCTGTCCGAATAGGGCTTTTGTCATCATGACAACGCAATGCCATAAACCGCAAAAAAAACTGTGAAATTGATGCTTTAAACAGTTTTATAGGCGTTTTTATCATTTTTAAGCTTTACATTTCTGCAATTAAATTATATAAATATAAGATAAATATATCAATTTTACAGTTATACTGTAAAATTACGATCTAATTTTTTCTTGAATACATTTTTGGGGTTTTACAGTAAAATATTACAATAATAATTACATTTATTATTAGTATTATTATAGCCATATTGATATATAATAACAAAATGTTGGGCCACATTCTGCAGCTACAAACAAGCAGAGAAAAATAAATGTACCAGAAACAAAAAAATGCAATTAGATTTTTTTTTTCCCAAATCATGCAGCCCTCAAAATATATTTTATGATCCACAGAAGAAATAAAGGTTTGGAACGACATGAGGGTCAGTAAATCATGACAGAATTTTCTGTTTTGAGTGAACTATCAATATTACGCCACAAATGCTGTTGATTAAGTTAAACCGGAAAATTCCTTTGATTGATTGATTGATTGATTATGTTTATTTCATTCATGGATATTTTTCCAACAAAACTTACTTCATCATCCCCATATATATAATTTATAAAACCATGATGAAAAGGAGGCAGGGTGAAGAATATCTTATATTTCCTGCCCCCTCAACAAAAAAAAACAAAAAAAACCTCAACATATCAAAAAACTCAACATATCAAGTCCCCGTCAATGCATGACGATAACAAATGAAACAAACTAGAAACCAAAACATCAACCTGAAACAGATTCCAAAGCATCATCATCAATTTCTATAAGTATTCATCCAAAGCAAAAGCAAACCATGATCACAACCATCATCATCATCATCATCAATTTCTATACTGTAAGTGTTCATACAAATCCATTGTTGTTATCCGAGTTGGCTCGGTGATCAATGGAAACAACCCTCAACTGCATCTCCAAATAATCACTAGCTGCAACTTGTCTATTCACACTCAACAAATCGAGTGTCCCCACAAAACAAATATTTTGTGTCCCCACACAAAATATAGTTTTTCTTTTCATTCAGCTGACATAACACCTTTTCTAGCTGTTCATTGAATGTTTCAATTTTTGACCCAGGTGTTCTGTAAATGCATGTAACAACAACATTCCTCTTCTTTTCCATATCAATCTCCACTGTAATACATTCAAATAAATCATTAATGGCTGTTGTCATACATTCTACAATTCTGCATTTCAAATCAGTGGTCACAAATAAGGCAACACCGCCTCCCCTCTTATCTCTTCTACTGCAATGATGCAATTCATAACCTTCCATACAGAAATCTACACCTCGAGCTTCATTAATGTTTCTGACAGCGCTATGGCTGAAAATTTATGTTTTAAAGACCTTAAGTATTCCTGGATCTTGGTAAAGTTTGCATACAAACTCCTACAATTAAAATGTATTACTGAACAATTACTGTCCAGGCAAACTGTATCATTAAACTTTTCTTCTGTATAGTAATCACACATGGAATTAATTGTATTAAAGCAGTGATTTTCTGGATCAATATTGCATTCAAAATCATACAACTTGTAGTCTATGTATTTAGCTCTTAACAGTGTGTAGCCCCTTGTAGGCCCGGAGAAATCAGTCTCGGCCATCATTTTCTATAAGCAAACAAATAAACAAATAATAATACCCTACAAATGTTGTTTTTACAACTGCTGTGTTTAACCAACAAGTGCCACCATATGGAGAACAAAATAAATGATTTAGTCCACAATAAGTCCAAAATAAAAATAAAAAGTCGCTGCAGTAGGAAGTCCCAGTGGCAAAAAAAAATAGGTTTACAAAAAAGCAGTGGTAGCAAAAGGCGTAATATTAACAGTTTATAAAGTTTGAGCCTGCGTCTCCAGGAAAGCATTGTAAATCCAGATCGATGAATAAAAAAAAAAAAAATAAAAAAAAAATAGCCCTACTATATACAGTCATAGTCAAAGTAGAAAAGTGTTTCCTACCTTGTTCCCATAGGTGCACCGAACTCCCTTCAAAACTAATTAAACATCGGCCAAGGATAGAAGCTTTTCGAGCACCCCTCAAGAAAAGTAAAAAATAAAATATATATCCGGCCAAAAACGTGACTAATCCTTTGGTCTTCACCTGGCCCAAAGTTCCTATATTCCCAAAAAGCATGTTTGCCATCATCTTCATTTGTAGCGGTCCAGATCTTTCAGCTCCCTAATCATCAACACTTTCTCCGCTTCAGGCGAGGGGCCATTCAATCTTATCAACACCTTGCAATCTCTAGTCCAGATTGCTTTTATTTTGCGTTCCTTCCATAGCTGCCGAGCAACTCGGGCAATCTCGGCATTTTTAGATGTTAGGTGTTCATTGATGTACACCGCCGTGCCTTTGAGCTTTTTCCCCTGCACCAAAAGTTCTGTTTTGTGTTTACGACTCACAAAACGCATCATGATTCTGGGCTTGGTTGCGCGGTCCTTTCTTGGTAGAATGTGACGAGCTGTGATGTTGCTCGTCCAGATGGATGTTCCTACTTTGAAGAAAGGAGATTACCTACGTTTCGAGGGATTCTTGAACGTTCGAATTTAGGCTTTTCTCGTCATCTCTCTTAGTCACCGCGGCAGCGTACGTCCTCGGTTTAACATCAAGGCCGCTTATTATTACATCTTCTTTGCGGGTAAACAGTTCCATATCTTGGATTCCATTTCATCCATCTTCAACACTTTATTTTCAAGTGTAGCAATCCTCAGATCTTTTGCGGCCACACTTTCTCTGAGTTCTCTTTAAATTTAGTAATTCCAAATCATGTCATATTCATTCAAGTTTTACTAAAATGACATCTAATTTTATTAAAAATTATCTTATTATATTAATTTAAACATTAGTATCAACATTTAATAAAACTTATGAATTTTTTTTTTTTTTTTTAAGTCCATGGTTAAACATTTGTGTTATTAATTTCATTTACAAGATTAACACAGCTGATTACCCAGGGTCAGCACACTGGAAAAGTAGGATGGAAGCTATGAAAGAGACACCGTGCTATAGTCCATGCCCTAGAGAATGTGTGTCTAAAACAGTGAGTGTGACAGAGATTGGGGAGCTCTGGGGTTCCTGGAAACCATCTTAACCATCAATATCTCTCGGTTCTCCTCCTGATTCCCCTCCAGCGGTTCTGTCCCCCTGGGTCCATCACTATTCACAAACACACTCTCTCACTGGCTCCTGCTTGGTCACGGCCTGGATTTACCTGATGAGCGAATCTTGCTTTAGCTTTAATCTGGTTTCTTTAACCTAGAGTGCTGAGGCGAGCTTCATTCCTGAAACATGCGCGTGCTTTTTCGCTGTGTGATATTAAGAAATGAAGAGAGAGCAAAATGTGGAATAAATTTGCAAGCATTAAACTAAAGGATGAGCCACAGCGTGAATCAAAATGTTTCCATCAAATCTCCAAGACATATGAGGCAGTATTGTAGACATTTAATCCGGCTAATCATAGATCAAACGACACTCTCTGTGATTCTCTGACTGGAAAAAACTTTATAAACTAGTAATTCAACAAGAAGATCTTATCGTCACACAACCAAGTAAAAGGTAGCTGTGTTTATACAGTAAAATACAATAGGAGTGGACATGGTACCACTATGGTAAATTAAAATATATTATTTACACTAGCTCAACATTTATTTCATAAGACTGAATGATGAAAGAGTTATGATTGTACATGGCTGATGAAGGTGTATGTAGGCCTGTTGTCTATTTGACCTGTTGTCAAGGCTGAAGTACTGGCAGTTCCTATCTCCACATGAAAGACTATCTGAATTACTCCATCTGTTCTATCCCAGCATCCCTCACTGCAGAAGCCCTCAGCTCAGTTGGTGGAGTCAGATCAGTGTCAATCAAAGTACTTTTAGAGATAACGGTGATCTCATTGTACCTTCATCTGTCCATTTGAAAGTGTGTGTTTGATTTAATGTTTTGAACTTTTTGTTTGTTTGAATAAGATGCATATTAGAAAGTATTTGTCAGTCTCTTCTGCATGGCATCCTTCATTTCCATGCAAAACGAATTTCGCAAACAAATCCACCAAAATAATCGAGCTATCCCCTAAGATGCGACAGTATATTTTCTCTCTACTCCTGCATCATGTTTTATGCTTCTCCTGTTTTTTCGTCTCGCCTGCCGTCAGTCTTCCCATGCTATTTAACAGCAGAACAGTCATTAACCAAACAGCAGGGTTGCTATGGGAACATCACACTGCCACTCATGACCAGCCGGCTGAGATGAAATAAATATGGATGCCAACTGGGTTGCAGAAGTGTGTACCTGCAAATATTTATAAAAGTAATACAAACAGAGGGTAAAATACTTTTGGTGTGAAACATTCTTATTTTCATATATGCACATCCCTCCAAGCCCTCTATTTCTCTCAGTCTGTGGTGTGTCATATTATTTGCATTCTGTGAAGTGAATCCTCATTTTTTGCATCATGAATAACTGGAGCAGAGATGCGGATGACAAACTATATGTCTGAGGGGAGCTGCTAAGTGAATGCTGTGTTTAAACACTTGATCATCTAATACCTGCATTAAAAAGCCTGTTAGAAATGTAATAATTCTTGATGACATCACCTCCGAAATATAAGGGACCCCCTTAGAATAAATATATATTATATATTAAATTCATAAATACATCTATTTATGAACAAATATATATTTAATGAATGAGAATTTGAGAGAATTTAACGTTAAGTTTATATAGTTATAGTTAGTTATATAGCAGGAAAAAAGTTACAATTTCCATTTCAATTGAAAAAAATGGGATAAACAATGACTAATTATTATGTTAAATATATTTATTAAAACACTGACAAACAAATTCTCATTTTCTCAGAGATGGAGTGTAAAAATCATATCAACATTAACATGATCAACCATGGCCTACGCCACAGTACCACACATTATTGAATGGATGAAGTGCTTAGAAAACCATGATTTGCTCCTCTACAGAGAGATTGAGTTAGTAAACAAGCTGAAACATCAGCCTCGGGCCCTCTTCAGTGGAGAGAGACCAAACATAATCCCCCCACAATCCCCTTGGGCAGGCTGGTAAAGTAGGATTCATTCGTGTGGCAACCTAACAGTAGGGGGAAAGTGAAAGCATATTTTATAATGGAACCCCACTGGTTACTAAGACCAACCCTGAGCCTGGGACAATATCTAATAGTTGGGCTAAAAGGACTGGCAGAGCACAATGTTAAAATTGTAGAGGATTATAGATGAAATACTGGCAGCCCACTTCAGCATGAACGAAAGAGAGAAAGAGCACTTATTCACTTCAGCAAACGGTTAGCCAGTAACTAGTCGCATTTTGTGCAAGGGCACCGCATAGTTTTCAACAAAACCAAAAGAGCCCTTGCCATCATTATGGCTTAAATACAGAAGATAAAATATGATTGACAAGTTCTTAGAAGTGCGCTCAAGCAAACTGCACGCCACTGGTCGCTTGAAGCGAAAAATATGAGTGAGTCATGAGCACTTTAGCACCTGGAGAGAATCCACTTAAAGACGCTAAACACCGCTCATTCAGAGCAGACTGTGAATTCATGTCAAGAGCACACAAAAGCAATTATACTGTTGTGGAAATTACAACATGTGAGGCTCTAAATAAAATAATAAATCAACACAGCTGTTGCCGCATAGATGCTGGTTATGACGGCACTAGTGATTCACCCACTGGCGTGTTTTGTTCCACTTCCTATCTGAGGTCACGTTGATCAAAACAAATGTGTTTTAGCCTACATTTAAACCATCACCTTTGCCATTCACTATTTAATGGGGCAAAGGGAAATAACAATTATAGAGAACAATTCATTGGTTTGCTGAAATGAGCCGTGCTCAGGAGAGACTCGTCGTTTTTCACCTCTAGGCTTTTTTTTAACCAGTTGCATCAATCCAAGGAAATGGAAAGAATGTGACAGTTTTAGGTCCTCAGTAGCATTACCCCCAAATTAAAGTCAGAGCAAATAATGTTCCAAATATAATTCAGAGTTATACGGCCCACAGATTTGAATTAAGGTCAAGGACAATCAAGGGCAAGTTATGGCTGCACAATGCCCTGGGATGCCAGCTTCTTTGGAAGGCACCTCTCGTCACTGGAAAAATCCAGCTTAAGCTGGTAGCTACAGAACAAAGAAGCTGCTTATTAGCTAGTCAACCAGGAGTGACCATGTTCCAGAAAACAGCTTGACCACTTTGAGCTGGTGTGATCAGGGACAATGACAAAAGCGTGTTCATGGAAAATCTTAAAAAGGAAAATCTTGTTTATAAGGGTGTTGAGTTATTAGAAATGTTGGTTTCACATGGTTTTAAAAAACATTCATACAATTTCTTTTAAAAAAGTTGACATTTCATGACTTAAATGTATTATAATGTGGTGTAACCAAGTAAAAATAAAATATTTTTAAAACACACTACAATTTAAAAGGTTGGGGGTTTTGTAAGATTTTTTTTTGTTTTTTTTTTAAAGTCTCATATGCTCATTTATTTGATCAATACTACATTAAAAATAGTAATGTGAAATATTATCATTTAAAATAACTTTTCTATTTCAATGTTTTAAAAGTGTAATTCATACCTGATGAAAAGCTGAATTTTTAGCATCATTACTCATCTTCAGTCATTCAAATATGCTGGTTTGGTGATCAAAATATAGTATATTATTAATATCAGTGTTGAAAACCATTCATATTTTTGTGGAAACTGTGATAGTTTTTTCAGGATTCTTTGAATAGAAAGTTCCAGAACAGCATTTATTTGAAATAGAATTTTTGCAATAATGTAGAAGTCTTTACTGTCACGTTTAATGCATACTTTCTGAATTAAAATATAATTTCTTTCATAAAAAAAATCTTACTGACCCCAAACTTTGAATGGTAGTTTCAATATATATTTTTGCAAGGTACATTTTTTTTTAATTATTATTATTATTATGTTACAAATGTCATGATGTATTCATTAATAAACGTCATTACGTTTTGTGGAGTTGTACCAAATTATATTTTACAACCTCGAATAGCATTGCCTTGGCATAAAAGGGTAAAATTATCTGATATTTGTTGACCTTGACACACAGTCATGAGGGTCTGCAGGGGTCCTTTCTATGACATAATTTCCATCAGCAGGACCAGCACTGTACTGCAAAACGGAATAACGCGCCACAGCTAGTATGCAAAATCATGTATGCTGCCATACAGTTTTGCCTTCTAGAAAACATCCCTCAATACAAAGCACTGACCCAAAGTGAAGCCACATGCAGTAAACATGCTGAAATTCCCTTTCCCATAATCACTGACAATGGGCTTGTTATTAGGGGCTCAAACGCTTTTCCTTTAAGCGAGACACAAACCAGCTTTAGCAAAACAATTAGAATAACCTTTCTATCTGCCCACACAGAATGCATGTCTTTTTTGTCGTATTGAATTGTGGGAGTAGGTGGTCTTGCATACCTGTGATCTCTTCTTTCAGAGGAACAAATGCCTGCTAATAATACCTTGAGGACATTTCCACTGGGGTGAGGACCTCAAGCCAAACAGACTGGCACTGAACCTTGATTGAACCAACAACGACTCAAACGACGCGTGTTTGATCTAGGGAAAGGAGGGGGTGGGAGTTAAAATCAAAAGGATGCTGGTTGAATTACATGGCCTCCGGTACACATAACCATGTCCATGTGTGTTTGTCTGGAGTGTGTTTTCCACAGGGGTAGCAGTAGGAAATAAGAGCCAGGAGTGACTTATCACTACAGGAATGTAAGGAGACCCAGGGGGATGGATGGAGAGCTGCTGAGAGGAACAGACAGAACCAGAAGAGACTGCTGGGAGAATAACCAGGAAAAGAGGGGGGGAAAGGTGTAAAGAGCTTAAGTAACAGAACGACAGAAGTACCACTCAACGTTTCTGTTCACACCTTCACATACAAGTTCTTTTCTTTCAGACTACGCTGATACCAGATGTGGAAGTTGTATGTTCCAATTTTATGACGCACGGTATCAAACCCCTGAGTAATGTCTGGAGTACAAATAAAACTATCCCGGGAAAGTAGCTCATTTTCCAAATACACCACTGTTCAAATGTTTGGGGTTGATAAGATTTTTTAATGTTTTTGAAAGTCTCTTATGCTCAACAAGGCTACATTTATTTAATCAAAAATACAGTAAAAAATATATATATATTGTGAAATATTATTACAATTTTAAATATATTTTCTATTGTTACATTATATTTTAAAATGTAATTTATTCATGTGCTGACAAAGTTGAAAGTCTTAAGAAATATTCTAATATGCTGATTTGCTGCTTAAGAAATATTTCTTATCAATATTGGAAGCAGTTGCGCAGCTTAATATTTGTGTGGAAACCCTGATACATTTTTGATACATCTTTTGTGAAAAGAAAGTTTAAATTTGAAATATAAATCTTTTGTAACATTTTAAGTGTCTTTTCTGTCACTGTTGATCAATTGAATGCATTCTTTCTGAATGTAAGTATTCATTTAAATCTTTCTGTACCCAAACTTTTGAACAGAACAAGATGTTAAAGATGAAAGTTGATCCAAAAATAAATATGATCATCATTAAATCATCCTTGTTCCAAACAAATTAAGTCGTTATTCTACCTTTCATGACCAATCTTTCAAACAAAGACACCATTGCTTTAGAAAACTTGGATATTTGCACACAGACAACTTTTATGATGTTTTTGTGTAATTGTTTAAAGATCCATCCAAAAAAACAGCAACCACCCCTTTTGTGTTCCAAGTTAGAAAGGTTTGAAATAACAGGAGGGTGAGTAAATGTCCATTTCAAAGGGAGTTATATCAGTAAGCACCGTTTCCGAACTCCCTGAAATGCCTTGTATGTACTTTTCCGGAAACATACAATTTTCCTCATTTAAACAATTGAGGAAAGGCATACGCAAAAAAATGGGATGAGGCCTTGTTGAGTTTAATAGTGGCTTTAATAGTGTGTTGAAACTCACAATTGTAAGGGGCGTGACATTTCCAAAACGCGCTCCAATCAGTTGACCACTGGTCCATCTGACCACATTATGCTTTTTGGAAAGATGGGCTTCATAGAGACAGGAACTAAACAGAGCATTACTGACAGACTGAGAAGAGAGGTGCTGCAACAACGTAAAATATGTGAAAAATAATGTGATTTTTGATTCAAGCATGAAAACCTATTCTAGTAGAGCCCAAAAGCAAAATCTAAACTTTGAAAAAGGGCCTCCTTCAATAAAACTCAAAATGCATGATTTTTGACAGACAGCATTTGTACACGTTCGCTTCCTCCCGAGTTGACAGCAGAGACAAAGCAGTCGAGGAACATGTCAATCAAACATCCTTCATTCAGCAGAACCAGCACAGAGCTAATATATGTGAGTCAGTGTGTGCCTTCAGCCGGAGAAAGGGTGTTAATTATCACTGAATGGATGATGTAAGAGCATTAAAGATTAATAAGACTTTATCAAACTTTAAATAAATGTAATATTCAGTTTAATCATGCAGGGTTTTTTCTTCAGTGAGGCCGAACCCCATCACTTTTCCTCTCGGGGAAGGTTGAACATCTGTCTGCATCCTTAAAAAACATCCTCCGGCTCCAAGTTCACTGTTAATCAGACCGATAACCGTACTACCATCCCCAGAGACTCACTGTTACACTGCACACTGCTTCTTTTACAATCTGCTCCTGTAGAATGAGTTAGCAAAAATACAGCTATCCTGAATCAATTTTACTGAGGTGCTGAATGCACAGAGGCCCAAAAGAGCACGAAAAGAAGAACAATCAATAGAACAGCGATCAGGAAGAAAGTAATACACTGCAATTGTTTTTCTTAATTCATTTTTCTTAAAGCAAGATAAATTTACTTGAGAAGCTAAATTGTGTAAGAGAATAAGATTTGTGTCACTGAATATATCTTATTAAATTCAGTTTATTTGTTCTTACTGCACTGGGAATGTTATCCCTGTTTAAACCTCACTAAATTGTGTTGGATTGTGTTGTGAAGAAACAAAACAAAAATATTTGCCAATGTGATAAGAAAAAAATGTAATTAGTCTGAATTAAATGTAAAATAAGACCTGATTTTAAGTTTTCTTCTTGTGTAAAGCATACATTTTATTAAAATGTATTTTGGTTTATGCTTCAAATTAAAGTTTTTTTTTGTGTGAAAAAGCTGTTTTATTTTAGAATTATAAACTTAATAAATATAACAAATTAATTTTATTCAAGTCTTGCACCTAATTCAGACTTAAAAGTTTAGTTTACCCAAAAATGGGGAAAAATTTAATTAATTTCTCACCCTCATGTCATTCCAAACCTATAAGACTTTTGTTCATCTTCAAAACCCAAATTAAGATCTTTTAAATTAAATCTTTAAAAGAGAGATTTCCATGCAACTACCATTTTGAACAGGCTTTTATTCACATAACATTGATCAGCGAACATAAACAAAAGCTCAACTGAACTTGCTTGACGCATGACAATGAACCTCACTGGTTCTTGTGGAAGCTCAAACTTGCTGCGTAACACACGGGAATGAACCTCATTGGTTCTTGCTGAAGCTCAAACTTGCTGCGTAAAACGAGAATGAACCTCACTGGTTCTTGCTGAAGCTCAAACTTGCTGCGTAACACGAGAATGAACCTCATTGGTTCTTGCTGAAGCTCAAACTTGCTGCGTAACACGAGAATGAACCTCACTGGTTCTTGCTGAAGCTCAAACTTGCTGCGTAACACGAGAATGAACCTCATTGGTTCTTGCTGAAGCTCAAACATGCTGCGTAACACGAGAATGAACCTCATTGGTTCTTGCTGAAGCTCAAACTTGCTGCGTAACACGAGAATGAACCTCATTGGTTCTTGCTGAAGCTCAAACTTGCTGCGTAACACGAGAATGAACCTCATTGGTTCTTGCTGAAGCTCAAACTTGCTGCGTAACACGAGAATTAACCTCACTGGTTCTTGCTGAAGCTCAAACGTGCTACAAAACACATGAGACTGAACCTCATTCGGTCTTGTGGAAGCTCAAATGTGCTGCGTAACACGAGAATGAACCTCATTGGTTCCTAAAATATGTCAATGCCATTATTTTGTATCAAGATGCACACCAGAATTGTTTTTTTTCCTAAGGCATGTTGATAAAAGCTACTTCAATATCCTAATTGAACTAAGGCCTAATCCTGGATTAATCTAAGCCCTGTTTGTGAAACCAGGCCCTGATGTGTGCATTAATGAATGTTTATATGTGAATAAAATGCTAAATTAAACATCTTCCTCAGATAAAGCGATCTTAGACAGAAAATTTCGACTAAACAGCTCAATTTATAGGGATCTCTTTATGAACTTTTTGAAGCTTCAAGCTGCGTAAACTGTCAATGAAAGGACATGAATATCTCAGATTTCATTGAAATATCTTCATTTGTGTTTCAAAGATGAACAAAAGTCTTACAGGTTTGGAACGACATTAAGGGTGAGTAAATTAGAAAGAAAATCTCAGAGGAAAATGTGAAAACAGTATGGGACTGGGAGCAGGTGTTTGAGAGAGTTGCATTTGCCAGCTGTAGGACATCCACACAGGTGGGTGGGTGATCCAGACAACAACAAACACACCCTTTCTAAAGACTGAGGCATGTGAGATGAATAGTTATCCTACAAACAGAGCAAAACAGATTCACAGCCCAGCCTCACAGGCTTGATGATGTGCAGCAGAACAGAGGTAAAAAAAAAAAAAAAATGCAAAGGAGAAAGTGAAAAGAGAGAAAAACTGTGGCCTCTGATCTTACGGAGTAACAGCGCCCTCCACTGTAAGGATGGGAGAGAAGACACCAGATCATGAGCAAAAACATCTCAGAAGCCTCATGTCCTTTCAGATTTGGGAGATTTTAAAAAACAGTTTCCTCTCCCAAAAAGTGATGCGTTTTAAATAAAAGTGTATTTTTTCCTCAATTGTACTTTTCTCTATTCAACAAAATATTTTAAAATAAAGAAATGGTGCATGAAGCCACTGTTTAGCACTCAAGGTAATAAAGTAAAACTATTTTATGCAATATAAACAAAGCTTTAGTATACAAACTACAGATCATGTACAATCCCCTTGTCGTACATTTGTATAGTAATACTACCACATAACAACACAATATTATTATGAAAATAACATTACTGTGTAATTCACAGTGGTAACTGTGGTATTTCACACAGATGATAGTCTATTATGTAAGGGATATATTAGCATAAAAACTAAATTACGGTGAGCTGCATTATTACAATACTTTACTTTACAAATGCTGTTGTCTGAGAGGCTAAAAGTACAGTGATTTTTTCCAGGCTTGCGATTAAAGTTCCACCCAGAAACAAATGTAAGCGCTGAGACTTGTCGATAAATTATTGAGAGTAACAAAGCTGTTTTTGAAAACCCTCTGCTGTTCAGTGCTGTTTAGAGTGATTTACAACCATCGACATCTGCTCAGAGAATGAAGCTAACAGTGGTCTGTTTGAGGTGTGTGCACTTGACCTGCTGTGTCTGTGCTGTGGGGACCTGCTATCTGTTTTAACTACCCACGGAGGGAGGTGAGGCAAATGGAGACATGAGGCGAGACAGGGTGGAGGGGTTGCCATCTCCCAGCATCCATTTAATAGATGAGATCAGACTCCATCTCGGAAAGGATCATGGCTACTTTAAGTATCCCTGCATATCACGACTTCACATATCAAAAGATGAAATAAATAGTAAGACGTGGCAAATAAACACTTCAAGGCGAACATGACTCGTATCTAATATCGCTAACAGTGGAGTCAAATGTTTGCGATGTCTTCAATGCTATTCTGAGATCACTGACCTTTCATCTGACATGTTTGGGTGCCATTTTGAAAAGGGCAGACATGACAGTGAGATCTTTGTGAATACACAAAAACTGAAGTATTCACCAGTATTTCTGTCATGTTCTAAACAATCCTTACACTCTTAGGCTTGAAACACCACTGGATTCTTCTGTCTTCAAAGAGATAGTTCACCCAAAAATGAAGAACACAATGCCAAGATTGTAGCTTCGATTCCCAGGGAATGCATGAACTGATGTAATGCTGTCTTAAATGCAATGCAAGTCGATTTGGATAAAAGCGCCTACCAAATACATGAATGTAAACGTGAGCAGTCATCATTTACTCGCCTTCGTGTCATTTCAAACCTATTTTGAAGAATGTTTGACACCACACAGTTTTGATGAACATTGACTTCCACTGTATGGGAAATTTTTCGAAATGTTATGTTCCACATAAAAATAAAGTCATACAGGTTAATTGATGACAAAAGTTTCATTTTGAGTGAATTACCTCTGTCTAACAGGACAGTTAATATGCTTGAATTGTGATGATGTTAAAGTGGATTTTGCATTTTCATTGGCACTAAGTGAAAACTAAGAGCACTAAATAAAATTATTTTATCAAGGGGCATTGTATTGTAATAAGGGCTGTCAATATTAAAATTACCATTAATATTATGAGCAAAGACAACATTATTTGTACAAACATGAATGAGAAGGGCATCACAGCACTGTAACTTAAAATCCAAAAAGTCTGGAGAAAATGATATATTTGGTTACTGCAGGTTTTTTTTTTTTTTTTTTTTTTTGCTGATTTCAGTAACTTGAACTTTTCTGTGCATTTTAAAAATAGAATGTTGAAGAAATATGCCTTTGTCTAGTGTATATATGTACTTTTACTACCAGAGCACCCAAGAATGATAAACGCTATCATATACTCACCTTTGTGTCCTTCTAAACGTACTTTAATGCTCAAAGGACTCAAGAGTTACGACACACACACACAAAAACAAAATAAAAAACGGTTTTGGTGAAAACCTGATATTTAAACAATTTAACTGTACAATTATGGTGGGCACCATTGTAAGCTAAATATGATGTACTATGATTGTATTGAATTTAACTAGCTGGAAATTAATTGTGTTCTGCAGAAAAAAAGTCATGCAAGATTAAAGGGTCAGTAAATGCTGACAGAACTTTAATTTTTGGGTGTACTATCCCTGAATGTATTAACACGTTAACAAGAAAAAATCTTATGAGAATTAAATATTTTAATCATTTGACAACACTAATTATAAGGCAACAGAACAGAAAGTACAATGCCACTGCAGCGCATCAAAAAACACAAAGCGAACCAGGTTCAATGCAAGAAATTGTTATGGCGGTATGAAGAGAGGAGGTTTTAAAGAGCCAGAAACACACACACACACACACACACACAGCCTGAATTGGTGTGCAGGGACCAAGTTCATACATCCCCAGGGAGCTTTTCTAAACAACAACCAGGCAACATCAAGAGAACACAATCTTCTAGAGTAGTGTGGCAAAGATCAGTCTTCCTGACAGCAGTGAAAAGACAAGCTCTGACCCCATCATACACACAGGGAAAAAAAAGAAGCATGGAGCAAACTGCTGTAACTAACTGCTCTAAAAGCTACCCTCCCAAATCACAAGACCAGACGTCTGTGACCATTGGGAGGTCATGGTCTGAACACAGCACCATGGCTAAAGAAAGGGTGCGCGGTTTCATCAATACTGAATCACAGATCATCCCAGCGCACATGACAGCAGCTAAAACGCCTTTTAATGGTCAGATGGACGGATATATATCACACGCAGAGCGTGACGGCCTTCAATTAGAGCTATTACAGGGCGGCAGGGATCAATATGGTGTCTGCCATGAAGGACGGGAACAGAGAAAGGATGAATCTGGTTGTCCACAACGATTGAGAGTGCACAGTTCAAGAGGAGGCCTGGATGTGAGGCTTTGCAATCTTACAGGGTCAAATTATGATTTACATTTTTAATTTAAGCATTTGGCAGATGCTTTTATCCAAAGCTGTACTATTCAGTTTTGAAAGACTGAAGTTTTTATCAATACAGCAAATAGAAGACGCTAAACTGTTCAAAGAAAATTCTGGGTTAGTAAAAGCGACAAGTCAATCGACAGCACTTGTGGCATAATCAATTAGCACAGAAATTAATTTCTACTATCCTGCTTTTCTTTAAAATAAAGCAAAAATAAAAAATAAAATAAATAAATAAGACGGCAAAAAAGTTACAGTGACGCATAGACATAGTGATAGTGCGTTGGGCAAATCTGTAAATGTTGAAATACTCACACTTTCAAGACTGCTTCATCAAAAGACGTGAACAATATCAGTTAATATTATTTTGGTTTGAAAAAATATCACTAACCTTTTGTGTGTAAAGTTTTAAAGTCCCCCTGTGGTGAAAATCAAGCTTTTAATGTTGTTTATATGCCTTTGTGGTGTTTTTAATATGCTTTAAGACAAACCATGTGCAAACTCATAAGTCAGCAGCATTGCTGAGTATTTGCTCTTTAAAAACGTGTCTCAAAAACGCGAAATCGCTGATGTTTCTGACGTAACAAACTACCTTGTAACCAATCACGTCAACCGTGTGATCGTCAACGAGTGGATCTCTGAGCTGGTGTGAGTGAGTGGAGGCGGGGCTAATTTGCATATTCATAGAACCGCGTATACTAAATGAGGCAAGGGTGTAGAGTTATTATTCAAGCTATTTTAAAGGGGACCTATTATGCCCCTTTTCACAAGATGTAAAATAATTCTCTGATGTCCCCAGAGTGTGTATGTGTTTTAGTTTTAGCTCAAAATACCCAACATAATTTTATTTACAGCACGTTTAAATCATCATTTTTTGGGTCTGTGAAAAACGCACTGTTTTAGTGCTTCTCCTTTAATGCTAATGAGCTGCTGCTGGTTCACGGCACAGGGGGCGGAGCCTAAGCAGCCGCGATCAGAGCCAGAACAGGGAAGATGATAATAATAAAACAGACAGTCACAGTAATGGTGTTCATTTCGACCATAAAAATGCCTACAGAGTCAGAGAATATATGCTGTGTGGAGTTGTAACAGGTATAGTTTAGTTTAATTACGATTATAACCTATTTGGCATTGCTTGTATATACTATTAATGCAAGCCTGCTGTAGGACTCCGTCTGACGATCTGAATTGTCTGAATGATGACACAAAATATACTGATGAGTTTAATAAAGTTTACTGTATGTCACACAAAAGATGAAGCATCAGTTTTTCTTCAGAAAATCACTGTTAGAGCTGAGTAAACAGTATAAGAAGTGCTTAAGTAACTTACATACATTTCTGTAGAGTTAAGGGAGCATTTTCTTTGAAAACAAAATTAATCCACCTTGTCTTCAGTGGCTGGCAGATTTCAAGAGTAAATAGAGAGAGCTATGTGAATGAATACATCCAGCTACAACACCTTCAACGCTTGGGAGATGCTTCGACGCTTCTCGTGAGTGCATTGCTGCAGCAATGGCTGATGTGTACAACTCGCAGTGAACTCGATCAGGGCGGGTCTAAGTTATAATGGCAGTGTCAGTCAACACTCGTGGGCGGGGCCTGTGGCTTTAGTGATGTCACTAAAGCCACATTCTGAAAACAGGTCGTTTGGAGAGACTGAATATGATTTATGGGGATAAAAAAAAAAGGAGTGAGTGGATTTTTATCACTATTGGCTGGTTGTGTACACACACTGCCAACACACATTTATGTCCAAACACCATACAAAAGTGAATTTTGCATAATAGGTCCCCTTTAAGTATTCAAGCTATTTTAAGGCATAAATATGTAATTTTGGTGATCAAAGATGAGTTTTAAGGGATACAATTATTGACTACAGGGGGACTTTAAGCAATGTTGTTTCCAAGGCAACAATCACCAAAAAAAATAAAAATAATTTAAAATGTAAAAATTACTGTAAAAAAACTGTAAAAATTATGAGAACTACTTCAGTATAATAATTAATGTGTTTCATAAAAATGATTAGCTTCAGATTTGTCCAAAAATTACCACTATTTACTTCCATTGAAAGAGCCTCACAAACACTAGCTGTATAACGCAATTGTATTAAACCATCATGAAGGATTGCCATCTGAGTGTAGGAATGAATTCAAGCAGCAAAATGCAGTGTTTATGACAAACGGTTATTCCGAAGCAGCCAAAATCTTGCTTTTTCTTTAGCCAATTTGCATGATTTCTCTAAACCTGTCGCTAAGAAACAAGAGAAGAAAGAAAATAGCCTCGTTTAGCAATAAAGCCAATCTCCTTCCTGGCTGCTAAATTAGCTTTGGGTGAAATAGAGCCAGAGCTATTAATCTTGTGCAGAATTAATCATTTCCGATGAGTAATTTGCACGCTGCACCCCGTCTGCAGGCTAATAGAAAGCAGGGCGGGGAATTAGAACAGACAGGCGAATATTAGCTGACGCCTCTAACGTGCATCCCATTTGGAAAAAAACACCGACAAGGTGGCCATTAGTTTACGTCTTTAAAACAAACAAAGACAAGCATTAGAGGATTAACACTAAATCCATGTCGGATATGAAAAGGTTGCATTCGCTAATAACAATCAGTGGGTCTTGAGGGACAAATTCACACTGTTAACACTGCTGAGATTCAGACACTTGGGATGAACACCCAATGGATCTCATGATGCATCAGCTAAGCTCAGCTAAGCTCAATTCACCCAAGCAAAGCACCTCTACATCACTACACAAAATGTTAGTACAAGAAATTCTCATAATTCTCAGCATTTCAATTGATCATAAATGTAAGTGAATATGTTGTAGACTACAGAAATACACAAGATTAAAGAGACTTACGCATTTGATTTCCTCAACACTCAATCTAATAAAATAAATCTTTTATATCTTTAAATTGTTAAAACTATTCTTTGTGTCAAAAGTACCAGTTTTAAACAAATGTCTTCCATTGGCCAAATAAACAGCTAACCCGCCCCAAACCCACACCTTTGGTTGGGCCAGTGCTGCTGTTCCCAGGCTGGAGTTTGTTTCCCAAAAACACTGTTAGTCAATTATGGTCGCAAGATCAGTCGTTATACCACCATAGTTCAACGATTCTGCATTTCTTGAAACCTGCATTGCAAACTTGTTTGGTTGGAATTACAGTTCTCAACCTGTAAGTGCAGTTTCTTTGATACCATGATCAATAATAGCAAGAGGGAACCCTGGAGAATGATGTAAGAGGGATCATGCAATGAATCAAACAACAAATAAAGCAAAACAATAGGGAACAAAAATAGTGAAGTAGTTAACAGATGCCAAGTTCAATAAAACAATATCTCTGAGAAATTACGTTGTGGAGAAAGATGCTGGCTGAATGAATCACATGTATGTGAGAGAAAGTGTATACCATTTACATACTGCAAGTTATCAATTAAAAAAATGACCGACTTTCTGTTGTTTGAGGAAATTAACTATAATAATCTATAATAATCTGGAAATGCTCAGGTGAGGATACTCAAAACTACAGAGCGACGTTTCCCTAGATGTTCTGAAATCATCACAGAGCTTGAGATCATCAAGTGGTTCAAAAATAAACCAATGAATGGCTTATATAGTTGTCTCTGCATTGTACACAGATTTAAGACAGTATTTTAACATCGGGGGAAAAACATCACTGATAGAGAAAGAGTAAACTTGTGCAACCAAACATCAGCCACACCATTTCCAGTCACTAATGACTAAACTTTCAACTCAGCCAAGACTGGTATATGCTAAAGATAAACCAAGATCAAGAGACAAGATCTTAAAATGATTTGGTAGGGGGGGGGGGGGGGGGGGGGGGGGGGAGAAAGAAAAGAAAAAATCTCTTTCATTTGAGAGAGTAAAACCACGTCGTCAATTTTCCCAGAACTGTAAACACAGACACAGTGGCTCTAAGTCAAGCAAAAATGTTCCTCTGTAATAAAAGAACAGAGGAAATGTCGGTCTTCTGTGATTTAAGCGAGCCTACAGTGACTAATTATAGCTGATCAGTTTTACCAGCACAGTCAACTGTCTTGTTTCACTTTTTGCATTGATGGAAATGAGAACAAAGGAGTCACATTCAATTAGCAGAGGAGATTGAAACCTTAATCTGTCATAATAGATATATAAAAAAAAAACACAAAGCACATCTTTGATTAGTGCAAAATCAGATGGATATGGTCACATGACCGTGAACGATATTAAGCGATTACCAACCATACCTAAACAAGTGTGTGATCCTGCATGCTATTACGGTCAGCGATGTATAAGGGGAAGTCAAGCGAGAAATTGATACTCTCAAGGTGGTATTAGAAGTTTAGATAGCAGGTAATGAAAGCAATCATACAGTACTTTAGGAGTAAATATTACGGCAATAAAAGATAATGAACACTACAGACTTCACATTACAAACGTGTAGTGTACATCACAGCCAGTAATTGTTTTACATAGAGATGTGATGTAATTTCAGCATTTACATGTGCGTGGTGATTTAATAGCCAAACTGCCTACTGTTTTATGACAAATACATATTTGAATTCCCATCCAAATCTCATATCTGCAACAGAGCTGCTATTTGCCGTCCGAATAGTGATTACTTTTATTAGTATATTCAGTTCATTGAAAAACCAAGCGTGCCACCCTTTGTAAAGCAGCAGTCATTCTTAGATCAGTGTACCGGCTCTGAATCAATATAATCTCACCCATCCGGACATGATAGGCACAATATTCATGAAGCTAATTAATTCGGTTTCATTGTTTTTCTGATGTTTTCATGTGCAATCAAACCTGTTATTATGCTAATTCAGCTAATTAAACATTTTGCCAAATCGCAACAGTGTTTCCCAACAGTGAATTGCATAAAAGGGGAAAAATATGCAAAAATCTGATTTTCAAATGATCAAAGAACCCCTAGCAAGACTTATGTCAATACTTGCATGGTCACTGTAATGATATGAATAAATAAGTGGCTTTATGGTTAAGATATAATATAGGAATCAAAAGGCTGCAGGTATGAACCAAACAAGGGGTGAACCTTGATCTATCAAAATGTGCATGCAAACAGTGTATTAAAAATGCATTTTATTTATCATCATCACTGTCTATAACACTATAGGATATTATGAATCAGCATAAACACAATGGAGGGAATTACAGCTAACTGTAGTTATGCAGTGTGAAACAGGCCTACACTGTAAAAAAGTGAACAGTTGGATCAACTTAAAATAATTACTTCAATTGGTAACACCTAAAGAAATTAAGTTTTCTCAACTTAAATTATCACGTTTTTCACGATAAAATGTGATAATTTAAGTTGAGAAAACGTAATTTCTTTAGGTGTTACCAATTGAAGTAATTTTTTTAAGTTGATCCAACTGTTCACTTTTTACAGTGTAAATGTTTCAAAACATTAAGATAAAGGTGTCAGATATGCCTGTGGAAATTAATAGCACTGTGCCAACCAAGAAATCCCACACTTGATTTAGTAAATGAATACAAATCTAGTGTAAATTAATCCTCCAGCATCAAATATTTGTAGAGCTTCACTAGAAGTGTATTCTCAGAATTTTCAGAAAAGCTAAGGCCAGACTCTTCCCAATCTTTATCTCTCTCTCTCTCTCTCTCTGCTGAGAAGCAGAGAGCATGTGAATAGGGCTTAGGTAGAAGAAGAAAGAGGGCAGGAAATACCACTCATTCGGTTCTCTGCGAATCGACGGCTGCATAGAAAGTCCTGGAAGAGCTGACCCCCATAGAAATGGAGTTGATTAAGACCCAGCGGAACGCAGGAACCCTCTAGAATTCTCATGGAACACGACGGAGTAGAATGTGAATGAGAGTGGAATGCCACAGATGGAACAGAACCTAAATAAATATTTCACACAGTGCCTCTCTGCCGGAACAAATATTGATGAGGAAACACCGGAGCCATCAATCACCACGTTCACTCAAAGGAGTCATTTAGCTTGACCCTATGAATCTAAGCCATTTCATCCTCTGTAATAACAAGATTGTGTCTCAGAGCAGAAACACACACTATAATCTAATCTTTTCCATGAATTTTAAGCATGAGAACAATAAGAAATATGATTTGTTGAATCTGCTGCTTCTGGCAGCACCATTACACGAAAAATAATCACGGGCAGGTCTGACCTATTATTATTTCAAAGCTCCGACAGGAAAAACATCATTACTGCCACCTTCAAGGCCAATTGATGTCTCGCTCCTCAAGTGGCATTGTACACCATATGAGAGATCTGAATTGAATTCATGCTGTCAAACTGCACAATACTCTCGTTTAAAGCAGCCAGGGCTGAATCAACTCAAGAGCTGCTTTTCATAATGGCACCATCTATTTATGTCGGGATTAATTATTTACATTTTGCATGAACCTGATGATTTCCTTCATTTACACTCAGTCAGCTGTGTTAGCTGGGTGAAGGAAACAGGGGCCGTGTAAACACTGCTAATAAATTAAGCTCAATTCCTCTGCCACATCGCATTTGCTCCCATTTGCCTCTGATTGTGTTTGTTTACGTTCCATCTGGTTGAAAAGGAATAAGAGGGGAAATGGAGGAAACTCTTTCACTGGCGAATCGTTAGAACTAATGAAATCTATTTCAGCGCCCTCTTCATGCACTGCCTTATACCTCCTCCTCCTCCTCCTTTCCATTATGACTACACCAGTAAACCATTAAATTACGGTAAAATAAAACCTGGCAGCTGTGGTTGCCAGAAATTCAACATAAAAATTACGATGCACAGAGTCATACAAACAAAGACAAAACGCCATCAGGGTAACCCATACATGACACTAAAATAATGCAATAAAAATTAAGTTAATAACATGACACTTTTTGTCATTGAGATGATTGGGAAAAGCTGTTCCAATCCAGCTGAATTCACCCTACTGATAACAAAAACTCAAAAGAATAAAAAATATTTAATTAAAATCAACATGAATTACTTAAAAAAAAAAAAAAAAAAAAAAAACTTTAATCTGACAGTATTTTACAATAAAATGACAAATTATCCAATGTTAAATCATTTAAAAATGTTCACCATATATGATAAGGTAACTTACAAGTTACTGCTTAGACTAGTCTTAAAAGTTAATCATCTAATTTTTTTTCTTCAAGACTGGTCCTAACTTTTTAAAGTCAGCTACATAAAAAGCTACATCAGGATAATTTGATTAGGAAAAGTAATACCTATTATCTAACTGCTCAGTGGTGCTCAATAGTCAAACTAGTTCTTAAGACACAATCTTAACTGGCCCTTGTTATGTATCGCAAGCAAAATCTGAATGTTCTGCATGATAATTTGTTGATATTCATATTCTAAACTATTTTGTCTAAATAAATTTAAAAACAAAGACTAAAATTATATGAAGTGATGAAAACTGGATATTCATTTTGAGATTTGCTAAAGAAGGTGTTAATAAATTTTGAAGATTAATTTGAGTGTGTAATGATGATAATTGCAATTTAAATGCACAAAAAGGGGACATAAGCATGAACAATTTAATAATCAATGTCGACCAAAATATATATTATACACAGGGATATATTGTGCATCCCTAGCATCATGTATCCCGGCTTTTGCCTGCCTTCTTTCACTATGACTGTCTATCACAAGTGAAAATCTCACCATTTACAGAAGCTCACACAGCTCATTTTCACCCACGCGCAGACACACACAAACATGCATCTACTCATGCACATACGCTTGCAATTCTCAGATTATTCAGACATTAAACAAACAAACACATTGACAGAAACCGCACTCGCGCGCACACATGCTGGAATAACCATAATTAGCTTTCAAAAGCAGCTGATTAGAGTCATTATACTGAAAAGGCTTTGAGTAGAAAAAAGCAATCTCCTAATCAACCATGAAAATCATGTCATTCAACCACAGTTTAAGCTTATTTGATTTTTTTAAACCCAGGCAAAATGTATCACTTCATCAGATTCTATCGGTGGGCCGGCACTTGAGATGTGAGCGTGAGTTTCCAAGGAAATTGATTGGCAGAAAACAACACATAGGTTCAGCCTGTGCATTTGAACCTAGACAGGAGGCTTTTAAACAAGGGCATAACAGCATGAAGAGTTCACTTGTTGCATAGAAAGGTCAAAACTGAAACCGAGTAGAAAGGAAAGGGAAAGAGGAGACAAAGGGAGGGCCATAAATGAAACACAAAGGTGTTTTGACAGGGCTAATCAGCACCAAGCCAAGAGTTCACATTTGTCACGATGATGAACTCCTCAGACTGTTTTACACAGGAAACCTAGGAGCAGTGAAGAGCTTTCTCTGTTAGAGACGGCTCTAAATCTTTCAACACATTTACTTTGGCCAAGAACGAAATGTAATCCTCTGCTGTCCAGCCATGGAAATAGTGTGACCTGGTATGTCTGCGTACAGCATTTAACACTTAAAGCTAGACAAGAGCTCCATTCCAAAACCTAGAGAGCTGCATCGCAATTGATTTCAGAAGAGTTTGCCATTACCATGTTGCTAAACTGACAATATTATATTCTAGTAAGAATCAAAATGCATAGCACACACAAGTATTGGATAAAAGAGTCATTTTTAATTAGCGACAACCAAAAATATTAACTATATTAAAACTATATAATAAATATTATTTAATATACAGCAACAAAAAAAAAAATTGGTTTGGGCCAAAACCATTAACCCAAACAATATTGTCTAATTAGCACTTCTCTGATGATGTGTTTTGACATCGACAATGTCTGTTTCGTGCACTCAAAGTAGACAAGATATAGGCAAACATATCAGAAGTATGGACTCACTTCACTGTGACCAAAAAGATCAGGACGTGCCTCTTTGCATAGAACTTTTCTATGACTGGTTTAAACTAAAGTCACCATGAAATCAAAATTGACAAATTTTTTATGGAACATTACAGTATTTATTATAAATGATTTATTTTTAATTCAAGTGCCCTCATAATCTTTAATCAAAATAACCTCCCCTCCCTCTTACATTGACATCTTTTCTCTGATGAGGTTTTTTGGTGCAAGGCCAGGACAACCTGTCAATCACATGAGATCACAGCAATAGCAAACCACCAGCTTACTCTGCCATATTGGATTTGTTCATTCCAATTGTGGTCCTGTCCCAAATGGCTTGTGGACTTACAATGGCTGTGGCGTGCACATGTCCGTTAAGTCCATGAGACCGTAGGGTGTCCCTTTTGTCAGAAGGCTCATGGGTCAAATGATGACAATTTTTAGATAAATGATCTCTTTAAAATCCTACCTATATAGGCATCCCACTAGGTTTCGGAACAGAGTGAATGAATACTGTTGGAAATATGCATTGTATTTCATCATTGTAAAGAAAATGTGAGGCAAAGATCATGCAAACATATGCACAACCACACACATACAAATGCCTGAGCTTTGATCCAGAGCAATGTACAGCCAGACTGAATCCTATATATAATTCATCACAGAACTGAGAGTTGAAACACACAGGGAGAAACAATGAAAAAAAGAGAGAGAGCACTTGAGACCAATCCTACCTTGTTATGCTGCCCCTGTCTACAGCTCCATTAATACCTGATATCTGTCAGGTCATCTGATGTTAGCACAGCACTCCACAAGCATCAAAGCATGGCTCAAACCAGCTATCGTTCATACAACCTCAAAATCACAGCAGCCATTACAGAGGTCAAGGTACAATTTACACCACGTAGGAGTGATATGTATGGCTGTTCAAAACACAAAATATAACATGTCTACTAAGTGCAAACAGGATGGGGCTGCTCTGCTTTCAAATGACTGAATTGCCAACACAGATCCAATGAGTGATCCAAACAGTTTTTCTTCCAGATCAAATGATTTGTGGTCAATCAGTATAGGTTTTCAAAGGGTGACGCTGCTGCTGATATCAAGAGAACACAGATATAATACCAATATATATGATATAATTCCATCTAAATGAAAGAAAAAAATAAACAGAAAAGGTGCTGGTAATTTTCTACCCGGAGATTCCGGCTTTAACCCTAAAACACAACACAATGCAATTCAAAATAGGGGTAAAACAACTGTGAAAAAATCTATATGGATAATATAGATTCATATTAACACAGTAGCCTACTTTTGGCCTCTTTTTTTTTCTTAAAAGTATATACTTGACATTTAAAATGCCTAATTAAAATTAAGTTATTTTCAACACTATTAACTTAAAGTTCACTACTAAAATTTGAACTTCTGTTAGTCCAAGTAGCCAAAGCTATCATCAGCAGACACAAATATAAAAGTCAGTGACATAGTGATAGACACCAGCCTAGCAAATCAAATAATGACAACTGGAAAAGTAATATGGACAGGAAAAAGTAGAAATTAAGTGGTATGGAATTCACCATATTCGAATTCACTGTGTTGACCAACAGAAAGCTGCTTGGTTTGAAAGTAACTTCTTTGTGAGCTGCTGTGCTTAAAAAATCACTACACTGACAATAAACAATGGACTTCTTTCCAGCCAAATCTCTCCAAAATTTTGCTAATGTGTCCAAAAGCTTTTTGGGGGCCACTGTATACATAATTTAATGTCCCATTTTATCCCTGTACACTCTTTTTGGTTATTTTCATAGACAACAAACATAAGGTTTTCATTGAAAAAGGGCTATAACTTTCAGCACTTCTTTGCCAGACTGGCTTGCTGTAGAAAAATGCACCGCATTCACTATGAACTCTCTCCGGAGAAAATCACAGGGAAAACCAAACGAATCCTAGACATGCTGTATCTATCCGTGTGGAGAAAGGAATAGGAACGTTCCATAGGAACACTCAAACACAAACAACCCCTCAGAGCAACAGCATTTACACAGCACTGTCACTGCAAGTTAAAAAGAGGAAACATGAGAGATCCAGACAGAGAGCAGCAAATAGAGGAAAGGGAGGAAGGAGAGATGAAGGGAAGCGATATGCTGTATTTAATGAGGTGGAGGAAGGCAGAGATAGGGAGCCTACAGACAAATACACCTTCATCTGTCTGGCTGTCCATCTGGGTTTCAGAAAAAGCTCAGAGAATGCTCAATGAAGAGGATTTGTGGGAATCTGAACACCCTGCTGTGATATAAAATGTACATCTGTGGAAATCTGAAGCAGCATACTTCATCTCCTCCTTCCCTACTGTGCGAAAACAAAGTTGATTTATCTAAGCTGATTATTATTGATTGAGTAGCAGGGAGCAGGAATAATTGTAACACTTGTGGTTTTTGCTCATTGATTCTGAACATTTTTAGCCTAATGCTTTGAAAATTTGCCTCACACATTGTTGACACACCAAATTAATTGAGTCACATACAATTAATTTATAAAAGGCCAATGTTTATAACACCTATGCTGTATAACTCTGATGGTGGTAAGTTAAATGTAAAAACCCATATAATGTGTTTTAATAAATTGTAAAATACTTCAATTGTATAATGTTATTCAATACAAAACGTCTTCACACACTATACATTATATGTTTATTAAGAATGGGCTTTGATACTGCATGACAATAGACATGCACGTTGAAATGACATATTTTAACCATCACATCTGTGAAACACTGCTTACAGTCAACTCTGAAAGAAACCACAGCCTTGTGGCAAAATAAGTAATATTTTACCCGAGTTATCACATTTAATTCAGATTGCAAAGATAAAAGTAGTTTACCAAAGTTTACTATGAAATAGCAGAAAACACATATTATATTGAGTTCACATTTAGCGTTAGCGGTTTAGTCCGGTTTAGACTGTTATGAACTGGTTTATTTTAATGAATCAATAACATACAGTGCAATCAGTGTAGTCTAATTCACAAATAAATGATTATTTTCGCCTTATACGGAATCATTCAAAAAGCTGATCTAAGAACATTTGGCTAACGTTTCCATGAAGTTATGAAATTTTCAAATTAATGTTGAATGATCAAAAATTCTTTAAAACAAACAAAACAAACATTTTTAATGAATGATGTATAAATAACGTTCTTGTGCTAACATTTTGAGAACATTATTAAAGACCAGATAACTCTGACAGAACTTTCTGTAATGTGACAGCAAGAATGTTTGCTCACAACTTTGAGATAACCTTGTCAAACGTTACTTAAAGTTCTGAGAATGTTCCCTGTAATCTGAGAATCAGCGTGACGATTCTTTAAATTAATAAACTCATTGAACTTGTCAAGGCAAGTTACTGAATCAACTAATGTAGAGTAATAGGGCAGAGTATTTTAATATATTTTCAGGATGTATGGATGGGATATTATGTGCATATATTTTATATAGTAATCGAGAGCTTGTGAATCGGACTCAAATGGGGAAATGTGTATTCCAAGTACTAAGTGCTAATGATTTAAAATAAACAAATCAATATAATTGAATGTGCTCCAAACACACAGTGAGAGGAGAAAGAACACATGGTGTGACTGAAGAGGGTCCACAGATTGCTGGGATTCACACTGAATTTGGGAAGGATTATCGAATTCTGTTTGTTGAAAACCATTTAATTGAGAATTAAAAATGGGGTGAATATATGTGTGTACATAAGGAGATGAGAGTGAGAAAGAGAGAGTGTGAGGGCCACAAAATCCTTCAGCATCTGCACCCCCATGAAAAGTCTGTGTGTGATTATGGAAATGAACACCACTTACAGATTGCACTGCGGTTCATTGATTTTCTGATGGCCGTCTCGCCAATCCAAGACAAACTCTGTCTGTGCCAAGACAAGCAGGCCAGCAGAACCCCTGCTTTCAGCTCGAAACCCAAAGCTACTGCACTCTAGAGTTAACATAAAGCGCTCTTCTAATTCCATTCATGTTCAGAGATATTTGTGTCATACTGTATAATCCAATCACACTGCCTAATCACATTTGCATTTATTTTCTAGGCAGATGATTATCATAGCAACACGTATGTTGTTGCAGAAAGTGCATATGTTATCATAATTAAATCAGGTATAGCTAAGGATATAAATGAAGATAAACAAAAAAGAAGTGCCAGAGTCTGTAAGAATAAAATAAGGATGTTGCCTTTTGTAAACTACATCATAATGTTCATTACAGTTTTGTCCACCTTTATATGTAATGGCAAGCCACTTCAACACAATGTTTAGCCTGTTTTGTAGGTCTATATAAACATTAAAGAAAGAGTTCACCCAAAAATGACAAACGTTTCATTCTTGGGGTGATAAACTACAGGTATTAAGAGGGATGCATCAGATGCAGATTCTTGGAGCATTATGTTTCTTCAATAGCTCATTTTTAAATCATTAGCCTACATCCACAACCCCAAATCCTTAATATGTTTACATAGTTTACAGCAAAATAATATTACAATATGGCTACCAAACTGTATGACAGGAGTCAGCAACAGTAGGGGCTCCTACAATTATTGTTTGATCTCAAACATATTATGAAAAAATGAAATGTGTTAAACAAAAAAGGATAACTAACTAACAAGAAGCTAAAGCTCATCTAAATGTTTCGATGTGCCGCTTACATTAAATTTTGAAATGCAGTCATATGAAGTAAGATCAAAATGTAGCCTACATGATTTTGTACATTAATAACACTTATTGTTAATTAAATGTCTTTGCAATGTATGGATCATAAAGTATGTAAATATGAGAATATGTAACAGGCGTGTAGAAGCCAAGCCTACCATGTACCAGTTCTATACAGTACAGCAGTCCAAGGGCTCCATGGCTTATGATGACGCATTCAAAATAATTGAGATGTTTTAAGAGACCACTGAAATTCTGGAAGCTGAGTAAAAACAACACTAGAAGCTCCTCCGTGTTAATAATAAGTGTAAGTCAAAAAAAATAATAAAAAAAATAATAATACAAGCGCTATCAAAACAGCGTTTTTAAGTGTTAACACAAATAATTACGGGTGAACAGTACCACCCAGTGGCCAACTGTGTAATTGCGCCTGGTGAGTGGAATCTGCTCATCTGGCAGATTCATATCAAAAATTCATGTCGAATCCGTTTCTTAAACCCCACGGCTCATCTTTAATTCAAAACCCACCTGCTTGGTTTTTACGTTACACTCCTGTCTGAGGTGCTCCGACAAATCTTCAGCAATGCTACTGCTGCAAGTAATCTAAATACTGAAATATTCAGGAGCGGATCAAGAGTGGAGTGCTCTACCAGGTTTTTACTTCCGCTGATACGAGCTGGTGAACATGAAATCTACTAAGAGTCTGATGCCTTTTGGGACTTAAAGGGTTAGTTCATCCAAAAAATGAAAATTCTGTCAGTAATTACTCACCCTCATGTTGTTCCAACCCCGTAAGACTTTCGTTCATCTTCGGAACACAAATTAAGATGTTTTTGATGAAATCTGATTGCTGGCTCACTACTTCATAGGCTTCTATGTAATTTCATCTGCCAGCCCAGAAAAGTTAGTAAAGACATCTTTAAAATAGTCCAAGTGACTAGACTACAGTGGCTCAACCTTAAGTTTATCAAGCAACGAGAATAATTTTTGTGCGCAAAAACAAAAACAAAAAAAACGACTTTATTCAACAGCGCAGCGCTTCTGGGTTGTATGTCAGAACGTAGGCTCGCTATACTACCTGAACTCACTCAGATGTATTCTCGCCAACTCTCAGATTTAATCAAAAATATTTTAATTTGTGTTCCGAAGCAGGGACGTGTCTAGAGGGGGGCACGGGGTGGCACCGGCCCCCCCTGGAATATTCAGCGGCAGCGCACTCCACCACATATAAAATAGATAAATATTACTTTATCTTTGTTTTACAGATAAAAGGCACAATAATATTTTTCCAAAAAAAGCCATGGCATGGTTAACATTAAAGTTTATTACATTAAAGGGGGAGTTGAGAATGAAAATTTTATTATTATTATTTATTTATTAGAACAAAACTGTGTGGTCCAATAAATGCAGTGCCACATTTAATACCATCTATATTAGGGCACTGGGCATTGCAAAGATTTCTGAAATCGTGCTTAATATTTTCTAAACAAGAATTTATTTCCAGTTTAATTTTATGATTTCCCATGGGCCCCCCCCTCACTGGTATTTTTAAAGGAGTACTTTATTTATTTATTTATTTATTTATTTATTTAAGATTCCGGGAAAAATTAACACATTGATTACATAAATTAGCTCATATCATATTTGTTCTCGTCTCAATTTTCTGTACATACTGATGGACAGCTATTTAGGCCTGACTGATTTGGTCTTAATGAGAAAAGGTGATTCATGTTTTGTGATTTAAATATGTCATTTCCAGCTACAGGGTCTTTATGATGGTCAACAGCATCAGAATGCTTTCCACAGAGGACGGATAATTCAAAGCATGCAGAAACAGGAATTAAAGGCCCTGAACAGCGATTGGATCCACCCTTCATTACCTGGGCTCAGCTATACACTATAACTGCCCATTTGCTCTAATGAGGTTTGACAATTATGAGGTTAATAAAGAATCATTTTGACAGGGTTTATTGATATGGTTGGGAATTCAATGATTAACTATCTCATTAAAATTAAGAACCTTGAAGTGCAATTAGGCTACTTGTGAAATGAATTGACCTTCACAAGTGAAAAGATGTACGTCCAGCAAAGATGGAGAAAAAGGGCCTGAGATGCTAGTTTGCAGTGTCTTCATTTAAACTGGTGTGTCTGAGATGATAGATGATAATAGCTACCTATGTACATATAGATATATGTACATAGGTAGCTATTATCATCTTTAAAATGTCATCTAGTTGTAGTGAAATATAACAATAACCCTTTCTCCTCTTGCATTGTCCAAGTAACGCAGGACTGTTTAAAATAATGAGACAAGTAATATGAGGTTTTTGATCTGACGAAGGATCCCAAAATAGGATTTGCTCAGAGGAGTTGTGCTCATTAACTCACCACTATAAAAATTGCTAAAATATCATTCAGAAAAAAATGGTCACACAACTTTCAGTTCCAAACTCTAACTAACTGGCTGCTTAATCGTGTTTAGTACCAGGCCTCAAACCAAGACAGCATTTATATTAAACTATAAACTGCATGCAAATAAGCCAAGAACAGTTAAAAAAGAGAGAGAGAGAGAAAAGTCAGGCTACAAACTCAGACCATGACCTTCCCTCACAGTGAGAAACAGCTTCAGATCAGGCTTCATTCCCTTCAGCACTCAGGTATAGGCAAAATCTCAGTGCTTATTTTGAGGGAAAATCTGCTTAACAGATCTATTTGGTAAAATGGAGCTGAAAATAGTGTGCTCATATTGGTAGATAAAAGCATAAGCAAATTAGCCAAAATGTTTAATAAACAAACACACGAGGGGTGAAGGATGTGTTCAACTTATTAACACACATTCCAATTCTATGTCAGTCTATAGGCCAGTCCATAGCTCCATAACTGGAACAACAACAAAAATATATTTTTCCTATTATGCAACATTTCCTGATAAAGGATCGAACTGTATTTTACTAGTTATTCTCCATTTGTTGATGATTTCCTGTTCAGATTCTGTTCGCGTTTTGATTAAGTAACGTTACCACTAAATTGAGCGTCAGCGTCAGTTCTGGCAGGCGGGTAGTCAAGACGCTGCTAATGCTGTTTGCTAACAACATCTGCTCCAGCTGAGCTGCATTAGCTCGTTAACTCCCCTCGCTGCTCAATGGCCAAATCTCAAACAAGGCGCCCTATTTAAAGCACATTCAGTTTGCTCATACATGCTTGCTGCTCGCTTCTGCTGATCTGTACGCTGGTAAAAAGCTGTTTAATTTCTTCATCTAGCGTGTTTCTCAGAAGGTGGCTTAGTCATCTCTTCATAGCGCTTACACTGTAGACTGTCAAAACAGTAGTGATGGCAAAATCGAGGCCTCGTGAACCAATGAAACAGTTGAACCAAATGTGCCATATTGTTTCGAGGCTTCGAATCAATCCGACACCCGTCTCAACGGTGACACCTAGTGGTCACTTGCAGGTGTTGATCTGAAACAACCTTAACGAGCCATTAAAAAAATGTGTTGTTTTTTTATTATTATAATGTTCTAATATGTGAAGCTTGTAACCTATAGGCTCCTCACTGTGCATAATGTTATTTTGGTCATGAAAAATGAATATTAATAAAAGAAATCAAGCCACAATGTCTCACTTTTTTAGAGATTTTTATTCAAAAATATTAATTTATCTGCTGTGGAAGGACTTAGCCTACTTCTTTTTTTACAGATAATTTCTCCAGCCTTTGAAAAAATCCTCTCACAAAAACCCACGAGGTCAAAATGCGTTTATTTCACTTTTATACAGATGTGCGATTGTGTGGTCTGTTCCCGACCGTTCCAATCAAACGCTGATTCGGCGGACCACACCTGATGAAACACTTAGTGAAACACTTCGAGGCTTCGTTTGGTCATAGTCACGTGACATGGGTGTTTCGAATCACGCTTCGGATCAGTGTTTCGACACATCTGCGCTTCAGGATCTCGCAAAGCTTCGGAACGACTGTTTCGCTTCAGCCATCCTTACAAAACAGTTCAAAGACAGATAATTCTAGGTAACAGCATGTTTTAGCTATTGCGGTCTTGAATAGTCATTTCAGTAATTAATTAATAATTTTTACCATAATTGCAAAATTAGGGTGGCTCAGACCACACCGTTCGAGACACTCAATTTCTGTTTTGGGGGTAATAGGTCATATAGTCCAAACAATGTGCGAGCCCTTATGCTGCTGCTGCTGCATCCCCTCATGCTGATAATGCTGTCCCTATATGCGGCTGCTGTCCCTATATGCGGCTGCTATCTCCTCATACTGTGCTGTCCCCTGACTTCTGCTAATTCATGAATGGTCAGGGGACTCATCTGATCAGAACATACTGCTACTGCTGCTGTCCCCTGATTTTGCTAACTCATGGGTGGTCAGGACTCATCTGATTATAACATATTGCAAATTATCCGTGTATATTTGTAGATTACTAAGCATATAAATTGTTAAAATAAAATCATCCTCTGTATCTCAGAGGATTGCTAGGTGTGGTTTTGTTTGGGGGGATATTTTAGCTCTCAAAGTCCTAACTCTCTGCTATTTCATGGTGCTCATGAACGGTCAGAGGACTCCCTGAACAGAGCCATACCGCCATATTTCAATTCAGGAACATCAACTTGTTTGCAATCTATTCAATAAAAATTCTTTCATTATTTTTATTGTCTGTGTTCTTGACTTAATGGACCTGACAGAAATGAAGGTTATTGGGATTTTGATTGAATTTAGCTGTAACGGCTACAATGTGTGAATTAATGCCTGAACAAGCCCATTTGACACGAAATGAGATCTCTATTAATGATGGCTTGGCACTTTTAATGGATTTCCCAGACACCCCATTATATCTGCGGGTCATATCAAAGCAGTTATCTATTGTGAGGTTAGGATGCTTTGCTTGTCACACAGTAGTAAAGCTACACTGTACTGTATGTCCATAAAGGACCTATACAAGTAAATGTGAGTAGGAGGGGTAAATGTTTTAAAGACATCCCCCTCGGATGCTCTTAAAAATTAACAAGGTTAAATATTTATGGGATTTGCATTAGACGCCTTCGTAAAGTATTTTATTCTGCGAGTCAGGCATTGTGTGTATATTAACAGCGGAGTGCTTGACATTTGAAATGCTTTGTGTATTAACTCTCCCCTTTTCATGCATCATGCAGCTGTCATTATTTGAAACGATGTAAAATGCAGGCAGACATTTTGCAGGAAATTACAGCCTGCGCACAAGATGCTTGTCGACACAAATAGGAGCCTTTGAAATGAGAAAATAATGGGTTATGCTGATGTTTTTGAATGAAGTGGCAAACAGTCCAGACCGGTTTAACAGAGGCCTGTTCATTAGTGATGCTGTTATCAGACATGCTCTAGGGTTTACAGAGGAACCGTCCATGTCTTATCTGGTTTATATGGGAATGTATCAGCCCACAGCTGCCGCTAGGAGAGGACATTAGGGGAAATGTCTCTCCCGATGTGCCGCACAAAATACGATTTTCTTGATAAAATGGAAAGAATTTTATTTTCAGTCATGACGATAAAAAATCTGTCACCTCCGGGGTTTCAGTATGATATTTATTATGTATTAGGATCGAGGCAGTTTTTAAAAACTTTTTTTTTTTTCTTGAAACACTTTAAACAGAGTTTTAAAAGTTATATAATTACATTAAAGTTCAATTATTAGAATTTATGAGTGATTATTAATGTTCCAAACTGTGTTCAAACACAAGAAGTTCGGTTGTCCGTGACAGAATTTCAAACTTCAGCAGTAGGCTTTCCCAAAAGCCAGCTGAAGTCCTTTTACAGAAGCACACACACATTTATCCAGTGCCACTAAATCCCTGCATCAACTCTAAATCCTCCCTGATGCGACAACACAGAGACAAGCCGGTATTCAGTTCCAGCTCTGTACACACACAGCCCTGCTCAGGTCATTCCTCAATATGCCAAACAACCGCGTGTTCACAGACCACAGAGTGAGAGACATTACAGCTAACTAATGAGACTCCATTTATTCTGCCTGCCAAAGCCCAAGATAAAAATACACTCTTATACAGAATAGTCTAACAGAGAAGCACTATTTGAATCTGACGGCTGACATATGCGGCCTCGGAAAATGATAGGTAAAGGAGAGAAAGATGTATTATGAAGAATAAACAGCAGCTTGACTCGAATTTTGTGATGATATATCATTTGCAAATAGTAGTAGGCTAATTTACTATTTCACAGTTTTGCTTGCTTAGGCTACTATGATAATGTACAGCCAGACATCTGTTATTATCACAATATCGACACAGACAGACAGAGATCGAGGCTTATATTTCACATGTTAGTCTGCAATGTTATAATAAATAATAATAAATAAACTTCTACTTTACTAGTTAGTAAATAAATAAAAGTAGCGCTGGTTTCAGTTACCCAGATATGACGCTACATCAGAAAATATCACAGTGCTAGATGGCACGATTTATCAATCAGATGGTGCGCTCTCGTCCTCCTGGGAAGTTGGTATTTAAAGGCACAGTATGGCATTTTTCGCCACCAGGGGTCGCTAACCTATTTACAATAGATTAGATTTACAGTAGATTGATGACGCAACATTTGCTAAGAATTATGGATCTTGACGTCAACGTCAAGCCGACCGATCTAATAATGTTTATGGATGACTGAATACATCAATGTTTTTCATCATGGCTGTGATATGAAGCAGGTCGGGATTGCTAAGAGACAGCTATCAGCTCCAAACGCGACGCGAGTCCCGCGGATATAAAAGGAATATGGACATTTCATTCTACCGAACTACACGCAGAATTACTACTCACAGGTCAGTTTATTAGACAAATTAAACTTGTGAGGTAACGCAGCGCTGTTTCACTTGGTCTAACATTACACTATCACACTAAACTGCATTTGAATGTGTTGAAATGTATGTGTTAGTCTGTCTGTATGAGACTAGCAGTAAACTAGATCAACATTAGAATAACATACAGATCATATTCTGACATTTTATCATTGTTGAACTATAAAACATTGATTAGTTTTATGTAAATGTGCTCACCTGTTTAATAAAGTACATGCAGGAGCGGACGTGGAGCTCTCGTTTATAAGTTATACTGTCTATGGGAGCTCTCGGCATCTCGAAAACACCGCGCTGATATTGATTCTCATTTTAGTTCTCCTTTTTTTATCCAAAGTCTGCTTGCCATGGTCCATAATGTTTGAACGAAACAACAACAGCGTGCAGATAGACATTGTGAACTACAAAGTTGTCCGCGCCAGTCGCTTTGGTTGCTATCAGACGGCTCTGGTTCATAGCTCTGGTTGCCATGGCAGCACGAGCGGAAACCAGGGACAACGCGGATATGACGGCATTGGCGGCGACAAAACGGAAATAAAGAAACGGGACGTTTCTCGAATTAAATTACAAATTTCTCCTGGTTTGAAAGTTGTTGGAAACAGTCGGGATAATGTAAGTACACAACAACAAAAAAATATATATATAACATAGATATAGTGTTTTTTTCAAAAAAGTTACATATTGTGCCTTAGTTGTGTTTAGGCTACGAGGTCATATGCGTTCAAGTCACTTCCGTCGGAGCAAGTTGGCGGTGTAGCCCATAGATATCATATAAAGGCTAGATGTCTCGTCCGCGCTGCTGGCCAATGGAGCTCGACATCCGCACACGGCGGCCATCTTACGACAGGGTGCTCGCTCACTCATAACATGGTGCATGTACTTTTAAATAACCATAACTTGCTCAATTTTCTACCGATTTTCAAACGGTTTGGTTTGTTATAAACGTCAGAGATGTAGCTATTATACTGCATACATATGAATAATTATGTTCAAAATGTTTAAGCATTCAGAATTATAGCCACGTTAATAACGTTTGTAAGAAACCAAACCGTTTGTAAATCCGTCCAGATTTCAGCGAGATAAGAGGATTTGTGTGCGTGCTGCTCACTCACCTTAATTCACAGAGCCCTGTCCTAAGATGGCCGCCGGTGATGCCGGAAGTGACTCCGCCTTAAGACATCTAGCCTTTATATGATATCTATGGTGTAGCCTACCTTCTCTTAATTAACTACACAAATATAATACAGCACGATATTTTTTAACTCTACTTAAAAAAAACAAAACAAAAAAAAAACAAATAATGTGCATCAGGTGTGTTTTGCTTTTTAATTTATTTAGGAAGCCTCTGTAAATTATAGCCTATTGTTACATATTATATTGTTATATTAGCCTACAATGCTATCATATTTTGTGCAGGCAATTAGCTTATTTTGTTGTAAATAAAAAAGCCTGACAATGTCACTGATACCATGTTTCTCATTGACACTCCCCCAACTCGATCGATTGCGTAAAGATCGATGCTCAAAGAAAATCCCGAGCTTCCCACTGGTATTTACGACTTTGTGGTACAGTCCGCGTGCATTCAACTCGATCAAAATACGATCTTTCCGACATGACTTGCACGCACATAGAACCCTCATTCAGACTCGTGACGCTCTAGGATACTAAGTTGCATCTGATTGGTCACTTGCATTCTGCAAACACTCTATCATTAACATTTGACCGTTTTGTCTTAAGCAACCAATTCAAAACAAAACCTTGCAGGAGCTAAATATTTTATATAGCTTCTATCATACAAATTTTAGTATGAAACAAGTGACATCAACCACTCTTTCTTTCTCTCTTCAGGGTCTATTTCCTCAGTGTGTTTGATAGAGCTATTCAGACTGCATATCTTTTTCAGTCCCTCGTCAGTGTGAGCTCTCGTCCAGGTTACGACAGCTGTCGGCTTGATCTACAGCCTCAGGCTGGCGCAGTAATGTAGACCAAATGGCCTGAGTCGCCCGCGATAATGCAGCCATTCTGGAGGAAATTGGAAATCAATTCTTGTCATCACTAAAGATAATTCTCCCCTTTTCTCCTCTCTTGTTTAGCAAATATCTAAAGATGAGCAGTCAAAAGGATGAGTGTGGTTTCATGTGAAAAATTGCACTGGGTGTGTGTGTTCCAGTTTATGTATAGCCTAAATACATGAAATCCATATTGATTTCAAATATAAAAATATGACAAATCTGAGTTGTGCAATTAGCATAAGACGCTTGTGACGTGTAACACGCATGTAGACGTTATTTGCATGCACACGCACACACTCACTCACATGATGAATCAACTTGCCATTTAGGTTACTACAATTATCATCCTGATTTACAGCTGTGGAAACAGATGTCCTCAGGGCTGAATTTGACCCTTGCAAAATTAATTTATAAATATAGAATGACAAAAGGCAAACTCATTACTGTCCTCAGGGTATGTTCCTAATAATGAGTTTCTTAGCATAATTATATGAAGCATTTGAAGCAGGGTCCAAAATTAACACGCCAAATGAGAGTAAAAAGTGGCTGGTAACTTATATAACTTATAAAGAATTACCATAGACAATTGTTTAATATGTACATTTATTCAACATTTAGTTCTGTTCCTCAAATTTGATTGGTTGAAGTATAACATTTAACGTGCATCACTCCAGACTGGAGTACGTGATCAGTGTGGAGGCATTTATATATATATATATATATATATATATATATATATATAATATATATATATATATATATATATATTAAAAAATATATTTAAAATACAGTTTCTTGGCTGGTATAAAATATTTATGACAATACATTTTTCTTATCGTCAGGTGCTGTTTATTTGGGGCTCACACTTGAACTTCGTCAGTCAAAACAGAGCTATAGCCTACAATAAGACAAAAAGACAATAAGTGTAAAAAAGTGTAAACATTTTTTTAATGAAATGTAAGTACTATATAAGTACTATATTCTAAGGTAATAAAACATAATGGTTCATTAAGTAAGGTCTTTATACACCACTGAAAACATAGTTATGTATATGATCTTGCATTTCTGTCAACAGATCCTCCTAAATATGATATATAAATATATATATATAGCCTATGTAATTAGGTTTTGCATTTGGATATATATTTAGACATTATCAAATAATTTTTTATTTAAATGTTGATTTTAAGTGTCAGTTTTTGCAATATTATTATAGTCAAAACACAGTCTTTTTTACCCACACATTTAAAATTCAATAAAAATGTAAAAAGAAAATTAATCAGATCCATCTGGCTATATCTATTTAAGTCTGTATTTTTTAAAAATTTTGTTAAAAAATTTTTTTTAAGAACATTTAACCTTTTCAAAAAAATGTCCATATTTGTGTTATAACAAGTGCCACAAAAGTACTATCATACCATTCTGATGAAGTAAAAAAAAAAAAATCAAAACGTTACATTTTTCAAATAATGACCAAACAGCACCAGAGAGTTAAATTACTCACCAGTGTGACGTAAAGATAATTTTGGACCCTAAATTGATACAGTGCTTTACCATATATCAATTTGGTAAAGGCAAATAACATTATATGTTGTCTTTGTTAATATCAGCTTGATGCAAACTGGACTGGAATTTTACATTAGATTTTGATGGCAAGATATGTTGGAATTTGCTCACAGAAGAGAAATCAAAGAGAAAATCAGGGGTTAATGAGACAGCTCTGCTGCATATCAAAGTCAAACCTGCTGGAATAAGATGAAAAAAAGCTGGGGTTTTTGTTGTTATTTTAACTCTGCTTCCCATTTGTCAGGCAGATTGGCTGTGTGAGGAGCATCCTGTCTGGTTAGTGGCTAGGAAAGGAAGGATGTGGAAAGATCCCAAGGGAAAAGAGAAAACATCACTGCACGTCTCGGCTCTATCCCACAAGAGGCTTTGCTCAATATTAAGTGCACACACACTCACACTTCCATCTCCGGCTCACCATCCCAGTCCTGCAATGCATTGTCGATCTGTCCCACAAGCCCTCTCCCTAAAATAGCACACTGTTGTCAGGTATGATAAAAACAGCAGGCACGCAACGAGACGGCAAGAGTGAAAAATATCTGTCTGTTTGTTTGTAGCATTACAGGACTTGTATATTTACGTTCTCGTGAGACAAAATCGAAGGCAGGAACCATCCATCTTGTTAATTGGGACAGTTTATAAAGCAACATTGCACTGACAAAATGTCTTTCTCTCTCTCTTTGCTCTGAATTAAATCAGGGCCGTGTAAATCTGAGCTGTCATGGCTGTTTAGCATGTTTGTCAGGCTTATTCTGAACTCTGCTGTAACCTGAAATCTTTTAGAGGTTACTTTAATCTGAACAAAAGCTTTGTGAAAGCTGTTAGAAGTAATAAATAGCGGACGAGTTTAGGGGCTGTTTACAAACCACCGTTTTTAAATAAAAGCAAAAAAACGTTATGCACTTTGGTCATTCATTTACACGACAACGCCATTTTTTGAAGTGCACGTTTTTGAAAAAACTATACCGTTATCGTCTATACTATACAAAAACGTGTGACGTCATGCGCATGCGTATTTCGTGTTAAGTCTACTCTATAGGTGAGTAGTGTTTCTTTATAAAATGACAACTATTGGCCTAGCATGCATAATTCCGAATAAGTTACATACAAGAATAAATTACATTTTTATATAAAGCGTAATAATGTTTCACAGCATTTACTGTATTTTTGATCAAATAAATACATACTTGGTGAGTATAAGAAAACGAGTCTTTCAAAAACTTATGAACTATCCCTTTAAAATATTTACTGTTACTAGAAAGAGACAATGCTTAAGAAGCTCTAGAACTTCTCTTTAAATGATCATCTGTAATACATTTCTACATTGACAATTTTAACCAAAACAATTGCAAATTGCAAAACAAAGCAAGTTATTGATATCTTTCAATCTCTTTCTTTCACCCTCCTAAGATAGGGTATATAAATATTTCACACTTAAAGTTGTCCATTTGACTGAGGACACTTTAACTTTAACCAGCAGAGCCTGAGGAGAGTCGCAGAGCCCCTAAGGTCTCACCCCGCAGGGTCTGGAAACTAAATCAAGCTGATTTTAATACAGAGAGATCTTGTTAAACTTCACGAACAAGGCTCCAAGAAAAAGTTAGGGGACCCGAGAGGCAGTTAATAAACAGTGAAAGCACACGGCAGTGTTTGCCAAAGGAAACAGACAGCTTAGAGGGGGAAAAAGTCAAACTGTACACACACACACACACACACACACACACACACACACATACACACCCTTTGCCAGCTCACTGGAGCCTGCAATGAAGGAAGGAGGAAAAGAGTGGCTTAAACAGGTAAGGACTGATAGGATATCCTTAGGTCACAAAAATAATTTGGATGAAAGTAATCTCACCAGCCTGGAGTTTCATACATGAGAGGAATACAAACAGCTTATTGTGGCAGAGAGAGGAAGTGGGAGGAAATGAGGTCACCAGCAATCTCCTCTCATATATTGCCTTTGTAGCCTGGGCTGAGACAAGGTGACCTCAACCCCAACACAGACAATATACTGCATATGGACGCATCATTTCAAGATCGAGTCCTCCTGACTACAGAAGGCATGAAACGGAAGATGAAACTCCCGTATTGTGATATATATATCCGAGTGAAACGGCTTCTCGAACAAGGACTTTTGTTCATCTGGAATGGATTGGGATGGTTTGCTATTGCTGTGATCTCTTGTGAGTGACAGGTTGTCCCAACCTCACGCCACTAAACGCGTCACCAGAGAGATGTCCGAGATGTCACTGCAATTATTTTGATTCAAAATTATGAGGGCACGTGAATTTTGATTTCATGGAATGTGCCTGTGCTTTGAAAGAGAAACAGACACACATACTGACTTTTCATTCATGGCTCTGGGAACGAGCTGTGAGAAACATGAGCTATCGGGGTTGGAGTCACGGGACCAGAGATGGGCTGTTTTATTTGCACAGGACATACTGACGGCGCCTCGGAGGGCCACTAGCCTGATCTACAGCAGCATTTGGAGTACTAAACACACACCACTGAGCTCATTTCCTCTTACAGCAAGAGGAAAGAGGCATTTCACATATAAACCAAAAAATGAAGGCAACCGGACAGTTATTGAAAATTACAAGTTGTTCCTTTGTTTCTTTGTTTACTTGCTAATTTCGATATGTAACAGAATTTATCAGCTATGTCATTATCATTATGTGAGAACACTTACGGGAGAGAAATCTAAGAAGATTTTCAATTCTCAGGCACTGCTGATAAAAAGAATCGCATAAAAACTGTAAATTGTGTTATTTATTGAGTGTTAAATAAAATCTGTCCTGATACCTCCAAAAGGTGATATTACACTTGTTCTGTGTTACTCTACATCTCACCAGGAGAGAAAATCATGCAAAGACGGGTGAAAATTACCTCTGGGGCTGCTCAAGAGCTCTCTCACACATACACACTTGTTAATACACAAACACACACACATTCATGTGTCAAAAGAGCAATTACACGCCGGCTTAGTTCATGAAGACAAATGTAGAGCATTTTCCAGAAGCCGATTAACAGACTTTTTATCACACTAAAACCCGGGAATTTCATTTGCAGGGTTTAAGTGCACACTATTTTTCTTAAAAAGAAACGACCCCCACACATTCACTTAATAGGGGCATATCCTGCTAACATTAGAAGACAAAGAACTGCAGCGCAATAAAACTGAGTAATATTTTGTTTGCAGTGGTTTTAGCTGAAAGTTAAAAAAGTGTTGCAATCATTTAAAAAAATCTAAAACAAACTATTATATTTTATCATATGTTATCGTTATCATTTTTAATTAAAATAAAGCTGAAATAAAATAAAATAAATATTAAATTAAATAAATCAGGGTTTTTTTTACCTTGTAATAAAATGACTAAAAATCAAAAACAATTTTTTTTTTTTTTTTACTAAAATTAAAATGAACTCTAAATATATAAAAATATGTAATAGTATTTAAATAACACTAAAATATCAGTTTTAAAAATGTAGAAAATTCCAGTTGGCAACAAAAACTTGTACATTTATAAGTCCAGCATTTTAATAAGGATATTGAACTAATGATGCTTTTACTCACACCATTGGTCTTATTTAAATGCGGTTAAAAAGGGCCTTGCTCTTCTCTTCTTCACCTCAGCATGGGAATGATTTCAAGGTATCACATTAGCAACTCAAATGAGCTGACGAGCAAATAGGCCTGGTTCATGTTTTATGTGTCAGTTTGCATCTGACACCACTTAAAGTGGTTATTGAAATGACACTGTTACAGGCTAACCTGAATGGAAAAAAAGTAGCAACAACAGATATTATTCTTCCCTTTGTTTCCGCTCTCAGAGGCCCTAAACCTAATATTTTTTGACCAGACAGTCTGTTCATACTCAGATCAGAAGTGTCATAAAGAGCCCATTACGTGTGTTTATGTGCTTGGAGAGAAACAGCGAATTGTCTCATCACTCCCAAAGCTACAATAAGCAGATGGTAATAAAGGTGACGACAGCTGGAAGACGTTCTAATCATAACAAAGGCTTTCCAAAGAAGTGCTCCCAATATCCACAGCATTTCTCCTTCATCTCCCTCCATCTTCCCGTCCACCTACATGCTCTCCGTCAACTGAAAAACTACCGATTTCATATTTCATTATCCCCAGTGTGAAGCAACCTTTTAAACGTAATTTGGAGTTAATCACCACACTGGTTCAGCACAAAATGAAATCATCCTTGCAGTAAAAATCTGATTAGCTTTCATGGTTCATTTTATAAAGCTGTGTCTGGCATTCCAAAATCCCGTCATGGATCCCGTCAACGATTAGACATCATTGCATGCATCGGATCTTTACGCTGTAGTGCTGTGAACCTTTCACAGGAATACCCTCAGTGGACATTTTCATTATTACAACATTTATTATATTATTATATTATAGTATTATATGTATGTAAAAAACACAACATTATTTATAAATAATATATGCTAATAAATAATGTTTTTACACACACACGTGTGTAAACATAAAATTAAAAAATATATAATTTAATAAATGTAATTATAAATGTAATTTTTTTATTTGGATGGATGGATGGATGGATGGATGGATGGATGGATGGATGGATGGAAAGGATTGATGAACAGCTAAGATGGATGGATGGATGGATGGATGGATGGATGGATGGATGGATGGATGGATGGATGGATTAATGGATGGATAGATGGATGGAAAGGACTGATGAACAGTTAGATGAGTGGATGAAATGATTGCTAGAAAGATGGATAGAAAGGATTGATGAACAGCTAAGATGGATGGATGGATGGATGGATGGATGGATGGATGGATGGATGGAAAGATGGATGGAAAGGACTGATGAATGGATGGATGATTGCTAGAAAGATGGATAGAAAGGATTGATGAACAGCTAAGATGGATGGATGGATGGATGGATGGATGGATGGATGGATGGAAAGGACTGATGAACAGTTAGATGGGTGGATGAAATGATTGCTAGAAAGATGGATAGAAAGGATTGATGAACAGCTAAGATGGATGGATGGATGGAAAGGAATGATGAACAGTTAGATGGATGGATGAAATGATTGCTAGAAAGATGGATGGAAAGGACTGATGAATGGATGGATGATTGCTAGAAAGATGGATAGAAAGGATTGATGAACAGCTAAGATGGATGGATGGATGGATGGATGGATGGATGGATGGAAAGGAATGATGAACAGTTAGATAGATGGATGAAATGATTGCTAGAAAGATGGATGGAAAGGACTGATGAATGGATGGATGATTGCTAGAAAGATGGATAGAAAGGATTGATGAACAGCTAAGATGGATGGATGGATTAATGGATGGATGGATGGATGGATGAACAGTTAGATGGGTGGATGGATTGATTGATAAAAAGATGGATGGAAAGGACTGATGGATGAAAAGGACTGATGAACAGCTAGATGGATGGATGAAATGACTGATAGAAAGATGTATGGAAAGAACTGATGAATGGATGGATGATGATAGAAAGATGGATGGAAAGGACTGACAGATACTGTAGCTAGATGGATGGATGGGACACTACACTGTTTAAATTAGTTAGTATTTGGGCACTTACTGTAAGTCACACGTAAACTAAAGGTATAGTGTCATTTGTTTATACTTTATAAACTTTTTGCCACTTTTATATTTCGTTGCAATGAAATAAAGACATTTTAAAGTGGGATATAGGTGTACATAAATACATAATCTGCCTCTTTACTATATGTTAGACAGTGTCAGGTTCCTCCACCTCAGGGGAGTCCTCTAACCCCACAGCTTGTTTCTGGAGTGAGTGGACTGTCCCAGCAGTGACTGGAGGCTGAGAATCCCTCATGATGCTGCAGCTGAGGCATGGGCCTTTAATGAGGGATACATACAGCTTCTACTTTTTTTTTATCTGGCCTACCACTTATTTTTCTCTGTCTTTTGTTCTCTCTTTCAGAGACAATCTTTATTATTTTTTGTAGACCACTACACACTACTCCCACCTCTCTGGAGCTCTCAAGAGGTAGAACAGATATAATTTCACAGCTGAGCTGCTAAAGCCACTGAGCTGTGGGGTGTACGAGATTTCACACCTGAGGTTACAATAGCGTTACAGATTGGATCTGTGACTTTACAAAGTGAAGATACGCACACTCCCCTTGAGAAACCCCCGCCTCCCAAAAAGAATCATACTTTCCCATAACAAAAGGGTACATATTCCGCTCAATGGATCTATAGCAATCATTTGGTCTAAATTCAGCTTTATTGGTTCATGTGACGGGAATACAGCTCTGGGAATGATTGTGTTAGCAAAGCAAACATATTGATTTATTTATCAGCACTAACAAATGTGGATCAGTACGGCATTTTAACACAAAGTTATCGATCGATAGATAGATAGATAGATAACTTCACCATCAAGAGCAAAGGCAGCGGATTTCAAAGCACATACTTCCTACGCCAACCCGCCTGATCCCGTAACAGTATCTACACCTTCAAACTGTCGCCATAGCTTTAGAATGAGGCTGAGCAATCTCCCAAAACCACCCGAGGAGCCGATTATGCAAATGCAAGGCTAGCTAATTAATTGGCAGTCAAAGAGGAGTGCTCATCTCCCAAACCCTGCACCACGGAGATCGGTTTCTTGACAGCGGATGGGGATCGTGCCCAGAGGCAACAACAAAATAACAGAGATTTACAGTGGCTGATGATAATCAAGAACCATAATTGCTTTTTCAATCACAATGATAATGACACAATCTTGATGTAGAGCATTGTAATTGTGCTATTAATATGTATACTCTCTCAGCACTGCAGCCATCTGTTGTGTAGAGAGAGAGAGAGAGAGAGAGAGGTGCTCAAAGGCTCTTCAGCACTTTAAGAGGACGTGTTACGCAGCTTACAGCCGTCAGAACGAGGTCAAATGTGTATATAATGAGGGCGTTAAATGGCTGGTTGGCTGGTTAAGAGCAATTTACTCTCTGAGGGGAAACACTGAAAAGTAATACGCCATGTCAGCACTGGTAATTAAAGATTACAATGTGTTTAAGTGAGCTTTGGAGTCATCAAAGATGGTCCCTCATTCTAGCAATGACAACAGGTAAAAATGTTTTTTTTTTAAATGTTTCAATACCAAGGCCATGAACATTCACCCTCTTTAGGTAAACAAATGAACACTAAAATATTGAATGATATTAGTTATGTACAATAATATACTGTTGTCAGAATGTTAAGCTGAAATCAATGCAGACTAGGTCAATTCTCAACTGTTAAGGAAGAAAACGATGCTAAATGCAAATAATTAAGTGAAACAAACCATATAATCAGAGAAGAAAAAGAAAAATGCTTTTAATTCAAAAGTCAAAAGCTGTGCATCCAATCTAAACTCATCAGCATCGTAAAAGGAAAGGCCAAATACATGAATACTTACAGTACAAAATAGGTTTACAAGTAGACATTACTTGTACTGACCGCAATATGTTTTGTACAGTGAAGTGACAGAGATTAATATTATTTTCATTTTAACATTAAATTGTTTTAATTGTCTATTAATTAATACTGTATTACTTAACAGAAATAATTGCATAAACCTAAAAAAGTCCTTAAAATTATAATATAACATTTCTAACTTTATTTTTTCTTGTGTGTGTGTTTGAGTGATAAACATTTCTGGTACTATGTCAGGTCAACACAAAACAGTTGTGTTGTTTTCTGTCGTAACAAGAAATGGCCAGACGGATGGATGGACGGACAAACAAACAAACAAATTGATCATGGCGCAGTGCATGTTGGGTACATCACACTACTACACTGAATATTCAAATATAATGTGCATAATATATACTACTGAGAGGCTAAAGCACAATGCTGCTACATCAGTCATTTAACACAGTCAGACCATCTCCCCAATAGCTTTATTGCCTTTACTAATGTAGTCATCCAGAGCGACCGATGAAGTCAACGCGAGCCCAAAGCAACCGGCTGCAAATGATTTATGCTTCAGACCAAAAGCTAATCACACATTCACCAGGTGTGGGATCATGTAATGCACTCTCCCGTCTCTCCAGATGGTATAGCATCGAAGAGCCCTTAAGATTCCTCCGCATCCGATTCTCCCCGCAACGCCGGCCGCGGAGCAGAGGGGTTACATACCAAGGCCGAACAGCTCGGCCTGTAATAGCAGGGGTAATTAGATTGAGCACGCCGCAGACCACACGCTGGCATCTGCTACCTTTCAGCCTACAAAGAAAAGAGTATTTTACATGGCGCAGTCTCTAATCTCATAAACAATACTAAAAGACATGATGTAAGGCTCCAGGGTGCCATGAACGTAGAGGCATATTGCATTTAGATGGAGCCCGTGGGGCCGGAGCTGAAATATGGTGATTTGATTGCAAGCGTCTGTAAATAGCTTTTGCCAGTTCGGTCGGCCTATGCTGACAACACGATTTGCAGCACAGCTTGCTTTGATTCAGTGGGAAATAAAACACAAACTCACCGCAGCGCCTCGCGTTCTGAAGCGAGATGTTTTGAATTTCACCAAAGGCTTGCCTGAGATCAGAGACTTGATATAACTATCTGGGCAAGAGACAAATTCACTCGGTTTCGCTCGCCTTTCCAACTGGCAGGCTTCACAGAGTTACTTGACATTCCCGTTTGAACTCCTTTGAAAAATGGCCTCCATCTTTGAGCGTCTGTAACAAGATGCAAGGAGAGATAGACTGACCGGCCACAACCTACAATCTTGATGTTTACTGTAAAGATCTTTATCGGATTTAATCTCGCACACATGCCCGCCAGCCATTACCAGAAGGAAAGCTGGCATCCGCCACAGTGGATTTCACAAATGGATGATGTGCAGCGAGGAGCACAACACTAAACAGATGTCAATTACCAAATCAAAGCGTGAATTACATTATCCGTGCTTTTAGATTTCAGCAGACCTTTGTCTCGCAGCACAAAGTCAATCCGATTTACTGATGCGTGCACGGATATTCAGACGGCAAACTTCCCACTCAAGGCATCCAGAAGTGAGGAAAATAACTCAATTGAAGGTCAAATGAGCAAGTAACGAGAAACGGCCCTGGAAAAGAGGAAGCTGGGTCTGCTAGGGGAGGCGATAAACATTTCCATTTCTCTCTGCCACGCAAGAACAGAGGTGCAAGGAAAGGTGAAAGAGAGAAGAGCACAGAAGCTTTTTGTGTGAAAAAGATGTTTAAACTTGACAGCGCGTTAAAGGAGAAACAAAACTGAGCTGTGATTCTGCCTTTGCTAGCCTGAGGCCATTCACAGCGGCTCAGAGTTAGAGCTCTGAAGAGGCAAAAGACCTGCGGTGAGAACCATTTACACCACAAAAACACTCTGAATGCATATTTTGTGCATTTTCTTCCACTTTTATCACACGCAAGAACATCTAAGATCACCCTATGGGTAGATGTGCACTTAGGAGTGATGGATGCTGTAGTTATTTTTATGAATCCTTATGTAGTTCCACATACTGCACATCAGACAAGAGGAAAAACTCAACAGCTTCTATAGGGACATTACAAAAGATTTTACATGGGCGAGAATGACTATATAAGTGATGCAAAAAAAAAAGAAAGATATTTTTTAATAACACAAGGTTGGGTCAAGCCTCATGGTGTAATCTGGCTCAGAAAAAAAGTACATTCTTGTACTGGATTGTACTGGAAGTACATGGGCCAATTTTGATTGCAAATTAAATCTTCTAAAGCTCTCATAACACAGAAAACCATTGTACTGGAGCAAAAGGAGCATGTGATTGGCCAAGTTATTTGTTACGCTCCAATCATTGATCATGCCATAACTGAACATGCATAAGCGTTTCCATGTGTACTCCAGGTTGTGGAACTGGTATTTTTAGGTGAAACAAGAGCACCCCCATGTGGATCTAAAGGAAATGTTATTTTTTAACATTTTATCACCACAGATAAAGGATAAAAGAATTTTAGGCGGCATATCTGAAATATTGAAGTTTATGTAAATGCATTTAATATCCAGAAAAATTGTTGGTGCTTTTTGTGACTTGGGAGTTTTGTTTTGGCAACCCAAACTGTTTATAATGCCAGCCAGATATGTTCTTATCAATATGTGCTAAATAAAGGTGAAGTGAGATAATATGCAACTACAAGTAAGCCATAAGGAAACAAAGTCTTTTCAAAAAGATGTTTTAATACAAATGTTCAAAGGATAGACATGTAAACAACCATGGTAACAAAAAAAACCAAAAAAATTCAGACGTCACACTTCAAGAAAAGTTGAATGTGTGCCAAGAAAATACAGTTAAATGCTGGTCTAGAAAACAGACCAATAATATCACTGCTAAGTGCCCTGAACACACACCTCGTCAGACACTCAAATACACAATTTACTAACAACCTAACACACTATTTAGAAAACATCTACTACTTCTACCGCAAGCTGCTTTGTGACCTGAATTAAACCAATCCTTAAGGACAGGCCAGAGAATGAGCATCCAATTCACGCAAGACTCAAAAGACGCTTCCTGGAAAGTCAATGTTATTTTGAGTCAAATATAGACTGTGGATTTCTCTGGCAACAGAATATGGAATTGCAATCTATATTTTAACCTTTCAGTACATCTTGTCCTTCGTTTTTAAAAATGGTACTCAGTGATTTGACTTTTCATATATATAATATAAGAACAGTTTACTTAAAACTATGTCAAATTAGACTATCTTTCATTACCTTCATTCCAGATGTTTTCATCACTTGTGGTATTGGGATGCCAAAATGGAGGATTTTGAGTGGATTGACTTTAAACTGAAATATTCTCAGCACTAGTCCAACAGCTGCAAGACATCTATCATTATAATGCTTTGTAGGTTCATAAGTAGATTTGTACGACCAAGATTCCTGTAACATGATGTTTAATTTTTACATGGGACAAAATACTCATTCCAATCTATGCACAGTCCATCAACATTTCTATTTGCCTGTGTGTGTTGTCACAGTGTCTGTGTGCTGGAGCTGATGATGTCCATGAAGGTGGCCTCGATCTGATAGCACAGCTGTACGTCAGGATCGGCTCCGCCCAGCTCCTCTGCAGATCTCTTTGGTAGAGAGAGTTTGGATTCTGATAGAGGTATTTCCCGTGGCTTCTCTCTCAGATACTGAAGCCCTAAACACAAGAGCACAGTGTATTAGATCTTAATCTAGGGCTACATGATTTGGCCAAATCATAGTGTGCTTATCTTGATAATCACTGAGAAATATACTGAGAAATGATATAATCAAATTGCCGACGCTTAGAAAAAAACATAAAAGAACAAAAAGGCACAACACACTTTGAAACAAAATGCACATGCTCCAAGACTGTGCAAAAACAAACTTGAAAGCAATGTGCTTCCAAAGTCTGTAGAAACAGTTACTTTTTAAGAACATTTGAGAATCAAACTCAAACCTCTTTAAAAGTGTACTGAGTGAAATGAACACCGTTCTTTGGTGGCACCTATATGGTACCTGAATATGCAAAGTAGATTTTGGGTCCACCTTAGCTGTAATGGGGTCACAGGCCACTTAAAAAATTTTTTTTTTTGAATTTGATGGTAATGTAATAGTGAAGTAGTATAAGTTTATATATAATGAATATATTAATGCAATATTACTATAATTAATAAACTTGAATACTATTATAATTAATACATTATGAATTAAATGTTGATATGAAAACTGAAGGTAGACTTTTAAATTTTATGTAATGCATAAATACATAATTATTTATTCAAAATCTGGTGAAATCTTTTCTAAACCACAATATTATTAGATTTGCATAATAACTGCTAATCGTCAGAAATGTTTGAATTATGCTAATGTGAATCTTGGCTTTTTGTGGATGTTTGATAATCATTAAATCATTTAATTGTGCACCCATTTGCAAATATAAAACTATTCAAAACCTTTAACAAGTTTGCCAGCTTTGGTAGCCATTTCCATGGAGAGAAAAAAATTATTATGAAATAAAAATTACAATAATAAAAAAAAAAAACCTTTTTAAGATTTATAATTGCTAAAAACTTTTAACCTGAATAGAGTGCAACAGTTGGGTCTTGGAAGAAAAAAAAAAGGGAACTTATTTAAATATCGGTGGATTTCATGGTGAAAGCTACATTATCAATAATTTTGCAAAGAAATCGCCAACCAATCAGAGAATTGCAACAGGCAAATCTATCTCTTTAAATCATGGTGGTGTTAAGACTCACCTTGTCGCTGGTTGGTTTGGTTCTTGGCTTGTAACTCTTTTTCTAAGCTCTCTATGTGAAAAATACTTCCGGAACCAAGGCATCTAAAAACGTGGGCCTGCACTGTTGCAATCTATTAGACCTAACTTAGTTAAAAATCTCTTCAAAGCATCAAATGAGTAAAATAATATAATCTAAAATCGAATACAAACTTAATCTTGCCCTATCCATGCGACATACAACAGTTATTGAACATTACAAAATTTAAAAACAATTAAGTCAAATAAGACAAGAACACACTCACTGGCAATGAGAGGGTCAATGTCTCTGGCCTTGGTGGTGACATCAGCAGCGGACACCTGTCCCACCTGAACCAGCAGGGACATGACATCATCGAAGAGTGGAGGGAAAGCCTTGCAGAACGAAACTAGGCATGGCAGCGTTGGCATGAAAAATGCAAACCGCTTGGCACGGGTCAGTACTGTAACAGATACCAAAAATGAGTTACATAAGTGAATATATTGGACCAGTTTTTGGTTGCTTTTGAGAACAGATGCACGAGATAACATTAAACTTAAATGATCTAATACAAAATGTAAGGAACTGCAGGATTTAAGAGTGCTCAAGACACCTCTGGTTCTCATTCAATAAAACATAATAAATGGATGGCTGATGCATAATTTATAAACACTGCAGATGAAGGTTTGTTATAGACAGTAACAAATGGCCAGCAGAGGGCAGTGTGTACAAAGAAAATCGGACAAGTTTGCACTGGCTGGTTTTTGTTACAAAAAAAGTCAGGGTAATAGTCTGATCTCTCCAATTATCAATGTTATTTTTAGACACTCTTTAATAAAATGCCAGCCCTAATAAATGAATAAGAATGGAGACCAAGATAAAGAGAGGATGGAAGAGAGATAAAGAAACAGATGAGAGTTATTTTACCAGTGAGGAGGGTACCCATCACACTAATGGCAAGACGTGCCACACTGAGGGATTTGGGCAGGGCGTACTGGGTGCACAGATGGGACAACAGCTGTATGGCGAAGATCTGTGGCAGAAAAAACAAAACTGCCATTAGCATCAAGCCCAGAGGTCAACCCTGAGGGCTCACCATGTGTCAGCAATTTGATGTAATACACACTCTTAATACTTCAACTTGTAGCTGTACAGCTCTAATTTAAGTTGTAGTATATACTATAAAGAGTCTCACATCCTATTGAGTAGATTTGTATTCTAAATATAGTAAACCACGTACATCTGTATCTAATTTAGTCAAAAACATCGCTATGGTTATCGTTTTAGACCATGACAGGTTTGTGAGGAGTTATATTCAGTGTACACACACACACACAGGATGATAATTTATGGCATTCACACCTAAATTCAAATGATGCTGTCACTCCCAGAACTTAGTACATGGTCCATTTAGTCCTGGCTAATAATACGGATGGACACATTGATAGTTGCTTACCTGTTTCTCCAGCTGTGGCTGAGCGAGGAGTTCTGGGATAAAGTCTAGACAGATGTGCATGGAAGGAATTCCTGCCACCGTCAGAGGAAGCAAGGGCTGTGGATAACCCTGAAGAAACATTTAAAGAACATTTAGAAAACCTTAAGAACTCAAATAGAGCTTAGAGAGACAATTAGAGATTCTGAAACTGATTTACATAAACCTAATGGCTGTTTAATTTCAAAATGTCCAAAATTATATTCACACCAACAGGAAAATGACCTTATTACATGTTCCTGCTAAATTTGCTAAATGATTCACTAGTACATATTTTGGGGAAAAAAAGTTTTCGTAGTGTCATCGAAATGTTACAGGATAGTTCACTTTGGGTGTCATTATTTTTATGTTTTGGAAAAAAGGTATTTAATGCTCAGCAAGGCTGCATTTATTTGGAACAAATACAGTAAAAACAGTAATATTGTGAAATATTGTTACAATGTAAAATAACTATTTTCTAAGTTAATATCTTTTAAAATGTCATTTATTCCTGTGATGGCAAAGCTGAATTTTCAGGAGCAGTTACTCCAGTCACATGATCCTTCAGAAATCAGTCTAATATGTGTATTTGGTGCTCAAGAAACATTTGTTGAATCAATGTTGAGAACAGTTTTGCTGCTTAATATTTCTGAGGAAACTGTGATACTTTTTAAAGGATTCATAGATTAAATTTTTTTTTACTAATCCCAAACTTTGAACGGTAGTGTAACTTGCTCCACCTATTTTAACAGCTCCCTTTCAACCACCTGTCATACAGAGACCACTTTTCTAAACAATGGATAAATCCCAATGGAGAAAATTAAATCCTGCCCTACATTTTTTTTCTCACTGAATATCCTGTTTCACTCTAAAATGTGTAAAAGAAAAAATGCCAAATACAAAAGTAATCTGAAAAGGGAAAAACTGTGTTTTAAGACTTTCATGAGGTTTGATAATTACAACGCATGTATATCATTATAACGGTGATCACTGTTCTGTAACAAAGAGATTTAGTTACCTGGAAGTGTACTAGTTTGGCAATGTTGGGGTCTGCGATGAACATTTGGTGCAGCAGGCAGCAGATGAGGCACTGCACCTCCCTCAGGTCACTGAGCAGTCCGCCCTCTGCCTCGCATTCCCGCTGGGACCCCCGCCCAAAAACTGTGTCTCCCACCTGCTTCCGCATGGGAATACCTGGAGCAGACTGAACGCTCCTCAACAGACTGTCTGCTCCTCCACCTCCTCCCAGCTGCAGCTCCTCCTGAGGGGACGGCAAACACACCTCCAGCAAGATCTGTACTGCTGCACTGTCCTGAAGGTGGACAAAAACAACACACATATGCCTAATGTACAAAACTCATGACTCCGAGTATTAGAGATGTGTGTGTGTGTGTGCATGTGTCTACCTGAGCAGCCAGCAGAGCATTCTTTAGCTCCTCTCTGGTGACCTCAGGTGTGTCAGGTTGGCCACCGAGCCCAAGGTTTGATACGGTCTGAGCCTGTCGCTCAAATTCAGCCGTCTCCTTCAGGTGGGCGTTCAGGTAGGCTTTAGATGCCAGCAGGTAGCCGTTCAGCATGTGAAGAGTGATGTCCATTAGCGGAGGGCACCTTCAGAAGAACAAACACACATAATATAATATAATATAATATAATATAATATAATATAATATAATATAATTCACAAAAATGTGTGAAAAAAAAATAAGCAGCACAACTGTTTTCAACATTGATAATAATAATAATAATACATGTTTATTAAGCAGCATATAAGAATGATTTTTGAAGGATCATGTGACATTAAAAACTGGAGTAATGATGCAATCACAGGAATAAATTATATATTTAAAATATATTAAAACAGAAAACAGCATTTTTTTTTTTTAGAAAACAATATTTTAAATTGCAATAATATTTCATATTACTGCTTTTACTGTATTTTTGATCAAATAAACGCAGCCTTGGTAAACAATTAAATTCTTTCAAAAATCTTACCTACCTCAAACTTAATCGAATAAAAAAATAAAATAGATTTTATTTTATTTTTTTTCATTACAAATTATATTAGCAGCATAACAATTGGCATAAATTAGAAAATTTCTAAGCAAAAAATACCTGAAGACTCTGGGGTCGTTGCGGAGGACAATGAGAGGATCCACCATCAGATCATTCTGAGTGTATCTCTGCTGCCGCAGGAGCTTTACTGAGGGCTGCAGAGCATTTACTGTCATCACCCACAGCCTGACAAAGTAAAGGAAGATAGAGACTTAAGTACAAGTGCTGAAGATATCCTTCCATTTTACTACAGCATATGAAACAGAGAGGAAGTCTCACTTGCGTGGCATGACTGTATTAAGTACCATCCAGAGTTTGTTAACAGTCTGTAGGATTCTGCGAGATACGCCGTCCTCTAAGAGCAGCCCCATGCTGGCAGTCAGAGCCTCTGCGTATGGGATCAGATCTCCCGCAGAGAGCAGCGTCAAATGCTCCAGGATACGGAGCAGCCTGGGCCCGCCAGAGAGGACATTCTGGAAAGCTAATAAATAAAAAAACATATGCGATTCATTTTCAAATTTAATTGATTTACATGACATGCTGATAAATAAATCAAATCAAAAATAATTATTTAATATATTCATTTGATTATAATTAATTCAAAGACAAAAGTAAAACATTTAGAGCCTTTAAAAGTCAATATATTGTTTGTTTTATTTCCATATCATTAAATATAGCAATAACACAAGCCTGTCACTGTTTGTGAATACAAGAGCCCTGTGGAGAAACAGGCCTGTCAGAGCAGTGATGTATAAATACACAAACACCTTCAGGCTCATTAATCCACAGGTGCAAAACTGAGTTATGCACATGAAAGGTTAGACTACAACAACAAACTATTCATATCATAGGCCATAATAAGCACTTGTGATCTCCTCCAGTGCCAAAGGGCCTTATGAGTCTCAATGTAGAGTTCAGTGGTCTGGTTTACAGTAGTGTGAAATTTGCTTGAAGTACATCATACAGCAGAGAAGTGCTAAATAGTTTTCAGAATCCACCAAAGCAACATTTCTATTTTTATCCATGATTGTTTTAATTTTACAAAAAATTACATATGCCACTCCAGTTCCTTGTTTTGACTGAACAAAAATTGGCATTTTTGATATATATATATATATATATATATATATATATATATATATATATATATATATATATATATATATATATATATATATATATATATATACAGTAAGGAAAATAAGTATTTGAACACCCTGCTATTTTCCAAGTTCTCCCACTTGGAAATCATGGAGGGGTCTGAAATTGTCATCGTAGGTGCATGTCCACTGTGAGAGACATAATCTAAAAAAAAAAATCCAGAAATCACAATGTATGATTTTTTAACTATTTATTTGTATGATACAGCTGCAAATAAGTATTTGAACACCTGAGAAAATCAATGTTAATATTTGGTACAGTAGCCTTTGTTTGCAATTACAGAGGTCAGACGTTTCCTGTAGTTTTTCACCAGGTTTGCACACACTGCAGGAGGGATTTTGGCCCACTCCTCCACACAGATCTTCTCTAGATCAGTCAGGTTTCTGGGCTGTCGCTGAGAAACACAGAGTTTGAGCTCCCTCCAAAGATTCTCTATTGGGTTTAGGTCTGGAGACTGGCTAGGCCACGCCAGAACCTTGATATGCTTCTTACAGAGCCACTCCTTGGTTATCCTGGCTGTGTGCTTCGGGTCATTGTCATGTTGGAAGACCCAGCCTCGACCCATCTTCAATGCTCTAACTGAGGGAAGGAGGTTGTTCCCCAAAATCTCGCAATACATGGCCCCGGTCATCCTCTCCTTAATACAGTGCAGTCGCCCTGTCCCATGTGCAGAAAAACACCCCCAAAGCATGATGCTACCACCCCCATGCTTCACAGTAGGGATGGTGTTCTTGGGATGGTACTCATCATTCTTCTTCCTCCAAACACGTTTAGTGGAATTATGATCAAAAAGTTCTATTTTGGTCTCATCTGACCACATGACTTTCTCCCATGACTCCTCTGGATCATCCAAATGGTCATTGGCAAACTTAAGACGGGCCTTGACATGTGCTGGTTTAAGCAGGGGAACCTTCCGTGCCATGCATGATTTCAAACCATAACGTCTTAGTGTATTACCAACAGTAACCTTGAAAACGGTGGTCCCTGCTCTTTTCAGGTCATTGACCAGCTCCTCCCGTGTAGTACTGGGCTGATTTCTCACCTTTCTTAGGATCATTGAGACCCCACGAGGTGAGATCTTGCATGGAGCCCCAGTCCGAGGGAGATTGACAGTCATGTTTAGCTTCTTCCATTTTCTAATGATTGCTCCAACAGTGGACCTTTTTTCACCAAGCTGCTTGGCAATTTCCCCGTAGCCCTTTCCAGCCTTGTGGAGGTGTACAATTTTGTCTGTAGTGTCTTTGGACAGCTCTTTGGTCTTGGCCATGTTAGTAGTTGGATTCTTACTGATTGTATGGGGTGGACAGGTGTCTTTATGCAGCTAACGACCTCAAACAGGTGCATCTAATTTAGGATAATAAATGGAGTGGAGGTGGACATTTTAAAGGCAGACTAACAGGTCTTTGAGGGTCAGAATTCTAGCTGATAGACAGGTGTTCAAATACTTATTTGCAGCTGTATCATACGAATAAATAGTTAAAAAATCATATATTGTGATTTCTGGATTTTTTTTTTTAGATAATGTCTCTCACAGTGGACATGCACCTACGATGACAATTTCAGACCCCTCCATGATTTCCAAGTGGGAGAACTTGCAAAATAGCAGGGTGTTCAAATACTTATTTTCCTCACTGTATATATATATATATACACATATACATATACATATATATATATATATATATATATATATATATATATATATATATATATTTAATCCATCAAAATGATTGTTAAATCATGCATCATTTTTGAAAATTCAGTAAATGCCAGAAAATCTTTAATGAAATCTGTCCCAAGAGTAAAGTGATTTACACATTTCGTCTTTAACTAAGTGGGAGTTGCTCGTACCCTCTCGTAGCTGGGTCTGTGAGTATTTGCAGGATGAGGATGTCAGTAGCATCTTCCTCAGTAAGGGCAGAGTACCAGTCACTTCCTCTTCACTGATCCAGTCTTCCACCATGCACAGGTGAGGGTAGTTTGTGGCCAGTAGACGCAGAAGAGCAGAGTGCAGGCCTGACGATGGAAATAAAATAAAATAAAATAAAATAAAAAAATGTAAAACTTTATTTTATATTCATTTTATTTAGAATAACACCACTGGAATGTTTCACTGTTTGTATGAATACAGCCTGGAAATCAATGCACATCAAAATATGTCATGTGTCTAGTGATACATCTAAACATGCAGCATTATCAGCCCTGGTGAACATATTTGGCCGAATATAAGCGCATTGGAGGTTAAACGGGTGTCCTTTACCTCCCAGCTCCTGCTGCAGTCCTTGGGCCTGGCGGATGAGGTGTTTGATGGGAATCTGGTCCATGAGGGCAGGAGAATAGGATTTTGGTTTCCTCTGCATAAGTGCTGGGAGGAGAGAACGCATGGTTATCAGGCTGTTTGTTAAAAATAGGCCTCTGTGGTGCAGCTCATGTACAGGTGATTTTTCATTGTATTCCAGTTCATTAGCACAGCCAAAGGGCATCATTACTCCAGGATGATAGAGGAGAAGAGAGGGAGAGAGAGAGATTAAATAAGCACAGCACTCTGGGAAGAGCTGTGTGCATAAACAGTGAAGAGTAACCGCTCTAATAACCCATGAGAGGCTTCCAAAGCAAAGTCAAACTGCAGGTGATTGGTGTGAGTTTGAAGCAATTTAACATGCAGAGGAGGGAGCGGGAAGCTAAGCTGTATTGCTCTCATCCTAATATTATAATAGCACTCTGGGTGGCAAGACAGGAACTTACATAAGTGTGAATGCAACAGATTAAGTGCAGATAAAATGATTAAGTCTTGGTGTTCATTTAATAATTTAATTGTTTAAAATTAAACAAAGGAGGAGGCTGCAAGGAGACAACAAAACAGAAAAGATGTCCAAAAACAAAAGAACCATTCATGCAAAACTCAGGATGAAGTTGGAATTTGGTTTGAACGGATTAATTGAAATGACCAAATTTTAATATAAAGAAATTTTATACAGGGAAATAAAATTCTTCAAAATTAAGTGTCCTTACATTGTTGTCGATAAAATGTAACTTAAATACAATACAATATAAATAATGTGAAAAAAAAATGAAAAAAAAAATGTATTCAATATAGAAAGAAAGTAAATCTAATATAATAAAAATGTTTTTAAAGGTGACATTTTTAAATGTTATGTCAGGTGTGTAATATACTGACCCAATGTCTTTGTATTAGCGAGCAGAGCTTCCTCATACGACAGGATGTAATAGAGAATGAGCAACTGGGTGGTGATGGTGTACTGAGAACGAACTTTCCCTCCATCTCCCTGAGAGAGAGAGAGATTAGAGGGGGAGATGGAGAGAGGTCAAACAGAGGTTAAAAGCAAGAGAAGTTACAGGAATATATGGCTCTGTATTGGACAGAATTGTAGATGTATAGTGTGTCATCTACTCAAGTCAAGTCACATTTATTTATAGCATTTATAGCACTTTATACAACACAGATTGTTTCAAAGCAGCTTCACATTAATAAACAGGAAAATAAGCGTTAATGTTCAAAATGTAATTATGAAACAAGTTCATTTCAGATATAAGCAGCTCTACAGAAGACAATAGTGTCATCATTCAGCTCAAGTCAGTTAAATGTTGATTCAAATCAGTTCAATAACAGTGTCAATATATTGCAAAGTTAGTGTCTTTACCAGCTCAGTTTAGTTTAAATGCTGTTCTCATCTGATAGTGTCGGTAAAGTTTAATAGACAATATTACTGAATACTAATTGTCTTTATTCTAGGAAGCATCACTGACATATACTTTACCACAGACTCAAGGCTTTAATACTGTTAAACTTCAAATGTTTAAAATGCTTTTTGATATTATATAATTTATGCTGCTATAAATCGTTTGTACATATTGCAATATCCAGAAGCCGTTTCTCTAAAAATAACCTTCAATAATATCTATGCCACTGATTTGAGTAGGCTGATATTTGTTACTGCAGGGCGGTCATTTATCAGAGTTATTTTTTTTTGTGCTGTTTTAGATGATTTTGCAGTCAATGCGAGTAAAAAGATGATTTAGCTCCACTCACCCCTGCCTGGAAAACATTAAGTATCTCCTGCTCTGTGATTGGCTGGTTGGTGGCCTCAGGATTGGTCTTGGAAGCAGGGGTCAGGATGGAGTTAATGTAAACATCAATTAATGGAAGCAGCTGAGTGTGGAGTGGAGTGGTCGTCTCACACAGCTGTCTGAAGATCCAGTCCTGAGAAAGAAAGAAAGAAAGAAAGAAAGAAAGAAAGAAAGAAAGAAAGAAAGAAAGAAAGAAAGAAAGAAAGAAAGAAAGAAAGAAAGAAAGAAAGAAAGAAAGATCATTCAGAGTAAGTGAATTATCCAATCATCTAGCTCTGGCACTCGGGTGATTAAATCATCTTTCCAGCTGAGCAGATCAATAGCTATAACATGCCTTACTGACTCTAGAGGAGGCAGATTCCAGTCTTTAAGGCTGACGATGTAATTGTGAGGAAACATTCTGATCTGCCGGGCGATGCACTACCACATTCAAAAATCACATCCTTAATTAAATCAATGAAGTGCCTTTCCATGAGTCAGGAGAGGAGCCAGCCAGTCAAACATATAATAGAACCCAATGGATTAAAGTCAATACTAGCAGTCAGAGTAATGTAGTGTAGTTAGCACAGTGTGGGCTTTTTTAACAGAACAACAAAACAGGACAAGAAAAAAATCCCCAGAACAAAACAGAACATAGGATGCATCAAAACAAAATAATAGAACATAATAGAACTGAATGGAACAGAATAGAACATAATAAAAAAGAACAGTTCAAAGTACAAAAAATAAAATAGAAAGTTGAAAAAATTAAAATAAAGTAGATGGGAACAGAAAACTACGGAAGAGGATTAGGGCCAAGCAATAATAAAACAATTAAACCATTTCGAGATTAAAGTCATTATAATGCGAGATTAAACTCGTTAAATTTCGAGAAAAAGTCGAAATACAATCTTGAGAATAAACTCATTACATTTCGAGAATAAAGTCGTTGTGTTTTGAGAATGAAGTCGTTAAATTTCGTGAAAAAAAGTCGCAATAATCTTGAGAAACTCATTAAATTTCGAGAATAAAGTAGTTGTTTCGATAAAAAACTCGTTAAATTTCGAGAAAAAAGTCGAAATACAATCTTGAGAATAAACTCATTACATTTCGAGAATAAAGTCGTTGTGTTTTGAGAATGAAGTCGTTAAATTTCGTGAAAAAAAGTCGCAATAATCTTGAGAAACTCATTAAATTTCGAGAATAAAGTCGTTGTGTTTCGAGAAAAAAAGTCGAAATGAAATGTAGAGAATAACGCATTCGATCAGTGTTCATTGCATAGGCTACTGATATCAACCTCATCGAGGTTTCGTGGTTTCCCAGGATACCATAAGACACATTATTAATCGTTGTTGGTTGTGTACGCCTCCATCCACAGAATGTAACGACTGTAACCATCTATACAGCCATTAATGGCAATGCCGCACGGTTTTAATTTATCATAGCTGTCCATATGCCAGAGTGCATTTGGCCCAGCGCAAGTGTACTGGCGTCTTCTAAAGCGTCTCCTTCGTCGAAATTCCACACCTTGAGGATCAACAAGTATAATAATGCGTCTTATGGTATCCTGGGGAACCACGAAACCTCAATGAATTTCATGTTGGACAGAAGCGAGTACATCGCGCAAATTGGACAGATTTTTTCTTCTAAAAAGACCTAGCCGACCTAAGAATGTTCTATTCTTTGTTACTGAAAGAAAGTCTAAAATATAGCTTGACTAAGTGATCCAACTCTGCCATGTCCTCTATCAGTAGGCTATGCAATGAACACTGATCGAATGCGTTATTCTCTACATTTCATTTAGACTTTTTTTCTCGAAACACAGACTTTATTTTCGAAATTGAATGAGTTTATTCTCAAGATTGTATTTCGACTTTTTTTCTCGAAATTTAACGAGTTTAATCTCGCATTATAATGACTTTAATCTCGAGATGGTTTTATTTTTTTATTATTGCTTGGCCCTAATCCACTTCCGTGGAAAACAAAACAGAATACAACAAAACAAAATACTAAACAGAATATAACTAAATAGAAAACAGAGAACAAATAATATAGCACAGATGAAAATTACAGAATATAAAAGTGGTTCTCAATAGCATTATTTTATTTTATATAGTATAGTTATGTAGCCCCGCCCCTTTTTAGTCCTGCACTCATTGTGTTCTGTCTTCAGTTCGCGTTTCCACAGCATGAAGGTTATATCTTACAGATTTATGAATGAACCGCTCGTTTTCAAATCTTCCCGGTCTACTGACATCTGTTATCACATCCCCTTTAATGCTCATGATAACTTCCGTTAACTCTACAATAAGTAAATCCACTTCACAAACTAATATTCTTTGACAGCGATGCCAAGGAAATACACAGAGCTACCGCAAAAACAGAAGTTTAAACACAAAATTCTAAAGATGGTCTTGTTTCTCTGGTGCATAAGATATATTAAATCCATTAACTGATTTATTTTATGATTCCTGAAGTGTCAAGAACTGCAGGTTCTTCAATAAAAAGTTCAAAAAGACTGAAGAACATTAAACATGACATTAAAGTTAATTATTTTAATACATTAATAATGATGTATTAATTGAAATACTTTTAAGTCATTAGAACAAACTTAACAAAAAAGATTAACAATGACAGAACAAAAAACTGAAAAAAAGAGAATGCAAGAAAATATTATGGATTCCATCCAATACAAAAGTGCACAAAAAAAGGTAGCAGGTGACACAAAAACAAAACAACTCAACACAACAGGGCAGAATTCCAACAGAAGGGAAACAGCACAGTCAGAACAATAAAGCAGATCATCAGGTTTACCTTTATGGACACTTTGTGTTTGGTGAAGGCTCTGCTCCTCAGGAGCTGGTATATGCAGTGGATGGGGAGGAATCCTGTGATGTTGGCACTGAGGTTATTAGTAACTGCCACTCTCACTGCATGTGCTGTAACCACCTGCCACAACACAAACATCCACTTAATATCAGCTTCTACATTTACATTTCAGATATTCAGCAGATGCCTTCTCCATAACGACAAAAAGTGCTTTGTTTCCGCTGTGTTCGACAGATGGCAAGCAAGTTATCTGCTAGGACAGGATATCTATAATAGTGCATATAACAAGTTGTTAGTAATTAAGATGTTTGCTCTGGTGACTGCACAGTTCTTGCAATAAGTCAAATAGATTGTGCAAACTTAGAGACATACACAATTCATTATCTTTTGCAAAAACATTGTTCTTATTAAAAGAGACTGTTTTGCATTAAAACACCATCAATCCACTACAAGGAAAAAAGTACCTGTTCTGTGAAGATTTCCTGAGTAAAAATGGTCTTCATTTTGCTCAGTGAGCTGGGTTTGATGGCGATCTGTGGAAGGATAAGGAGTTTAAGTCAGCAAAATATTTTTTCCAAACCCGATTAAACTTAAACTGCAAGTTTCAAAAACAATTTCAACAAAATATGAAGGTTTTTAATGCCGAAAGTGACTCATTCTGGCTAAACAAACCCTCCATGACTCATCAATAATGCACGACTCGGTTAAAGGCAATTACATATCACGCTTTAGCCTTCTCTGGGATGTGCCTGTTCTCAGACACTAACAATCAATAAATTCACCAATTAATTCACTTCCTTCAGAGACTTTTACAGTACAAGCTAAGTATAATGGATGTTTACAGCTACAGGACTAATTCTGGATTTTAACCAATGTTGGCATTTAAGCCCAAAAGTAAACCGCACTAAGTACACCCTTTGTTATTCTAAATTGGACTTGTTTTTATTTTTTTAAAAACCCTAATACCTCCAGAGTGCGCCACTGATGGATAAACCTGACCTACTGCTGTAGGCACTAGTATTAAATGGTTTTGTCCAACTAACTAACTTTTGTCCAACTTATTTGAAATATGTGTTTCACAGATGTATTTTGTGATTTCACTGGTAAAAATTACAGTGCATATTAGCTAATGTTTCATTGGCTATCTTTGAGGTTCTCTGTGAAATTAAACCCACAGGGATAGAAACATCTGTGATTAAGGAATGTATGTGAACTATTCATTGCTTGAATCAAAAGGAAAATTGTCATTGCATTACTTAGTGCACATTCATTATGTAATTCCCTTATCATATACGTTCAAAAGTTTGGGGTCAGTAAATGTTTTTTTAGTTTTTTTTTAAGAAATACTTTTATCCAGGAAGGATGCATTAAATTGTTTAAAGGCGCCAGTAAAGACATTTATAATGTTACAAAAGATTTCTATTTCAAATAAATGCTTTTCTTTTGACCACTCTTTTCATCAACGAATACAAAAAAATAATAATTACGTTTCCAAAAAAAATATATTAAGCAGCACAAATGTTTGCAACATTGATGATGATAAATGTTTCTTGAGCAGCAAATCAGCATATTAGAATTTCTGAAGGATCAAGAGACTAAAAACTAGAGTAATGATGCTGAAAATTCAGCGTTGCCATCACAGAAATAAGTAACATTTAAAAAATGTATTAAAATAGAAAACAGTTATAATAATTTTTCACAATATTGCTGTTTTTATTGTATTTTCAATTAAATATGCAGCCTTGGTGATCACAAGAACTTCCGTCACATCCACATGCGTTAAAAAGACACTTAGTAAAATACAGTGAGGAAAATAAGTATTTGAACACCCTGCTATTTTGCAAGTTCTCCCACTTGGAAATCATGGAGGGGTCTGAAATTGTCATCATAGGTGCATGTCCACTGTGAGAGACATAATCTAAAAAAAAATCCAGAAAACACAATATATGATTTTTTAACTATTTATTTGTATGATACAGCTGCAAATAAGTATTTGAACACCTGTCTATCAGCTAGAATTCTGACCCTCAAAGACCTGTTAGTCTGCCTTTAAAATGTCCACCTCCACTCCATTTATTATCCTAAATTAGATGCACCTGTTTGAGGTCGTTAGCTGCATAAAGACACCTGTCCACCCCATACAATCAGTAAGAATCCAACTACTAACATGGCCAAGACCAAAGAGCTGTCCAAAGACACTAGAGACAAAATTGTACACCTCCACAAGGCTGGAAAGGGCTACGGGGAAATTGCCAAGCAGCTTGGTGAAAAAAGGTCCACTGTTGGAGCAATCATTAGAAAATGGAAGAAGCTAAACATGACTGTCAATCTCCCTCGGACTGGGGCTCCATGCAAGATCTCACCTCGTGGGGTCTCAATGATCCTAAGAAAGGTGAGAAATCAGCCCAGAACTACACGGGAGGAGCTGGTCAATGACCTGAAAAGAGCTGGGACCACCGTTTCCAAGGTTACTGTTGGTAATACACTAAGACGTCATGGTTTGAAATCATGCATGGCACGGAAGGTTCCCCTGCTTAAACCAGCACATGTCAAGGTCCAAGTTTTAAGTTTGCCAATGACCATTTGGATGATCCAGAGGAGTCATGGGAGAAAGTCATGTGGTCAGATGAGACCAAAATAGAACTTTTTGGTCATAATTCCACTAAACGTGTTTGGAGGAAGAAGAATGATGAGTACCATCCCAAGAACACCATCCCTACTGTGAAGCATGGGGGTGGTAGCATCATGCTTTGGGGATGTTTTTCTGCACATGGGAGAGGATGAGGATGACCGGGGCCATGTATTGCGAGATTTTGGGGAACAACCTCCTTCCCTCAGTTAGAGCATTGAAGATGGGTCGAGGCTGGGTCTTCCAACATGACAATGACCCGAAGCACACAGCCAGGATAACCAAGGAGTGGCTCTGTAAGAAGCATATCAAGGTTCTGGCATGGCCTAGCCAGTCTCCAGACCTAAACCCAATAGAGAATCTTTGGAGGGAGCTCAAACTCCGTGTTTCTCAGCGACAGCCCAGAAACCTGACTGATCTAGAGAAGATCTGTGTGGAGGAGTGGGCCAAAATCCCTCCTGCAGTGTGTGCAAACCTGGTGAAAAACTACAGGAAACGTTTGACCTCTGTAATTGCAAACAAAGGCTACTGTACCAAATATTAACATTGATTTTCTCAGGTGTTCAAATACTTATTTGCAGCTGTATCATACAAATAAATAGTTAAAAAAATCATACATTGTGATTTCTGGATTTTTTTTTTTTAGATTATGTCTCTCACAGTGGACATGCACCTACGATGACAATTTCAGACCCCTCCATGATTTCTAAGTGGGAGAACTTGCAAAATAGCAGGGTGTTCAAATACTTATTTTCCTCACTGTACATGAAATGACAGGCGTCCAGTCTTAATAATTATAACTCAAATGTCATTTTGAAAATTAATCCCTCCAGAATAGAGCTGAAGTGATGTTCTTATTCGATTAATAGGCTGCTCTGGTGCTGCTCAACTGATGACTTAAACTCACCTTCATCCCAAGAGTGGAGCAAACCAGCTCGATGATGGCACTGAGCTGGTTGCTATGGAAATACATGGCAACCAGTAATAGCATCTCTCCAAAAGAGGCAGAGACACCGGCGGCACTGGAAAGAATAAGAGAAGGGAGGAGAAGAGGGAGACGGAAAAGCAAAATAGGGGGAAGAGAAGAGGAGGAGGAGGAGGAGGAATAAAGGGGGAAATGGATTAAAAAGAGTCCATGATATTTAAACACTCTTATTATACAGAAGATATGAATACACACACATACCAACCCCCAGGGTTACAGTGGGCTTAACATCCATGATAACACTAACCACAAACACACACTGCCACGCACCCATGGACATTTATCTCTAAATTTATAGTATGGATAAGCGCTCCAATCACAGTGGGTCAGAAGGAGAGCAAGCTGCAGGAGAGATGACTTATAACCCATCAGCTGCTTATTAGTTATTAAATTGAAAAAGGCTGTCACTGCCTAACCTCTGCATAACCCCATCTGTTTTCATTTTATCATTCATGCTCTTCTCCTCCCCTCCTTTTATAGGAGTAAAATTGTCTAATAGATAGAAAGCACATTTGAGCACATTTTACCACAAATGTTTGCGTACGCACAAAGATTATTATTTTTTCTCTTAAAGTGAACTTTATAAAAAAAAAATAAAAAAAAACATGAAACATGCTCTTCTACCGCCCATGTCTAGAACAGAAGTGGGTCTGAATGCATCAGGCAGACCTCAGAGAACTAATAATTGCAGGACGCAAAGAATGAGAAAATAAATCAAAACTTAGTTCCAAATACCTGTTCTCTTCAAAATGAAAATAATTGGATTAGGATAAGGATAAACATATGTTTGGTACATGCATAAAAATTCTTTTTCCTGTAATTTATTATTTTTCCAGAAGATTTCCTTCTGGCTTATCATAAAATAACTGGCATACTTAGCATGTTGTAAAATGCATTTATTGATTATTATGGGTTTGAAGGGCTTGTCCATTCAGGCCTGTCATACCTCTCGAAATACTCCTCCTCTTTTATCATCCAGCTGAGCCACATTACCATCAGCTGCTCTTGTTCTGGAGTACTGCAGAGACAAGACACAACAGCAGTGATGACGCACCTAGGTTAACTCCGGATTTTGAGTAAATTAAACTAAACTGTATTGAACTATTGGATATAAATTTAACTGAACAGAAACAAACAGCTTTATACTGAACATAACTGAGTGACAGAACATTACATCTTTGATGTTTTACTGAAAACACTTAAAGTACTTGCTAATGTTACACATTTAAAGGGTTTTCCTTGATCTTTTGACATACACTACCATTCAAAAGTTTGGGATTGGCAAGATTTTTTAAGGTTTTTGAAAAACGTCTCTTATGCTCACCAAGGCTACATTTATTTGATAAAAAAAAAAAAAAAATACAGTAAAAACAGTAATATTGTGAAATGTTATACAATTTATAAGAACTGTTTTCTGATTAAATATATGTTTTTTTAAATAAAAAACATATTTGCCTGTGATGTCAAAGCTGAATTTTCAGCATCATTACTCCAGTCTTCAGTGTCACATGATCCTTCAGAAATCATTCTAATTTGCTAATTTGGTGAGCAGGAAACATTAATTATTATTATTAATTTTGTGGAACTCGTAATGCATTATTTTTCAGGATTCTTTGATGAATGGAAAGTTTAGACAGCACTTATTTAAAATAGAAAACTTTTGTAACAATGTAAGTATTTACTGTCACTTTTGATCAATTTATTGCATCCTTGCAAATAAAAGTATTAATAGCAGTAAAGATTTATACATATATATTCATTTATGATATGACCCTTTAATCATTAAATCATAATTTAAGATTAATGATTCATTTTAATGGGTAGAGCAAGGATGTACCTGACGAGGGTGGGGAACGCCAGTAGTTTGCAGAAGGACAGGGAGACAAAGCGCACTCCTGCAGGTGTGGCTGGTGGACGGCTGGTCATCAACTGCAACAGTTGCTCCGCCTCTTCATCTGTGGGCCTGTGGAGAGAAAACACATTTGAAACCATCTTTAAAACTTTGCGACACTTCAAAGAGGTATTCGCTGTCAACACGAACTGATACACTCAAACAGGTGGAGTTAATCATTTCCATAACTTGCAACCTCGTCATGGAACGGAGCCAGGAATATCTTATCGTGGAAAATTAAGTTTAGCAGCATAAGTGCCTATGTAACCTGTGGTTAAGAGCTACTGCACCACTGTAAAGACCTGATTGTGTCAACTGTAGCATACCTAAGACCAGCGATCCCCATAAGTGCGCAATAGAGCCGCAGCAGCGCACTAGCCTTGACCACATGTTCCTCCCGCAGGCCAGAGTACCCCGAGCTGCTCTCTGAGTCCATTTCACTGTCATTAGGAACATGGGTGCTGCGAGAGCGGGGTAATATGGCCACCAGCTCCAACAACAGCTGCCTCCGCATCTGCCACAGCACTGAGCTGCTCTCTCTTTTCCTCTGAAGAAAGACAGTGAGACACATACTTGATTTCATGTGCTTAAAAAGCAGGTAATCATCAAATGCTTTAGGGCAACTGTTGTTCCTCACCTGCTGACCGTTTCGAATGAACATACTGAACCAGGTACGCACTTTTCCATTGGTGCCCAGAAGTAGGCCACTGACATAAGACACCAGAGGACTGACCGCCTCATCTGCCGTGTCTGGCTTATAGTCCAGTGTTAGAGCAACACCGAGACCTGGAAGATGACACTCCTCCACCTGTGGAAAGACCATGGTTTTGACATCAATATTATTATTATTTATCTGCAGCCAATTACAGAGCATGTCAGGTGGTCTAGTGCTGGAAACTCACCACCATGGCCCTGATGTTCAGAGCCTGAGATGGGTTCATCTGACACAGCTGCCGGAGAGCTTCTGTCCTACGTCGGCCACCCACGCTTTCCTCATCCTGCCGTTCTCCGTTCTTTATCAAGCCCCTGCACACTAGAGGCATGAAAGAAACACAAGCAATTTTGATTAAATGTGCTGCTTTTATAAATTTTTAACAGCCTATACACCACATAAAAGATACTAATATTGTTATATTTTCATTACATACATTACAGTTCAAAGGTTTGGGCCAGTAGATTTTAATAAAATTTTTTTGCAAGGACAAATTAAACTGATCAAATATGACGGTAAAGACATTTATAATGTTACAAAAGATTTCTATTTAAAAATAAATGCTGTTCTTTTGAACATTCTATTCAAAGAATCCTGAAAAAAGTATCAAAGTACAAAAATATTAAGCAGCACAACTGCTTTCAACATTGATAATAAAAAGAAATGTTTCTTAAGCAGCAAATCAGCATATTAAAATGATTTCTGAGGGATCATGTGACGTAAGATTGGAGTAATGGCTGCTGAAAATTCAGTTTTGCCAACATAGAAATAAACTAGACCTTAAAATATATTAAAACAGAAAACAGTTACATTAAATATTTCACAATATTAGTCATACTGTATTTTTGATCAAACAATTGCAGCCTTGGTGCTTTTTTTTCAAAAACATTTAACTCATCCTTCCCTCGTGTCATTTCGTGTCAATATACAGCCAAATATATCAAGAGATCTTTTTAATAGATTTTATATATATATATATATATATATATATATATATATATATATATATATATATATATATATATATATATATATATATAAGGATTATTAGGAACATCATACTAATACTGTGTTTGACCCCCTTTCGCCTTCAGAACTGCCTTAATTCTACGTGGCATTGATTCAACAAGGTGCTGAAAGCATTCTTTAGAAATGTTGGCCCATATTGATAGGATAGCATCTTGCAGTTGATGAAGATTTGTGGGATGCACATCCAGGGCACGAAGCTCCCGTTCCACCACATCCCAAAGATGCTCTATTGGGTTGAGATCTGGTGACTGTGGGGGCCATTTTAGTACAGTGAACTCATTGTCATGTTCAAGAAACCAATTTGAAATGATGAGCTTTGTGACATGGTGCATTATCCTGCTGGAAGTAGCCATCAGAGGATGGGTACATGGTGGTCATAAAGGGATGGACATGGTCAGAAACATTGCTCAGGTAGGCCGTGGCATTTAAACGATGCCCAATTGGCACTAAGGGGCCTAAAGTGTGCCAAGAAAACATCCCCCACACCATTACACCACCACCACCAGCCTGCACAGTGGTAACAAGGCATGATGGATCCATGTTCTCATTCTGTTTACGCCAAATTCTGACTCTACCATCTGAATGTCTCAACAGAAATCGAGACTCATCAGACCAGGCAACATTTTTCCAGTCTTCAACTGTCCAATTTTGGTGAGCTTGTGCAAATTGTAGCCTCTTTTTCCTATTTGTAGTGGAGATGAGTGGTACCCGGTGGGGTCTTCTGCTGTTGTAGCCCATCCGCCTCAAGGTTGCGCGTGTTGTGGCTTCACAAATGCTTTGCTGCATACCTCGGTTGTAACGAGTGGTTATTTCAGTCAAAGTTGCTCTTCTATCAGCTTGAATCAGTCGGCCCATTCTCCTCTGACCTCTAGCATCAACAAGGCATTTTCGCCCACAGGACTGCCGCATACTGGATGTTTTTCTCTTTTCACACCATTCTTTGTAAACCCTAGAAATGGTTGTGTGTGAAAATCCCAGTAACTGAGCAGATTGTGAAATACTCAGACTGGCCCATCTGGCACCAACAACCATACCACGCTCAAAATTGCTTAAATCACCTTTCTTTCCCATTCTGACATTCAGTTTGGAGTTCAGGAGATTGTCTTGACCAGGACCACACCCCTAAATGCATTGAAGCAACTGCCATGTGATTGGTTGATTAGGTAATTGCATTAATGAGAAATTGAACAGGTGTTCCTAATAATCCTTTAGGTGAGTGTATATTTATATATATACACACACATACATATATAAATATATATATACACACATATACATACATATATATATATATGTGTGTATGTGTGTGTGTGTGTGTGTGTGTGTGTGTATATATATATATATATATATATATATATATATATGTGTGTGTGCGCAATATATATATATGTGTGTGTGTGTGTGTGTGTGTGTGTGTGTGTGAATCTGAATGCTTACATATAGCTTTCTACAAGTCTTCTAGACCTCCAACATTGGGATGTTATGTAGACCAGATTCGATCCTGCATGTTCATGTGAGCACAACAGCTAAACCTGACAGAACCATATGTATTAACTTCTATGTTATGGCTCGGGCAAGATTATTTTTAACGCATTTTCCACAAATATCTTTAAATAAGCTCTTCTTTATTTGGCTTTGTATTAAGCTCTCACCTTGAATTAAAATATCTGTTTCCCTTTTATTCTGTGATTTTAACCACAGATGACAGTTCGCCGCGCAGAATGATTAGAATTACAGAGAACCTTTTATGACTGAGTGCCGGAATGATATTAGTTTCAATAGTCTCTTATGAAAAAAACATCTGATTGAGAGAAAACGTAGCCGAGTCCGTCACAATTCATGCTGCATCTGATTACAGTGTATCTCTATAGACAAGCTCTTTCCCTTAATGATTCAGCCTTGAGCGGAATATTCTCCCAATGAAAGATCCTGTCTAGGTAATGAGCCTTGAGAATTGGCCATTCATAATATGAAATGTTTCAAACTGGCTCTGAATGAGGCCTCGCACAAATAAGCTATTGACTCAACAAGGACCTGGGAGTGATGAAAGGATACCAGAGACTCAGAGATATTATTTCCACTTCGAGTTTCTCTGAGGAAAACCCACATACACATAAAGAGGTGCACAAACACACCCAAGCCCAAACTGCACATAATCAGCAGCCAAACTCATCAAAATGGAAATTTAGCACCTCTCGGATGATCGTGCAATAGCCACATAAGGGAGATAAAATGTAAAGTAAAACTGAGTCACGAGTGGTTTTATAGTCAATGCAGAAAAATAAAACATATTGTTATATTTTGGTATGTTAAAAAGAAAACCGTACATATACCTGATCCAAAAACCAGAAACACTTGAATACAACTCCATGATTTAAGACAATTCGCAATAGAGTAATGCAGGGATGACGTCAGAACCATGAAGACTACGAGATTTTCCTATGGGGTTTTTCAATTCATGTGTAAAATAAAGCCTGTGGTAAACATAACTTCACGATACTCTGACTCTGTTTTGTTCTACAACGTAAACTGCACACACTCACACCCCAAAAAGTATCATCAACTTATGTTTACCACAGGCTTTATTTTACTCTTACTCTAAATTGAAAACCCCACCACACAGGAAAATCTCAAGGGAACCAGGGGGCGGGGTTTTAACGTCATCCCTGCACCACTCTATTCAATAACCTTTCATAATGTGGAGTATTTCTGAATGAAGATGACTGATTAATTTTTACACAGTAAGGCCAGGAACATTTAATTATAGAGAAGCAACGGTCGACCAGCTATTAATCGGAACCGGAAGTTTTTGCTCCAAACACACTTTTGGTTTTTAGTTTTATTTTGGCCAATCTCTATTCTGGACTTGCACACAAACTGCATTGCAATCATTTCCCAAAATGTAATTTGCATGGAAATATGACAAAGTCTGTAAACAGAACATTAAAACAGGCCAAAGACGGAGGCAAAGAAGAAAACACAGATGCGTCAGCAGACCAAATATTGTACCGGGCACAACAAGTTTGCGATGCTAATAATAAGAAAAATAGAAATATTGAATTGGGGGTGAGGGGTTTATATGAATGCATCTCTGAGGGGAACTGTCTTCAGAAAAGTTTTGATGGCATTTTCTTTTCCTATTACCTCCGTATAAAGTAGTATTTATAAGCGCAGTGCTGATATGTATACAGTGGTACCGAAAGAAACTACAGTCAGGGAGTGAATTTTCATTCAATCCGTCTGCTGTTTTTGTTTTGAGCAGGAGTCTAATGTGCCATAATTTCAGAAATTTGAAGTCAGACCATTGTGTTTTCGCTTTAAATGATGCAATCTAATTCAAAACAACTGTTCATGCTACATCTTTGTTTGGATCATGATTAAAATGCAGTGGTTGTCTCTAATTTCAAATGGCTACAGATTTTTTTTTGCTTAAGGCCAGGTTGCTCTATTAAAGAGGACAAATAAATAACAAATAAATTTGATTAAACAAAGAAATAAAAATTATAAAAAAAAAAAAAAAAAAATTCGGCAAACGAATCTGAATCGGCCAATTCGCTTGGAAAAAAAATTGGAATCGGGCATGAAAAATCATGATCGGTGCATCACTGTTTAAATGAATAAATACATCTAATAAACTAGGGGTGGAACAGTTCAAATTATTCACGTTCAGTTTTCATCACTGTTTTACGGTCACAGTTTCGGCATGGTTCGGTATGTGCTATGTTCAGGTAAAAAAAGGACTACTATCAAATAAAAATAAAGAAAATAAGAACAAATAATCAAATTACAAGCAACAGCACAAATAAATACAATAGAGCAAAGATACAAATAAAATAAACAGTGCTTTTCAGGTTATTTAGGTATCTAACAGTAGTTTTCATGTAAAGATAAAATACAAAATAACATTGATTATAATCTTCACTATATAAATTAAATAAAGATTAATTATTATTAAAGTTACAAAAGATAATGAGTCAAGAGCAGTGAGTGATTTCCTTGTCTTTTGTTGTTTGTTTGATTAATGAATATTATATTAGAATATTATGGCGCTTTTCCACTGCATGGTACGGTACGGCTCGGTTCGGTACGGCACGCTTTGGCGCTTTTCCACTGCATGGTACGGTACGGCTCGGTTCGGTACGGCTCACTTATGGCGCATTTCCACTGCATGGTACGGTATGGTACGGCTCGCTTCGGCTCGCTTTAAATGGTACCACCTCTGTTGAGGTTCCAAGCGTACCGTACCGATACTAAAATGTGACGTGAAAACACTGAAGATCACTGATTGGTCAGACAGAATCGTCACTACCAGTGTCATTGTATTTGCGACACGAGACCATGCACGAGACAAACCCGCTAGATTTAAATAGCCAGTAGACAACAGCCAACGCTGTAGTTTCTTGCAGTTAAAAAGTTTCTTGCAAACTGTTTCTTGCAGTCAGGGGCGGCGCCGGATAATTTTTAACGCATGTGCTGAGGGCACACACACACATATGTGTGTGTGTGTGTGTATGTGTGTGTGTGTGTGTGTGTGTGTGTGTATGTATATATATATATATATATATATATATATATATATATTATTAATAAATGAGCAAAACTTGGCCACAAAATATTTAATATTCAATTATTTTAATGATCACAATTAAAGTTTTAATTTTATTAAATTGAACAAGCGCAAAATTCAGCAATCAAATATTCAAAAAGACTTAATAATAATGTTATTTCTCTCTATAGGCGCGTTTACTACGAATATGGCGATCGTCAACTTCATCTTTGCCAGACACTGACAGAAAACACTATTTTATAAATAAAAATCAATGCACGCATCCCCGGATTTACAAATGCACATCTTGCTTGTTGCACGCACATTATGTCGAAATAACGAGATATTATGTTGAAATAACATTATTATTAAGTCCTTTTGAATATTTGATTGAATGCTGAATTTTGCGCTTGTTCAATTGAATAAAATTACGCCTATATATAGCCTATATATATACTATTAATAAATGAGCAAAACTTGGCCACAAAATATTTAATATTCAATTATTTTAATGATCACAATTAAAGTTTTAATTTTATTAAAACGCGTGCACTGATTTTTATTTATAAAATAGTGTTTTCTGTCAGTGTCTGTGCATGGCAAAGATGAAGTTGATGATCGCCATATTCGTAGTAAACGCGCCTATAGAGAGAAATGCACATAATGGATTACATAAGAGAGTAGCCTATTTCTTTTTGTTTTGAATTATTTCGTTTAAAGACATTTCAAGCTTTGTGTATTTGAGGATGAGATGCGCTCCAGTTAACGTACAATGCAAGTGACCGCTCGGGCGCCTCAATGATTAAATTGTCTATTTTGCTCTTATTTATTCAATCCAGGTAATTGTTTGATGAAAAAAATATTAAAATTAAGATACAATTTATACAAAACGAAATTCACTTTAAAGAAAGGCTTTCTACAAAACAAAACTTAATGAAGTGGTCAAAATTATGTCCGACTCGCTCCATGTCTCTCTACTCGTGCTGTTCACTTTTCATAATCAACATAGGCAGATGGAAAAAAATAACATAACATTAACTAAATGTGCTTTTTTAATGGCAGTAGGCTAGTTTAAAACAGTACATTAGGCCTAGACTCTCTATTTGTAAAGATTGCTGCACATTCATTTAATTCTGAATTTTGCACACACAAGTTGAAAGGCATTTGTTCAAATCAAGTTCACGGATAATTGTGCATGCATTTATTAATCATTATGATACTAAAATCATAACAAAGTAGGCTATGCTATCAATCCTATATCCTTCCATATAGTAAACCATTATAAGAACGTTTAATTTAATTTAAAAACATCCACATGCTGAGAATCAAGTGCACCATCCCCTGTGTTGTGCGTTTGAAATGTGGCGCGTTTACGATGATGTCATGGCAGTAGAGGCGGCAACTATAACGATCAGTCCCACCCAGTTTGAAGCGGTACTAACTGCAATGGAAAAGCAACCGAGCTAAAGCGAACCGAACCGTGCCGTACCGAGTCGAGTCGTGCCGTACCGAGTCGAGTCGTACCACGCAGTGGAAAAGCGAAGCGAGCCGAACCGTTCCGCGCCGAGTCGAACCGTACCGAGCCGAACCGTGCCGTACCATGCAGTGGAAAAGCGCCATTAGGCTGCTGTCACTTTAAGACTAATGCACGGATCCAGTACACCAATACTAATACACATGCGTTGTCTTTCTCTACTGTTAACGTTCACATATTAGAGCATACAGCACTCCCATTGAACACAGATTACAAAGAGTCACTGTTTTGTCCACGTTTTTTTTTCTTTCTCATAACGCTTCCCAAGTCCCTTGTAACGTACTGGGAAGCGTATCCATCGACAGAAACATACATTAGCCGAACTCAATCTTTGCTTTACATATTGTTATTTTCAACAAACCATATTATAGATGCGTCGTCAGATTAAAGATGAACAGCAGTGCAAGTGCTTGCTGAACCGTGGGTGGAGAACGGTACGGTTCGTTTTTTACCGACAACCATTTCACCCCTATAATAAACATAGATTTTGTATGCTGTCTTTGAAGGATAGGAAAGCTAATGTATTAAGTTACATATCTAAGTCAAACATAATATTTCAGCAGGTGATGGACATACCTTCATTGAAGCTGTCTGGGACGTTTGCCACCAGCAGGCACAAGAACCACTCCCCATTCCTCACGTGAAGCAGGGCTTCGGCCACCTCAATAATGGGCAACAAAGAAGGCAGCTCTGTTGGGAGCATATAAACTTAAAATCAAAAAGTAATTTTCCTTGTTTAAGAAAGATTTATAGTTTTGTCTTTAAAGTCGGTAAATAAAGGACAAAACATTAGATTGCAGGCACAGCTGAAGTATAATGTTAGCTAGGTCTTCATTTCTGACATGCTGAAGGAAATATTTACTGATCTAGAGATGACTGCTGAAACTTGTTAAATTTGTCTTGACAACTAAAAGCTTTTAGTCTTCACACTAAAAATGTTACACTCTTCACCTGCTTGTAGGATGCAGAGAACATCGGCCACTTCCTCTAGATACACGGGACTCTCAAACAACTCAGAGGACTTGAGGAAGAACTCTCCATTAGAGTCCGTCACCTTTTGAAGAGAGGAAAATATTTTGTAACACTATTTTGATGTGTGATTGAAAGATGCATGGCATATTTATGAAGTACTGAGGAAAACAGTTTTTTTTATTTAGCCGTTTATAAATGTGTTTTTGTTTTATTTTGCAGCGTTGTGAACTAAAAAATCATATTACATATATTATTTGGTGTCTGTATTTTTAATGTTTTAACCAGCCTTTTACGTTCACCAAAGTTACATTTATTTGAACAAAAATACAGTCAAAAGAGTAACACTGTGAAATAATTTGAAATAACAGTTTTGTGTTTTAACATATTTTAAAATGTAATTTATTCCTGTGATGACAAAGCTGAATTTTCAGCATCATTTTCAGTCGCATGATCATTCAGAGATCATTTTAATATGCTGATTTGGTGCTCAAGAAACATTTCTTCTTATTATCAATGTTGAAAACAGTTGTGCTGCTTAATATTTTTTGTGGAAACTGTGCAGGTTTTTTTCAGTATTTTTTGATGAATAGAAAGTCCAAAAGAACAGCTTTTATTTTAAATATAAATATTTTGTACTATTATAAATGCCTTACTTTAATTCTGCACAACTATTGACACCAAACATCAAGTCTGGTCTCAATGGCTTACAATGTCTAAGATAAAGAATTTTAACATTGAAAAAAAATAACACAATTCATCTTTGAATTGCATAAGAATGTGAAGGACAGATCATTATTCAAGAGTACATAAAAGGACACTAAACCTTGTTCATAATTGCCAACAGCTCACTGAGAGCCAGTCTGAGTCTCCTGAGAGGATCACTGTGCTCAAACTCCAGAGTCAAACCGTGCTGCAGCTGAGAAACCAGGATGCTCTCACCATTAGAGCCTCCAGCCTTATGCCTGTACGGAGAAAATTTGGTCATATATATCATCAGATATCTAAGCAGAATTCTGTCCATAACATCCCTCTGTTTCTCAGAGCACTTCTGAGCGAGACTGACTTATCAGATATATTATGCCAATGATACTGAATGAACACCTGGGATAAATTTCACCTGAACCCACCTAAGCTGCTGCTCTTTTCTAGCGTCCTGCTCCAGAGCATGAAAATCCACAGACAGCAGCGCGACGATGGAGTTCACCGCCTCCACCCCTGACAGCAGTCGCAAGATGAGCTTCTTGTCCTGTGCCCAGGCATTGCTCTGATCCGCAGGGGCGCAGAGAGCCATCCTCACCAGACAGGGCAGCAAGAGCCGCAGCTCTGGGTCACTTAAAGCTGCTAGTCTGGCCACATCTACCTTCTGCATTGCCTCGAATGCATATGGGCTCACAAACTGAAGACTGGCACTGTCTGACATTCTGCTGTTAAGAAAAAGGAAATAGAAAGTAAATGTTTAAATTCAAACAAAAAATATTAACACAATATTAGTTAATCAGTATTGCTATTACTGCAAGATCATAATAACAAATGACAATGGGATTTTTTTTAATCAAGTGTAAAATAATAATAATAATAATTACAGTACAAACCCACACTGGCAAAAGTACTGTGTTATTACCATGTTCTTGCACTTACAACATTCTGGACATGTACCATGGTAAACCATGATATTCCTTTAAGTATATAGTGGTCGTCTTTAAATACTATAGTAGGCTACATGAATAACAGTACCATTGTATATTTCAGTTTTAACATGTGTTGGTCTAAAAATGTTTAAATTTATATTTAAAACACTTTAAATGCTCACTGTGGAGAGACGGTGCCCTCAGATAAATAGCAAGTACAAACTTATGCTTAATGTATCAAACTCTTCGGCTCAAACTTTAATTTAACAGAATCCAATACAAGTATATTTTGCATTACAAAGGACCGTGTGACAGCAGTGGGACCGTCTTACCTGGAGTTTACCACAGCCGATGGCTACAATGGAAACACAAGCCCCGGTGTGGCCTGTGTGACCGCGGTTCGTCGTGATTCTCACGCCAGCGGGAAGTTGAGCGTCGTCGGTCAAAGTAGCAGAATTCACCGGTAAGCTAACAGGCTAGCTGCTAGAGCTATCCCGCTTAACAAGAGATCCATTCATCAAGATTTAACTAATTGAAGCACTATAATTACAAGATTAATATCTATATGCTTCATATAATTCACTTATTCTGTATTAAAACGATATGTGTCCATCAGACTGTTTCCAGATAGCAAGCTAAAAGGTAGAATGGTGAATGATTTTAGCACAAGCGCTCATCTTCCCTGCAGTGTGCATGCTGAACTGAACTCCTGACTGCGTCTCAAAACCTAGTGAGCCGCCTACCCAGACACCATTGTTTGGACATTATAGGCGTGTTCATAATTAAAATATGGTAACAGTGCAAGAGATATGGTACATTAAGGGAAAAAATAACCGAACATGCCTGTGATGCCCAAAAATGCTGTCTATGCAAATAACCCAAAAGGGTTTGAGACACAACCATGAGAGGACAGCGCAGACTTGTTTAACCATTACATTGTAGCTGTAAGCAGCAAGGTCAATTTCTTCGGTTACTATTTTTCCCATTCAAATGTTTTCTATTGTATTACAGATTTAAGAAGTAATATTAATAATTATTTAATTATATAATATATATTTTTTAACCTTTTATTATATTCATTCAAATTTAACAATAGTTTTAGCTCAGTAAATGTAGTATTTGTGTTCAGATTTACTTCAGCTGTCGTAGTAACTAATTTAAATGTGTAAATACCATAGTAAACAGGTGCAACCTACAAAAGAATGGTTAGATCAATGTAATTATATTTTCCATTAGGCATAAATCGAAATATGGGATTTGTCATGAAAGGGTACCTTAAAACACATTTGAGGTGGTAGTTTGCAAATAGCCCATTAGTATGCTTCTCACATACTATAGTTCTGTCTGTAATCACACCAAGTTGATTTTCATTAGAGTAAACTGTGAAAACAGCACATGGAGTGTAAACTAAATGTCGGTGTGCTCTAACCTCAGGTGCTTGACCCTATAGCTCTTCATCACACACTAGCATTTGGAAAGCATGTAGAACTGGTGTGGGAGGTAAGAGAAATCCCAGGGTCTTTGAATATCAGCATACAGTTTATTCTGAACAGAGTAAGATACAGGAAATAGATCTTTCTCTGTGCACAAACACTGCATTTTCAACAAGTACCCAGATCAGATTGTAAAGTCCATTTACACCACACATTTCTTTGTCACACTCAAAGAAAAGTGATTTTGGTCTAAAAGTGAAAATTTTCACTCAGAAATGGTGCAAACAGGAGAGCCAATCAGGGAGGGCAAGGTGAAGTTAAATGAATGAACTTCTTAAGGGGGGGCTAGAAGCTTATTATAGGTCTTTGTTATCTTCATCAAAGCCATAAGTCTCTGTCACTACAATCAGATTTTACATCACAGTCCCTCCCCCCAAAAAACACAAGCACAGGAAAAAACATGAAGTTGACTTTTTATTCCTAAAACAGAAGCAGTGCCACCCAAGTCCGGTGCGGCATTCATATATAATTATTTATATATTGCAGTTTTTCGTTTTTGTGTCTAAATGTGTGGTATAAAATACAATATACGACAATGTACCTCTTTATTTTTAAACACAGTGAACTTCATTGCTGTACAAGTCCCGTGCAGCTAAAGTTTAGCTGTAATTGTGTCCACACGCAAAGGCGTGGACAGAAACCCCCTATCTGGTCTCCTCTGTACATCGTGACAATACAAATAATCTGTCTCCCTTACAAAAAATAATACTCTAAAAGCAACCTACCGCAACTTTATTTTATTCATCTTTTTAGTGGGTTTTTGTTGGTTTGTTTTTGTAATTAAGACGATTACATATATTTTTGACCAATTGCTTTAAAGCAGGAAGGCAATACAAACCTTCTAGAACTTTTATATATAAAAGAGGTTAAGAAATCAGACAAATTATACATTTAAAAACTTACAATAAATAAGACAGATGCAGGCATTTCATTTGGATATAATCCCATCCAAAAGAAACAAGGAATTAGAGGTCTTAAAACCAAGAATTCATTCTCTCATTTCATAGAGCATCAAAGTCCCTTTCCATCAGATACTATACAGATTCCTTCTCCATACATGTTGATTATAGAACTGGGCGAATCCATGATAACCGAGGATCCGTGCGCAACTGTCGAAGTAGCGTGGAACCAGGGATGTAGAACACCACCAGTAAGCACTTTTGTCTTCTTTCTTTGGCCTCCACATTGCGGAAAACTCATTCAAGGCCTACGTTCGTCCTCTGTCGTATCCTCTCTTTCTCTTCGAGTGAGTGTTATAAACACCAGATGCCTGATTCTCCTCCACAGTGCTGGGTCTCAGGTGTAGTGACTGCCTACCCAGATCATCTCCGTTGTAACTCACGTACATATAAAGTCCAGCACTATAGTTATCCATTGGGTTGTTTTTAGATCCACCTTTTCTTCACTCTTCTTTTTTCGTTCCCTGATAAGGTCTCAGTTCTGCTCTGTAAGTGTTACAACATGGTCATGATGAAGTTGTACATTTGATTGAGCACCACAAAATGGATGGGCAGGCAAGAGCGGCGGTCCTGGGTCGCAGGGTCACAGGTCAGCCAGGAAAGGGCGTTGTACTGCTCCAACACAAATCTGCGAAAGAGAAACATTTTGGCATATTCAATATTAGCTATCATTAAATTGAATTGTATACACTAGAAGACAGTTTTTCAAACACTTAGAGGAGCGTTACCTGAGAACATCAGAGGTCTGGTTGGAGTCCAGCGGGTGAGAGTGTTTGCTGTGCAAAAGTTCATCCGATTGCACTGAAGACACATGGAGGTGTAGAGAGGCCTGGAGTAGAGAAGGAGAGAGGCAAGAGGACATTTTCAGCCGACAACATCTATTAATCCACGCCCACCCAAAACAAGCTACAAAGCTGAGTTACAAAGCTCTCATTGTCAGGGCCTGGTATGAATTAAACTGACAAGCCCATGAACAAGTAAACATGATACGCCAGAAACATTCATACCACTGTTTACAATTTCCTTAATTAAGGAACAGTTTGCTCCAGACTTTTCAACTGTGTACAAGTCAACAAGTCAGCAATACACTAACAGCTGCTTATCAAATCAAATGCTTTGCCTTAAATCATGTCATTTTGTGAGCTCAATTCCCTCTCTCTATATACGTATACATATATCAGCCTATTTTTTTTCTTTGTCTTTCTTATACACACCAACAGCAGTCTGGCCCAATCCCTGAGTACTGAATTATTAAAAATCCCTCATTGCAGGATTCTCTATAAATGCTGCATGAGGGGGAAACAGAAGTTCATGTGACCTGGACAAAGCATGACAGGTAGACGGGTGCAGTATCACAAGGAGGCGATACTCTAAGTCAACAAGAAAATGACATTCTGGACAAAATATTTTGGGCAAATCACTCTGCATATAGTCTAATGCCAGATAAAAATGATTACTTTGCACTTTTTCTGCAGTATTTTTGGGGGGATGAATCAGGATTTGCTAGGGAAATGTGATTTATACAAATATTGCAATACAAATTGTACAAATCTCAAGAGAAGCATTTCTGCATTATGAGTAGAGCAGTTACCTTTAAGAAAAGGGGACACTGGTTCTGTGCCTGAGGACATGCGGACCAGAACCAGTCAGGCAGTGGACCTGCTTTAGCTGTGGACACAAAATAGCCCAGAGCTAATGGCTGCTGGAGGATATTGGGAGCTTCTTCGTGAGACTCCATACGGTCTGTACTTTGACCCTGAAAAAAGATAAAAAGACATGAAGATACAGTTACTCAGTTAATCACTTAAAACCTTAAAAAGCTGATAAAAGTAATATTTTATTCTATCAACTAATCTTATCCATTGTGTCTTCTATTCAAAGGTCATGTCATTAACCTTTACAAGGTCTTGCAAGAGAATATTCCGATTATTTGTTTCTTATTAGAGGTAAATTAACTTGACTCTCAGTTACCTTGCTCCCATCTCCTCCATGGGGGTACTGGGATCCTGGTGAGTGAACTGGTGACGTGGTGGGTGAGGCAGGGAGGATGCTTATGATGTCAGGATCAACCAGGTCATTACCTTCCTGCTCCAGGAGGTCAAAGATGCCACCGATTGGATCCGATCCATCTAGAGATAAAGCAAGGATTCAAGGATTTGTATAAACATGACATTAAATCTGGTACAATGGTTTCATATTGCAACATCACCAAGTGGGACAGAAACACAGGCTACCAAGTAAAATAAAGTGGAGGAAAAAAAGTACTCACCATTGCCAGGGTTGAAGGCAAGGTCCTCGTGCGGGTAGTTGGAGCTGTTGACTTGAACAACGGCAGAGGTGGGGAACACCAGGATGTGTGTGCAAGACGTGTCCTGCGGGGTGCTCAGCTGGGACGTCTGCATGTTCAGAGTTGTACTTCGACCAAACACCGAACCTGTTGACACAGAGTCTGGAAAAGAACAGAGAGAGAAAAGATTAAAAATGACAGACTGAAAATGAACTCGAGAAACAAGGATGGAAGTAATATTCTTAGCAGTTACTTTCATCAGTGAATCAGGTTTGTCTGAAATTGAAATTCACTTTGAATAAGTTTAATTCAATATGAACAAGAATGTTTTCCTTGCATAGGTATCCTAGTATAAAAAAAAACCTGTAGCTCTCAAAGCTATGTGAATGATGGGCAAAATCCATCAGATGCAATACATCTTGATACTATGACAGAATAAAAAGCTTTTGTCAAATAAAGCCATCGATCTTCAGTATCATCACACCAGCACAGGAATCAATAGGAATGTAGAAAAGTGTTTTATGAGATCGAGACACACACAGGACAGGAGCGTATATCAGATAGGGACAGCAGACACATGCGTTATGACACATTGAGGCTATCATTCACATCCACAGAAAAGAGACGCATGACTACAGCAATGTGGGCCTATATTTTAAAGCTGAAGTGTGCAATTTTTCATTGTTTAAGTATTTCATTCTATTCCAGTTTAACATGCATTTAAGTGTTCTTGAAACTTGTTAGAAAAAAAAAAACTTGAAAGAAAAAAAAAACCTTGTTTTTTACAAGTCCCTTTTGTGCCACAAATGAAGCAAAAACGAACTACCTATGCACACTAATTACTGCTAACGCAACAAACTAGCTATAAAAATGAGGACGACAACATGCGCACCATACGGAGAGAAACAGGAAGTGTGATTCTACCTGGCATGATGACAAATGAGCCCTGGGGTTCCATGGCAACTAGGCAGGCGCTAAGGATGCTGGGAGTGTCAGCTGCTGAGATCCCACACAGCCTACAGTTCTCCTTTAGCCTCCGAGACACTGACTGCAGATTCCTTCTGCTCAGTAAAATACTCCAGTCTTAAAGAGGAAAAGAAAACCATAAATTTACTTCCTTGAAGAAAAAATGTCCATGATTGCACTGCAGTGTTAACAAATCTTGTGACTTTAAAAATGGATTATAAGGATGCTGATTGAGCAGTTAGCTTGAAATGTGCCACCTAAAAGTATTCTCTTGAATTTTTTTTATCAATAACATATTTATGTAGCAACCTTTTTTTAAAAGCAGTAAGAACTCAAATCCAACTGTATTGTGAATATCGCCAAGGCTAAAGGCCTAAAAGCATTACATTTGCATTACCTCGCAACTCTCCATGACCTATTCGTCCAAGTCGGCCAATCACCACTCTCCATGGTAATGATGTCATCTGAACCAAACCCAGGCACCACTCCCAAAGCTTCTGTAGGCCCAGCTTCCTGGCAGATCCCTTTTTCCTTCTTGCTCTGAGATGACAAAAACAGAAAATTATATAAAACCTCTAAAAACAAAGGCTTTAAATATATTTTAAATGATTAGATATTTTATGATTACATTTTTTAAACCTGATTAGAAATTAGTCAAATGTGTAAATTTGTTATATTTAAGAGGTACATTATGGAGATTAAAGTAAAAGTGCTACAAAGGTGTTAGGTCTTTCATTTGTCATGACTAAGGTAGCAATATTTAGATATGACACCTATATGACAGTTAATGTGCCACCTATATGTCCCACTATGCTACTGAACACTTGTAAAGTTGTAGTTCACCTGTTGGGTACGTCTATGCTGATGATACAGGTTTCCAGTAGCTCTCCGTATAGGTCCGTGCAGGTGGCCAACAGCCATCTTTGATCATGTGACAGGCAGTAGCCCACAAAAAGGACGTTATACTTCTGAGACGCCTCTCCGAAAGTCTCGCCCAACTCTGTTTGCTTGTCTTTCGTTGGGGCCAGGATGAAAGGTGGCGTGTACAATCGCAGACACTCTGGTCTCTGTGGCAAGAAAGTCAAATGTCAAAATAAAATAAAATAGTGATAGAACTTAAGTTGTCTCCCAGCCCCCCAGCCCCTCCCAAAAAAAACAGCAAAGAGGAAAATGTGAGGGTCTAAGGTCGAACCATCAACCTCAGACTAATGGTGGTCATACCCGTGCACACATCAATATAGCTTTTTCCTCTCTTATAAAATCAATAAACCCCACCAAGTAGTCACATCTCTTTTGTGAGTGGGAAAGGAAGTAGGGTGGGAGAAACAGTGCTAGCGAGTGGAGCGAGAAAATTGGATTCTACAAATAGCTCTGTGAAGAAAGGAGAGCAAGTGGAGCTTTCGGATTCCGCTGCCAAAACATGCAAGCCGGATCCCATTAGGGAGGTCTCATGGAGCTGCCCAAGCAGATAATGGAAAGAGAACTGTTGGGTTGTTCGAGTCCCCTTTGGTTTTGTTCCAGGACAGGGAGGTCAGTGTAACAGTCTCCACACGTCACCGGGTTCTCATACAGCACTGAGAGCCACTAAAGAGCCTGAATGGGCTGGCGGTGCAGGAGCTCTATGGAGGAGGTGAGAACCACAGGCTCTGGGAGCCTCAAATCAGGGTGTTCATTTTGACACAAGGGACTGGCACTTTAACATGGCAGAGCAACAGCTCAGTCAGTCTAAGGTATTGGCAGAGCTTTAGCAATGTAACTTTAAAAACAGGAACACTTTATATTTTTGAGATTTAAGACATTTTGGTGGCTGTCTGAGCTACTCTGTTCCATACAATGGAAAGGCAAATGCTTCTGAATTTATCAACCGATCAAACTGCTGGACCCTTACTCACATCTGGGTTCCTGAGGGAGGTGTCGAGGGCAAGGCCGGGGCCGAAACCCGTCAGTGACTTCACATTGGTGGAGGTTGGGAGGGGTCTTCTGCACTGGGTGAAGACAGAGAAGGCTAGAGACTTGAGGTGTTGGGCGTAGAGGTGTCTCTCCTCACTCCTTACAGGTTGAAGCAGGTACTGACAGGGGACAATCTAAGAACACAAAGTGCACAGATGTAAAACAGTGATTCGTTTTACTATTGTCTTTATATAAATTCTTCTGGTGCCAAAAAGTAAACCGTAGCAATAAAGTCACACTACACCAGTGGTTCTCAACTTTTTTTGATTACAAGGCCTTCCATTGTCCACAACAATATTCGAAGGCCCAACAATTAAGTTAAGAGAATGTTCTTCCCACTCTTTTTAAGCAATGAATTTACATTTAAGCAATGAATTTACATGAAGTTTCCAGTTGTTTTTAAATTAACTGGATAAAGATGAAAGATCATTTTCAGAATATTTTTTATTCAATTTCACAATCTGATAAAACATTTTAGAGCTTGGCATAAATACAAACATGTATATTCATTATAAAATGGCCATGGAGTTAAGATTTTACATTACTTTCCAGATCTAGAAATCACATTCTTAAAATTAGGCTTCCACATATACCCAGGCGTTTCAAAACCATGGGAACCCTTGCTGAGGCAGTGAATTAAAATAAAAATGTATAGATTATTAGCTCATTTTAATGGTTGTTTTCTCTTACTTTAAAAAATGTATAGTCATCTTGAGGCCCCCTTGGAAGTTTCTGAGGCCCCCTAGTTGAGAACCACTGCGCTAGAGTTTTTGTTCTGTTGACTTCCATTCGCATATATGCAAAGATCATTGTGAAATGTTAAATTGGCTTTTAAAGATGTGTCCACTGTAGAGTATCAGGTAAAGCGGCTGTACCTACCTGTACAAACACAGAGTTGCGTATATGAGCTGGTAGGACCTGCAGCATCTCCAGGTAGCAGCGGAGGAGTCCCATCGTCCACATGCTTGATTGTGACGTCCCTGGCTCCGCCTCCTCATATGAGAAGGGGTCCACAACATAAATCATGATGGCAGGTGGGTACATGATGGCGTGGGACTCGCCATCTGTGGGAACTCCAACCTTTTCTCTCTCCATAGTGCTGAAAAAAAATGGGGAAAAGAAAGGGTCTTAAATTTGCTTTTAAAACAAAACCTGAATATTTTAAGAGTTGCATCACAATTTCAGGGTAAATGTATACCTGATGCCAGTATTAAGACAGGAAAAAGCAACAAATACATTGCGTACCTCTCTGGTGGTTCAGATGGCCCCTGAGTCTGGCTGTTGACGGCTGAATTGTCTCCAGAGAGGCTCGAGTTCTGGGTGACAGCCTGCTGGCCCAGAGCCCCAGACTGGGAGCTGTTACCTTGGACTCCCATGCTTCCATAGGGAGGGAACGAGCTGGGCTTGGCAGACTGAATGCTGCTGCCCTGAGGGCCTGAGGAGGAGGAGGAGGTGTTATTGGTGTTGCCTGACAGGCCTGAGCCACTGTTGCTGGCAGCGCTGTTGTTGTTGAGGGCGGAGCCTCCGGAGGCCATTGAGGTTTGTAAGTTGGAGGAGGATTGCGAGGAAGATGATTGGGAGGAAGAAGGGACAGGGTTTGGCTGAATGAGGAGGGAGCTGTCCAATAGCTGTGTAGCGAGGTATGGAGCTGAAGAAACAGAAGGGACAAAACAAAGATTAGTAAGAAATACTGTTTGATTTATTTTCATGACAATAGAAATAACAAACAGAGAGAGAGAGAGAGAGAGAGAGAGAGAGAGAGAGAGAGATAGAGAGGGTCTTACCGAGGTCATGTCTGCAGACTTGGGCAAACAGCTTGAGCTTGGCAAATGCATCACTGCTGCCACCAGCCGCTTTCAGGAACCAATCGTTGACTGGCTGTTCTGAATGCTTCTTGGCAGCAGCTCCACCTACCCTAACAATGCCATCAGCATACACTTTGGAGATTGGTCGATGCTGACCGAGCTTACAAGACTGTTGGGCAGAAACAGAAAGAGGCCAATAAGAAAGCAGTACAGGGAAGCCAGGAAATGCTGAAAGAGTGCAGTGGACACAGAAACAAACACGAACTATCCATTTTGGTACATCACTTAAAAAAGGGTAGCATGTTATTGCATTGTTAGATTGTATTTATCCTCAATATTTTTAACATAAGAGTGGCCATGAACATTTTTAACTTGATCATGCAAGGCTTCCAGTGTCAGTCAGTTCCAATTATTTTGGCAGTACAGCAACACTCTGTTATGCTGATTGATGTTGAAATGTGCTATTTTTTATCACATTATTTTAGTTTATTATCGTAATCATAAACACACTGGTTTGTTGCGCAAATACTTTTACAGTTTACTGCACTTTATTTACTTGTAGCGGCTAATGAATTGGGAAGTCTCACATTCACAGGAAATAGCTTACTTCTTAGTTGGAAAAATAAGGTGGATAGTGGCAGACAAAAATCTGAGTGGAACATTAAAGTAAAGATTGACAAACTCCCTTACCTCGTAGACCGCTGTCAACTCTCTGAAGAAGCTCTTTGCTCCGGTGAGGAGAGCATCGCTGTCCGGGCAAAGGACCAGATATCCTACGTCTCTTTGGGAGCCAAAGGGATCAAGCAGTAGCTTCTCCCAGTACGGCAGGCCAAAGGGAGACAGCACCACAAAGTCATACTCATACCCAACCAGGAAGGTAGGAATAGGCAGAGGCTCCGGAGACTCATCCGTGCCTGGAGAGGAGCAAATTAGGAAATAAAGTTAGAGCCAGAGTGACAGGAGAGTAGGGCTGGGCAATATGGCCAAAAAATTATCACAACAAAAATGTTCATATCAGCCGATATCGATAATTAAAATGTCCAATCTTTATTTCTTTCAAGTTTAAAGGCAGATTTTTGCTTACTGAGTGAAAGTTGTAGAATCCAGACAATTAATTGTGGTTTTATCATCAGAACATGACAAACACATCAAACAGGTGAGCATTTCACAAATTAAAGGGTCATATTTGTTTCAGCAGCAGTCAGTTCTCACCACAGTTTTGAAAAATTACCTACAAAACTGGGTGTGGTGAGCCGCGGAGTGCAAATGCAAGCTGCAAATAACCATTACGCGCAACACAATATACACATGGTTTATGAGTCATCACCGTACTATTATACAAGAAAGCGTCACACAAAGACGAATTTAAACCTGTTAAAATTGAAAATAGAGCAAAAAGGTTAAAGTCCGCGTGAACCGGAAGTTGCAAACGACTTTTCTCCAGTGCTGTGACGTATTTCCCAGTGAAACGGAATATTGAACAGAGGTCAGGGTTTTACTCTAGCGCTCCTCCTCTCCATCTCTGCTCATAACAGACTAACGGTTTGAGGGGAGTGGTTAAGCGTTTCCAAAACCAAGCCATCAAACGTACGTCATCAGGGAAGGTCCTCCAAAGCAGAGGGGAGGGGCATTTTCAGATTTTGATTAAAGATTACGTAGCCAAAAAATGTTTTTGTGTGGATTGACTTGCATGGATGAATTGTTCACCACAAAACGATCAATTTAGGCAAACAAAGTAAATATGGTCAATTTTGATTTCATGTGGACTTTAAAAATTAAATAATTTTCTCCTACAATGAAAACTAACAGATGGTAACATTGACTAACATGTAACATGTTTCTATGGCATTTGTTATGAAAAACAATAGCCTAAAGACATTTAGTATAATACAAATGCACAAAAACTGCTATAGCTTAATAAAAAATACAGTAATTATAATCCATTTTAATGTCTAACATTAATAATATAATACAATTTTATATGAATTTCCCACATTTCTGTCACAATCCCATGGTTTCAGTTATGAAAACAATCCCATGGTTTATTACTACAGTAAATCATGGTGAATGTTGGCAACTTGTGGATTGAAAGCTTTCTAACTGTGTTGTTGTGACTCAATGTTACTCCTGATTTCCGTTAAATGCTGTTCTCAACGCTGTTTCATCTGGCTTTAAACTAGTTTAAATCAGAAGGCATTTGATTTGTGGTTTGCATGGGAAAGCTCTGTGCCAAATTCAAACAATTCTCACTGGATCTTACAGTGCTGTTTAAGTGGTGGTGTGATTGAAACGGTCAGCAAGTAAATGCATTCGCTCTAAGCTCACACTGTGGTGTGCTTTGAGCTGATCTGATAAATGGTCTGTGGCGCGGTTCAAACGAACAGCTCTATTTCGTTCCGCTTTTGGCACATTTGTGGTTTAATGTTTCTCTTATGCATCAAAAATGGGATCGCTTATCAGTCAGGAAAATTGGTACTGGCACCAGTGCGATGGTCTGCAATATGCATGCGCAACATTAATTGCATAGTGCATAACCATTACAGGAGAGCGGTATCAAGATTCCCCCTGACATCAGTTTCAAAGTCTATTAACAATCTTGAATACATAATTATCCATAACAATAATGATTTTGAACATTTCCCCTCCAAAAATTGTGTTGGCCTTTTTAGTCTCAAGTACCCTTGTTGCTCACCGTAAGACCCTCTTCCAGCCATCTTGTGAAACTGCTGCCATGTGAGAGGCCCCTGGACTCCCCAGGAGCGAACGGTCCTCTTCTTCTGGATGGCATCCTGAAGAACAGGCTGGAGAGAGAGAAGAACTCTCAACACATCCTGAGAGCACAGCCCGCTCACATCCACCGCTGTGTAGAGAGAGAGAGAGAGAGAGAGAGAGAGAGAGAGAGAGAGAGAGAGAGAGTGAGTGTGTGTTTTAATATAGTTTAATATAGAGACTTAAATCTGTCAATATTCAATATTTACTATCTTATATAAACATGAGTAGAATATAGTGATGCACCAAAACAATATTTTTATAAAAAACACCATATCCAAAAATTAAGTTTTCATTTAGCCAAAAACACAAGTGGGAAAGTTTGCACTCCAAAACTACTTTTGTTCAATATGAAAAATATTTTTGGTTGCCGAAATGTCAATGCATTACTAGAACACCACATAAGTGGTAATATTTGGTCAACACTCTAAAAGGAAGGACTGGGAACAATTAACTGTAAGACACAATAAGACCAGGAATGTGTATGAAAGTAAGTAGGGTAAATTGTGACCAAGTTGTTATGACTATTTTCAATTTTATATATGTGATTGTCTTTCTCTTTTTGTGATTATATCTGTGATAATTAATGTACCAGCTTAATGAGAGGTATTGGTTTTTAAAAAAAGACGTGAACAAACGTTGAATGTGCTCTAATCTCTTACCGCTGCGTTTGGCCCAATGGTGCAAACACGTGCTCTTCACCAGAGTCTCGTCCACCTTCCCACCGGACATGTTGTCCATGAACTGTCGCCCGTGTTCTAGAGCCAGGTAACAGTCGTTGTGGAAGTCCCTCTCCTCTACACGCACACATGGTGGTACAGTGGCGCCCCCTGGCCCTTGGGAAGACAGTCCCTCGGGGTCCAATGCCAGGATGGGGGAGAAGGGATTAGTGCACTGATCCTGCAGGAGAGAGATAAGCTCATCCGGGACTCGATCCTTGCCTCCACCCCCTGTCTTCTCCAGCGACATGCTCCGTAACGCCTCAAAGCGCTTCTCCGCCTCCTGGCTCACATCCGAACCCCGTCCGATGATATCCAGCTCGTCTTCCAGGAAGAGGCCGGAGCCATTACCGTAGCGCCGATTGACAACGGCACTGAAGCCGCAAGTACAGGGATACTGGGCCTCCATGTTAGGGTCACTGATGTAGATGCCAACGTCGGCGCCTTTGATGTTCATGTTGCATACGCAGATGCAGCAGCTGTCGAAGTTGCAGTCCTTGAACAGGTTCATGACAGACTCCGACAGGATGAGGTTGACGTATAGACTGTGGGCTTCGGGGATGGAAGGAACCGTCGCAGGTTCCACAGAATTGAGCGGCCTGCAGGTGGAGGGTGTTGAGGCTGGCGAGTATAGGTCCGAGTTCTCATATTTGAGGGAACCTTGTACGCTGGCTGGGCCTCTGGGCGTCCGGGGTGTCCGTGGGGTACGAGGGGTAGGAGCTGAAAAACGAGGAGTGGCAGGGGACGGGAGGATGTTTGTGCCACTGTTGCTGGGCGGGGCGCTGTTTGACAAGAATGGCGTGTGGGTTTGAGTGGGTGTATACGTCTGGATGTACTCTTGCTCCATAGCATTGTTTTCACTAGAGTGAAGAAAGCAGAAAAAAGACAAGAGGGTAATTTGGGCATCACTGAAATCAAGCCCTACAACAAATGAGCGACATTTAAAATGTCTCGTCAATCCTGTTCTCACCAACAAAAAAGATTATTGGATATAACACAGTGGACATATATTATGAGCTGCAGTACTGTACTTGTATCCTAAGAAGACCTCCAGGGGGAGGGAGAAGAAACTATTTTTAGACAGACGGTCCAACAGGCAGCTGTGCAAGAAATGAAAGCACAGCTTGTGCCACATGGACCGTGTTTGTGTGTCTGTGTGTGAGAATGCCGAGTGTGGCTCCCGGTGGCCTTTAAAAACAGGCAGGCGTTTGAAGGTCCCCCATTTGAAGACGTGGCCCTCTCCCCCAGCTGCTGTGGGTTATAAAAGACGCCTAACTAGCTCTTAAAGGGCTTTTGAACTGACTTAAACAAACGTAGACTTTACAACCAGACTTATCACTGTCAACGACCATTCGTAACACTACCCTCCTCTCTCTCGATTTCACTGAATTTCTACTGACATCAAATATGATGTTCAAGAACACAGTGTTCTCTTTTCTCTCTGAGATTAATGTATGAAAAGAACTTTATTGGATTTTTTTGTATCTGCTTCGATATTGCCGCAGTATAAAAACACAATGCATTTAAGCAGCGTAACTCAAGCATAACTTCAGCCTAATAGAATGAAAGTGTAGTTGAGTTGAAAACAGGTTCATAACATCAGATGAAAAAGCAATCCAGATGACAGTTGTTTGAGTAAGGACAGTGAAGAGGCTCTGAAATAAGCGGCTTTAAATGTAAGAAAATAAAAGGAAAGTGGCAGCAGATGGATTTGACAGCCAAATTACTAGTGTGTTAACACCTGTTCTTCGCTTTTATTCTCCATTTGCCATTACTAAGAACAAAAGGTGTGTACTGATTGCACAGAACATGAGTTAGTACTTACAGTTAGGGTTGTAATGGTATGAGATTTTCACGGTATGATAACAGTCTCCAAAAATATCATGTTTCATGGTATATACGGTATTAAACAATCAATTATTATTATTATCAGCATAATCAGTTAAAATGACCATTAAATGAATGAAAAAGTTTTTTTTTTTTTTTTTTACAAATGCTTTATTATAACAAACTTGAAACCATTTTTTGTTTTGTTTCTTCTAATTTCAATAATCAAATCAATCAAGATTTTCCGCATGATAGGCTTAGACCGGTAAACAGCCGGTCAGTCTCATGTCTTCCAAGCCGGTCCCGTTTTGTTGCCAGCGGCACAGGGAATAACGTCAGGTGCGTGTTCTCACTCTATTCTCTCTGACAGCAGAGTGACACACAGCCGCCTCCTCACACTCACTCGTCTCATCACTTGTCTGTATTGCGCATAACTTTACTAATCCCTGCAGGTTTCGCATTCACACCAAAAGCGAACGGACCACTGATCTATAAAAGTGACGCTCACAAGCCGCCTCTCAGTCTCAAGCACTTTGTGAGTCGCAAATACCAAAATGAGTGTCTTTCTGTGCAAAATAAACTGTCAAATACACACAAAATTATGTCAAATATTAACTTAATGCATAAAACTAACAATTTAATTAATGTTTTAATGTAATCAAATAATAAATTAACCCACTGACTTGATCCCATAACCAACATTATTTAAAATATCCTCTTTTGTGTTCAACAGAAGAAAAAACTCATACAGGTTTGAAGCAACATGAAGGTGAGTAAATGATGACAAAATGTTCCTTTTTGGGTGAACTATCCCTTTAAATAATGTTTTTTTTTATTTATTTATTTTTTATTGTCGTTATTATTGTTATAAAGAGAAGTACATTCTATTGTACTATAGAAGGGTCAATTTCTTCAGGCTAAACCGAAAATTTATTTTGACGGGTTGTAGTGAAGACCTTCGAGTTTCAGTGTATTTGACAATAGTTTTTCTCAAATAAAATTATGAAATGCACATTAAGCGTTCTCTCAGAGCAGCTCTGGATATGTTCATGTGTTCAAGTCTTCATACTGTGAGACGGCAGGCGCTGAAAACATGAGCGTCACGTAGTCACATGAAACGGCACAGCTCATTCCTTCACACAGACGAAATATGAACCAGACATTTCTTTGTGAGACCTTCTTAGTGCATACACAAGTCTGTGTAAAAATATATATATAATGGCTGAGGTTGCTGGCTGTATTGTGTTGTTCATTCAGTAGGTTCAATGAATTTGTGCGTCACCCCAGATGTGAAACTCACCCATCCTTGCTGAAAAGGGACATAGCAGGTACAGAGTTGAGTAGCTCCAGTTTTCCCACAGTCCAGCTGGGCCTGTAAACACACTCATCAGGCAGTTTGATAGGGGGCAGGCACTGACTAGGCAAAGACTTCAGGGGGGCAAACATGGAGCAGCCTACAAACGGTTGACAAAACTCAGGCTTGTACACAAATGAGAAGTCCTGAAGAGAGAGAGAGAAAGAAACAAAATGTTAAATTCGCTGTTGTATAAGTCCATATTCTTCAGCAAAACAATAGAAATGACTCTCACAAAAGGAACTCAAATGAGTAAATGCTCTCAGGATGCTCATAATTAACTGGTTAACTGACAGTAAGAATTTTGACCGATTAATAAGTCACCTTTAATTATATAGCGCTTTATACAATACAGACTGTTCAGGTAAGAGTAAGACATCATTCTAAACTGTCAAGAGTTTACTTTTATTTGTGTACACTCACAATAAAAACAAATCATTGTGCTTTTGTAAAATTAAGAAAAGAAACAGGCTGCCGCTTCTGCCATCTCGGTTTCCTTTCCGTGAACTTGTTTTGGGGGGCGCGCCACAAAAATGAGCCGAATCTCAGCATATACTACTTGTCGCAGTTTTGTCTTTAATCTGTTAATTATTGAAGTGAAATATGTTTTGCGTATAGGTCTATATATTCCTTTTATACATATGATTTTATTATGTTTTTCTCCATTCACAGAAGCACTGCAGGTGTGTGATAATATGATGAATCCTCATGTTCTGTTGTTTATGCTGCTATTTACACATGTAAAACTAAACACCTGGGAATTTGTTGTTGTTGTTGTTACTTTTAATTCACAGACACTTATTCATTCCAATTTAATGTAATTCTAATTTAACATAATCTTGTCTGTTAATGGTTAACAAACTTCGGTTGTCAATAAGGAAAAAAATACACACTCCCTAAAATGCACACAAGCTTATATCTTAGAACAGCTGTGTCCCTGCAAAAACAAAAATCCTAATATTAAGCATGAAGTGCATTCTGATTGGCTGTGATTGTGTCATTCTGCACAACATTTCGCTTTCTGTAAGGACAGAAAAATGACTTGACGCTGGAAACTTGTTGTACTGCACACAGCATCTCACCTTGATTTCAGAAGGTTTGGGGCTGCAGAAACTCTCTTCCACCTCGATTTTAAACTGGCCACCCAGAACAGTAGAGCCGTCCAGATTGTTTAGGCCAGAGCCAGGCTCCATACAGCCATCTTTACTGCCCATGTTCATGGGGGAGTAACCCATGATGTGCTGCTCTAGAGACGGTGGCGTAGGGAACATCTGGTGTAGATCAGCCGTGCCTGAGGGAGGGATGGGCAGAGAGAAAGATGACATGTAAGTGAAAGGATAGAAGGAGGCGGTACAGAGAGGCAGTACATCCATGACAAGTATGTCGTTTCAAGTCATCTCATGGGCCCATTTCCTACTTATTCTTGTGGAAAACAAAAATAATTATTGTCAAAATCTATACAAAAAACTTTTCCAATTGCAATAGAAAATGAATATGCTGCTCCCTCTCAAAGAAATATGCCTGCTTGTCTGCATGCAATGTAAAAGTTGTCACAGTGGCCAGCAGGGAGCAGTATACAGAGTTCAATGATGAAGTAAATCTTGTATATTTATAGAGACAGAGACTGTGCTCACTTATACAGGAGACAGGGTCCAGTGTGGCTGGCTTCGACTCCTTGCTGCCAAACTTCTCATCTGCTCCATTTACAGCTCTCCGTGCTCCAGGCTATGGAGAAATACACGAATTAGCCAAAAATCAAAACTATGATTTCATTCAAATTACAGCAATTTCTCTAAAGAAAATATATTTCCATTACAACATACCCTTATTTTCCAATAGCAAAGCAATGGCAATTTTAACAGTAATTATTTTGAGTACAGATGATATATTTCTACTTCTAATAATGTATGGCGATGAACTCTGAGTCCTCGCGTCAGATTGAGAGAAAAATTCACAGTGACGCAAAGCCATTCAGGGGAGACAGAAATACGGCTTGATACTGACTGTTTGTTCATCCTCATCTGAGTTGAAGAGGTTGTCCAGGTCTTTGATGGAGACTGCCAGGTCTGAATCATGTATGAGGCTGGTGGAAGTGGCCCGGTTATTGGCCGCTGCCCGCTGAGCATCTGAGCAAGAGAGAAAGAGAAAGAGCTTAACATGGTCCTGTTCTCCAGCTTTATCTAGCGTAACCACAGCCTGGGCTTGAGACCACATCAGGACCAGCCCTTTCCCTCACCAAGCGAACATATTTAACCTTTATGGGCAACAATACACTAAACCGGCCCAGGCTGTCAACAGGGAAACTATTTCAAATAAAATAAATGGACTCAGGGTTTGAGAGGGTTCATGAGAGAGTCACTGGAGTGTAACAATCCTTACCATCTGATAGAGCAGCACTGCCATCTTCTCCCTGCAAAAGAGCAAAATAAAATGGGTTTAAAAATGTAATATATAAGCCACAGATACACAAAGGTTATGTTAGATTATATATGCAGGGTCCAAAATGTACTTTCTGGCACATATCAATGGCAAGTAAGTTGAGAAAAAACAAAACATGTACACGTTAAAAAGTGGCAACCTGCATACCTTAAAGAGCTATTTCTACTCTATTTAACCCATAAAAATAGTTTTATTGGTATAAATTAATGTATTCAAGTTGATTAGGTGATGTTAAGTAATATTTTTGACTTGAGTAAAACCAGTTAAATGTAGAAGTAGTTACCATCTTTTACCATTTTTTCAGTGAAGTCGTCAATATTTAAGAATCGAGCACTCAATGATTAACTTCCATAAAACACAATAAAACAGCCCAGAGTGCCTCAGTTCATGATCACGTTAAAGGTGCTCTAAGCGATGCTGGGTGACGTCACTTCTTGTTGACGTTCGAAGTAGATGTTGTCTAGGACATCTCTCCTCTAGCTAACTTCCCTCTTCATGCTTCTCTCTCCTCCACTCCCCACACCCCCCTTCATGTGCACGCGCACTAACCCCCCAACCCCCACCCCCAAATCATTCTAGTCGGTTACTGGCTGGAACACTAGCTACGTTTACATGGACACAATCGGAATGAAATCAATCCGATTGATGAATCCTAACAAGGTGTTTACATGAATGATAAAATTGGATTTGTTTAAAATTTTAAAATTGGATTTGATGTTTTGACATGCGCACACTGCACGAATATACAGAGTTTCCCGCTGTTCGCGCATAAATATTCTCATCTATTGGTTCTTTATATGTTTTAAACAGCAGACGGAATATTAATTCGTCTCTGGTCATAATTTAGAGCATATTAACCGTTTTGCCGTGCTGCTTATTGATCACGCAGTAAAAATGCCTCTCCCCACGGCCAAAACCAGTCGTCTGTGGATGAGAATCCAAAACAAGGACTGGTGGGACGTTGTCCTGCTTCACTTCACAGACGCGCGAGTGAAATGAGAATTTTAGAATGACGGGAAACTTATTAAAATGACACTTTATTCAACAGGAAGAACAGCTCATTCCGCGCGTCATACGTCATTACGCTAGTTAACGTCATCGCACATGCGCAGTCCTTCCAGTTTCGGTTTTCAATCCAATCAAGTGTTTACGTTCTCTCGATCAGATTACAAAAGGGATAAACCACCCCTTTCAATCCGATCGAAATTTCATTCGGATCGAGCTCAATCGGATCGATTAAGGTGTTTACATGAAGGTTTTTTAGTCAGATTGAGCCGTCAATCCGATTATAAGTGTCCATGTAAACACAGCTACTGTTTAGCCCCTTTCACACAGCGCGTTGAACCCGGGAAATTGCCAGAACGCCTTCTGTGTGAATGCAAACACGACCCGGGATTGATGCCGGGATCGATGCCGGGTTGGGGACCTAGTAACATTGCCGTGTTCAGTCCCGGAACGCGCTCTATGTGAACAAAAGCCGTAATCAATGCCGTGTCGTAATGATGACGCTGAAGCCGGGATCGTTCGCCAGCTACTGAAACGGTACGTAATGCGCTAGTTTATGATCAAATCGGAGAAAAAAAATGCACAAGCGTGGTTTCTCGAGAGAGATTAATAGCAGCTCATAAGCGAACTTAAGACGCTGCTGAGACATTACGTCACATCGATGTCACGTGTCTTTACGGGATTTTTACGGGTTGTGTGTGAACTCTGATTCCGGAAAATCACTGGCAGTGTGAATGAACCAAAATCAAACGAACCCGGAGCCTGTTTGTGGAGCCTGGGCTGTCTAGAGACCGCATTTTTTTACAGTGTGTTCAGGGGACAGGCAGCCACCTGATAGTGAGGAGATGTTTGCTGTATGTGACAAAAAATGTTTCAGCCTAAAAAACGTGTGACATCACTTAGAGCACCTTTAATTAATCACAGAGAAGAAAGTGACCAATCAGAAAAGGTGATGGTAAAAGAAGAGTAAAAGAGTGACAGCTAAGGAGAGAAACAGGAGACAACCAAAGAGAGGGAAGAGAGGAAGGGTGGAAGCATATTTATACTTTGTCACCAAATTAACCAAATCTTCCACGCACAGCATAATAAATAACATTGTAATATAAGATAACAGAGCAGGCTAATGGGACAGCAGCTTTCCCCTCAGCACCTTAGAAACCCACCCCAGACCCTTAACCTGCCCCTCATGCAACCTGCACCTCCCAGAGCCACCATTACAATGCAAGCCGCACACTATGCGGAGATTCATTACACCATGCATAATTTCATTACGCTGCAGGCCGTCTCTCCGCATAAAGAGTGTAATCTGTTCCTCCGTACACACACTTCTCATCCTAATGACCAACTCTGTAATAAACGCCTGTACATGCAAATCACTCCGCCCCGTAATCGATAGCAGAACCCTGGGGTGGAGTACAGGAGTTGAGAAGCCAATTTTCTATGTAGACTGTATTTTAAAACAAATGAACGCCGCTGTGTGTATGTTTATACGTAACATAGATACACGTGCGCTATAAGCAATGAGGTTGCTGTACCATATGGCCCAAATTACTAAAACCTCTCCTGTGACTGCAAAAAGAGGCTATAAGGTACCAAGACACACAAATGACGTGTAATTCTGAGAGTAGGTACCAAAAAAGCTCTTACAAAATGATGGAGTAACAGAATACAGAAGGACAAAGCTGATTTTTGTTCAGCCTCCGCAGCTGCCACAAAAAGACGCTAAAAGTATGTGTGAAAATCCAACAGGAATGGGAGAGACTGTCTTCGCCCCCTCTATTCATGCTCTCTCCTCCACGTTTGAGGGTGTCAGATTCAGATCTCAGATGGGAATCTCCCATAAGCTGAAGATAGCAGACATGATGCCAGCACATTACATGCTACACTGCCAATGGAGAATCTGCAGCATTTAAAATTCCTTTTCACAGGGAAAAAGAGTCCATGTGAAACAGGATTCACAGCCCATTGTACTTCCGTAACATTGCATATTTCCAAATGAAACTGAAACTAGCTTGTAAAAAGAGAAAAGCACCTTTACTTTTACAATACCGTACAAATGTTTGGCAAATAAATGCAGTTAATTACAGAATAAGAGATGTCTTTCAAAAACATTCAAATGAAACTTACCAACTCTTAACTTCTGAATGTTAGTGCAGCCTTAAAACTAGTGCATTGTAGGATTATATCTCTAGCAAAAAGTGTCGCTCACCTTGTGTTTCTTCCCCGGTTCTCTATCTCCCCCTGCTTTGTCTTTCTTATCCGAGAAGGTGAACTTAACATCTCCGTCGACAAAAGCGTAGGGGTCGACCTCAGGCTCATGGTCGTTGCCTGTAATGGCTGCAGCCAGGTGCTGGTTCTGTCGCTGCAGGTACGTTTGGAGACGTTCATCTGAGACCTTGAGCGGCCTTTTGGAGGCAACCATTGACCTGGTCAAGGCAAAAAGAAAAATAGGTCAAACCATGACTAAAACAATATAACACTGCATGGTATACCAATATACTGGCAGAAGGTAAATATATCATCCAGATCAAGTGGGCAATAATTATTTTTCAAAGAAATTAATGCTCATTTCATAATACCCAAGGAACACATATGCTCCTAATTTGAAAAATTAAGAACTTTATGGGACACAATGAAATTGTATTAATTTTCTTAATTAAGGGATATGAGGACATTTTTACAAGCAAAACGATTATTTATTTGAAACTACACTTTTTTCTGCTTCAAACTGCATTTAATAATTATTTATATTCTAAACACTGAACAGGGCTCGAAATGAACTTTTTTACTTGGTAGAACTGGTGCTCCCAACGTACATTTTTTTTTTAGAAGTACCAGCAAAAATTTAGGAGCACCCACCAAAAATAAGAAGCACCACAACTACAATTAATATATATTAAAGGATTTATTTTATTTAAAAACAGCACGTTTTGTAGAGAAACAAAAACAAAAGTGATGCCCCAATCATGATTTTTAATTGCAGATTCCAATTTTTTTTACAAGTAAATTTGCTAATTCCGATACCGGTTGAAGAGACCCCCACCACCCCCACTTATTTGTTGTTTATTTGCTCTATAACAGGCCAAACTGACCTTAAAAAACAAACATCTGTAGCCATTTGAAATTATAGGCAACCATAGCATTTTAATCACGATCCAAGCAAAGATGCTACACACATACAGAATGAGCAGTTGTTTTTTATTTTAATTAGTCTAAGACTAAGAGCAAATACAGAATGGTCTGACTTTTGCTTTGTGAAATTGTGCTACATAAGACACACCTGCACAAAACAAAACCAGACTGATTGAATGAATAAAAATGTAAATTCACTTTCTGACAGCAGGTGGCGCCTACGGAAAAGAAGCGTTTCTTTGGGTACCGCTGTTAACAAAGCAGCAGCGCTTATAAACACTACTTTATACGCAGGTAAGAGGAAAAGAAAATGCCATCGAAACTATTCTGAAGTCAGTCAGTTCTCTTCAGAGATACATTCATATAAACCCCCACCCCCATTCAATATTTATATTTTTCGTCCTATATTTCGCATCGCATCGTGAACAGTAATCTTGCTGTGCCTGGTATTTTCTCTGCTCCATGTCTGCGCTCTCCTCTTTGCGTCTGTCTTTAACGTGTGTTTACCGTTTCTGGCCTGTGTTAACGTCCTTTTAACAGACTTCGTAATGTTTTCACACAAATGACATTCTGGGAAATTATTGCAATGCAGTTTGTCTGCAAGTCCAGAATAGAGTTCAGCCAAAATTAAACTAAAAACCAGCCGGTAGCCGATCGTGTGTTTAGAGCACAAACTGGCCGTTTCCGATTTTATGGCCGGTGTGGTGAAGAGATGAGGTCCACCAGAGAAATGAGTCCCGCCTTAAGTGGGATAACACCCATCAAGTAATATATTTATTTGTATAGCGCTTTTCACAGTACACACAACTTTACAGAAAGACAAACAGCTATTGTATAGTAAATGAACTGCATATGTAAGCTAACTAAAAAACACTAAGAACGAGAAATGTTTAATTTCACAATCAATAGCTTCGGTTACATACTAGTACTTGAAACATAAGTGTTTAAAGACATTAATGGTCGTTATAACGTAGATCAAACGACTTGTATAATAAAGTGACTTTCGTATTTGTAACCAGGCACTAAAGCGATTACCCATAAAACGTGCTTTGAACCAATCGGATTGCTTGGGTCCTACGGTGGGACTCATCTCTATGGTGGGATTCATCTTTACGGTGGGACTCATCTCTTCACCACACCTGTCGACCGATGCATCTCTAGAAAAAAGGTCGCACCACAACAATTATTTGCATTTGCACAAATCCTCCCAAATAAATTTTGAGGTCACACAGATTCAATTTCGGGAGCATATGCGAACAAAATGGTCGCAATTTTAAGACTTGTTGAATTAAGTGGCTAGAAAAAGAATGTTCTGCATAATGCGAGACTTTTTTTCTAATTACAAACAAGCCCAAAACATATGAGGGGAGCTAAAATATGCACTCTTACAAGCATTTAAAACATATTACAATACAAACACCATCGAGTAAACATTGTCATAATTCATCTAAAGTAAATCATAAGCAATCATTTGACATAAATGCATGGTATTCATTGATCGCGAACTGCTCTGACAAGCTGCGTTTTGACTTTGAACGTGGAGCGCTCACATTCTTTTTATTAAATCACTGACAATAACCACTTTGAGTCATTTTGCAATTCCGTTTTTTTCTCTTAAAATGATAATCAAAACTTTTGGTTATACCGTTTAAGATATTTAAGACTTTATGACCTTTCAATTCACAGACATCTATTTTAAGTCAAATTTTTTTGTTGTTGCAAATGTACGTGAAAAACTCGCACTGTTAACGCTATCTACATGTATTAAGATTAGGGCTGGAACGATGCGTTGATGTAATCTATTACGCAGATTATGCAAATTAAATTATTTTTACACATCACTAGAATACAGTCAGTCTCATATTTTGTGCTTAATATGGCTGCTGTTTTTTACTAGCTCCCATCACGCGCGGCTCAAACGTATTCTCTGCAACTCTCACAAACAAAGCATTTAATGCTGCTGTTGGTTATTTTAAATATCTAATTGATGAACATGTGCCTCGATAGGACACATATAATTAATTATGCGCCGTCGATCGTGGTAAAACTGTGCGGTTTTATGGACACTGCCATGTTCGACACTACATACTATGGTTGACACTATGATGAGTTAGAATGCGGTTGTGACTTCTGCTGTTTGATCATACAGCTGAATGAACATATTCAAACAGCTACTTTAATCTCCTGACTGAACAAAACATTTCAGAATTCACACTTGTAAGCAGTTGCAGCTGTAAATCCCCAAAAGTGACTGAACGCAGCCATAGTAAACACCTTTCCTAATTAGGTCTACACTGCATAAACCTTATCTTTTGTGATATCATTAGGTAAAATTCCATACATAGATTAGCTACGGTTATTATTTATAGGCAAATTATTGCTTAATATTTATCGTTAAATTAACCAAAGGTTTAATCAATTATTCTGAAAAAAATAAATAAATAAATCATTTAACCGTGAGGAGGAAAATAAAAATATTATTATTTGATTAAACGAAAAAACAATCAATAGATTAATCAATTAACCAGCCCTAATTAAGAGTTGACCATTTAAAAGAACAGCCCTATTTTTATGTCCATGTGCCCGGAAATTATTCACCAACTCTGTGAGGAAAAAACAAAACGAAAGGAAGTTCTATCACTCCGAAATCATGTCACACCCCAGTGTCTGAAGTCTCTGTTTGTGTATATATGTTATGTAAAATCCCTCTGTGTTTGTTGAATGTTATGTACCAACCACTGTTTTCTCACACAGATCCGACCACTGCAGCTCTGGTGGGGGGTGACAGTGCACAGTGGCGCTGGCCAGAGATTAAACCCATTTTGAGGCCCCAGAGTGCACAGGGATTACATTAGGCCGTAACAGCAGAATGGACACAAGAGGACACCAGCCAAGTGCATCCTGGGATTGCACTGCATACCATTACATCTCACTGTGGCCAACAGAGACAGCTCTCTAAACCACAGCACTGTCTTTTTTTCTGATCTTAGGCAACTCCAGGCAAAAAAAAAACATTACCATAGTGGAAACAATACAGATGAAAACCACTTTTGAAATGTTCAAGTACACATAAACTGTTGAAGGAAAAAAAATAAATAAATAAGAATCAGATATGTGTGAAACATCCACACCACAACATTTTCCTAACAGCCATTTCTCCTAGAGAGGGATTAAAGGACACATATTTTTCAACTTAATTCTATCAACAAGCATTCTTCCAGGAAGACAATGGTACTACTGAGCAATGTGTGCACTTTATTTTCCCATAACACTGCTGCTTTGTAAATTTATGAGGGGCATAAAGTCTCTGCTTTCAGTATCTCTCATCCATAACGGTTAAGAGGAAAAGTTCATACTACACTAACATTATTCAAACAAACGTGTCCAAACATTCCCAAACTGGGCCAAATATTAGTGCGACCAACAAATGTTCCCCCTTCAACAGATTCAACAAACACTATCTCATGTTAATAGATGTGACGTTGTGGACCATACGAAAAAGCAAATGTTTTAATTTTTTGTATACAAAGTAACAGCCAAAGTGATGAAATGTGCTTTCCGCTGTATAGGTACAATAATTTATCATCATGCATATTAGCACAAATACAGAGAAAACTGCAGTAAAACAATGACAACTTCATGTATTTTGGAAGCAGTGTGGGTTGATTTACATTTCTGGAGAAGCAGATAAGATGTACACTTTAGCAGAAATTTTTCACACGAGTAAACATGTCACGGCTTAGTTGGAGACTGTCATCAAACAGCACTGGCACCGGTGTCAAATGTCTGTGCCTTTAAATCAAGGTAGCCACAAGGGAGGACAGCCGAAGTTCCCTTGGTGCTCTTCCAAGAAAGTCTGGGCTTAGCATATGGTGGATCGAAACACATCCTTATTTCATCCTTAATTTATTTTAACATCAACTGTTCCATAGGAAATATTAACCCAGCAACAACAGTAAGTTTCCATTTCACACACATCATGTCTGCATTCTTGTGACTTTTGACCTAAATCTAGTCAACTTGCTTAAATCTAGTCAAGCTTATTACAGCCCAATCTGACAGGAAGATATTGTTTGACTGGCAACAAGTAAAGTGATCAAAATCAGTCTGTGACTGAAATGATTCCATTTGTAAAAACTTTTTTTAGTAAATAATTATTATTTTCAATAACAACCTTTGGATTCTCTATCATGATTTCATTCAAAGATTTAGGGTCAGTAATATTTATTTACACTTTTTTTTTTTTTTACAGAAATTAAAATTTGTATTCATTAAATAATCTTGAAAACAACAATGATAATAAGAAGAAATGTTTTTTGAGCACCACATCAGGATATTAGAATGATTTCTGAAGGATCATGTGACACTGAAGACTGGCGTAATGGCTGATAAAAATTCAGCTTTACCATAGCAGGAATAAATTAAGTTTTAAAATATACTAAAATGGAAAACAGTTATTATAAATTGTAATAATATTTTACAATATTACTGTTTTTACTATATTATTTATCAAATAAATGCAGCTCTGGTAAGCAGAACATTTATTTAAAAAAAAAATCTTACCAACCTCAAACCTTTGAACAGTACTGTACATAATATATTTAGCAAGTGTGTAGAAAAGCATTCCCCCAATTTCTCTCTCTGTTTTGTTTTTCCTTCAGGTCCACAAGCTAGTGTTTAAAATTGTCGCTTGCTTATTTCTACTCTAAATCCCTACTTAAACCCCTGAGTGTTTGTATGCACGTGTGAGATGGACACATAATCTCCTAGTTCACAACAGTGCTGGGCCTGCACATTAGTGAAGTATGATGTCAAAAGGGTGCATCGCGAGAGATTAACATGATGTGTGCACTCAGAGAAAGAACATTCTACACAGAACAAGAGTGTTTATGTGTGCGACTGTGCACGAGGCTACATCACAGCTATTTCAAAACGCATAGGCCTACTGCACAAACGGGAACGTTTGGGGTTCGGTATGGAGGGCTCTCGCTAACAAACTCTGGCTGCTGCAAATAAAAGGGCCGTGAGCGGAGGGGATTAAGGGGGTCCACAGGGTTGTCCCGCTCTCACTTTAGAAACACATTTACTTAAGCCATTATTACACAACACTAATGCACAATACAATCCTCCTGGCTGTTTACAGGTTATGGAGAGCTCTAAATCCTAAAGATATGTACTTTCAGTTCACTGCATTGTATCAGAATGTAAACAAAATGTGTTTTGAAAACGTCTAGCCATACAGCCAAAAATCACAAGGCAAAGATCTCTCCCAAATCAATAGAGCCCATTTATACTAACCTGCAAAAATGGGTTGTTAAGAAATCAGGTTATCAAGGTTATCAGAGCAATGAGTAAATTAACATATGACAAGCCAAATCTGCATATCAAAATCTATTCAGTATTCAGTAGGGCAGTCGTGGCCTAATGGTTAGAGAGTCAGACTGGCAAAATGACTGCTCACTGCTCCAGGTGTCTGTGTCCATGGTTTGCAGTGTGTGTGTTCACTACTCACTGCTCCTAATGTGTGTGCACTAATGCGCGTGATGGGTTAAAAATGCCAAGTATGGGTTACCATACTAGGCCGTCACGTCATGTCAATGTCACTGCCAGTTGGCCCGCATTCAAGAACATCTTAGCCAGTCATAACAGAGGTAATTTACATAAAGTATAGCCTATTTAACTCAAAGAGTCAGTGGTCAACCTATGGAAGACAGAAGTGTTCAAATATATATATTTTTTTTTTGCTATTACACACTTGGTGAACCCAGTAGCTCAGAAATGATATTTACCTTCAAATAAGTGCATGAAATTGTTTGTGGTGCTTGTGAAGAACCTGTTACTCACTCAGTAGCAGACATAATCCCTTCAGCGCCGAGTAACACCTCTTCTCTGAGTTTGTCTCCTGGTAGTGATGGCGTGGGAAACTCTGCATCTTTCCTACGTGGCAGGTTGAAGAATCTCCACGGCGCATGACTCCCGTCGTCATCCAGGTTTACTGCTGCACTGATGTACGGGGTAGGCTCCAAGGGCTCGGAGTACGCAGGGGGAAAAGGTTGGGTGAGGGAATCCAAACGGGCATCATCTGGGCCCTTCTGGAGGCATGGTTCTGCAGAAGGAGGGTAAAAATGTTGGCTGTGTGGGGTGGAGGGGTTTTTAATGGCGTCTGAGGCTTCCTCGCCACGTTCACAGGGGTGAGGGCTCAGTGGTGGTGGCTGAGGGGAACCGACCATCTCGGTCGGGCCACTGTTGCCCACGGTAGCTCCGCCCCCGCTGTGTAGCTGTGGCGGTTTTGAGCCAGTGCTCACATCAGATGGGCGGAGCCCAGAAAATCGTCCACCCTCTTGACCTCTAAGAGCCAAGCGCTGGCCTGCAGAAGCGTCAGTTTCCATGGGAACATCTTCGCAGACTGAGTTGCGGTGGTGGAAGGGTGTCTGCGGGCGTTTCTGCTGCTTGTCTCCCTTTTCGGGCTTCTCTCCGGCTTTGTGCTTGATGGGCGGCTGCTGCGTCTGACCGGCACTGGGCGGCTGACCAGGCGTGCTGCCTCCTCTCTGCTTCAATGTTTTGTGCCTGATAAGAGAAAGAAATATTTTAATTCAACAGGGACATGAGTTATGAACTGATGACAACACTAATAAGAAAGCCTATTACCAGAAATCATATCTTTTTTTAAATTCATTTCTTTTCAGAGTTTTTTGGATTTAATAGGCCTTTGAGACTCGTAACCGAGAAATGTAACAGTTCCTTAATTAGCTCATTATTTAGAATTTTCAAACTATTATTGGATCCTTGAAAAAACGAAACACTTTTGAATAAAGATTCTCTGCTTGTCGAGTCCAAAGACAGGTTTAAGAAACAACCATTTTAACAAGCACTCCACTCCTATCAGAGTCTGTCTGACCTGATAACGTGTGTCCACACTTTCTCAGAGATATGTAAAGCTCCGCAGCTGCCATAGTTTCCCTGTGGGATCCCTTTTACAGTGTCTCTCATTTATAATGTTGTTCTTCAGAGGCAGTTACCATCTCAACCTCCGCAGATTCTCAACACACAAGCCTGTAGGCTTTTATCCCTCCCTTAAAAAAGCAAAGCTTCCACAATGTCCACTTATGTTACAAAGCCAGGAAACTTCAGTTTGGTTCAGATATCAATCAGTGTGGTATATGTATGCACGTTAATATTTGAGAGAGAGGCTTGAGTGTGTAGTTCATGTGTAGTGTGAGGAGTTTAGGGGTCAAGGAACTTAATTTAGCCCATATTTGTAAAGGCAACCACAGGGACACTTTGAGGTTGGAACTGTAATGGTGAGTATGTAGTCTTGTAGTGACCTATAACTACAGTTTTGAGTCAGTATGATTTTTTTAAAGAAATTGATATTCTTTTTTTAGCAAGGACGCATATTCAATTGATCAAAAGTGACAGGGAAGACATTTTTGTTGTTACAAAAGATTTATATTTTAAATGAAGCTAAAATTGTTTGCGAAATGCAACTGACAATAAGAAGAAATGTTTCTTGAGCATCAAATAATCAGCATATCAGAATGATTTCTGAAGGATCATGAGGCACTGCTTTGCCATCACAGGAATACATTAAATTTGAACATGTATTAAAATAGAAAACAGTTCTTTAAAATTGTAATAATATTATTTCACAATTTGTTTTACTGGATTTCTGATAAAAATAAATGCAGCCTTGGTAAGCATAAAAGACTTCCCCTATATCAGTGGCATACAGTGGTGTTCTGAAATGAGGAGGCAATGTCCTCAGTTTTGTAATGTTTTTTTTATATATAAAAATCAAATGTAATCAAATGTAAATTCATGTCCCAGTTACACTTAATGTTTTCACATTTTCCTGCTTAAACATTACATTAAAAAGAGAACCCAATACAATTCTATTTAATATTTTTACTTTAACCATGTAATGTTCTATTTATTAAAACCAAGTATAAATTTGATCAAAATCGTGTTTTTAAAGTCCCCTGTAGTCCCTTAAAACTCTGATCACCAAAAGTACATATTTATGTTTTTTCCTGCCTTAAAAAGCTTGAATGTAACTCTACGCGCTTGCTTCATTTAATATATGCAGAACAATGCATATGCAAATTAGTCCAGCCTCCAATCACTCACACCAGTTCAGAGATCCACTCGTTCAACTCGCATACAAGTCGATGTATCAGAATGGGCTTTTGCTTGACTACGTTATCAAACAGCTAATAATGTGTTGCTAATGTTACACAAACCATGTTCCCGTTCCCCATCTCAGAGTCAGACAGCTGCCTTCTAAAATCAGTATCCTTAGAAACGCTTTGAACAACTCAGAACGTCATTGGAGAAAGGTATATAGTTCATCATAACATCATAATATACATCATATACAAAATTCACCCACTATATTGCTAAATGTACCAGATTTTTCATATCAACAGAAAAATACACCGGGATAACCTGGCTTCTCTTGAGACTCCCCTGCTTCGCAGTTAATGATAAAGCCCGCACGCACGTTAACGGTTATAAGGTAGTTTGTGATGTAAGAAATACCGGTGATTTCAAACCGCGTTTTTGAGACTGTCTTTTTTTCACTGCAGCTTTAAGGAGAAAATACTCAGCAATGCTGCTGACTTATGAGTTTGCACATGGTTTGTCTTAAAGCATATTAAAAACACCACATAGACATATAAACAACATTAAAAACTTGATTTTCACCACAGGGGGTCTTTAAGCATTTTTCCATTTATTCCAAAATAATAACTATAGGCAGTAATAATTTAAACAATATATTTTATTTGTGTATTGATGTTCAGCTGTTCTTTTTAATAGTCATCCCGTGCGGTAAACACTGGTTACAGACAGTTCTTCAGAGAAACATTTACCGGCACAAACAAACTTAACAGCCAAAAAAAAAAAAAAAACGACCAGACCACAAGGGAGTCAAAGGTAAAATATACCCTTTTATTCTCACACTCAAAACAATTTCACATGTAAGCACACAACAACACACAGCCACTCACACACACATACACACGCAGAATGCTAAGCAAGCAGAATGCAAAGCAAGCAGAAAGGATCTCAGTCGTTGCATGGTCATTTTCACTTCACGGGGGGACTCCGAGTTTCATCATACCTCTCAAGCTGGGTCTCTTCCAAAAAACATATTTGGCAAATGACAACAGTCCCACAGCGCCTGGCCTTCTCTTGGCCTGAACTGAACAGCTACTCAATGAAGAGAAAGAGAAGACGACTAACAGCAAGACCACACAGCACTACACTGTATGCATGTACGCTTTCATGTACTTGCTGCTTCTTGTTTACAAAACCATTATCTACCTGAAGTAGGCATGTCAACAGCACCGATATTATTGGAATACATTGATAATGAAAGTCAATCCGAGTTCCTTTCAAGTCCTGTCACAGCATGCCGCGATATTAGTATGCATATATTACAATAACTACAGTTGGGCAGCGAGTCAGCTACTGTCTAATCTGTAAACACAAGTTATAACAAGTTATTTTCTGTAGCATGTAACTAGCATCAGTTTGAACAATGACTATTTACATTATTCTGCTCAGTGGAAATTACTGCACTCTTCTAAGAGATAACAGCCTTGTATGTATGTATATTTAATACATAATTCACAATCTAAAACATTAAAAATTCAAGCAGTTTACTTAATTTGTTTCTTTGTTTTAATTTGTTCTCTTGCTTGTAATTTGTTTCTTTTTCCACATATCTGTATTTGATATCACAAAAACTCTAAGCTAAAGTACCCTTCATGAAGCAAGGAACAATAACCTACCACACTTCATTCAAACATGAATTAATTACCACCCTCTTTAATTATGAAACAAATACACACACTCAGAGCTCTGTAATGATGCTGAGTGTTACAATAAAATTCATAACTGTTTTTTAACAATTATGCTACCAAGCAAAATGGGAATTCCATTTGTTTCCAGATCACTTCCATTAAATATAAATCTGGATAAAGAGTTCATGTAAGAGTGTAAAATACTCAAAAGTCACAAAACCATGCAAAAACATGCAAGTGGAGGAACCAAGATGTAACTCAGCAATTTACAGAGCTGTAAGACTAGATACAGCCTGATACATAAACATATACACAATCAAAACATGTAGACTACATAGAATATCTAAGCAAGTTCATTTTTTTCTCTACATCAGAGACTTATGACACCACTTAAAAGGGCAGCAAACTAACATTTGTGAGCAGTAGCACCGGTGCCACAAAGTTTTACAGATGGTGGCACCAGCACCTGATTTAGTAGCGCTGGGGGGATTTTTAATCAAAGGTAGAAAGAATTTCACTCTCAAAAGTTTGTTGGAACCCAATACCGTGGTTACAGTTAACGTTAGTACATTAAATCCATGGTGAATTTTGGTAATTTGTGGACTGAAAAGCCTTCTATACTAGGGCTGTACGATTAATCGCAATTTACACGTAGGCCTGTCACGATAACAAATTTTGCTGGACGATAAATTGTCCAAGAAATTATTGCGATAAACGATAATATTGTCGTTCGAGACCATTTTCATCTAATATAATGATAATGGCATAATAATGCAGGTACACCTTTTCAAAGATCTATAAACTTTTATTTCTTAAGAATATTAAACATTGAAAACGGAAAAACATTTTAAATATCCACAAAAAATGAACAAAACAACCAAAAACAATAAAAGCAATGGACTCTCAGTGTCTGTTAACAAAAAAATGCACTTGAATAAATACCAAAAACAATAAATAAAATGGATGTAAACAAAATTGCACTTCAAAAAATATTAAACATTAGGCTCATACATAAATAGTGATACATTCCATAACAGGCAAAACTACCGGTTAGGACCTTTGTAAACAAATAAAAAAAAGCCTCAACAGGCCATATCACACCATTTTGCACTGTCCTCCTGTTATTTTGTCGACTAAACAAACGCTCGAGTGATTGTGTAATTTACTGTCGGGAAGACGGAGACGCGCTTTATTGCGTGTATATGCTACGCACTGAAAATACTTGGTTAGGATTAGGGGTGAGGAGTGCGTGCGTATTACACGCCATAAAGTGCGTATCATATGCACGCAAAAACTATTTTTTGGCGTATAAATGGCACGAGAAATAACATTCATGATATAGATACGCATTTTCATGAGATCGAGCTCGCTGTCGCGTTTGGCTTTCAAACCAATTCCATCTTTTTCTTTTTTTCCCCCTCCAACTCACAACTAGCGTCTTCTCTCTCTCCCGGCAGTCGCCGCAAGCAGTCCCGCCGGCGCTTTCCCATACAAAGACCATGTGACTGACAAGCGCCGCGCGCCGCCTCCCCACACAAAGACCATGCAACTGACAAGAGGGTTCACTCCTCCTATACGCTAAGGAACCGAGAGTGGTCATCCAGTCTATTTGGTAGAGAGAGAGAGAGACGAGGAAAACAAACAAGCATGCAAATGGAATTATCGCGGCCGGAAAAATTATCGAGCTCATTTTTTTTTATCGTGCAATTAATTGATTTATTGACTATCGCGACAGGCCTATTTACACGTAATAGCACTGATAATAGCTATGCGTAATAGCACTGACTAATCACGATTTTGAAATCGCAAAGGCTGCGATTATTTTTTATGCGCAGCTTGTCATTGATGTACGGCTCTGTAAACGCTGCTCCATCTGAAAGCCCTGTGAGTTTGAGTCATTTATAACGTGCATTTGAAAAAGCAACACGCATCAAACATTTTTCAAAACATTTATGAACCTCTTGTCCAACAAAAAAACATTTAATAAAATGCTTTTACTACAAACTCACTTCATAATGACAGTTGAGCATCCTTCTATGAGATGATGCGGCTTCTTACAAAGAATAAGGCAGTTGTGTGTTTTATTAGTCATGTTTAATCAATCAAAGCGTTTCAATCTTCTGTTTATTCAGCTACAGATAGTATGATGCCCGATAGGGATCTCCTGGAATGATGTGCTTTATCGTACTTCTGCGGCAGGGCATATTTGGCGTGTGTGCGTGAGAGCGCATAAAATAATCACAGCCTTTGCCAAATCACGTGCGGTTTCATTGCGATTAATTGTGCAGCCCTTTTCTATACCCTGTTCGTTCATGGCATATTTCTACTGGTTTCCACATTAGTGCTGTTTGATCTGATATCTATGGTTTATGACAGAATTCTGCGCTGAATTTGAATGCTTCTCAGTAGATCTTGCAGCGATGTTAATACAGCTGCAAAATCAAACACTTTCTCACTGGATCTCCAATCGCGCTGTTTAGTTCCGCTTTCGATTTGTTTGCCATTTGATGCCTTTCATTTGCAATCAGTGCGACCTCTAACAAAATATATGCACTGGCAAGAAAAAAGGTTGCAAAATGCGACCATTTGGTTGCAGTCTGGAGAACTGCTTAACACAATCACTCAGAAACCAGTTCCTCTGGTTTTCACAAAGAGCTTATTTAATACTCCATGACAAATGTAATGCCTGTCATTTTCAAGAGTGGCATATAACACTATAAGAGCTGAAAAGCGATTAGTAGCAGCAGCAGTGCGGGATGGTTAAACAATGAGCGCCTACGAGAGTATAAGGCTAAGTGAGTTTGCATGTTTGTACCTTGAACAGTTGCAGTTTGATCTCTGTGTGGAGTCAACAAAGTCCCAGGCGCCCACTTTCATCAGCGTCTCCTCCTCGCTGGTCCCATTGGAGGCTGTGGCGGAGAATTTCCGTCTGTGGAGACACGATGAAACAAGATTGGAATCAAACTCTGTATCTTCAGAATGGCTTTCTAAATAAAAACATCCATGGTATTTCGTCAAAGCTAGTAGTTGTACATTTTACTCGAATTCAATTTTCCCAGGATAGATTTTGTTTTGAAAGTCAATTTCTGTATAGACACATACCATTAAGACTTACACAAAAGCTTTAGAATATTTCATAATTATTGCACAGTAATTTTTTTATTTTATTTGACACACATTGACCTTTTGGAGTAAAGCCAGAAATGGCATAATAGAAGTCACAGACTATTATTGCATTTTTAGGTAAAATTGAAACAATAAAACAATTGCAAAATGGCAAAAAGTGAACATGCAAAAACGTCATATATTTTGGCCCCAACAATTTTTAACTAATAAATTGCATTAATTTACTATCTAAAATGTCACAACACAACCTAACATTTCAGTTTTGGAGGACAGAAATAGTTTTTTCCTAAAATGGATTTAACAAAACCATTGCACATCCATGCAAATTCGAAACGAACACCTTACAGAAAAGTTGTGAAAAGTTCCCTGAGTAACAACTAGCACCAATGACTTGTATTTGCTTTCTTTTTCTCTTTATTAAACTAATCAATGATAAGACAATCTGAGGCTCAGATATGCATTGTACCAGTTTTAGCAGTGCAGCTTTGATTTATCTTGACTGTGAAATGGGATTATCTGATGTAAGATTTGCTCTGAGCTCATCTGAGGATGTCAGAGCACACTTACTTGTTCTGAGCTCGGTTGATGTTGCACTCTTGCCAGACGCCCTCAACCACCTGACTGGCCATCCTGCGTGGAATCTTGCCACCATGGTGACTGGTGCTGTCAACACTGAATCCATCCATTGCCATCGGCAACCGCATCCACTTCTGTGCCGAGTGAGAGTGAACTACAGAAAGAAAGAAAAAGACAAAAAGTTTGAGTGTAATGGATCTCGCCCATGAAATGAGATGGGTATGGGTTTGAGTTAAAATAGAGGCATGTTCACCTGTCTGAGCTTCCTCTGGTGAGGTGGGAGGAGTCAGGGTCACTGAAGAGATGGCAGGGTCACGGTTTGAAGCAGGCACTTGATGGCCATTTGAATAGACAGCAGTGCAGTGCGACGACCCCGTAGGTGTTACAGTGATCGGGATGTCTGACTGCGGGACTAACACTAGGCATGCAGGATACACCATGCGCACACCACCTGGAGAAAAATCCCATCCATTAGCACAATGAACAATTAATAAATGCACACTAGAGATGTAACAGTGATCAAATTCTCCCACCGGGGGGGATGTATAAAATGAAATAAATAAATAAATCAGCGTCAATTCACCCGTTGCAGGGAGTTTGATTGACAGGCAATTTCAACCGAAAGCAGTCAGGAGATTTACGTCTGTGGATTTGCACTTGAAAAACTGTGTGTACTGACGTCTTTCTGCGGTTAAAACAACAGTCCTTCTGATGTTCATTCATGTTTATTTGATGCTTAACTAAGGAAGAGATGATCGGTTCAGCATTACCTGAGGCAATCTGTCACGACACATTGAAGAGTCACAAAACGGTAGGCCTATTTCAAGAAGCCGTTCGCCGGAGATGTGTTAAAAGATAGCGGAGTGCACTCGTACGAGGACACTCGACAAAACTGACATTTGGCATAATTTGTGTGTTATGGTTCGTTAAAGCCCGAAAGAGAACTCGATACTGATGCAGGTCTTTCTGTGCGTTGTGTCTGTCACATAGGCAGGACACTGACAGACAGCACGGCCTCTTTTTTTCTTGTTGCGCTTGAATGGTTTAAAAGCATTTGCATTAATAAGAGCGTTATCATACAACACTATTCAACGGGTGACAGAAAAAAAACGTATACTGCGTTTTAATTGCGTTCAATATTTTTAACGCTTTCAACGGAAAAAAAATTGCAGCGGTGGGCAAGTGATGAAACCGGTGTTGCGACTGAACACTGTGTAACACCAACTATCGTAGCAAGCCTAATGCACACTTGTACACGCATACATGTATATCTCCGCAATGCAATTAGTTTAAGACTTTACCTAACAGACTTTTAAGTAAAATATATTTTGGTCCAACTCACCAACAAGCACTTCCACTGCTGCCAGAGAGTCGTCCTCCCAGTCGATGTCCTCCATTTTGTCCTCTGCGCTCTCCTTGGAGGTGGGGCTGATGGGATAGAACTGGTTCCATTCTTCAATGAGCTTCTGTGTTGGAGGGTCAGACAGCTTGAAGGACTGGCCGGTCAATGTCCCGTTCAATCCAAATGGACTCAGAATCACTGTAGGGAAAGTAAAAGAAAAGATTCATTGATACACACAATGTACAGAACACAAGAGATACTGGACGATAGTGAAATAAAGGGTAATAATCTGGAACACAGGCCGGTCACAATTATCTGATCTAATTAAGATTGAGATAATCATAATCACTGTGTTCTTTTCATCCCAATCACAGACTGCCACTCAGATAAAACAACAGTGCAAATGGAAATATCTATCAATCTTAAAATTAAACTATATTATAAATGTAACATTATTATTAATACTAATAAATACAAATAAAAATATTTAATATATTTAAACATTAACAATTCTAATATTTAAAATATTGGGTCATTCAACTTTATGCAATATTTCTGTACAAAAGACCAAAAAACAAACAAAAGGAAAGCTTTATGCATCAAAGGGATAGTTTACCCAAGTAATTTACTCACACGCATGTTCCATGTTCATCTTCAGAACACAAATTAAGATATTTTTTATTAAAACAGAGCTTTCTGTACCTCCATTGACAGCTATGCAACTACCACTTTGACGCTTCATCAAGAGATCGTAAAACTAATCCATATTTTTTTTATTGATCAGCGAACAAACAGAAGCTCAACCAAGAACAAACCTCTTGCAGAAGCTCAAACTTATAGAGCTTATGTCACGAGAATGAACCTCATTGGTTCTTGCACGTCAAGCGAACATGCTTGAGTTTCCGTTTACCACAACTGAGAGGAGTTGATGAATGTTTCTATGTAAATAAAAGCTTAAATTAAATCTGTTGTTCAGCATATAACGTTGTAGTGTTTCTTCATTTGGACTAAACCACTCAATTCATATGGATTAGTTTTACAATCTTTTTAAAGCCTCAAAGTTTTAGTTGTGTAGCTGTCAACGGACGGACATAAATCTCAAATTTCAACAAAAAGATCTTTATTTGTGTTCTGAAGAGAAACGAAAGTCTTATGGATTTGGAACGACATGAATGTGAGTAAATGATGACAGTTTTCATTTTTTGGGTGAACTAACCCTTTAAGCTTACAATGTGAAAGACGTGAGGGAAAAAAAAACTATTCAATTGTTAACTGTAATTGTATGATATCTAAAAGCTCGCAAAAAAATTTATGATTGTAACAAAACTAGCTGGTGAACAAAAGGAATTACCAAGACCATGTAACATGCACCAGATGATAACCATTTAACCATTTTGCCCTTAAGCCATTGGTTCCCAACCTGGGGGGCGCCAGAGTTCACAGGGGGGGCGCGGGAGCGGATATGCTTTGAGGTGAATAAAGATGCATAAAATGTTCCACTAATCATTTTATATAAAATAATTTTTTCTAAGTTTTTAAAAAAATCATATGCTTACAATGCTGATTTCAATTACAACTTTGTTATTTCAAATGTAGGCGCGTTGTGCGTGGCAAGCGCGTTCATAATGTAAGAGATGCCGGCGCGACCACAACATTGCCCAACATCAAATGGCAAACGTAATGCAAGCGGAACGAAACTGATTGTTATTGTGTGGTTGAAGGACCGTTTATCAGTTTGGACCAGTGCAGCGCGAGCCGATCTTGATCAAGCGACACTGTTACTACACAGCGCTAAGAGATCCAGTAAAGAAAGCATTTGAATTCGACACTAAAGTAATAACATCGCTGCGAGATCTAGTGAGAAACATTCACATTTCTCCGTTATTAACGGATCAAACAGCGCTGACGTGGAAACCAGGAAGAAACATTGTGCCATGAATGAACTATCCAGTGTCCACAGATCTGCAACATTCACCATGGATTTACTGTAGTAACACTAACTGTCTGCAACCATGGAAGTTTGGCAGGAAGAGTAGGCTATAATGCCTTCAAGTAACATTACATCGGTTTTATTTTTACATTATGAATACAATTGCTGCCCTCAAATGTTAATCTGAAATAAAATAAACCTTTGTTTATAACTACAATATTACATTTAATTTTTTCCAAGGAGCTGTTTTGTTTTATATGCTCATAAGAAGAGTCAATTATAGCTCTAGAATTGCTCAAAGTAAAAAAATATCATACTTTATGATGTTAGTTTTAATATAAAAAAGAATTAAACGGATTGTTAAATATGTACATGGGGGGGCCCCAAGAAAAAAGGTTGGGAACCACTGCCTTAAGCAATTTGCCTATCATGTAAGTACTTATGTTAACATGTTAAGGCAAAAGAACCTCTGCTAAAAAGTAAAATCAAGTGGCAGTTATATGGAGTTGTCATTGGAAAGTTGCTGGTTCTTCTGATGTAAAAAGCCCAGCATATGTAGAAGAAACACATGAAGAGTGAAGAGCGTGTAATCAGAACAGGGCCAAAGCAAATGAGTCTATGAAGCGGGGAACACTGTACAAACACTCCCGCCTGGCTCCCTCTCAACCGCTCTCTCCACTTCTGTTCCTCATTAACTGTGGTCTTAAATGACTCCTCCACTGCAGCCGGGTCTCTTTCCTTCCTCCTTTCTCTCAGACACTTTCTTAAACCCTTTCATATCAACACAGCCTCCAGTTACTGCCAAGCAGCACTCATTCAGGGCCCATAAACCAACTAAAATAAACAGGTCACTCAGAGGGAGAGAGACAGAAACAGGATGAAAGAAAAAGACAAGGAGAGAGAGCAAGACAAGGTGAGACAAATATGGAAGCAACAGCATCAGTTTTCACTCTATTGGTATCTTACCAAAACACTTTAGTTTCTCAAGAGCAGCTCTGTTACATGCTGTTTTCATGCCTAAAAAAAACAACTAAACATAGCGGTAGGTAGTTACAGAAATCTCATATTGTACCACCTAATATATTGATACAGTGAGGAAAATAAATATTTGAACACCCTGCTATTTTGCAAGTTCTCCCACTTAGAAATCATGGAGGGGTCTGAAATTGTCATCGTAGGTGCATGTCCACTGTGAGAGACATAATCAAAAAAAAAAAATCCAGAAATCACAATGTATGATTTTTTAACTATTTATTTGTATGATACAGCTGCAAATAAATATTTGAACACCTGAGAAAATCAATGTTAATATTTGGTACAGTAGCCTTTGTTTGCAATTACAGAGGTCAAACGATTCCTGTAGTTTTTCACCAGGTTTGCACACACTGCAGGAGGGATTTTGGCCCACTCCTCCTCACAGATCTTCTCTAGATCAGTCAGGTTTCTGGGCTGTCGCTGAGAAACACGGAGTTTGAGCTCCCTCCAAAGATTCTCTATTGGGTTTAGGTCTGGAGACTGGCTAGGCCACGCCAGAACCTTGATATGCTTCTTACAGAGCCACTCCTTGGTTATCCTGGCTGTGTGCTTCGGGTCATTGTCATGTTGGAAGACCCAGCCTCGACCCATCTTCAATGCTCTAACTGAGGTTGTTCCCCAAAATCTCGCAATACATGGCCCCGGTCATCCTCTCCTTAATACAGTGCAGTCGCCCTGTCCCATGTGCAGAAAAACACCCCCAAAGCATGATGCTACCACACCCATGCTTCACAGTAGGGATGGTGTTCTTGGGATGGTACTCATCATTCTTCTTCCTCCAAACACGTTTAGTGGAATTATGACCAAGAAGTTCTATTTTGGTCTCATCTGA